>NC_086323.1:164658865-165276365 GCF_036172605.1 Pelobates fuscus | reverse complement strand
GGTTATCTACACATTAGCTTCTGACCAGCATTGAGTATGGAGACCACCAGAATATTTTCTTCAAAGCATTAGTTTAAACCTGATGCAGGTCATCCAGGATTGGTGCTTAAATTTAGATTTTTAAAATGCATTTGCTTCTGTACGTGGGCTACCATGATCATATAGGCATTTGAGAATTTTTGTAGAACACTAGTGAATGTATAAACATCTTAAAGGGACACTATAGGAACCCAGACCACATTATCTCAATGTCCCTGTCCTCTTAACCCTGCAATGTTTATATTACAGGTTTAAGACAATCTCTAGTGGCTGTCTTCTAGACGGACACAAGAGGTTCTTCCTGCATTTTCACGGAGTTTGACTCAGTGAAACTAAGCTGGGTGACCTCATGTAAACAGCGCCTTGACGTTGAAGGAGGAGACAGATCGAGGACCGAGGGACCTCGTTGCTGGAAAGAGGAGAGTGTTTAAAGGTTGTTTTTTTTTTTTTCACTTTTTAATTATTTTTCTTATCAATGCTTGTTTGGTAAGACAATAGACAGTAGTATGTCCTATACATCAAAGCAAAGTATAACATTACGTAACATTCAAGAAAGCAATTTGTGTAGGATCATGAGAACCAATCACTAATATTTATATGCAAGAATATTCTACTGCAATGAGGGGACAGCCTGAGTTGGGAACCAAGCATTTATGAGTGGAACTACTAAAGGTATGTGAAGATTCAGATACAACCTTAGCTATAGTTACATAAGCAGGCTGGCTGTGTGGGTCGTGGGGGGGGGGGGGGGGGAGGAAGAGTAGGTGTACACCTACTAAACGGGCTATGCCCATATCATCAGAGCTCCAGTGTAGGAGGTTACATTTAGAGTGGGAAGTTTAAAACAAAAAGGAGAAAACTCAAATAGATAACTAAACATATAAACTCAAACTCAAACTGCTTTTAAACATTGCAACTTAAGTCCTGGGTGTCTGGGCCGAATGACTTTAGAGTAGACAAGGGACAATTTGAGATGGATCCCAGACATGAGTGGCCGGCTGTCCATCAGATTCAACTGATGGAATGGATAGGCTCAGAGACCTAAGGAGGGTCGGAGATTCAGCAATCGTGGAAATCTTGTGTACTGTCCCGCTATGTATGACCACAAGGAACCTTGGCGACATCCATCAGTACTTCACCCCAGCTGCTTTCAATTGGCTTGTAACAGGATTCAAAGACCGCCTCCACTGTAGGGTGGACTGGGTGAGGTTTTGATATAATGTAGTTAGTAGGATTATTTTATCTTGGGCTAGAGAGCAGTGGACGATGACGTCGCGTACTGCAGAGGTAGGCGCTCTTCCAGATTTCGGGAGATGATACATTCCATCCAAGGAAAACTTCTTGGCCTGGCTTGGTGGTAAGACCAAGGCTATAAGACGCCTTACATATTGTGGTAGCTCTTCTGGCGTGACCGCATCAGGTATGCCTCTGACTTTTAAGTGGTTTCGTCGAGATCTGTTGTCCAGTGTAGTATAGTGGAGCGACAGAGCATGATTAGATTTTGGCAGGGTTTGTACAGTGTCTTTCAATGATAAAGCTTCTTTATCTCCACTACAAGGTTGTGGAAGTCTTGTTTTGTTACAGGTGCTGACCCACCTTGTGTGCGCATTCTGATTATGTCAGCTCAGAACGTGGGAGTGACTCATGCGGAGTGGGTCTCTGCCAGTCATCTGACACACCGCGGTTCTCCTGCTCCGCCATTGTGGGCTGTGATTGCTGCTGGAGAAGGGCTCCAATGTCTCGCAATCCCATGGGTGGGTCAGGCTGAGGCTTCTGTCCTATGGCTGTGTTACG
The DNA here is from genome assembly GCF_036172605.1 of Pelobates fuscus. Lineage (NCBI taxonomy): Eukaryota > Metazoa > Chordata > Amphibia > Anura > Pelobatidae > Pelobates > Pelobates fuscus. Next base: position 165,274,532 of record NC_086323.1, on the reverse strand, counting down.
ATCTGGTTGTGCAGCGTGAAGCACAGGCACCCCGGGGAGCACAAGGTCACCCAGCAGTCCAGCCATGTCGAGGTACGGATGTGCATGGTAGGCCCTAGATCTGCATTTTAGCCATTTAGCCTTTGCAGCATGGAAAAGCTGCATAGGGTGGTATGGTGAGTTTTGTTGGGTAGCCGTGTGGATGGACAATGTAAAAAAATCAGTTTTTTAAGCAAGTTTTCTAAGGAGCGATATGAAATGGCATCTGCTCCAGCTCAAGCTTCACAAAGAAAAATCATTACAAATGACCCAATCAATATGCTAGAGATCCATCTTCCTGCAAGTTCCACACCTTTTTTCAGGTTTCTTTTATGTTTTACCTAGGTAAGGGGTTGCATACCCCTAACCTACGATGATATGATTTTCTAATCACTTTTTGCCATCGGGTCAGTTCAAGGAATCAACAAATTGTTTTATAGACCTTTTATTTAAAAAATTGGTAGCAATAAACTTTAACTTGAGATTGGCATTTCATTCAATGGCTACTATAACCATGATATCAGAGCTTCCTTTCTGTCCTTTTCTTGTAACTTGCTGGATCCAATGATGCATCAGTATTCGGTGGCACAGTAATGTTTTGAGTCAACAGGTTACAAAATATATACGCAAACACACAAAACTAGCACAAACATTTCCTGTTTTTGTACGCTACTTTTTAGACTTGAAGATATTGCCTATGGCAAAGAGTAATTTACAGAACAATTAAAACATTGCCTAAAAAGGTTGTTTCATCAAATTATGTGCGTATTTTTATAACAAGCCTGTAACCTTTTTCTGAAAATTAGAATTGTCAAGGATATAATTGTTAATATGTGGGGTAACATCTTGTTAACGCCTTCACTACCATGAGCTTTTACTGAAAAATATATTAGAACATTTATTTGAATCAAGGAATGCATAGCCAACATATAATAACACACCAATTTTTGTGTAGACAATTTTTCAGACTAACCTAAAGATTTAAAATGATATTTTTTTACTTATTTGTTTAGTTTGTAAAAAATATTTGGGGAATGAGAATTTTTAGACTAGGTAAGTGCATGATCCAAAAATTTGGTTCGGTTCGGCAATTCAGGTTAAAAAAATAAAATTCGGCAATTTGGGACTTCGGCACTTCCGAAATTCGGGACTTTGGCAATTAGGCACTTCGGACATTCGGAAGCATCCGAATGTCCGAATTGCACATGTCTACTTGAGATAATATATAATGTCCTTTATCTAAAGGTAGTATAAAAGCAAATATGCAACTATTCTTACATTCTCAAATACAGCAGGTGTGATTAAAGTAGATAAAAAAAAAAAATGGTCAAATACCTTCCATATTGTTACGTGTAAGAATCATGAAGGATTTTCTAGCAGTACAAAACAATTACATGTATCAGCGCTAGTGTTAACAAAAAGTGTTATCCCACTGTAGTGTGCTACCTTTCTCAACATACCAATAAGTAATTAACAAACTGTCCACAATGTAATGCTTTTAGTTTGTTTAAAGTGAATATTGTGCAATAATGACATAAAATACCTTTACATAAATAGTGTACATACAGCTTGTCATAGCAAAAAATGGAAAGTTTATAAATTTTAAAAACTACTAATATATACAACAGTGTAAAACCTTACAGAAACTATATTTTAAAGAAAGGTAACAATGGAACACTCACATTATCCAGAGCTATAAGACCTAGTTCTGGTACACATAGCAGTAGGGTCCGTGTAGGCGACCCCGCCATTTCTTGATGTAACCACTCTTAATAAGTCTTATGTAAAACAAATACATCGGCCAGTATTGCATGTAAAATTATATTTATTTAATAGAAGAAGGTGGGAACTCACAGGGATGTGTCTACCGCGAGGCAAACAAGGTATTTGCCTTGGGCGGCAATTTCCAGGGGGCAGAAAAAAACGCTGGCCCCATATGCCAGGCAAATACCTTGTTTGCCTCGATTTATAGGAGCTCAAGAGCTGGCCGGCTGGCAGGGAGGGAGCACTGTCCCCTGAGCTCTCTCCTCAGCAGTAATGCCGGGAGCCGGAATAGGACGTCATATTCCGGCTCCCGGCATCACTCTGCGGCGCACGAGGGAGCTGAGCAGAGAGCGCTCAGGGGAAAGTGCTCCATCGCCGCCCACTCATCTGCCTGCATGTCCGGCTGCCTCCCTGCCCAGCAGCCCCACTGGACTCCAGGTGAAAAATCCACTCGGCTATCGCAAAAGTAGGGAGGCTGGGTGGATTTCAATTTTTAAAATAATAATAATTAATAATTGTGAGTGGGGGAAATGTGAGTGTGTGTCAGTGAATGTGTGTGTGTCAGTGAATTTGTGTGTGTTTCACTTAATGTGTGTGTGTATGTGTCGGTCAGTGCGTGCATCTGTCAGTGTGTGTCCGAGTAATAGTGTATGTATGTTTATCAGTGAGTCTGTGTGTATGTCATTGTTTGTCAGTGTATATGAGGGTGTGTGTCTGTCAATGAGTGTATGCATCTGTCAGTGACTGAGCGTCTGTCAGTCAAAGTACGGCCTTGACAGGAAGGGGTGGGGAAAATTTAAATTGGGGGGGGTGCCCGAGCACCGTTCTGCCTAGGGCAGCACAAATCCTAAATACACCACTGGGTACTCGCAAAATCAGAGCCTAGTATTGGCTCAGTATGGAAGCAATGTGTGGGCTAAGACATTTCCTTCTTAGAAACATAGTATGTGACGGCAGATAAGAGCTATTCGGCCCATCTAGTCTGACCAATTTTCTAAATACTTGCATTAGTCTCTTTTGTCTAGGATAGCTTTATGCCTATCCCATGCACAATTGAACTCCCTCACTGTGTCAACCTCTACCACTTCTTTATAGTAAGCAGTAACTGTATACCGTTACACAATAGATTACTAGAGATGTCGCGAACATAACATTTTCCATTCGCGAACGGCGAACGCGAATTTCCGCAAATGTTCGCGAACGGGCGAACCGCCATAGACTTCAATAGGCAGGCAAATTTTAAAACCCACAGGGACTCTTTCTGGCCACAATAGTGATGGAAAAGTTGTTTCAAGGGGACTAACACCTGGACTGTGGCTTGCCGGAGGGGGATCCATGGCAAAACTCCCAAGGAAAATTACATAGTTGATGCACAGTTGAGTCTGGTTTTAATCCATAAAGGGCATAAATCACTTAACATTCCTAAATTGTTTGGAATAACGTGCTTTAAAACATCAGGTATGATGTTGTATCGATCAGGTAGTGTAAGGGTTACACCCGCTTCACAGTGACAGACCAAACTCCCCGTTTAATGCACCGCAAACAACCGCAAACAGTCCATTTGCACAACCGCAAACTCCCTATTTGCACAAGGTTGGATACCAAGCTAGCCATCTCCCGTTTCTTGTCCTCACTGATGTCATTGAAGGTCTCTTCCTCCACCCAGCCACGTACAACACCAAGGGTCCACGAAAGGTGACAACAAGCCCCCTGGGACGCCTGCTGTGTTTGGTCTTCCACCTCCTCAAAGCCACCTTCCTCCTCTGACTCCTCTTCTTCAGACTCCTCTCTCTGCGTTGCCTCTCTCTGCGTTATTATTAGGTGTGTTAAGTAGTACTATTCCTATCAGTTTAATCCCTGTTACGTCCCCTATCAGGGGACGTGTATATGGCATCGATTTTAGGAATCGGGAGATGGAAGAAGATGCTTGGTTGGTCCTCCTACTTCAAATTTGGGGCACTGCGCGTGCAATCTAATGTGCCACCAGATAGGAGTGGTGTGTTAAGTAGTACTATTCTTATCAGTTTAATCCCTGTTATGTCCCCCTCATCAGGCCTTTTTTAGTCGAATGTATCGCCCACTGTCAGTTCCTTTGGGATCCATCCCTCATTCATCTTAATAAAGGTGAGGTAATCTATACTTTTTTGGCCTAGGCGACTTCTCTTCTCAGTGACAATACCTCCTGCTGCACTGAATGTCCTTTCTGACAGGACACTTGAAGCGGGACAGGCCAGAAGTTCTATCGCAAATTGGCTCAGGCCACAGGTCAAGCCTGCACACCCAGTAGTCAAGGGGTTCATCGCTCCTCAGAGTGTCGATATCTGCAGTTAAGGCGAGGTAGTCTGCTATCTGTTGGTCGAGTCGTTCTCTGAGGGTGGACCCCGAAGGGCTGTGGCGATGCGTAGGACTTAAAAAGCTCTGCATGTCCTCCATCAACAACACGTCTGTAACGCGTCCTGTCCTTGCCGGCGTGGTCGTGGGGGGAGGATTACTTTCACCTCTTCCCCTGTTAGATTCCCGTTGTGCTGTGACATCACCCTTATACGCTGTGTAAAGCATTCTTTTTAATTTATTTTGGAACTGCTGCATCCTTTCCGACTTGCGGTAATTCGGTAACATTTCAGGCACTTTCTGCTTATACCGGGGGTCTAGTAGCGTGGACACCCAGTACAGGTCGTTCTCCTTCAGCCTTTTTATACGAGGGTCCCTCAACAGGCACAACAGCATGAAAGACCCCATTTGCACAAGGTTGGATGCCGAGCTACTCATGTTCCTCATCCTCGGTGATCTTCCCCCCCCCAGCCACGTACAACACCACGGGTACCACATAGGTGACAACAAGCACCCTGGGATGCCTGTTGTGGTTGGTCTTCCTCCTCCTCCTCAAAGCCACATTCCTCCTCTGACTACTCTTCCTCACAATCCTCTTCCAGTGTTGCCGCAGGTCCAGCAAGCGATGCTGATAAGGCTGTTTCTGGTGGTGATGGTGACCACAACTCTTCCTCTTCCTCTTCACGCTCATCTACGGCCTGATCTTTGACTCTTCGAAGGGCACACTCCAGGAAGAAAACAAATGGTATGATGTTGCTGATGGTGCCTTCGGTGCGACTGACTAGGTTTGTCAAAAGGACGCATGAGCCTACAGGCATTGCGCATGAGCGTCCAGTAACGTGGCAAGAAAATTCCCAGCTCCGCAGAGGCTGTCCTAGCACCCCAGTCATACAAATAGTCGTTAACGGCTTTTTCTTGTTGGAGCAGGCGGTCGAACATTAGGAGTGTTGAATTCCAACGTGTCGGGCTGTCGCAAATCAAGCGCCTCACTGGCATGTTGTTTCGCCGGTGGATATCAGAAAAGTGCGCCATGGCCGTGTAGAAATGCCTGAAATGGCCACACACCTTCGTGGCCTGCTTCAGGACGTCCTGTAAGCCTGGGTATTTATGCACAAAGCGTTGTACGATCAGATTACACACATGTGCCATGCACGACACGTGTCAACTTGTCAGCCCAAATTCAATGCCGCCAACAAATTTCTTCAGTTGTCACAAACCTCTTTGCTGATCTCCAGTTGGTGCGGAGTCAGCCACTGATCCACGTGGGCGTTCAGGGCAGACAGGAGTGCTGTTCCGGTGTGACTCTCTGCTTTCAGGCAAGGCAACCCCAAGAAGGCGTGACACTGCCGTAACCGGGATGTGGAATAGTACCTGGGGAGCTGGGAGGGTGCCGTTGATGTGGAGCAAGACGCAGCAGCACAAGAGGACTCAGCCGAGGAGGTTATGGAAGAGGATGGAGTAGGAGGAGTAGAGGAGGTGGCAGCAGGCCTGCCTGCAAGTCGTGGCGGTGTCACCAACTCCTCTGCAGAGCCACGCATTCCATGCCTGGCAGCCGTCAGCAGGTTTACCCAATGCACAGTGTAGGTGATATACCTGCCCTGACCATGCTTTGCAGACCAGGTATCAGTGGTCAGATGGACCCTTGCTCCAACACTGCGCCAGACATGCCATTACTTCCTTTTGCACAATCGAGTACAGGTTGGGGATTGCCTTTTGTGCAAATACATTTCTGCCGGGTACCTTCCACTGCGGTGTCCCAATAGCTACAAATTTTTGGAACGCCTCAGACTCCACCAGCTTGTATGGTAAAAGCTGGCGGGCTAAGAGTTCAGACAAGCCAGCTGTCAGATGCCGGGCAAGGGGGTGACTTTGTGACATTGGCTTCTTATGCTCAAACATGTCCTTGACAGACACCTCACGGTGGGCAGATGAGCAGGAACTGCTAAAGGCGAGAGAGTGGCGGATGGTTGAGAGGGGGCATGGAAGACAGCAGTGGTTGACGTGGCTGAAGATGCTGGACCAGGAGGAGGATGGCGGCTTAGAGTAGGCGTGCTGCTTGTACTCATGTGTTGATCTCATAGGTGTTTGTGATGTGCGATTATGTGCCTTCGCAAAGCAGTTGTACCTAGGTGGGTGTTGGACTTCTCACGACTCAGTTTCTTTTGGCACAGGTTGCAAATGGCATCGCTGTTGTCAGAGGCAGACACACAAAAAAAATGCCACACTGCTGAGCTCTGCAATGACGGCATTCTGGTGGTGGCAACAGCATGCGTTGATTGGCGTGCTGTCTGGCTGACTCCAGGTGCCGATGCATGCTATCTGACTGTGCCACTAGCTCCTTGCGATGACCTCCCCCTGCTTCCAACTCGTCTCCTCCTCCTCTCTGTCTCAACATCTGAACTTTCTCCCTGTTCTTCTTCTCTTCTAGCGGGCACCCACGTGACATCCACGGACGCATCGTCATCATCAACCACTTCACTTGTATCTGACAACTCAGCAAAGGAAGCAGCAGCGGGTACAACATCATCATCATCACACCGTACGTCCATGTGTGTAATGCTGTCTGACTGAGACATATCCCTGTTATCTACATCCTCTGGCAATAATGGTTGCGCATCACTCATTTCTTCCAACTGATGTGTAAATAACTCCTCTGACAGATAAAGTGAAGCGGCTGTGGTGCTAGTGTTGGTGGTGGTGGCAGACGGGCGAGTGGTAACTTGAGAGGTGCCCGAAGCTAAGCTGGAGGAGGATGATGCGTCAAGGTTCCGAGCGGAAGCTGTAGAAGATTGGGTGTCCTGTGTTAGCCAGTCAACTATGTCCTCAGAACTTTTCGAGTTCAGGGTACGTGGCCTCTGAACACTGGGCATTATTCTAGGGCCAAAGGGAATCACAGCACCACGACCACGACGGCCCCTGCCGGGTGGCCTGCCTCGGGTTGTCATTTTTTTTTCGATTAGTGGTACTATGCGTGCAAGCTACTGTGAAAAAAGATATGAGTGGCACTGTGCACTGGCATAAGTTGGCAGAGTAGACGCTGTAGGCCTGACACACAGGCTTGCAGACAACTAACTGCTATTCAATCTACAGTCAATTTTTTTTTTTTTTTAAATGTACACTACTGATATGAGTTGCACTGGTGTGACACTGTGCCCTGGCAGGCCCTGAAACGCACACGCGTGAAGGAAACTGACGGCTATTATTTCACAGTCAAAAAGGTTTAGTTTTTTTTAAATGCAAGCTATTGTGACACCAGATATGAGTGGTGGCACTGGGCAAGTGGGCACAGTATACGCTGTGAGCCTGACACACACGCTGGCAGGCAGGCAACTGCAATTAGTTTACACAGGAAAAAAAAAAAGAAAAGCAGACTGATGTTCTAGCCCTAAAAAGGGTTTTTTGGGGTGCTGTCCTTACAGAAGAGATCAGATGAGTCCTTCAGGACTGTAGTGGACACTGAATACACTAGCCTAGCTATCGATTTCCCTATTAAATCAGCAGCAGCTACACTGTCCCTCCTCTCACTAAGAATGCAGCATGGCGGACGGACGTGCATGAAGTGAGCTCCCTGCATACAGCCTGCAAAGTGAGACCCACAGAGGGAATAATACCTTTGGAGGTTGCTCACTGAACACTTACCTGTTCCTGAACACCAGGGAGCTTACCCGATCAAGTTTGTAGCAGCCTATGACTGCGCACTGTCCTGCGGCCTATCTACTCTAGGGGTTCTGTGGCAGGGAGAAGCGGCCGATCTCCCGGCCTGGAGCTCTCATCGTGTCTGCACCTCATACCTTCAGCCCCGTTTTCCCCCCCCTCTGGACCGGTGGGGGTTATCCCGGTCCCCACCAGGGAAAGGCTAAAGTAACCCACAAGGCTAACTGGCCACTACTCACCCTGACAAAACGAGCCATCGTGTCACAGCTAAGATGGCTGCCACTCCGCCAGAGCAATCAAGCCCACACTGGGAAGCTAAGTTCCATGCAGCCTTTGATGCTCTCTGTGCAGCCTTCTGGAATCGGATTGAATCACGGCAGAGGGCTTTGCTACTCACCTCACCTAGGATGGAAGAGATCTCCAGAGGGGCCCCAGCATTGTGCTCTCCTTCGGAACAGAGAGCCAGGGGGGATGGCACGCCAACCAGCCGCCCACGACTGAACAGGACCGATCCCAGAACCTCACAGGTTACTTATACTAAAGCTGGAGGGCTGGGGGGCGACCAGGCATCTTCTTCCACAGTGGACTGGGCTCGGGGATCAAGGGTGCTGATGCGCCGACCTGCTGACCCTTGTGGTCTGAGCGATCCTCTGGTGCACCCGGCAGGCGGTGGAAGCAGTACTAAGCGGCACATGGATGCGAGTAGAGACGACCACTCTCTGAAGCATGTCAGAGGAATTGGCTAAAACATCTCTGCTGCTGAGAATCTAAAATGCCCTTGTTATGAGGTGTAGTCAGTTGTCTAGCATTTAACAGCACTCACTAAGAGGTTATTTAGTCTACTTATTTCTAGTTTTGATATTCTGATTCACACATGTTGATCTATAACTGGTGGTGTTAATCCCCTTACCCCTCTTCAGTTCAAGCATGTGTATTCAAACTTACGAACACTCTCAACATGTCTGACGATTTCCCTATACCATGCTTTCACTTATATCAAGACAAGTTTACCTAGCATGATTGTTTTATATTTTAAAAATGTGCAGTTCCTCTTGACATTTTGTTTCATAACTCTGTCTGTATTCCAACGTTTTGCATTGCACCATATGTCATTGTCACTACGTGTATGTTCACTGCAAAAAAAAAGAATAAAAAAAAAAAAGAATGCAGCTTCCGAATGAATCTAAAATGGATGCTGTCCAGGAGGTGGGAGGGTCTGGGAGGGAGGGTCTGCTGCTGATTGGCTGGAATGTGTCTGCTGACTGTGAGGTACAGGGTCAAAGTTTACTCAATGATGACGAATAGGGGGCGGACCGAACATCGCATATGTTCGCCTGCCGGCGCGAACGCGAACAAGCTATGTTCGCCGGGAACTATTCGCCAGCGAACTATTCGGGACATCTCTATTGATTACAAAAAGAATGTATTACTAACTTAACAAAACAAATAACTAAATTATAAAATTAGCAATTTGGCAATATCCAGTATACTACTCCAAAGTCTCCCCAGAAACGCATTTCACCAGTTCAGTAATGGCTTCCTTAGCTGGACAAAACTCTATATCGCCCTTACTCACTACTCTCGCACAATTAACTAAACACAGTTCTCATATCATATATCCATCACCCACTCCTCTTATCCAACACATTTTAATCCTTTTGTGTTGTTCTTTCCCTTCCTCTTAGATTGTGAGCTCATTTGGGAAGAGACCTTTTTACACTTTCTTTGCCAACACTACATTGTATATCCATACTTGTTTTATATTACCAATTTATTACTGTAAAACACTGCAAAATATGTTGGAACTCTATAAATGATAATTAAAAATGGGGGAATTCCACTCTGGAGTTCCTCTTCAAAGTCATCTTTTACACAGACGTAAATGCTAACATTATTCAAATACTTGAAATGGGATATTTTGACCTTTCCAATAAACTTTACACAAAAAAATAGGGGGTTTTGTATTTTGTTTTGCTTTCTGGAATTTTTATTCTTTTAGTTCATTATAGAGGCTATTTTCAGGACATTCAAAAACAGTGTATTCCCCCTGGTAAAACATTTCCTAAATATGATTTAGCTATCAGCAGATAGGGAAATTCACATGGCCAACTAATCCAATTCAAGAGTTAACTTTGTCAAGCTAGAGGATTAATTAGGCAAAACACTGGTGCCTTTTCAGAGTACACTGGGAAGGCAAACATAAAATAACTCTGATGAAAGATCAGTGAACCAGTGGAAGTATCTGGACAAATACAAGACCCTTCAAACATGTAGCCATGGGACAAATCCTAGGATAAACCAGAGGTGCAAACCTTCTTGTGATTCTAATACACAAACTTTAAATGTTTATTACTATAACACAATAGTTACTGTTCTAGAAGTTCACTTTAAATGTTTGCAAAAAATATACACATAGGGTTTAATTTTAACTTTTAACATCTTTAATCATCTGTGGCTCATATTCTGACAACATGAAGTCTATACAATGCCATTCCCAATGTATAGATTACCAATATAATATTACCAAGTATAATATTACCAATCAGACCCTTATTTACTTCCTGGGAATGACAATAATAATGCCTATAGATAAATTCTGGATGGTAAGTGGGGGAATGTAATACAACGCTCCAAGCACCATCACCACTACAAGTTATCTTATGGGGAGGGCCTAATGCGCTTGCAGAGCTTGACGTCGGAGAAGGCTGATCGGTGCTGGAATCGGGTGTGTACACTGTAATCCTTACAGTGCTGGGAGGGGTGGGGGGCTGCGAGTGGCTGGAGACCCAGCAGAAACCCCACTTCGATTCCATGGGAAATCGTTTAGTAAGAGTCTGTCCAAGATGATATCTTCTGCTTACTTCACTTGTTTGTTTATAATTTGTTTCACACATCCCATCTTCCAGCGCCTTTATTGTGTTATCTACACTCTCAACATTGGGTCTTGATCACAGATCATCATAGACGACGTGTCACTGAACATATTATGGACAAGTTTATGCATTTTATGCAATTTTTCAGTTCATAGAAATTATCTCTTAATATTTGGGATGCACAAATACAATTGAACTAATTCTCTTAAAATCCTCATATCCACATGTGTTTTCTCCAGACATGACTCTGATCTGCTCTACAAAGCAATCCTGGGTTATTACATATCCATAAAAGAGACTAGATTTTTACCTTCAAAGACACATCTGTGATTTAGAAGACTTGTGAAAGGGAAAAAGATATTGTAGAAAATAATCTGCTAAAATAAAGTATAGATAAAAAAAAATACTTTGAAAGTTAAACATTGAGTACCTATTTACCGTTTTTATTTTTTTAAATAGAACATATATTAAAATAGTTGTTTATTCAAAAATGTTTATTTTAATCTGAACCCTTTGAAAACACCCTCTTTGTATATCCACAAAAATGGATATATTTACTATCACTGACATAAATTCAATAGTTCAAGCCAATAACACCTAAATAAAACCTGTGAAAACATAATGGTGAGTAGGCACTATATCATATCTAAACCAAATTAGAATATCTGGAGAAAAAAAAACAGACTAGAGATGGTGTGGTACAGTAACAACAGATATGTCTGCTTTTATTTCAGATATTCTTATTTGGTTTAGATATTGTATAGTACCTTCTCACCATTCTGCTTTTACTGGTTGTATTATATATCATTTTTGTATTACTTTTACATGTCACATTTTTGGGTGTTGTTGTCCTGTACTGGAAACTCCTTCACTTTTTATGTCTTTTTTTTAAGTTGGTGGAGTTTTTGAGGGAACACTTAGGTTTTTCAATTTTTTTCACATATTGTTGCGTACAGTGGTTATCTATTTATTTGGTTTTATACATTATATATTAAACTGAAAAAGTCCTATAAAGCATCTCATAGGTATTGGACTAATGTAGAGTCAAATAGGTCTGGTATGCCTAGTGCAACACACAGGGATGAGGGAGTCTGACTTGAAGTGAAGAGCTCAAAAACTGGATATAGGCAGAAATTTCACCAAAAACTGTCTGAAATGTGAAGTATTGTGATTAACACTGTAAATCCCGTGTCATGGATCCAGGAGCTAGTTCACTTAAAAAAGGCTTTGTTAAAATTCAGGATGAAAAAACATAAAATTTGTATATATGGTGTGTATACCTTTAAATCTGTTACGAACAGGATAAAATTAGGTATACGCCAAATACTTCTAGCAAACAGGAAATTAAAATCACCTTCAAGTATAGGAGACTGTTTCCTATGATGTGAGAAATCAGTGTAACACTGATGCGAGATGGCACAAAAATATATATATAGGGTGTCTGTATCTTTAAATTTATGATCCTTGAATAAATAGAGTATATATCAAATGATGTACTTTGGAGTACAGATATATATATATATTATAAGGTAAAAATATAATGTAAATGACTGTATTTCATAAAATTGATACAATTCAATAAAGTCCAATGAATTCCAGATAAAGTTTAAAAATACTTCAAAATTTATTAGAAAAAAGGCGCCTATATCAGGGCATTCAAAGTGGTGAAATAAAAATATATAAAAACTGCATAAAAATGAATAAATATAAGTCAGGGACGTATTGCAAGATTGTTACCAGCACATCTGTGTAGGTTGTTCCGTTTTCATAGTGAGGACCGATTAGGATGGATATGGATAGTATGTTGCTCTCTCTGCCGGCTGTTTGTGAGGTTGGCGTGCGTCCCAGACCTCACTCTGGATGATGCACGCTGTTGGCCGGCGGGTCCCCCAGATCTCGGAACACTCTACGTTGGATGGAAGAATACTGCAGCTGGATTTTTGATCTGCGTCCGTACCCTGCTTGTATCCTTGTGGTCTAACGCGTTTCGTGGGTGTCAGCCCCACTTCCTCAGAGACGTGATGAGGATTCTTCAGTACACCATGATTTTTATATAGTTCTAATTGGTGTTGATTACATTGATTGTCATTTTGCTTTACCAATTATGACTTTGCATTTCAGCTAGTGCTTAGTAAACATACTGTTAAAATCTGAATTTTAAACATGAATTTTAAACATGAATTTTAAACATATGTTTGTGGTGTACACAATTATTTCGACTTTTATGTGCAGCTAATAAACACAAATAGTGGAAAACATTGGAAATATCATAAAGGGTATCAGAAACATCGGAAGTATATTAAGAGTACATTTGGAGTGCATTGGAAGAAAATATAGTGAAAATGTAATACAATAAAAATACATATATAAAAAAGCATATATAAAAAAGCATCGGAGATTTATTAAAAAAAGGGATCGGAGATGTGTTAAAAATACTAAAAAGAGCATATATATTTAGAAAGTATCTTAATAACGGACCATGTATGGTGAATAATAATAATAATAATAAAACTGTATATAATTGAACCCCAAAATTAGAAAGGGTTACGTAATCGTGGTATAGAATTCACATAGAATGAATAATAGACAATGCATAATAGATGATACATAAATAGATAAACAGATAGATAAACGGATAGATGAATAATTGCTGTGATATCCTAAAGGGATATACTTGTGTGAAAACAGAGTGCACTAGGTAAGTATATGGACTATATGAAATCTGATACAGTTCTAGTATCGAGAGTGATAGTGCACAGTTATGACTGTATTCAGTTGTTTAGACAGAGCTATGGGATTAATAGTGGACTGTGTCAAATTGGGTTTGTTTGCTAGTGTCGAAAGTGCGCAATCGTTACATTCTATTACTAATTGTAACATACAGTTAGGGCTTGAAATGAAAAATAGGAAAAACTCATGTATATATATATGTGTAACTGGAGATGTGATATACATTTTGTTTTAATGCATCTAGATATAGATGAAAATAGGTTAGGTGTAAAGTGAAATCACAATATATATATTATATAATATCAATATGGTATCCTATCGAGGTCGTGCTTAATTAAAGAGATAGTGCATTGGTAAGTGCTCAGCTAATGCTGGAGGGTCTAATGTTGAGAAAAGAAAAAAAGGGAGAAATGTATAACTAGTAACTGTGCTGTGTGTGAGTGCCTAAGTGCCAATAGTTAAATATTAATAATTAAGTAAAAATAGATGGCTAGAGTACAAATAGATGAATAAATGAAATGAGTAAATAAATAGATAGATAAATAAATAAATAAATATATAAATGTAGATATATGTATACATAGATAGATGTGTACTTCTAAGAATATATATATGAGTGTAAATGTGCAGTTCCATCTGCATCCTTTAGATAAGTGGGGAGGTAGATGATAAAAAATAGTTAAAAAATAGGTAAAACTAATGTAACTAATGTAACTTGTACCACCAGCTGAGGCCAACATCCCATCCCCTGCCACGTGGTTGGCACTGGTTGAGCACACTTCAAATAGCAGGCTGATCTCCCCAGCAATGCTAAAACACTAACTCCATTTTTGTTCTATATAGAAACTGCACTTGACAGAGGAATACTACAGAACTTAAAATGTAGTTGCTGTGCCAGAGAGCAGGAGAACTGTCCATAGGAGGTCTCTCCTCTCTGCCCTCTTTTAGAAGACATAGACCTTTATGCTGAGTAATGCTTGACCATTGAGAGAGACACCACATTTGTAAATTATCTCTCACTATGTTTTTCTTTATTTTCCTTTCTTTATATCTTTCTTTCAATTTTGTAGCATCTCCACTAGCTCAATGTAAAGGATTTTTTTAAACGATCACTATAGTGTCAGGAAAACAAACTAATTTTTCTGACACTATATACTCCTTAGGTACCCCACACCCCCCACCCTCAGGGTCCCCCTCCCTTAGTGCTGAAGGGGTAAAAACACCCTTTAGCTACTTACCTTAATCCAGCGCCAGGCTCCCTCGGCGCTGGTGACCTCTCCTCCCCCGCCGACGTCAGCTCCCAAATGGAGCGGAATGCGCATACGCGGCAAGAGCCACTCGCGCATTCAAATAGACCATAGGAAAGCATTTCTCAATGCTTTCCTATGGACGTTCTGCACGCTGGATGCGATTTTCATTGAGCTTAAGTGGTCTTGGTGACTATAGTGTCCCTTTAAGTTCATTTATTGAAGCAGAAGTGACTGTACCCATGGCATGAAGTATGGTTAGTAATGGGGCTATGCCAAATGATTTTAGGTGCTACACATAGTAATTTACATACATGAAAATACAATTTAGAATGAGACAAAATATTTATTTACAATTTTTAAAAATGTTATTGTATAATTCTGGATATGCAGTTACACATGAGGATATGCAGCAATTAGCTCTTTTTTTATACTTCCATTTTATTAGGAAAGATGGGTTGGGGAAAAAGAAGTAGGATTTGGTTTCCAAAAATAGACTGTCAATCCTAAAGAGACAGTTGGGAGATGTGGACATTCAATACTTTCAGAGAGGGGATAGACAAGCAGACCTCACTGTTGGCTTTATATTGTTGATGTTAAGCTAAAAGTGGCATTCTAAAACCCTGAGCTCAAATGACAAGTGTTGAAGTAGAATGCTTGACTTGTTTTTCAGGATTGGGTGCATTGTTTACAAGTAGACAAGATGGAAGCAGGATTAGACAATGGTCAGTCAAAACCTCTCAATAAAAGCAACACGTCAGGTGTTAAAGGAACAGATCACAATGGAGTGCTCTTAAAAAATCTCTTTAAAGTGATTCACAGATAACTAACTCTCTGTACACTATAGTACTACCATGCAGAAGGGACTTTAAAAATAAAAAGGAGGAAGAAACAATTGCAGAGGAATTCCTGCCTTCCTGGTCTGATGACTGAGGTCCAGTCTCTGTGCACACAATTAATACGGGCTGATGAGGGACACGATGTGGGGTGATGAAAAGAGACTGGGGCCGGATGGGATAATAGAAGACTAGGAAAGCAAAAATATTTTCTTGCTTACAAGCAAAGCATTTTTAATAAGATTTGTAAGGCGTGAGTGCTTAATTATATGACAGACATTCTTGTTTTTTGTATGCAGATTGACATGTAGTGTATTGTGAGTGCTGGAAAACACGTAAATAATTCGGACAACAAATTTTTAACTCCACTTTGAAACCACACAAACCGTGACATACACAGCAGTAAGATACAGACCACGCTGGGGATATCCATGTTTACTTACCATGTTCAGGTGCATTTTGGCTGCAGCAATGATTTATTTATAAAATATTTTACCAGGAATATTAACTTAAAATACACTTTTACTATATATTTTTCTTATTTTATTACATCAGGTGTTTCTGGAACCTAGCAACACCTCGGTCTAAAGTACAACTTTAGGTAAAGAAGCATTGCTATGACAATTCTCCTTCCTGAATTGACTGTATCGCAGGGCCGGCCTTAGGGGTGTGCGAGCTGTGCGGCCGCACAGGGCGCCATGGTGCAGGGGGCGCCCTGGGGCCGCATAGCTCACACGGCATGTCTGTTAGCCGCAATGCTAACAAGACATTTGCCTTGGGCGGCATTTTCCAGGGGGCGGCAAGCAAATGATCATTTCAAGTATTACTTTCCTACTGGCAGTGCCAGCAGACAATGGGCAAAGAGATTAAAAAGCCCTCTGCAGACCTAGGATTACCCATGTGGTAAGTGGCCATCCCTGGATAGCCAACCATCATATGAAAAAAAAAATGCATAAGGGGCTCCAATGTATGCATGCAGGACTTGCCTGTCTTACCACAGGCCCTCACCCATGAGCAGCAAGTGGATATGCCATTGACCATCCCCCCACAGGGTGAGGGGGTATAAATGCTATGGGGGGGGCTGGACATGCCAGTAGAGGTGATGCAAGCTTTTACCGTCTTCTCTCCCATGCAGTGGTGTATCCTGGTTTTGTGCTGACAAAACTTAGACGCCCCCCCCCACCCAACCTTTCCACCCCGCCCCGCCCCACCTTCTAAATACACACACACACACTCACTAACAGACAAACACACACTCACTAACAGACAAACACACACTCACTAACAGACAAACACACACTCACTAACAGACTGTCACGACTAGTAATGTGGTCCAGCACGCAGAAACTATGTAAACATATACATAAGTAAGAAAAGGAAAATAACAGGATAGAGCGTAAACCGGACCTTAGAATGGCCGGACTAATACGCTAGAGACAGAGAATGGTCAAAGGGAAAGCCGAGGTCAAGGAAGCCAGAAAATACTCAATACCGATTAAACAAGCCAAGTCAGGGAAACCAGAGATCAGAATAACCAGGGAAACGCCAAGGATCAGGATACCAGGAAATCAGAATCACGGAATTAGCACTTTCAGGAAACTGAAACCACGACTTGGGAAAGTACTGGGGTGAATTAAGGGTTTAAATACCCCTCTCTAAGTTATGATTGGTCAGAGGGCGACCTCTGACCCCAGAACGTGCGTGTGCGTTGACGTCGTGACGTCACGCACACGTTAGTATAATTCTCGGGGGCGGGGCTATCCATAGACGCGACCACGTGGTCGGCGCCATATTGGATTCGGGCGTGATGCCCGGAAGAACTACGTGCGCGGTTCTCGGCTCGCCGACGAGCAGGTAAGCTCGTGTAGTCGGTGCGGTTGTGCCGGTCGGGCACGACCGTGAGGCTCGGCGGGCCGGTGACCGCAACACAGACACACTCACACTCCCTAACAGACACTCACTAACCGACACACACACAAACAGTCAGACACACACACACAGTCGGACACACACACACAGTCGGACACACACACAGTCGGGGACACACACACACACAGTCGGACACACACACACACACAGTCGGACACACTCACACTCACACACTAACAGACACACACACTCTCACACACTAACAGACAGTCAGACACACACTCACACACTAACAGACAGTCAGACACACACACTCACTCACACACTAACAGACAGTCAGACACACACACACTCACACACTAACAGACAGTCAGACACACACACACAGTCAGACACACACACACAGTCAGACACACACACTAACACACATTTTTTATTATTTAACTCCCCCCTCCCCCCCCAGCCTCCTTACCTTTGGGAATGCTGGGGGGGGGGGGTTCTCTTTCTCCCTGGTGGTCCAGTGGCAGCTCGGCTGGTGGGCGGGCAGGCAGCTGGCGGGCGGCTGGCTAGGGAGCACTTCCTCTGAGCGGTCTGCTCAGCTCCCTCGCGCGCCGCAGAGTGAGGCTGGGAGCCAGAATATGATGTCATCTTCCGGCTCCCAGCCTCACTCTGCGGCGCGCGAGGGAGCTGAGCAGATCGCTCAGAGGAAGTGCTCCCTCACCGGCCCGCCCGTGCCGCCAGTCCAGCATGTCAGTTAGCCGCAAGGCTAACAAGGCATTTGCCCTGGGCATTTGGGGGCGGCTTTTTTTGCCGCCCCCTGGAAAATGCCGCCCAAGGCAAATGCCTTGTTTGCCTCGCAGCTAAAACGTCCCTGCTCCCATGGTACTTCATGTAAAAGTGATGTGTAATCATGTCCTCAAAGCATTGTTGAGTAAGAGTAAGGGAATAGTCTAGTAGTTCCGATCTATCATAGTACAAGTCTGGTTTAGTTCAATCTTCCCAACTGGACCAAATAATGTTAAATGGCCCCAAACAGGCCCCATCAACACACCCCTGACAACAGTATGTGCTCTATTCACATACTGTTGCATCTGGTGTTCTCCCTGTCTGTCTATCTGTCCGTTTTCCACACGTGAAATATGATCTAGACAGAGCCCTTAGTCTGGAACATGCCAAGTCTATCCAGTCTGCTTGCTTCCTGCAGCAATTGACAACACTTTCATATTTTTCATGCAAGAACAAGCTATAAGCACCCATGTCATTTTTTCAACTGGACAGTCTTTCACAATAGCATTGGCAAGGTGGTGGTCCTTTTTCAAATTAAAATATTTTTTAATGAGAAGTTTAACCTCGTTTGACATGTTTTCAATAACTATTCAGTATAGTTTGAAGAAGGGGGGTGACCAATTCTAAACATTTGCAGTACTGATGACAAAGTATTCATGCTGGTATTGAGGTAGAGTAACAAGATAAGAAAATGGTTCTTTGAATAAACTAGTTTTGAGGGAACCTATAGATGCTTGAAAGCTGAGCACTTAAATTGGTTGACCATGCGGTGCAGTTCAGGACACCTTTAAAAGGTATGAATTGGGGAGACCGCTTGATCGAGAAGAAAGAGAGAGCTCATCTTTCTGTAAATTATACTTGTGTATGTAGCAGAATACCTAACTTAATAATCTAGGTGTTCATTTAAATATAGAATGTATCATATTCAATACTCTATTATAAGCTTGGTAAAAGTATGTTTAATGTTAAAAGAACATGCCCATTTTTAATTCCAATTCCTGGAAGGATTCATAAGATTACAAAGATCTGCCGCTTGTGTAATTCTCCTGCAAAACAAATAATTAAAATAAGAGGTGTTCCAACACCACAATTATGTAATTCTATAAAATGTAGTTAAGATGTATGTTCAGAATATACGATTGTATTAGCCAGTATCCCGTTACACCATATATAATGTTCTGAATTTCATACCTTTTGTTTCAGGCTTATGTGAAAAGCTACCTCATAATGTGTGTTATCTTGGCTCACATTTACATTATGTTTATAGCTCGAATACACCAATAAAGCAGAATATCTGCCGTCTGACTCCATGTAACTCAATACCAAACTTTTATCATGTGGTGCCCAGAGCAGGGCTAATGATAATGCTTATATATTTTGTAACTCTTTTGTGATGTTGCCAGCTCAAGAATTGGTTCACATGGAAATGTGAACAACCACCCAGTCCAAAAAAAAATAAAAAAAATGAAACAGACACAATTGTAAAATATATTTTTTTGTTTTTGTTTTTTTCTGAAGTAGTATTAAAAATAAAAAATATTATATGAATTACGTACTTGAGATAAATGTTTTTTTTTTTTATTAGGAGATATGTAGATATTACAGTTAACACGAAAAATCGAAGAATATTGAAGCAAAGTATATGAATGCATCTTAAAGGAACCGTTTGTTTGAAATAGAAAGCTGTATTCCTAACAGTGCCCCTCTGCCCCCACGCTCCCACCAAACACACAATGAAAGGGTTATTCACTTACCTGTTTCCAGGGCTGAGATTCCTCGATGCTGGGTTTGTCTTCACCTCCTCCGATGTTAGTACAAAATAATTTAATGTGCACGGGCACTAGGCATTCCCCATAGGAAACCACTGAATCAATGCTTCCCAATGGGGATTTGCAAGATACTGGATGCCCTCATGCACAGCGTGTTGATGTCCGGTGTTGTTTCATGGAGTGAAACTACAGGAAGCATCACTGGTGGCGTCACTGGGGGGGGGGGCAGAGGGGGCAATGGCCCCCCCTACATTATGCAGTGCCCCCCCTTGTGCCCCCCCAATTCAAATTAAAGTCGGGAGCTCTGTGTCTCGCTTCTCACGCTGCAGCAGCACTGTAACTGGTGGACTTTTCCTGTCCAGCCAGAGGGGGCGCTGTGTGCTGGGAGGACTTCCTCCAGGATCACAGAGAGCAGCGCAGGGGAGAGACAGGGAGAGGAAGATCAGCTCTGCACAGAGGCATCCAGGCAGCTGCTGGTAAGTGTTACTCAGACTGTTGGGGGGAGTGGGTCAGTCTGTGTGTGTATGGATCAGTCTGTGTATGTATGGATCAGTCTGCTGTATGTAGGGGGGTCAGTCTGTGTGTGTATGGATGAGTCTGTGTGTGTATGGATGAGTCTGTGTGTGTATGGATGAGTCTGTGTGTGTATGGATGAGTCTGTGTGTGTATGGATCAGTCTGTGTGTAGGGGGGTCAGTCTGTGTGTAGGGGGGGTCAGTCTGTGTGTAGGGGGGGTCAGTCTGTGTGTAGGGGGGGTCAGTCTGTGTGTAGGGGGGGTCAGTCTGTGTATGTATGGATCATTCTGTGTGTGTGTGTGTGTGTATGGATCAGTCTGTGTGTGTGGGGGGGGGGGGTCAGTCTGTGTGTAGGGAGGGGAAGGGGGTCAGTCTGTGTGTTTGGATCAGTCTGTGTGTATGGATCAGTCTGTGTATGTATGGGGGGGGTCAGTCTGTGTGTATGGATCAGTCTGTGTATGTATGGGTTTGTCTGTGTGTAGGGGGGGTCAGTCTGTGTGTATGGATCAGTCTGTGTGTAGGGGGGGTCAGTCTGTGTGTGTATGGATCAGTCTGTGTGTGTATGGGTCAGTCTGTGTGTGTATGGATCAGTCTGTGTGTGTATGGATCAGTCTGTGTATGTATGGATCATTCTGCTTTATGAAGGGAGGTCAGTCTGCTGTGTGTATGGATGAGTCTGTGTGTGTATGGATGAGTCTGTGTGTGTATGGATGAGTCTGTGTTTGTATGGATCAGTCTGTGTGTAGGGGGGTCAGTCTGTGTGTAGGGGGGTCAGTCTGTGTGTAGGGGGGTCAGTCTGTGTGTAGGGGGGGTCAGTCTGTGTGTAGGGGGGGTTAGTCTGTGTGTAGGGGGGTCAGTCTGTGTGTAGCGGGGTCAGTCTGTGTGTAGGCGGGTCAGTCTGTGTGTAGGGGGGGTCAGTCTGTGTGTAGGGGGGGTCAGTCTGTGTGTAGGGGGGGTCAGTCTGTGTGTAGGGGGGGTCAGTCTGTGTGTAGGTGGGTCAGTCTGTGTATGGATCAGTCTGTGTGTATGGATCAGTCTGTGTATGTATGGGTTTGTCTGTGTGTAGGGGGGGTCAGTCTGTGTGTATGGATCAGTCTGTGTGTAGGGGGGTCAGTCTGTGTGTGTATGGATCAGTCTGTGTGTGTATGGATCAGTCTGTGTGTGTATGGATCAGTCTGTGTGTGTATGGATCAGTCTGTGTATGTATGGATCAGTCTGCTGTATGTAGGGGGGTCAGTCTGTGTGTGTGTATGGATGAGTCTGTGTGTGTGTATGGATGAGTCTGTGTGTGTGTATGGATGAGTCTGTGTGTGTGTATGGATGAGTCTGTGTGTGTATGGATGAGTCTGTGTTTGTATGGATCAGTCTCTGTTTGTATGGATCAGTCTGTGTGTAGAGGGGTCAGTCTGTGTGTAGGGGGGGTCAGTCTGTGTGTAGGGGGGGTCAGTCTGTGTGTAGGGGGGGTTAGTCTGTGTGTAGGGGGGTCAGTCTGTGTGTAGGTGGGTCAGTCTGTGTATGGATCAGTCTGTGTATGTATGGATCATTCTGTGTGTGTGTGTGTGTGGATCAGTCTGTGTGTAGGGGGGGTCAGTCTGTGTGTAGGGAGGGGAAGGGGGTCAGTCTGTGTGTATGGATCAGCCTGTGTGTGTTTGGATCAGTCTGTGTGTATGGATCAGTCTGTGTATGTATGGGGGGGTCAGTCTGTGTGTATGGATCAGTCTGTGTATGTATGGGTTTGTCTGTGTGTAGGGGGGGTCAGTCTGTGTGTGTATGGATCAGTCTGTGTGTGTATGGATCAGTCTGTGTGTGTATGGATCAGTCTGTGTGTGTATGGATCAGTCTGTGTGTGTATGAATTAGTCTGTGTGTGTGTATGAATTAGTCTGTGTGTGTGTATGGATCAGTCTGTGTGTGTGTGTATGGATCAGTCTGTGTGTGTGTATGGATCAGTCTGTGTGTGTGTATGGATCAGTCTGTGTGTGTGTATGGATCAGTCTGTGTGTGTGTGTATGGATCAGTCTGTGTGTATGTATGGGTCAGTCTGTGTGTATGTATGGGTCAGTCTGTGTGTATGTATGGGTCAGTCTGTGTGTATGTATGGGTCAGTCTGTGTGTATGTATGGGTCAGTCTGTGTGTATGTATGGGTCAGTCTGTGTGTATGTATGGGTCAGTCTGTGTGTATGTATGGATCAGTCTGTGTGTATGTATGGATCAGTCTGTGTGTATGTATGGGTCAGTCTGTGTGTATGTATGGGTCAGTCTGTGTGTATGTATGGGTCAGTCTGTGTGTATGTATGGGTCAGTCTGTGTGTATGTATGGGTCAGTCTGTGTGTATGTATGGGTCAGTCTGTGTGTATGTATGGATCAGTCTGTGTGTATGTATGGGTCAGTCTGTGTGTATGTATGGGTCAGTCTGTGTGTATGTATGGGTCAGTCTGTGTGTATGTATGGGTCAGTCTGTGTGTATGTATGGATCAGTCTGTGTGTATGTATGGATCAGTCTGTGTGTATGTATGGATCAGTCTGTGTGTATGTATGGATCAGTCTGTGTATGTATGGGGGGGTCAGTCTGTGTGTATGGATCAGTCTGTGTGTATGGATCAGTCTGTGTGTATGGATATCAGTCTGTGTGTAGGGGCGGCAGTCTATGCGTAGGGGGGGCAGTCTGTGCGTAGGGGGGGCAGTCTGTGCGTAGGGGGGGCAGTCTGTGCGTAGGGGGGCAGTCTGTGCGTAGGGGGGGCAGTCTGTGCGTAGGGGGGCAGTCTGTGCGCAGGGGGGGCAGTCTGTGCGCAGGGGGGGCAGTCTGTGCGTAGGGGGGCAGTCTGTGCGTAGGGGGGCAGTCTGTGCGTAGGGGGGCAGTCTGTGCGTAGGGGGGCAGTCTGTGCGTAGGGGGGGCAGTCTGTGCGTAGGGGGGGAAGTCTGTGCGTAGGGGGGCAGTCTGTGCGTAGGGGGGGCAGTCTGTGCGTAGGGGGGGCAGTCTGTGCGTATGCATGGGTCAGTCTGTGCGTATGGATGGGTCAGTCTGTGCGTATGGATGGATCAGTCTGTGCGTATAGATGGATCAGTCTGTGCGTATGGATGGGTCAGTCTGTGCGTATGGATCAGCCTGTGTGTAGGGGGGTCAGTCTGTGTATGTATGGATGAGTCTGTGTGTAGGGGGGTCAGTCTGTGTGTGTATGGATCAGTGTGTGTGTGTATGGATCAGTCTGTGTGTGGGGGGGTCAGTCTGTGTGTAGGGGGGTCAGTCTGTGTGTAGGGGGGTCAGTCTGTGTGTAGGGGGGGGTCAGTCTGTGTGTGTATGGATCAGTCTGTGTGTGTATGGATCATTCTGTGTGTGTGTGTGTGTGTATAGATCAGTCTGTGTGTAGGGGGGGAGGGGGTCAGTCTGTGTGTATGGATCAGTCTGTGTGTATGGATCAGCCTGTGTGTGTTTGGATCAGTCTGTGTGTATGGATCAGTCTGTGTATGTATGGGGGGATCAGTCTGTGTGTAGGGGGGGTCAGTCTGTGTGTGTATGGATCAGTCTGTGTGTGTATGGATCAGTCTGTATGTGTATGGATCAGTCTGTGTGTGTATGGATCAGTCTGTGTGTGTATGGATCAGTCTGTGTGTGTATGGATCAGTCTGTGTGTGTATGGATCAGTCTGTGTGTGTATGGATCAGTCTGTGTGTGTATGGAACAGTCTATGTGTGTGTATGGATCAGTCTGTGTGTGTATGGATCAGTCTGTGTGTGTGTGTATGGATCAGTCTGTGTGTGTGTGTATGGATCAGTCTGTGTGTGTGTATGGATCAGTCTGTGTGTGTGTATGGATCAGTCTGTGTGTGTGTATGGGTCAGTCTGTGTGTGTATGGATCAGTCTGTGTGTGTGTATGGGTCAGTCTGTGTATGTATGGATCAGTCTGTGTGTATGTATGGATCAGTCTGTGTATGTATGGGGGGGTCAGTCTGTGTGTATGGATCAGTCTGTGTGTATGGATCAGTCTGTATGTAGGGGGGCAGTCTGTGCGTAGGGGGGCAGTCTGTGTGTAGGGGGGCAGTCTGTGTGTAGGGGGGGCAGTCTGTGTGTAGGGGGGCAGTCTGTGCGTATGGATGGATCAGTCTGTGCGTATGGATGGATCAGTCTGTGCGTATGGATGGATCAGTCTGTGCGTATGGATGGATCAGTCTGTGCGTATGGATGGATCAGTCTGTGCGTATGGATCAACCTGTGTGTAGGGGGGTCAGTCTGTGTGTAGGGGGGTCAGTCTGTGTATGTATGGATGAGTCTGTGTGTAGGGGGGGTCAGTCTGTGTGTAGGGGGGGTCAGTCTGTGTGTAGGGGGGGTCAGTCTGTGTGTAGGGGGGGTCAGTCTGTGTGTAGGGGGGGTCAGTCTGTGTGTAGGGGGGTCAGTCTGTGTGTAGGGGGGTCAGTCTGTGTGTAGGGGGGGTCAGTCTGTGTGTGTATGGATCAGTCTGTGTGTGCATCGATCAGTCTGTGTATATATGGGTCAGTCTGCGTGTAGGGGGGTCAGTCTGCGTGTAGGGGGGTCAGTCTGCGTGTAGGGGGGTCAGTCTGTGTGTAGGGGGGTCAGTCTGTGTGTAGGGGGGTCAGTCTGTGTATGTATGGGTCAGTCTGTGTATGTATGGGTCAGTCTGTGTGTATGGATCAGTCTGTGTGTGTATGGATCAGTCTGTGTGTGTATGGATCAGTCTGTGTGTAGGGGGTCAGTCTGTGTGTAGGGGGGTCAGTCTGTGTGTAGGGGGGGTCAGTCTGTGTGTGGGGGGGTTAGTCTGTGTGTAGGGGGGTCAGTCTGTGTATATGGGGGGTCAGTCTGTGTGTAGGGGGGGTCAGTCTGTGTGTAGGGGGGTCAGTCTGTGTTTAGGGGGGTCAGTCTGTGTGTAGGGGGGGTCAGTCTGTGTGTAGGGGGGTCAGTCTGTGTATGTATGGGTCAGCCTGTTTGTGTATGGGTCAGTCTGTTTGTGTATGGATCAGTCTGTGTGTGTATGGATCAGTCTGTGTGTGTATGGGTCAGTCTGTGTGTAGGGGGGGTCAGGCTGTGTATGTATGGATCATTCTGTGTGTGTATAGGTCAGTCTGTGTGTAGGGGGGGGTCAGTCTGTGTATGTATGGATCAGTCTGTGTGTAGGGGTGCTCAGTCTGTGTGTGTGTGTGGATCAGTCTGTGTGTAGGGGGTGGTCAGTCTGTGTGTGTATGGATCAGTCTGTGTGTGTATAAGTCAGTCTGTGTGTAGGGGGGTCAGTCTGTGTATGTATGGATCAGTCAGTGTGTATGGATCTCTCTGTGTGTAGGTGGTCAGTCTGTGTGCGTATGGATCAGTCTGTGTGTAGGGGGGGTCATCCTGTGAGTGTATGGGTCAGTCAGTTAGTGTATGTGTGGGGGGGGGTCGTCAGTCTGTGTGTGTATGGATCAGTCTGTGTGTGTATGGGTCAGTCTGTGTGTAGGGGGTCAGTCTGTGTGTAGGGGGTCAGTCTATGTGGGGGGGCAGTCTGTGAGTGCATGGGTCAGTCAGTGAGTTTATGGGTGTCGGGGGGGTAAGTCTCTGTGTGTATGGATCAGCTTGTGTATGTATGGGTCAGTCTGTGAGTGTATGGGTCAGCCAGTGAGTGTATGGGTGTCGGGGGGGGGGGGTGTAAGTCTCTGTGTGTATGGGTCAGTCTGTGTGTGTATGGATCAGTCTGTGTGTAGGGGGGGTCATCCTGTGAGTGTATGGGTCAGTCAGTTAGTGTATGTGGGGGGGGGGGGTCGTCAGTCTGTGTGTGTATGGATCAGTCTGTGTGTGTATGGGTCAGTCTGTGTGTGTATGGGTCAGTCTGTGTGTGTATGGGTCAGTCTGTGTGTGTATGGGTCAGTCTGTGTGTAGCGGGGTCAGTCTGTGTATGTATGGGTCAGTCTGTGTGTAGGGGGGGTCATCCTGTGAGTGTATGGGTCAGTCAGTTAGTGTATGTGGGGGGGGGGTCGTCAGTCTGTGTGTGTATGGATCAGTCTGTTTGTGTATGGATCAGTCTGTGTGTGTATGGATCAGTCTGTGTGTGTATGGATCAGTCTGTGTGTGTATGGGTCAGTCTGTGTGTAGCGGGGTCAGTCTGTGTATGTATGGGTCAGTCTGTGTGTAGGGGGGTCAGGCTGTGTATGTATGGATCATTTTGTGTGTGTATAGGTCAGTCTGTGTGTAGGGGGGGGGGTCAGTCTGTGTATGTATGGATCAGTCTGTGTGTAGGGGTGCTCAGTCTGTGTGTGTGTGTATGGATCAGTCTGTGTGTAGGGGGTGGTCAGTCTGTGTGTGTATGGATCAGTCTGTGTATGTATGAGTCAGTCTGTGTGTAGGGGGGGCAGTCTGTGTGTGTATAAGTCAGTCTGTGTGTAGGGGGGTCAGTCTGTGTATGTATGGATCAGTCAGTGTGTATGGATCTCTCTGTGTGTAGGTGGTCAGTCTGTGTGCGTATGGATCAGTCTGTGTGTAGGGGGGTCATCCTGTGAGTGTATGGGTCAGTCAGTTAGTGTATGTGTGGGGGGGGGGTCGTCAGTCTGTGTGTGTATGGATCAGTCTGTGTGTAGGGGGTCAGTCTGTGTGTAGGGGGTCAGTCTATGTGGGGGGCAGTCTGTGAGTGCATGGGTCAGTCAGTGAGTGTATGGGTGTCGGGGGGGGGGTAAGTCTCTGTGTGTATGGATCAGCTTGTGTATGTATGGGTCAGTCTGTGAGTGTATGGGTCAGCCAGTGAGTGTATGGGTGTCGGGGGGGGTGTAAGTCTCTGTGTGTATGGGTCAGTCTGTGTGTGTATGGATCAGTCTGTGTGTAGGGGGGGTCATCCTGTGAGTGTATGGGTCAGTCAGTTAGTGTATGTGGGGGGGGGGGGTTGTCAGTCTGTGTGTGTATGGATCAGTCTGTGTGTGTATGGATCAGTCTGTGTGTGTATGGATCAGTCTGTGTGTGTATGGGTCAGTCTGTGTGTAGGGGGTCAGTCTGTGTGGGGGGCAGTCTGTGAGTGCATGGGTCAGTCAGGGAGTGTATGGGTGTCGGGGGGGGGGCAAGTCTCTGTGTGTATGGATCAGCTTGTGTATGTATGGGTCAGTCTGTGAGTGTATGGGTCAGCCAGTGAGTTTATGGGTGTCGGGGGGAGGGGGGGGTAAGTCTCTGTGTGTATGGGTCAGTCTGTGTATGGGTGTGGGGCGTCAGTCTGTGTATGTATGGGTTAGTCTGTGTAATTGAGCAGTCTGTGTGTGGGGGGCAGAGTGTGTGTGTATGGGTCTATCTGTGTATTGATTGTGACACCCCCTCCCTGCAAGGTAAGATGAGGGAAAGGGGAATACAGTATTCTTTTTTTTTTTTTTTAAACAATTATTAAAGTACTAATTGTAAAGCTGTTCACTGTTCACTCTCTACACCCCCTGAACACAGTACACCCTCACAGACAGTGGAAACCCCCCACCTACAGCACACTCCCTCCAACACAGAGTACACCTTTGCATACACACACAGTGCACACCTCACACATCATCTCTTCACCCACATACCTTTACCCCCACAAACACATGCATACATACATACATGCTTTACCCCATTACACACCATATCTCATATATATATATTTTAATTAAAGGACCACTATAGGCACCCAGACAACTTCACAACTTCATCTCAATGAAGTGGTCTGGGTGCCAGGTCACTCTAGTGTTAACCCTGCAGCTGTAAACATAGCAGTTTCAGAGAAACTGCTATGTTTACACTAGGGTTAATCCAGCCTCTAGTGGCTGTCTTACAGACAGTCGCTAGAGGCGCTTCCACGCTTCTCACTGTAAAAATCACAGTGAGAAGATGCTGACGTCCATAGGAAAGCATTGAGAAATGCTTTCCTATGGGCAGTTTGAATGCGCGCGCGGGTCTTGCCCTGCATGCGTATTTGGCGCTGACATGGGCAGAAGGAGGAGAGTTCCCAGCGCCGAGGGAGCCCGGCGCTGGAGAAAGGTAAGTGTTTCTAACCCCTTCAGCCCAGCGGGAGTGGGACCGTGAGGGTGGGGGGGGACCTAAAGACCCTATAGTGCCAGGAAAACAAGTTTGTTTTCCTGGCACTATAGTGGTCCTTTAAATATATATATATATATATATATATATATATATATATATAAAACAACAACTACAACTCCTTAATAAGCACACAGTGCAACCCCAATACACATATACTCACAATGCAGCCCCTAAATGCACACGCACACACTTTACAGGCCCTTCCAGCACACACACACACACACATATTTTCTCACACAATCACAATTTTATATTTTTGTTTCAATTTAAATCCACCCAACCTTTGGGAGAGCTGAGTGGATCTTTCCCTGGCGTCCAGTGTGTCTACTCCCAGTCTTCCTGCAGTTTCTCTCTGCTCCTCTGCGCGCTCTCTTAAGTGATGCTGGGGGCGGAGTGACATCATGTTACTAAACAGCGCACAAGGGAGCAGAGAGGAACTTCAGGAAGGTTACTGCTCCCTCACGCACCATCTCCATGCTCCCTGCGGCGGCCGGCTCTAATGTTTCCTGCGCGGCTTAGCAAAGGGCTGACAAATGCCAGGCGCCAGGGTGAAATGTCTAGTTGTCATGGCGACCTGGCACCTGGAATTTGTCGAGCCCTCTTTGTGTGTATGTATGTGCCCCCCTTATTTTGGCCCTGGCCCCTTATGTGCCCCCCCAAGTATGAATCCTGGAGACGCCACTGCTTGAGGCTGCCACTTGAGGAAGTCTTACCATTCCAATGTAAACATTGCAGTTTCTCTGTTAAAAAGGGTTAAAACCTTTATTCCAGCACCGCCCACTTCGCCTCCTTGGCTCAGATCATCAAAACTGTGATGTTATTGCGAGCAAAATGCTGCGCTGTACCAATCAGCATCTCCTCATAGAGATACACTGAATCAATGCATCTCTACAGGCTCGTACTGGCCATCGGGCATACCTGATCACAGGATCTCCCTGGCTGGTCCATGCAGGGCCTGTGCTATCAGAGTGCAGGCCCCACTGTGTTCCATGATGGGCTGGTGGGGAGATTAAAGATCTCCCTCACCAGTCCACAGGCAGTGACATGCAGCCGCCAGCTGGAACGTGACAGAGACACAGAGTTCTATCCTGCAGTTCCTCTCGCGAGATCCGGAGTGTTGCCATGCCCACGGTCCCCCCTCCCAGGATAAAGGTAAGAAGGGTGGGGGGATCCAATGCCAGTTTTTTGTTTTGTTTTTATTATTAGAAATAAATGAATACATTGGCATTAACCTGCCTCCCCCAAAACACAATCTTTTCAAACGCACACACAGCACCCACACACAGCACCCTCACACAGCACCCTCACACAGCACCCTCACACAGCACCCTCACACAGCACACACATATACACACACACTCAAACACCTCACACACACAACACTCACACAGCACCCTCACTCACATACACAGCACCCTCACTCACATACACAGCACCCTCACTCACATACACATCACCCTTACACACACACTTCACAACTCACACACAGCACCCTCACACACACTGCATACCTCACACACAGCACCCACACACAGCATCCTCACGCACACGCACTGAACCCCTCACGCACACACTATACTCCTCACAAATACACAATACACCCCTCACACATACACTCTACACCCTTCACACACACACACACACACAGCAGCCCTCAAATACACTGCATCACATATTCACAATACTTCCAAACATATATGTATATATACTACAGAACCCCTTACACACATACTGGACCCCTAAACACATTACATTCCAGACACACACTAGATCCCTTACCCACCTCTGGATCTACACATATACACACACACTAGATCCCTATATACACTATGAATCATCTACACACACAAACTCACTAGATCTCTTATACACACTCTGGGTCCTTCAAACATACACTAGATCCCCTACACACACACACACACACACACACACACTACACTCTAGATCCCCTATGCACACACTAGATTCACTAGTAAGCAAACACATACTACATTCCCTAAACACGCACTCTACAACCCCTACACACCCTACATAACCTACACACACACACACACACTACAGCCCATATGCACACACTTGCTACATCCCCTTTACACACATACAATACATTACACCACAAACACAACATGACTGAAACAAACCTATTAACACAAAACCACACCACAATCATCTCACTCTGCACACACGCAATCCCATAAGCAGGCTCCAAGCACATGCACAGTACTCTTTCCTGGCCTTTTTGTCTCCTGGTATCCATTTATGGAGACACCAGAGACAAGTTTCAAGCAAACACAACGCAAGCATGTTATTACATTTGCTTGAGCTGTGCAGAACAAATACAGGGCCTTTTTCTCATGCTAGAGCTCTACACAGGGCTCTGCACAACATGTTCACTTTGAGATGGGGCATGCTTGTCGTGCTTGTTATCTGGCCCTGCCCCCTGTTCAGTGGGCCGCTGTGCTAAAAAATGCCAGGGCTGATTTTTTTTCCCAGTCCGGCCCTGAATCTCTGAGGAAAGTACAGTGCCTCCATGCACAGCGTTACTAGTTCTCTGATAATGCAATGTCTACATGAAAATGCCTGCAGGGATGTACTATACACATCAGAACAACTACATTAAGCTGTATTTGTTCTGGTGACAATAGTGTCCCTTTAAGTTATGCTGTGGTGTTCTTTAAAAAAAAAAAAGTTTAATTAGAGCAAAACATGATTCAACTCCCCACTGAAGAAAATTAAGAGTTTACTGTTGTGCAAACCTTGGGGAAAAGTGTCTCTTAAGCAAGCAATTCTGAAGTATTCTTTTAACACAAATCTCCCAGAATGCTTTGCTGATTATATAAACAGGCCAGAATTGCCCCATGACTTTGAGATTCAATGGAATGTAACTGAAACTACAGTCCAAGGTTGTTGTTTTTTAATTACTTGGCCCTTTTGGATTATGATACACGATTTGGGTGAAAAAGCTATGCTTAAACTGTCTGCGCTCATCTGTGTTTCTTTATATTGCGATTTTTATCTATTTATTTTTTACTGGTAATATTACTAATCTGACTTATTTTGTAAATGTAATCAATGAGGGTGGGAAAAAAGCGTGGAAGACGGATGGATTGTTCTGATGCATTACAGAAAAGAGGGTTTAAAAAAAAAAAATCCATAACGTGAAAAACAAAATGGCACATACGCAAAAAAACAGCAGCAAACATGAAAATTAATGCAACGGTTTTTATAAATAACCCCTATTGTTTAATCATCACATTTCTGAATATTTGCGTTGTCTGTGAGTGTGTGTGTGAGATATATATATATAAAATAATTTTGTTTGTGTGTGTATATATATATATATATTTTGTGTGTATGTTTGTGAAACGTTTTTATGGCACCTTCAGATGGCACAAGGCGGCTCCAGGTTTGCCGGCTAAACAGCGATTAGTCTAAAAGAGGGGGGAGAAGCAAAAGAGAATTTCAATAGTCTGCAAGCCCTTAGGTGCTTCCTCTTCCTGATATCTTTTATTGTCCTGAACACTAATTACAAACTGACATTTTATGTTTCTAGTTAACTGCCAGAAGCAAAATTGATAGCATGTGCCTAAAATCCATGGTTTTAGCCTTAATACATTCATGTGCATTCACACATACACAAATGTTTACATCTAAAGACTTGTGGTCATTTTCTCCTAGGAGAAGTCTTGGCTTCATCTTATTGAACCCATATGGGGTGTCTTCACTTTGTGGTTTTAAAAAGTCATGCATTTAATTTAATAGGTTTAACCAAAGTGAACATGTTTTTAGTTGACCTACCGCTATCTTTATATAGCTTGCTTTGTTCCAGGAAGTCATAAAGCATTCTCTTTTATGGATTACTTAGATGCTTTTGTGCACAAAATATTCCTTTTTTTTTTTTTTTTAAATACCTGGGAACGTTCGTGAGCTAGAGACTTGTATACTCACAAATTCTATGCCAGGGAGTAGAACTTAATACCATGAAGGCCCGACAATTATTGGAGCAATGGAAATTAATTTAAACTGGGTATTAGAATTTCAAAAGCCTGTACCAATGTTCAGGGCCAGATGTAAATGTCAGGTGCCTGTAGGAACAGAATTCTAAAGCGCCCTCTGCTCCCCAATCCCAAAATAAAGCAGGTAAAGTATAATACATTTATTAACTGGACATTGCAGGCCTAAAAACAAGTGCTTGAATATGTGAGTACAGAGAGTGTATGCATCTGTGTAAATGCATTGCAGGGTTAAAGATAATGTTAAAAGTGGTTAGGGTAGAGATGCATCTCCCGCTGGCTCCGACACTCAGTGGGCCAAATGGCAAATTAAACCAACGAAAACCGGAGCACACGGGCTTTCACCTACCCTGCAGCTGATCTCACTAATATGGGCCGAAAAACAAAGAAGACCAAGGCGGATCGGGCGCCCATCAGCCGAGATATCGGCGATCTTCTGCGGCGCGTACACCAGACCGCATGGCCCAATATGGCGCCGCAGGATGAAGCATCCTCATACTCCTCTGAGGACTTCCACACTGATCTGGACGGAGGAGCCATGCTGGGAGCAATACCAAAGGTACAACCTCCACCACCTGATGGCCCAGAACCGATCACTAAAAACATGCTGAAATCCATGCTAGAGGAGCTGCGCTCCAATATAGCAGCAGACATCTCACAATTTAAAGAGACAGTAGCTGGTGCACTTACCCGACTCACAACCCTAGAGGCCACATCCAGCAACCAGGACTCCAGAATAACTAAAATGGAGCAGAGGCTGGAAGAGATACAACTAGCCCAGAAAGGCATGGAGACCAGAGTTGACACTTTGGAAGACCAGAGGCGACGGCACAACCTTAAACTGAGGGGCATCCCTGACACAGTGAGCACCGAGGAAACACCGCACTACATAAGGCGTCTCATCTCAACCCTGCTACCAGCCAAACAGGCAAAGACACTAAAACTGGACGGCATGTTCAGGCTACCAATGCCAAAAAACGCCCCTACCACGGCCACAGCGGATCTCATCCTCCGCTTCCAAACGATGCACGACAAAGCCTTAATCTCATCAGCAGTGAGAGGGAAAACCCCGATCCAATTCGAAGGCTCATCGCTGCTCCTATTCCCTGACCTAACCAAAAAGACATTACTCTGGCGCAAGTCTATGAAACCCCTACTCCAAATCCTAAGAGCCCAGGACGTGCCCTACCGCTGGGGAAACCCCAGACTACTCATACTCACCCACCAGGGAGGCACCTACAAAGCCAAGAACCCACTAGAACTAGAGGCCAACATGCGCAGCCTGCAGCTGATACCAGAACAGGACGCCTCTACCTCCCGCCTCCGAAACATGGACCCATCTAAGATCCCGACCTTTACGCCACGGTCAACTACTGGACGACAACCTGCACCACAGGTCACTTGACTGGCCCACGACACGCAGTCCGCCGGCAGGAGATACCTCCACCAACAAGCCAGAAGGACAAGATCATGCAGACGAACTGTGTACTAACAGTTTTATAACTCTTTAATGTTTTTTTTTTTTTTTTTTTCTTTTCTTCTTTTTTGATGGTTATTATTCCCACCCGCTGCTGCGCTCCCACTTATACCTTACTATCCTATTCCCCCTCTGTAATGAAGCTGTAACCTCAACGGGGAGCTGATACACCCCGAACTGGACGCTATCCTGACAAACCTACTCAGAGGGGGCACGACACTCGAAAAGTCCCCCCCCAACCACCCTCCCCACCCTTTATAGCACGAAACACATGCGCCATAGATATGTTTCAAGAGGGTGCTAATCTGTACCTTGAGAAAGGTTCTAATGCCACTGTTTAACCTGTCTAATTATATATACACTGTTGAAGCGTTGGACCCTAATATGTTATCTTACAAAACTAAAAATGTGCTGTATACTCAAATGCCACGTTATGTTATAACTGTTTGTTACATTACTGCTTGGAACTGCTATTGTGGCTGACCAAGCCTATTGTTCTACCACGCACAACAAAAATAAAGAATTAAAAAAAGAAAAAGTGGTTAGGTTAAACCGGTTTTAAGGATAGAGAGGGGTTAATGTCAGAGCTATATAGCATATGATTAAAATAAAGGGTGCTGGAGTTTGAAGGGTTATTAGCAAATTGCTCATCCTACCATGTGTTCTAAGCCTCCCAAGATTGATATGAGAGTTGCAAGGACCTGTTATACAGTGTGCATCACTCAGAGCTTTCCCTACTCTTCCTGAAAAGCATTTACTGTGTGAGTGGTTACTAGGGGCAGGTGGTAAGTGATCCCATTACTCTTCCTTTCTAGCCCCATACACAGACACTAGAGCAGCTGGGACTCTCTATAACTGATCCTGCCAGTCTGCTATTAAGGCTGACAGGACTACAGAGGGCAAAGGCTTCTGGTACTTATCTCCCCACCATCCAATGTAAACTTAAAAAGCCAAATTATAAGTGCTTAAAACACGTGGCCCCTAGTGGTCAGTAGGCTGGTTTCTACTCTGCCTAATGGAAAAAAACGGCCATGCCAATGTTGCTAATGTGGGCCCAGTGCATACCTGTGAATTTCCTATTTAAATGTTTTTCAGAAGACTCATTTTTCCAAGCCACATATGGCCTGTTTTATACATTCAAAACACACTCTGTCACACCTCCTTTAAAATGTGAGATTAGTAATTCCCAAAAGATAGGGTAATCAGATGCTTTTATTTATTTACTTTGTGACAGAGCTTCTGTATTCAGATCGAGTACCTCTGTCAGGTCAACTTCTTCAGTGCTATCAGGAGGATCTGATTCGTTTCGGGTCCCATCACAGTCTCCCCGAGGAGAGGACTTCAGTCACACTACTCGTAGATTTGAGATTTTTTAGATCCTGCCGCTGTCATTGCAGGGTGATTACAGCCCTTTCCGTACAGACGTTAGCCAAGACTTAATGTCAGGATAAACCAGAAATGCTTTATTGAACACACACACACACATTGTGACTAGGCAACAGTCCTCAGGTGCATTTATATACATATACAATAGCTGCTCTACTTGTGTTTTATATATATTGTATACACACCACAGTAGCAAGTGGGTTTCTACTTAGTCCCATTACACAGGACAATGTCGTCTGTGAACACATGCTCTTTGTGACGGTGTATGTAGAAGTAAGGGTAAACACCGGCCACGTCTTAGCTCACATGTTGAGTTTCCCACAGACCGACCTCCTCTACCTGTTTATGCATGCCACTTGATGCATCTATATATTTCTATTATATACTTCTCTGTCTTTCTGTTAGTCTTAAATTTGTGTTGCATTTTCCAACAAAGTTGATCAGCCTTTTATTTATAATTACTACTTTATTCATATTAGAAATGTATTTTTTCTTCAACAGAACACATCCTTTTGGAGACGTAGCCAATGTTCACCACTCTCCTTCCCATGCTAATCACACTTCCTGTATGACATAGCTTCCAATTGGCATTTCCCACAGTCTGTCAATACTGTTTGCTTTTTTTTAAAAATGTTTTTATGTCATCTGGAATAACAACCCCTATGGTTCCGTTCTTCTAAGGTCATTGTAAGAATAAATAAGATTTTAGTAAAAAAGAGTTTACTAACATAATAATATGAAGATTGGAAACTGGAAACAACAGTGCAATTTGCTTAGATGTACAGGGAACAATAACATAAATATATAGGGAAAAGTTAATTTAATATATCTCTTTAGCTGCTACTACTACCGGTATTTACTTATCTGGAAAGAATTATAAATGTCACCATAGATCAATTTTATAAAAGGAGTCAGGTGGCTAAAGTAAAAACAAGATGGGAGAATAATTAGTAGTGCTATAATTAAGTAGAATATTACAAAAGCCATTTAATGGAATTGTTTTACATTAGAGGGTTAAAACCACAGAACAATTGTACCCAGACCATTTAATTGAGTTTAAGTGGTCTGGGTAAGTTTAGTCCAGGTTTTATTTAATGCTTCATAATGCCCCTGACCATTGCTGTTAATTGCAGGACCTTTTAAAAGAAGTGGAACCCAATCTGTTTTCCACATTTTGGCCGCGGCTCTACTTTCCACAAATACATTTCTGGCCATTAATCAATTCTCTATATCTGCAAAAGTTCTCTAAATAGAAGGCACAGAGCAAAGTTTATATATTTAATAACAGGGCCGGCGCATCCATAAGGCGGCACAGACGGCTCACCTCGCTTTTTCTGCAGCCAGCACACAGGTGCCTGACAGTGAAGTCAGCCGACCTCTTCTTATGATATCATAAGGAGGCGGGACTTCAACTGCTCCCAGACTCCCCAGGGGTCCTGACTCTCTGCAGCTCCAGCCTTCAGTGCAGCCCGTACCAACCGACCACCATAGGTGGTTTTCCCCTCCCTGGCCTAAGGTAAGCCTCTGGGAGGGTGGGAGGACCTTTTAGTATGTTTTTTTTGTTTTTAATTATTTTTTTTTAGCAGCCCCTCTCTACTGCCCCTGTGCCCCTCTACTACCCCTCTATTTCCCTCTACAGCCCCTGCTCTCCACCATACTGCTCCTTCTACAGCCCCTGCCCCCCAATACTGACCCTGTGCCCCTCTATTTCCCTCTACACCTCCTGCTCCACCATACTGCCCCTGCCCCCCCTCTACAGCCCTTCCCCCCACCATACTGCCCCTGCCCCTTCTACAGCCGCTCTATTTCCCTCTACAGCCTCTGCCCCTTCGCCTGTGTAGCCAAAAATCCTTGCACCAGACCTGTTTGTTTATTTATATATTTTTTTTTTACATCATTGTTAGACACCCAAGCTTTGCAACAATACGTGAGGATAATTACCCTGTTGGCCACAGAGCTTTCAGAGGTCAGTGGTTGTTGCTTATAAAGGATGACTTGATTGGTATACATTTTGCAATTTTTACATTATAACACAGCTTAGTAGTACAGACATTGAACCCTTGGAGGGAGTCTTCCAAATATCTTTAAAAATCAAATAAAATTTGGTTATACAAAATTCCAGTATACATAACTAAATAATAAATCATTCATTTGGAATGAGCTAGATAAGGTGTCTGGCCAAAGAATAAGTAGGGATTCTAGAGTATGTGTGCTGTGATTCTCACCATGTTGGACAGCTTACTGGGTTAATGGCATAAAGAGGTGATGTACACAGCAGTAGGAATATGGTTAACCTATTTCTGATCTTACCTTTGCGGGTGTAACTGAAAAGTAAACAATTCCCAGGTTTACAAGGCAGGGTTTATAAATATCTCCAGGATATATTCAGCAATATTAATGTTTATATAGAATACTTTATTAAAACAGCTCCTGGACTGTCTATTGGAGGTTTGTTTATTTCCGCATGCCATAAATGAATAATTCCATGCACTATGATCCGTCAATTCCAAATATCCCAGCAGAGAAGGAAAGATAAATATGCTTCGAAAATCTGTTCTCGATGGACTGGGTAAAATGCATGCTCTGCGAGCACCTGCACAGCATCAAGTTCTGCTTATATATGGTAATCCAGTTACCACATCGTACCACAAAAACATTAAACCCAAGCTCTAGTAAACTCAACTGAATGTGTGTT
This sequence comes from Pelobates fuscus, assembly GCF_036172605.1. Taxonomy (NCBI): domain Eukaryota; kingdom Metazoa; phylum Chordata; class Amphibia; order Anura; family Pelobatidae; genus Pelobates; species Pelobates fuscus. Next base: position 165,236,543 of record NC_086323.1, on the reverse strand, counting down.
CTTCCTTTTTAAATCTCGATTTTTACATTTGGATAGAAAAAAAAAGTAGCAAAATGATAAACTTTAAGGCATGGGTGTCCAACATGTGGCTTCCCCGGGCCACATTGAGCAAAGAGGAATTGGCTTGGGCCGCATATAAAATATATAATGTAATTAATTTATATAATAAGAGCCCTTTTTATAATTTTGATATTTTATTTGTTTAGTAGATAATGCCCTTATTTGTTATCCATATATGGGATTGCCATATTAAGTAATACCAAATTAAGGAACTATCTACTAAACACAACGTATGTACACACACCATCAAGCCATACACACACACAAGCAATCACAGACCTATACACACAATCACAGATCTTCATACACACACACATTATCACAAACACAAACACACACATACAATCGAACCTATACACACAATCACATACCCATACACACATTATCAGATATATACATAAACATAATCACCGACATACACAATCACACACACCTAATTACGGACACATACACTTAATAATTAAGAGATCCACCCTGCCTGGAGTGGATCCTTTCCCTGGTGGCCAGGGTTGCTGCTCTTCCTGCACCGGCCTCGTGTGCACCCAATAGTGATGCTGATGCCAGAATTACATCATATCCCAGCTGCCGGCTCACTACAGGGCTTGAGAGGGAGCTGTACTAAAAAAGGCTCCCTCGCTGCCTGGCAGCCAATCAAAAATAGAGCCAAGGCCCAATTTGATTAAAGTTTGACTGAGTATTAGTGCAATATTATGTTTTTCTTTATGTTGCAAGATAAATTCTTGTGTTCTACCTAGATATAAGCATTATATACCATGAATTTTCACCAAGTTTAGTGAACAACAAAAAAAAAATCACTGTTTCTTGCAGGTAAAACGTCAATTCTCTAAATAAGTTACATTAGCCCGATGAATTACGGCATTAGACAGTGCCGCCATCATATATCAAAATGCAGCAGATGCCTATGGAAAAGACTCAGTAGGCTTCATCATTAGCCTTAAGCTGTTTCATGATTACAATATCCTCCAATGGCTGTTCAAAGAAATATTATGTGCTGTTTGAAAGAAACAAGGCTTTAATCACTCATCGACATACCCATTCTTAGCATCAGGTTTCTCGAGCAAACAGGAAAGCTCTTTTGGTGTTCCTACAAGGATCCGAGTTGCAGGCAGAGCAGAACCACTGTAAGCGAGCTCATTACAGGTGATGTAACAACACAATTAAAAAGTTAATATTTCAAAAAACAGACGTCTGGTTACGTGAGTGTTGCTGACTAAAGGATTTTCTAGCAAGTACGTAATTATGTTAACATTTATCTTTATCTTCAACAGTTGGCTTGGTCAGCAAATCAACTGACTGCTAATGTATGTTGTCATTCCAGAAGGGTTTCTTCTGTGCTTGGAAAAAAAAAAAAGTTTATTCACAAAACTAGGAATTGCAAATGTTGGTGCAAAATAGCTAAATATGAACGATGTCCCCCCCCCCCCAGGTAGTCTTTGGTTCCTACACAGATGTCTGCGCTCTACAAGTCCCAGTTCGGTATATAAACCCCTTCAAGTAAAACTAGGACAGAAATGTCCATTATAAATGCCGATAATGTTGCTGTAGAGTTAACTTGTAAGAATATTTAACATTTTATTATATGTTGTATCGCTATGTGGAAATGCCCCGCAAAGGAGATTAATATACTTAAAATAGCTTGCTTCTCATAACTGGTCAAACTATATTAATTTACTAATTAGTAATGTAGCATCAGTGTAGGAGCTGCCAAAATAAACTGTGCTGGGCAGAGGGGGGACTCCTAAATAATTTGGATATCTGGGCAAGTGATTTTCCTTTATTTTCCAGAAAGTGCTTGATAATATATCAGGTCTAGTATTTTCTCAATGCTACTAACATACAAATCTATCCCACACAATTTCTGGATGGGGAGCTAGTAATAGCCTGGGAGCATCAATTCACACTGTCTGTCACTCATTGAAGCCTCAGACATTGCCAGAGGAAAAGAGTGGACAGGTGTCGTCTACTCATCTTTGGGGTTAAACCATTTGTAAATAGTAAGATAAGATGGTACCAATGGCCTTCAAATACCATTACAACTGAGATTATGTTGCCCAGGGCTGTAAAAAAAAAAAAGTTTAAAAAAATGTAAAATGTGCTTGTCTTTATTTGGATCATGGAAAGAAAATTCCAAAGAGCACCTATTAACCCATCAGAAGGTTGTAAGTGTCATCATTTATGACACTTTAATTTTTTTTTTTTTAAAGTAGAATTAAAGGAACACTAAACATAGTAAAAAATCATACCTTTATTACAGTCTGTCTTTGCTGGCTCTGCCCCTGATCTGCCTGCTTGGCTGACATCATCAGAGGTATTTTTTTTCCAGCCAAAGTGCTTCCCCATAGGATTGGCTGATAGTGTCAATCAGCATCTCCTCAGTGTCTCCATGCAGAGGGTGGAGGCACTGAATGTCAGTGCTGCACACTGTGCAGTCCTGCCCCAGGAAGCCCCTCTAGTTGCCATCTGAGTAGTGGCCAGTGGAGGTGTCCCTAGACTGTAATGTAAACACTGCATTTTCTCTGAAAAAACAGTGTTTACTGCATAAAGCCTGACGGGAATGATAATACTCACCAAAACAAATACAAAAAGCTGTAGTTGTTCTGGTGACGATAGTCAGGGCCGGCGCCACAGTTAGGCAAACTAGGCATTCGCATAGGGCACCGGACTGCTGGGGGCACCCACCAGGATGTTTCCTGGTGGGCTGCCTGCCAGTCTGCGGCCGCAGTGCTGGGCGAGCGGCTCTTGAGGTGGGGGCGCCGAGAGGAGCCTTGTCACAGGGGGCCCAGAAGGTGGCTATCTGGCCACCTCAGGGCACCCCCAAAGCTGTATTAGGTATGCCGAGCAGGCACCTGCTTACCTTGATGGCAGGTAACTGCTTTGCCAAAAAATGCCGGTGACCAGAGGAGAGGGGAACGGAGCAGACAGCGGCGAGGGAGGAAGGCTGTTCTTGGAGCCCCTCACTCCTCCCTTGTGCGCCCTCTGTGATGCCAGGAGCCGGAATATGACGTCATTCCGGCCCTGGCATACTAAACAGCGGGCGGGAAGAGTGAGGAGCTGCCCCACACTGGACCCCAGGCAGGTGAGTGTTTGACTGTCAGTGAGTGTGTGTGTGTGTGTGTGTCAGTGAGTGTCTGCCTGTGTTTGTCAGTGAGTGAGTGTCTGTGTGTGTCTGTCAGTGAGTGTATGTCGGTAAGTGTCTGTCAGTGAGTGAGTGTATTTATTACAGTGAGTGTCTGTGTCCCCGCCCCCCACCCCGCCTTCTAAATACACACTCACTGACACACATATACACACTCACTAACAGACAACATACACGCACCACAGACTGTCCAGGAGATGGCAGATGCTTTAGTCCAGGTCTGAGAGGAGATCCCTCAGGAGACCATCCGCCACCTCATCAGGAGCATGCACAGGCGTTGTAGGTTGGTCATATAGGCACGTGGAGGCCATACACACTACTGAGCCTCATTTTGACTTGTTTTAAGGACATTACATCAAAGTTAGATCAGCCTGTAGTGTGTTTTTCCACTTTAATTTTGAGTGTGACTCCAAATCCAGACCTCTCTGGGTTGAAAAATTTGATTTCAATTTTTTTATTTTTGCGTGATTTTGTTGTCAGCAAATTCAACTATGTAAAGAACAAGTATTTCAAAAGAATATTTAATTCATTCAGATCTAGGATGTGTTATTTTTGTGTTCCCTTTATTTTTTTGAGCATTTGGTATATTGAACCATTAACATTTGCATGCTTGTAGCTGAAGCAATCACCTAGAAGTTGAAAACCATATTAACTGGCTTATGAACCACATGGTTCATTTTCACATATTCACTTTGTTGTGACACTGTTGTTTATTTTTTATACCTGGTTTTTAATAGTAAAGTATTATGTTTTATTCTTGATAGTAGGGTTGCCACCTTTCTAGGGGAAAAAATACCAGCATGCTAATTTGCATAACTAATTATGTATGCATTACATCACTGGATGTATGCAACAAGGAGTGACATAAGAAAAAAATAAATTTGGAACGAGAAAAAACAAATAAAAATAAAAAAATCACAGGACGACTTACAGTATGATTCTGCTGTATAGAAAGATTGCTCTACAGTTTGGGGAGATTGAACTGCCCTTCTGAGTGCTCACTCAATAGACCCAGCAGCAACTGGCTGTTTGCGTCACATCCCTGTAAGTGGTTTCCTAGATTGCCAGTACATGCACAAATACACATAGTTAATTCACTAAACAATCCACTGTCTCACTCTCAGGGGCTGCCAGCACCCCAGTGTCTCACTCTCATGGGCTGCCAGCACCCCAGTGTCTCACTCTCAGGGGCTCCCAGCAACCCAGTGTCTCTTTTTCAGGGGCTCCCAGCACCCCAGTGTCTCACTCTCAAGGGCTGCCAACACCCCTGTGTCTCACTCTCGGGGCTGCCAACACCCCTGTCTCACTCTCGGGGCTGCCAACACCCCTGTGTCTCACTCTCGGGGCTGCCAACACCCCTGTGTCTCACTCTCGGGGCTGCCAACACCCCTGTGTCTCACTCTCAGGGGCTGCCAACACCCCTGTGTCTCACTCTCAGGGGCTGCCAACCTCCCTGTGTCTCACTCTCAGGGGCTGCCAACCTCCCTGTGTCTCACTCTCAGGGGCTGCCAGCACCCCTGTGTCTCACTCTCAGGGGCTGCCAGCACCCCTGTGTCTCACTCTCAGGGGCTGCCAGCACCCCTGTGTCTCACTCTCAGGGGCTGCCAGCGCCCCTGTGTCTCACTCTCAGGGGCTGCCAGCACCCCTGTGTCTCACTCTCAGGGGCTGCCAGCACCCCTGTGTCTCACTCTCAGGGGCTGCCAACACCCCTGTGTCTCACTCTCAGGGGCTGCCAACACCCCTGTGTCTCACTCTCAGGGGCTGCCAACACCCCTGTGTCTCACTCTCAGGAGCTGCCAACACCCCTGTGTCTCACTCTCAGGGGCTGCCAACACCCCTGTGTCTCACTCTCAGGGGCTGCCAACACCCCTGTGTCTCACTCTCAGGGGCTGCCAACACCCATGTGTCTCACTCTCAGGGGCTGCCAACACCCCTGTGTCTCACTCTCAGGGGCTGCCAACACCCCTGTGTCTCACTCTCAGGGGCTGCCAACACCCCTGTGTCTCACTCTCAGGGGCTGCCAACACCCCTGTGTTTCTCTTTCAGGGGCTTCCACCCCCCCCCCCCCCCCAGTGTGTCACTCTCAGGGGCTGCCAACCCCTCAGTGTTTCTCTTTCAGAGGCTGCCAAACCCCCCCGGGGTCTCACTCTCAGGGGCTGCCAACTCCCCCAGTGTGTCACTCTCAGGGGCTGCCAACACCCCTGTCTCTCACTCTCAGGGGCAGAAAACCCCCCTAGTGTGTCTCTTTCAGGGTCAGAAAACCCCCCAGTCTCTCACTCTCAGGGGCTGGCAAACCCCAGTGTGTCTCACTCTCATGGGCAATTTAATGGGTCACTGATTCTGACATAACACTGGTATTATTGTAATACCGGCACCGGCCAGGCAGCCTCAAATACCGGCTGTGTCATTAAAATACCAGCCTGGTGGCTACCCTATTGATAAGTGGTTTACAATCTATGGTAATCTATTGGGATTCCCACTTAGTGTGTTTCCCTTCCTCTTCCTTTTTTTCTAAAAGTTTCTAATTAGAGTTATTCCCTTCCTAGATTGCCTTAACCCTTTAAGGACCCTCCACTCATTTTATGTAGGGGACGGCCTCTTTTTTTCTGTTTTTTCGTAAAATTACATACTCGTTTTCCTCAATGGTGTAAATGCCAGAGATGGGAGAATGCCCCCTTTATGGACTGAATTCAAACTATATAGTCCAAAAGACAATGTGTTTGTGGCACAATCTGAGGTAGTTGGCACAAGAGTGATAAAAACACAACCATGTGATGCAGAAATATGAGTAATTGTTTGAGAGCTAGCATAGAGTGTTTAGGTATGGAGTTTAGCGATAGAATAAGGGAAGAGTAGTTTGTTAGCATTCGAGGTTTGTAAACTTTTGCATTTGATATCTAATAGAATTACACAAAAGGCACTTTTGAAAACCTCATGTACACAATCCCATTGATATGTCCATTTTGCTTTCTTCATACAATTTATATAGTTTATTTGACAGTACGATTGACAGTGTAAGGGAGTGCTTGACTCTTTGCAAGAAAGTGTGAAAGGGAGGGCGGAGTGAAAGGAGAAGAGAAAATATGTAGGGGAAGGAAGAGCTGTATGGAAATTATACAACACTGACTATGACCTCCCGGCAGGAAGTAAGCCTTCTAAACAAGGATAAAACTGCCCTATGTCCTCTCAGTAGGAAGCAATCTATACAAGGCTTTGAACAAAGAAATACACCAAATTATGTTTTCAAACACGGCTGCAATTCTTAAGACTCACCCAAATATCAAACAAATTGAACCCTGCTACATGTCCACCCAATTAGGCAATGATCCTATGACTACACACTTGACCAGGGTGACCACATAGGGGATGGAATTATATTATCTTTACTATAATGCTTTGTTAGGATATTGTTAGTGCGGTGGCTTTATGATACCAGAGATATGAAACGTATTTTCGGTTTTTATTTTCCCCTTTTCTAAAATCTTACAATGCAATCTTCTGCCATCAACATGATATAGTCCATTATGGACTGGTCTTTCAGCACATTGTGGAGACATCTCAAGTGCCAACACTGGGCATGTCAATTAAACATTCATCCATTCAAAAAGAGTATGAAAATTGGGCAGGTCAACTTGGCACGCATGCAAGTCAGCCTGACTAACCATGGCCAGCCCCACTGTTTAGGTATGGTGCCCTATAATCTGTCATCAGGAAGAAGGTGATCAGAAATATACAAGGTTATTCACTAAAGTGAGAATCCAAGGTGAATTCATAGTGGATTTCGAATATAAGACCATAGTAGCTGTCATGTTACATGATATTGTTTTATTATAATTAACTGTTTCTTTAATGTTCATCTTAAGTTTGTCTCTTGGGCCACTCCGTAGTCTGCATGCTGTTTCAGGTTCTCCCCTCCCCCTCTCCTGTTATGCTGTACATCTATATGTAATGTATTTCTCCTACCTGTATGGAACAATCATTCTTTTACTTGTTGTAACTGCACAGTATGCAGATCATATGACGAATAAACATCGCCAGATCTTCTTTCACGTGAGTTGTGACTGAGTAAACTATCTGGGAAGGTGATTTGGTATGGATAATCTCATCAGGGCAATGAGTGCCATGTGCTCCTGAAAAACACATTCATAGCCTTTGCAGCCGTTCCAGAATAGTAGCTGAATGGAAAACGATGCTGACTGAGAGAACTTTTCCAGTTTAGCTATTTTGACCTTACATTTGAAATTTGAAGATTTCCCTTCAATTCTCATTTTAGTGAATAACCGTTATAGTAACTGTCTTGTGACCCTTCTACAGGGAAGAAAAAACTGTCAGGGTAGGTCATCAATCAGTACGCAGAATAGTCACATAGGACAAGGAAAAACAGACAGATGTGTATTACTGGACCTTAAAGTGGCAGAGCGTAATGTACAAAATACAGTGAATAGGCAAAGTCAAGATACAAGCCAAATGTCAAGGAACAAAAAGGTACACAGAATCAAAAACAATAAGCCGATGGTCAGGAATACAGAAATCTAAATGGTTTAGAAACCATAAATGATAAAAATCTAACCAGGAATCAAGTAATTGCACTCTTGGATAACCAAAAAGGAAAGCACAACAAGGCACTGAACACATGTAAAGCTCAAGTGTTATTGGACATTTCCTTAATAGCCTTCAAAACATGAATGAGTGGGCATTAGTAATGATGTGATTTTGCATTGATGATGTCATAAAGTGAGCCTGGCTTCATGATGTCTTAAAAGGGGCGGGGCTACATTATCTCAGAAACGCTGGCAAAGGTGTCTGAGGGTGTGAAACTGATGTGGTGTTTACTTGGGGAGGTAGGAGCACCATGTGAGTGGCATAGTGCAAAGATATACATCCTTACACAGTCAGAGAGCATAACATTGTCTTCAGCAGTAAAAATAAAAACGCCCATATCCACATTCCCAATGTGCACTCATCTGTAGCAGTTACTATATATATATATATATATATATATATATATATATGTGTGTGTGTGTGTGCACAGCAGGGGCACTACCACTGGTGCCGGCAGTGTGGCTGCACTGGAGCCCACATGCTGCACTTAGGGCCACCTGATGGGCATATATCTTCAGGGCTGGGTCGTGTGGAGGAAGTGAATGCCGGTAACCAAAGCCGGAGGGAGGAGGCACAGGACAAAGCAGAGAGGAGAAGAGAGCCAGACTCTTCTCCAGCATTTGTGTGTCTGTGTGTGTACTTAAGTGTCTGTGTGTATATCTGTGTTAGTATGTGTATCTGTGTGTAGTGATGTACCGAACTGTCCGCCGGCGAACAGTTCCCGGCGAATTTAGCGTGTTCGCGTTCGCCGCGGCGGGCGGACACACGCGCAGTTCGATCCGCCCCCTATTCGTCATCATTGGGCAAACTTTGACCCTGTGCCTCTCGGTCAGCAGACACATTCCAGCCAATCAGCAGCACTCCCTCCCTTCCACACCCTCCAACCTCCCTCCCAGCACCCATTTTCGATTCATTCGGAAGATGCATGCTTAGTGAGAGGAGGGAAAGTTTAGCTGCTGCTGATTAGATAGGGAAATTGATAGCTAGGCTAGGGTATTCACTGTCCACTACAATCCTGAAGGACTCATCTGATCTCTGCTGTAAGGACAGCACCCCAAAAAGCCCTTTTTAGGGCTAGAACATCAGGCTGCTTTTTTTTTTTTTTTTTTTTAATGTGTAATGTAATTGCAGGTGCCTGCCTGCCAGCTTCTGTGTGAGGTTCACATTGGATAATGTGCCCACTTGCCCAGTGCCACCACTCATATCTGGGGTCACAATAGGTTAAGCTTTAGATTTAAAATAAATAATTTTTTTTCACTGTAATAGAAGAGCAGTTGCCTGCCTGCCAGCTTCTGTGTCAGGTTGGATGCCTTGCCCATTTGCACAGTCAGTGCCACCACTCATATCTGTTTTTACAATAGGTTAAGCTTTAGATTTAAAAGAAATAATTTTTTTTCACTGTAATAGAAGAGCAGTTGCCTGCCTGCCAGCTTCTGTGTCAGGTTGGATGCCTTGCCCATTTGCACAGTCAGTGCCACCACTCATATCTGTTTTTACAATAGGTTAAGGTTTAGATTTAAAATAAATAATTTTTTTTCACTGTAATAGAAGAGCAGTTGCCTGCCTGCAAGCTTCTGTGTCAGGTTGGATGCCTTGCCCATTTGCACAGTCAGTGCCACCACTCATATCTGTTTTTACAATAGGTTAAGCTTTAGATTTAAAAGAAATATTTTTTTTTCACTGTAATAGAAGAGCAGTTGCCTGCCTGCCAGCTTCTGTGTGAGGTTCACATTGGATACTGTGCCCACTTGCCCAGTGCCACCACTCATATCTGTTTTTACAATAGCTTAAGCTTTAGATTTAAAATAAATAATTTTTTTTCACTGTAATAGAAGAGCAGTTAGTTGTCTGCAAGCGTCTGGGTGTCAGGCCTACTTCAGCGTGTGCTCTGCAGACCTGTGCCAGCGTGCTTTGACAGTTGCCAATCATATCCGGTGTCTCTTTAGCGTGCTTTTACAAAGAAAAAATGTTTCCAGTGTAAGCTAATAGCAGCCAGTCAGTGTCCTTCAAGCGGCTCTGTCAGGCCTTCCTTCAGCGTGTGCCCTGCACAACACTGCCAGCGTGCTTTGACAGTTGCCAATCATATCTGGTGTCTCTTTAGCGTGCTTTTACAAAGAAAAAAGGTTTCCAGTGTAAGCTAATAGCAGCCAGTCAGTGTCCTTCAAGCGGCTCTGTCAGGCCTTCCTTCAGCGTGTGCCCTGCACAACCCTGCCAGCGTACTTTGACAGTTGCCAATCATATCTGGTGTCTCTATAGCGTGCTTTTAAAACCAAAATTTTGTTTCCACTGTAATAGAAGAGCAGTTGCCTGCCTGCCAGCTTCTGTGTGAGGTTCACAGTGGATACTGTGCCCTCTTGCCCAGTGCCACCACTCATATCTGTTTTTACAATAGCTTAAGCTTTAGATTTAAAATAAATACTTTTTTTTCACTGTAATAGAAGAGCAGTTAGTTGTCTGCAAGCGTCTGGGTGTCAGGCCTACTTCAGCGTGTGCTCTGCAGACCTGTGCCAGCATGCTTTGACAGTTGCCACTCATATCTGGTGTCTCTATAGCGTGCTTTTACAAAGAAAAAAGGTTTCCAGTGTAAGCTAATAGCAGCCAGTCAGTGTCCTTCAAGCGGCTGTGTCAGGCCTTCCTTCAGCGTGTGCCCTGCACAACCCTGCCAGCGTACTTTGACAGTTGCCAATCATATCTGGTGTCTCTATAGCGTGCTTTTAAAACCAAAATTAGTTTTTCACTGTTATAGATTGAATAGCAGTTACTTGTCTTCAAGCGGGTGTGTCAGGCCTACAGTGTGTGCTCTTCAGAACTGTTACAGTTCACATTGCCAATCATATCTGGTCTCACAGTAGCTTGCACGCATAGTACCACTAATCCCCCAAAAAATGACAGGCAGAGGCAGGCCACCCCGCAGGGGCCGTCGTGGTCGTGGTGCTGTGATTCCCTTTTGCCCTAGAATAATGCCCAGTTTTCAGAAGCCACGTACCCTGAACTTGAAAAGTTCTGAGGACATAGTTGACTGGCTAACACAGGACACCCAATCTTGTACAGCCTCTGCTCGGAACCTTGACGCACCATCCTCCTCCAGCTTAGCTTCAGGCACCTCTCAAGATACCACTCACCCGCCTGCCGCCACCACCAAAACTAGCACCACAGCCGCTTTACTTGGTATGTCAGAGGAGTTATTCAAACACCCGTTTGAAGAAATGAGTGATGCGCAACCATTATTGCTAGAGGATGTAGATAACAGGGATATGTCTCAGGCAGGCAGCATTAAACACATGGAGGTACGGTGTGATGATGATGATGTTGTACCCGCTGCTGCTTCCTTTTCTGAGTTGTCAGATACAAGCGAAGCGGTTGATGATGACGATGCGTCCATGGATGTCACGTGGGTGCCCGCTAGAAGAGAAGAAGAACAGGGCGAAAGTTCAGATGGGGAGACAGAGAGGAGGAGGAGGAGACCAGTTGGAAGCAGGGGCGGGGTCGTTGCAAGGAGCTAGTGGCACAGTCAGACAGCATGCATTGGCACCCGGGGTCAGCCCGACAGCACGCCAATCAACGCATGCTGTGTCCACCACCAGAATGCCGTCATTGCAGAGCTCAGCAGTGTGGCATTTTTTTTGTGTGTCTGCCTCTGACAACAGCGATGCCATTTGCAACCTGTGCCAAAGGAAACTGAGTCGTGGGAGGTCCAACACCCACCTAGGTACAACTGCTTTGCGTAGGCACATGATCTCACATCACAAACGCCTATGGGATCAACACATGAGTACAAGCAGCACGCCTACTCTAAGCCGCCATCCTCCTCCTGGTCTAGCATCTTCAGCCACGTCAACCACTGCTGTCCTTCTTGCCCCCTCTCAACCATCAGCCACTCCGTCTCCCGCCTTGAGCAGTTCCCGCTCATCTGCCCACAGTCATGTGTCTGTCAAGGACATGTTTGAGCGTAAGAAGCCAATGTCACCAAGTCACCCCCTTGCCCAGCGTCTGACAGCTGGCTTGTCCGAACTATTAGCCCGCCAGCTTTTACCATACAATCTGGTTGAGTCTGAGGCGTTCAAAAAATTTGTAGCTATTGGGACACCGCAGTGGAAGGTACCCGGCCGGAATTTCTTTTCACAAAAGGCAATCCCCAACTTGTACTCGATTGTGCAAAAGGAAGTCATGGCATGTCTGGCACACAGTGTTGGGGCAAGGGTCCATCTGACCACGGATACCTGGTCTGCAAAGCATGGTCAGGGCAGGTATATCACCTACACTGCGCATTGGGTAAACCTGCTGACGGCTGACAAGCAAGGAATGCGTGGCATTGCAGAGGAGTTGGTGACACCGCCACGAATTGCAGGCAGTCCTGATGCCACCTCCTCTACTCCTCCTACTCCATCCTCTTCCATAACCTCCTCGGCTGAGTCCTCTTGTGCTGCTGCGTCTTGCTCCACATCAACGGCACCCCCCCAGCTCCCCAGGTACTATTCCACATCCCGGATACGGCAGTGTCACGCCGTCTTGGGTTTGACTTGCTTGCAAGCAGAGAGTCACACCGGACAAGCACTCCTGTCCGCCCTGAACGCACAGGTGGAAAAGTGGCTGACTCCGCAGCAACTGGATATCGGCAAAGTGGTGTGTGACAACGGAAAAAAATTGATAGCGGCATTGAAGTTGGGCAAGTTGACACATGTGCCGTGCATGGCACATGTGTGTAATCTGATCGTACAACGCTTTGTGCATAAGTACACAGGCTTACAGGATGTCCTGAAGCAGGCCAGGAAGGTGTGTGGCCATTTCAGGCGTTCCTACACGGCCATGGCTCACTTTGCCGATATCCAGCGGCAAAACAACATGCCAGTGAGGCGCTTGATTTGCGACAGCCCTACACGTTGGAATTCAACACTCCTAATGTTCGACCGCCTGCTCCAACAAGAAAAAGCTGTTAATGAATATTTGTATGACCGGGGTGCTAGGACAGCCTCTGGGGAGCTGGGAATTTTTTTGCCACGTTACTGGACGCTCATGCGCAATGCCTGTAGGCTCATGCGTCCTTTTGAGGAGGTGACAAACCTAGTCAGTCGCAACGAAGGCACCATCAGCAACATCATACCATTTGTTTTCTTCCTGGAGCGTGCCCTGCGAAGAGTGCTGGATCAGGCTGTAGATAAGCGTGAAGAGGAAGAGGAAGAGTTGTGGTCACCATCACCACCAGAAACAGCCTTATCAGCATCGCTTGCTGGACCTGCGGCAACGCTGGAAGAGGATTGTGAGGAAGAGGAGTCAGAGGAGGATTGTAGCTTTGAGGAGGAGGAGCAAGACCAAACACAACAGGCATCCCAGGGTGCTCGTTGTCACCTATCTGGTACCCGTGGTGTTGGACGTGGCTGGGGGGAAGAACATACCTTCAATGACATCAGTGAGGAGGAGGAACGGGAAATGAGTAGCTCGGCATCCAACCTTGTGCAAATGGGGTCTTTCATGCTGTCGTGCCTGTTGAGGGACCCTCGTATAAAAAGGCTGAAGGAGAACGACCTGTACTGGGTGTTCACGCTACTAGACCCCCGGTATAAGCAGAAAGTGGCTGAAATGTTATCAAATTACAACAAGTCGGAAAGGATGCAGCATTTGCAAAATAAATTAAAAAGTATGGTTTACACAGCGTATAAGGGTGATGTCACAGCACAACAGGAATCTAACAGGGGGAGAGGTGGAAGTCATCCTCCTCCTCCTCCTCCCACGACCACGCCGGCAAGGACAGGACGCTTTAAAGACGTGTTGTTGATGGAGGACATGCGGACGTTTTTAAGTCCTATGCATCGCCACAGCCCTTCGGGATCCACCCTCAGAGAGCGACTCGACCGACAGGTAGCAGACTACCTCGCCTTAACTGCAGATATCGACACTCTGAGGAGCGATGAACCCCTTGACTACTGGGTGTGCAGGCTTGACCTGTGGCCTGAGCTATCCCAATTTGCGATAGAACTTATGGCCTGCCCCGCTTCAAGTGTCCTGTCAGAAAGGACCTTCAGTGCAGCAGGAGGTATTGTCACTCAGAAGAGAAGTCGCCTAGGTCAAAAAAGTCTAGATTACCTCACCTTTATTAAGATGAATGAGGGATGGATCCCGAAGGGACTGACAGTGGGCGATACATTCGACTAAAAAAGGCCTGATGAAGGGGGACGTAACAGGGGTTAGGAGGACCGACCAAGCATCTTCTTCCATCTCCCGGTTCCTAAAATCGATGCCATATACACATCCCATGATAGGGGACGTAACAGGGATTAAACTGATAGGAATAGTACTACTTGACACACCTTATAATAACGCAGAGAGGAGTCTGAAGAAGAGGAGTCAGAGGAGGAAGGTGGCTTTGAGGAGGTGGAAGACCAAACACAGCAGGCGTCCCAGGGGGCTTGCTGTCACCTTTCGGGGACCCTTGGTGTTGTACGTGGCTGGGTGGAGGAAGAGACCTTCAATGACATCAGTGAGGACAAGAAACGGGACATAGCTAGCTTGGTATCCAACCTTGTGCAAATGGACTGTTTGCAGTGCGTTAAACGGGGAGTTTGGTCTGTCACTGTGAAGCGGGCGTAACCTTTACACTACCTGATCGATGCAACATCATACCTGATGTTTTAAAGCACGTTATTCCAAACAATTTAGGAATGTTGGGTGATTTATGCCCTTTATGGATTAAAACCAGACTCTGCATCAACTATGTAATTTTCCATGGGAGTTTTGCCATGGATCCCCCTCCGGCATGCCACAGTCCAGGTGTTAGTCCCCTTGAAACAACTTTTCCATCACTATTGTGGCCAGAAAGAGTCCCTGTGGGATTTAAAATTCGCCTGCCTATTGAAGTCTATGGCGGTTCGCCCGGTTCGCCATTCGCAAACGGAAAATGTTATGTTCGCGACATCTCTATTGGTCAATTCTGGAGGAGAGGAAATTTTCAATAACCTGTCCAGAAGGTGGGGAGTCCCTAAGGTTATATAAATTTGTATAGAATGTTTGAAATGAAGACCGGATGTCTGGCAGTTTGTAGGACAGGTCACCTGTTAGGGTCTTGATCTTGGAAATAAAGGTAGTTTGTCTTGGTTGTGTTAAAGAGTTTGCAAGTAGTCGTACTTATATCCTTCCCTGAGAGTAATACAAATGTTTAGTGAGTAAGAATGATCTCTTGAGTCGGGGATTTAGTATTTCTTGTACTTCAGAGCATTTGGCTATGAGAGCAGTGTAAGCGCTTAATTGGGAGTTGTGTTTATGGGTGTTTTCAAGAGATCTGATCTCCTTCGTGAGGGATTATAGTTTGGCTTCCCTTAGTTTTTTCTTTTGAGAGGCCAATGCATTAATTTCCCCAGTAATACACGTTTGGGGAAGTGGAGGTCGGGGTCGTGTTTTCTTTAAAATAGGTCTGTAACGATGTCTGAAATTGGGATACTATATTAGGGTAATTTAAGAGGTCGTCATTTAATTTCCACTGGAATGATCGCAGCGGGAGTGTCGGTATGTGTATGGCAAGAGGCAGGGGCGCATTTGGCTATAACTACTGAATTGGATCAAGTGAAGAAATCTGTGTGGGAGGAAAATCATGTCAAGTCTTGGAAAAGTGTGTGCGGCATGAGAAAAGAAGAAGTTCTTTGCGTTGGGGTGAGTAGTTCGCCAGCCGCCATTTAGTTGTGAACGGTCCAGGAGAAGAGCCACTTGTTTGCGTGAGGGAGTTTGGTATGTGGAAGTACGGGATGCTGTGTCAAGAGTCTAGTCTAGGGAGAGGTTGAAGTCGCCTACCTGGATAGAACTTCTGGCCTGCCCCGCTTCAAGTGTCCTGTCAGAAAGGACCTTCAGGGCAGCAGAGAAGTCGCCTAGGTCAAAAAAGTCTAGATTACCTCACCTTTATTAAGATGAATGAGGGATGGATCCCGAAGGGACTGACACTGGGCGATACATTCGATTAAAAAAGGCCTGATGAGATGAGCTGCCTTGGGCTAAAAATGGTCCACACGCTGCTGTATTTTAGCTCTGAATGACGTTTGACTTGCGTGACTTATCCGCCACCAACTAGGGTTCAAGCCGCCATGTTTTAGGGCACTTTCTGCCTGTGAAACAAACATCAATTTTTTCTGGCCGCTGCTACAGCAGCGGCTGCAACAATACCAAATTTTTCAGGCATGTGTACATGCCTAATTTTTAGGCCCACTGGTGCAGCACTGTGGCTTCAAAAACCAAACCAAAAAAAAATCCTCCAAGATGGCACAAATATACCAGTGGTCTAAGCATCTTCCCACCTTGGCCTATAAAGGGGAGGTGATTCAACAATTAAAAATCTCTGCCATTTACACGTCCACTGATAGGAGACGCGGAAGGTATTAAACTGATATGAACAATACTAAACTCACCACTCCTATCTGGTGGCACATTAGCTTGCCCGCGCAGTGCCCCAAATTTCAAGTAAGAGGACCGACCAAGCATCTTCTTCCATCTCCCTGTTAGATAAATCAATGCCATATCCATAGAAATTGTAGAGAATATCCAGGATAGTTTTACAGGGCCAAATCATGTCGCCTGTTGAAAGAGGTGACCTTGCTCGGGTCCCAGGTGTGCGGTTCCTAAAATGGCTGCCATATACATGTCCTCTGATAGGAGATGCGGAAGGTATTAAACTGATATGAACAATACTAAACTCACCACTCCTATCTGGTGGCACATTAGCTTGCCCGCGCAGTGCCCCAAATTTCAAGTAAGAGGACCGACCAAGCATCTTCTTCCATCTCCCTGTTACATAAATCAATGCCATATCCATAGAAATTGTAGAGAATATCCAGGATAGTTTTACAGGGCCAAATCATGTCGCCTGTTGAAAGAGGTGACCTTGCTCGGGTCCCAGGTGTGCGGTTCCTAAAATGGCTGCCATATACATGTCCTCTGATAGGAGATGCGGAAGGTATTAAACTGATATGAACAATACTAAACTCACCACTCCTATCTGGTGGCACATTAGCTTGCCCGCGCAGTGCCCCAAATTTCAAGTAAGAGGACCGACCAAGCATCTTCTTCCATCTCCCTGTTACATAAATCAATGCCATATCCATAGAAATTGTAGAGAATATCCAGGATAGTTTTACAGGGCCAAATCATGTCGCCTGTTGAAAGAGGTGACCTTGCTCGGGTCCCAGGTGTGCGGTTCCTAAAATGGCTGCCATATACATGTCCACTGATAGGAGACGCGGAAGGTATTAAACTGATATGAACATTTACTAAACTCACCACTCCGAGTGCTGTTATTTATTTAATTTTTTTGTGGTGAGGCTTTACAGGACAGAGTGCTTCTCCACAGGACATGTTAACTTACGGGCAGCTGGCTCATCAAGGAACCAGAGCAGCTTGAACGAGGTGACCTTGCTCGGGTCCCAGGTGTGCGGTTCCTAAAATGGCTGCCATATACACGTCCACTGATAGGAGACGCGGAAGGTATTAAACTGATATGAACAATACTCCACTCCTATCAGTAGGTCCGTCCCATTGTGATTTATGCCCCCCACCCACCGCGCAGGGATGGGGGCCGGGGGGAGGAAAGATGGCCCCCACCCACCGCGCAGGGGTGGGGGCCGAGGGGGGGGAGGACAGTAGGTCCCCCCATTGTGATTTATGGCCCCCACCCACCGCGCAGGGGTTGGGGAGGACAGTAGCTCCCCCCAGTGTGTATCATGGGCTTTGAGGACAGGTGTCAATCCATACCTGCCAAGTGACCCTATGTAGGGGGAACAGTCCCTATTCTGCTCTGTGTCAGTGTGTATCATGGTCTCTGTGGACGGGGAACAGTCTCTATTCTGCTCTGTGTCAGTGTGTATCATGGTCTCTGTGGACGGTGAACAGTCTCTATTCTGCTCTGTGTCAGTGTGTATCATGGTCTCTGTGGACAGGGAACAGTCTCTATTCTGCTCTGTGTCAGTGTGTATCAGGGGCTTTGAGGACAGGTGTCAATCCATACCTGCCAAGTGACCCTATGTAGGGGGAACAGTCCCTATTCTGCTCTGTGTCAGTGTGTATCATGGTCTCTGTGGACGGGGAACAGTCTCTATTCTGCTCTGTGTCAGTGTGTATCATGGTCTCTGTGGACGGGGAACAGTCTCTATTCTGCTCTGTGTCAGTGTGTATCAGGGATTTGACTATCTTTATTCAGATTTAAAAATTACAATTCCAGGAAAAATGTAACAATCATTTACAAGAACATGTTATGCACATCATAGAAACAACGTGAACCTCTTTAAAGCCACAAATTTAAGACAAAAAATACGTACACACAATGTGTAAGGGTTTGAAAGAATATTCTGAATCCTTACATGTTTACTTTATCGTTTGTTTGATTTTTGTGAACCATATATAAACTACAAGCAGCGTGAAAACTATAAAAACTCAAGTGGCCATGCTGATCAAATTAAATAGTATGCTTTACACAGCGTATAAGGGTGATGTCACAGCACAACGGGAATCTAACAGGGGAAGAGGTGAAAGTCATCCTCCCCCTCCCACGACCCCGCCATATCTGCCAAGTGACCCTATGTAGGGGTAACAGTCTCTATTCTGCTCTGTGTCAGTGTGTATCATGGTCTCTGAGGACGGGGAACAGTCTCTATTCTGCTCTGTGTCAGTGTGTATCAGGGGCTTTGAGGACAGGTGTCAATGTTAGGTGATTTCTGCCCTTTATGGATTAAAAGCAGACTCTGCATCAACTGTGTAATTTTCCATGGGAGTTTTGCCATGGATCCCCCTCCGGCATGCCACAGTCCAGGTGTTAGTCCCCTTGAAACAACTTTTCCATCACTTTTGTGGCCAGAAAGAGTCCCTGTTGGTTTTAAAATTCGCCTGCCCATTGAAGTCAATCGCGGTTCGCCGGTTCGCGAACATTTGTCACGTTCGCCGTTCGCGAACCGAAAATTTTGGGTTCGCGACAACACTATCTGTGTGTAACTGTGTCAGTGTATACACTACACATAAATGCATGCTTGCATTTAAATGCCAACATTCACACACACATACTCCATCCAAAAACATGCTTTCATTCAAACACACACACTGCACAGTGCAAAATACAACCCTGCAAAAATGGGCAAATTGTTGATCCTCAGCTTGCAAAGCATTGTGGGACTTTTACGACATATGGAGATCTAAATTTTGGCCACAATTGTGCTAGAGGGGTGCCCAAACAAAATTCTTGCACCAGGGCCCTCTTCCACCACTGCTCCTATGGGCCCCAGGCAGACTGCATAGTGCAGACGAGGCCCAGCACACATGATCTTAAGCTTTTAGAAGCTCTCTCTAACTCTCGTGAGCCCCCGGCAGTCAGTGTTGCCGTGGATTACAATGGCAAGCCCTGCACAACATGCAGACTGGACTTGCAAGAGTTGGAGAGAGGAGCTGCCAGAAGCTGAAGATCATGTTAGCTGGACCTCCTCTTCACTACACAGCACCTGACAGCCTGCACAATGCCAGTGGACCACCTGGGAGTGTACCTCCCTGGCCACAAGTAAGAGGTATGGAGGGGGGAATAAAATTGATAAATTAATTATATTTTTTAATAAAAAAATATTTTCCCACAGAATGCCGTTTCTAATCCTACCCCACATATATACTCACACACTCTGTATTCACTGCACAAACAAACACATTGCATCCACTACACACACTGCTTCCACTACACACACTGCTTCCACTACGCACACACACTGCATCGTTTTGAGCAGACTTGAGAGACGGACGCTGTCTGGAATTCAAGGGCAGGACCTGTGGGTGGACTCAGGGGTTGGCCCCAGGGGCCCAGACCTTAAGCTGTGTACTGGACCCAAAATTTCTGATGGCAGCCCTGGTCCTGTAGTAACATTTACTACACTATTGCTAGTTATGTTTATTAATATTCTAAAAAAAAAATGCTGGGTTAAGCTCGAAATGATTACTATTTGGAGAAAATTACCATTGTTTATTTTTAATTTTGAAAAAAAATTTTTTTTTTAAATATAGAAGCCATATATGTCCATGCTAACAGTACAATAGCTAGCATGGGATAGATTGTGTGTACAACATTTAAAGATTCCGGAGCAAATGTGTTCTTTGTTTGGACAAAAGCCACAGTAACACCATTCCAGAGTAATGGATAAAGAGCATATTATTTTGACATTTCTTTTGATGCAGACCTAAGCAAAAATGATATATCATTTCAAAACACATTCATACGCTTCAAAAAAATGTCAAAGAATTTTATGGCTTGAAAAAATAAATAACAAGACTGAGGATTCTCACATTCTGAAAACACAGCTCAGATCACAGCACGAATGACAGTGACGGATTAAGGGTGTGATGATCCCCAGGATTTATTTTTTTTTGTGTGTGTGTGTGTGTGTGTGTGTGTGCTAGTTATATTTTGTTTTTTGTTTTTTTTAACTCATTCACTAACAATCCCATTTACATACAGGGTTTACATTGCATTTCCACCAAAAATAACTATGGTGCAATCAAGGTAGCTTTATAGATTCTGCGTGATGGATGATAACTATCCCGAAAATAGTTTTTAGATCCAAACATTGAGATGGAGATGTTATCAAAGAAATATTAGCAAGTTTTTTTTTTGTTTGGTTTTAACTTATTAACTCTGGGGTAGTCTGTATTAAAAATTATCATACTGTGCGTAATGTAAAATATGTGCAAATGGTGTGTATGTTGTAGTAGCTAACCATATAGTATTTGTGGAGTGCCATTTAAATTTGTGAATTAAAGATACTTTTTCCATTTTGATATGGGTGGTTTTCTCCCATTTATATTTCCTGCCTATGAATCATGCGATTTTATATTATGAATTCAAAGGAAACGTTTTTCTTCTAAACTGCTTGCATGTCGAAATTGATGTCAAATCATACAAAAAAACGTGGGCAACTTTTTTCAGTGATCCGTAGGTAACGGAATCAGAGCGGTATTCATCACCCCCAGCATTCTACTTTTTAGCTGCTTTTCTTTTTTTGAAGTTAAATGGTTGATTGAGTTTTGTTAAGGAATATTCAAGAGTCCTAAAACAAATAAGATATAAGATGTCACCAATTTGAAGCATATTTGTGATTTTCTGACTCAAAGAACCTTATGCATTAATGTTGCAATTGACCTATTACATAATTAATGTAACAGTAGTGAGAAAAGAGAAGAGAGAGAGCAGAAAAAAGAGGGTAAAGAAAAGCGTGAGAGGACAAAAGTAAGAAAAGAGAGGGAAAAAATAAGAAGCAGAAATAAAATCAGAACAAAAGCTGGTTAGTGGCTAATTGGTTTGGGGAAAGAATGTCTCTCTTTGGCTGCTCACGTTCAAGCTTTCAACCATAGACTTTATATTTTGTAACTGGATATAGATCAACACAACTGAAGTAGACATGTCTTCATGGGGAGGTATGTGTGTTTTTTTTTTTGCTGTACAACTTGTGTAGAAGGAGCAGTGTGCTTCCATTAGTTTGCAATGGTGAGCTTGACTGCTGTGCAAATTTGTTTATTTACTACCGAAGAAAGTAGTAGGGTCTATTGAGCTGAACAGACCAGGGTTCCTGATTCAAAGTCTCTGACGTGGTAGAGGTTAACACAGTAAGGGAGTTTAAGCATGCGTAGGGTAGGTATAAGGCTATCCTAACTATAAGATAAGGCTAGGGACTAATGAAAGTATTTAGAAAATTGGGTAGACTAGATGGGTCAAACGGTTCTTATCTGCCGTAACATTCTATGTTTCTATGTTCCCACTGAGGCTGCAGCAATATTTTTGAATATCTGTCTCCAGGGCGTAATAGGAGGCATGATTACCACATATGAAAGTAGGTACCCTCCTACTGCCTCAGAATAATGAGAAAAGTGTGAAGGATATATATCGCAAAGAATGCATGGAGTCAAAATACCAATGAAAGAGGGTTTTATAGCCATTTTCCCACAGGGATATGTATACAGTGATACTGGATGAGTTACCAAAAATTGTAGGCCAATCTTCAGTGTCAATCAAATCAGTCTTACATATTAAAATAAAGAGGGGTATTCAGGTTTAGAACCTCATACCAACATTAGTTTTTTTGCTTGATGTAAGCTTGTTACTGGCTGGCCTTTTCTTATTTGCTATTGGTGAGTGTATATATCAGTCACTAAACTGTGTACTTTCATTGGTTATCTCACATAGAGCTGTGATTGGTGCAAATAAGAAAATGTAACATTATTGGTTGATATAATTTTTTTTTAAAGTGCCAGGAGAGGTGGGGTGGGGGGCGAGGGTTTGTCTGATACCTCGAACCTGCAGTATTTGCCCCTGAGACTACACATTATGGGACATCAGGGCAGTGAAGGAGTATCCAATTGTCAACAATGGCTTTTTTGCTTTTTTGTTTTAAAACAAATTGTGTTTCGAATGACCGTTTATATTCATAAGCCAAATATTTGTCCTTTATAGATGTGGCCATCATTGTCTGTTTAAATGTTGCTACAAAGTAACATTCATTATATTCACCTATATAAATTCATTATACAGTAAGGAATAGATACATATGGTCTTCCCAATACATCATCATCTTGACACAATTTGTAGTATAAATGAGCTTTTGCATGACTTAGGAAAAATGAAATATATATATTTCTAACTGAATCCAGTTGCATGACTAAAAATCTTTCCTATATTTGTCTCGCTAACGACTGGCATGGACAGAATTGCATTTGCAGAGATGACATTTCATGGAGAAAGAAATCATTTTTATATTATATATAACCCACATTGCAGAATACCGATTGAACTATACAAAAGCCCTGATGTGCTCAACACGTAGACTGAAAATAAGTTATATTGTCTGTAAAATACTGTTGTAACTAGACCCAGATGTTTGAGAGATGCATTGTCTCTGATGCATAGATGGACAAAACATCCTGAATTCTGAAACAGAAGTGTAAAGCTAACAGTAAGGTGTTTTTTTATATATACATATAAGTTAGCACTATTTCTTTTTTTTTTTTTTTAAATGTTCATTTTTGATTTAAGAAAGCCACTGTGAAAAATGGAGGCCAGTCAGAGGGAAATCCCTCCCCCCCCCCCCCCTCTTTACACCCCCTCTCCCCACCGGGCCACTAGTATAGAGGTTTGCGGTCTGCATATACAAAATATATTATATTATGTCACTATCGTATTTTAATATTATTGCAGTATTCTTATACAACTCTTATTATAGAATTAACAAAGGGAGGAAGGGTGGTGAAACAGTGCACTGGTTTGTCCTCAAGTAGGGCTGCTTATTTGTAGTTGCCACTCCAGAGCAAATGTAACTATAGCCCTCCACTGACTGCTAAGATAATACTTAGTGTTATAAAAATACAATACAGGCAGTCCTCACTTACCAACCGGGTTCTGTTCTTACGACTCGGTTGTAAAACTAATTGGTCGGTAAGTGAGGATGTGCTAGCGAGCATGTGAAAGACAGCAGGTCTACGTTTCGGGGAATTCCTTCAAACACAGACCAGTTCACTAGCACAGGGAATCCCGTGAGTCTATGTTCTGGGAAACTTCAACAAACCTAGATTAGCACACTAGCGCATGGAATCCCGCTAGTCTATGTTCAGGGAAAATTCCCCCGAACAAAGACCAACTCTTTAACGTGAGGAATACCTCAAATTCCCACACTAGAGAGCTGGTCGTAAGTGTGAGCTGTCGTAAAACGGATCATAAAGTGAGGACCACCTGCACTCCATGTTTAACTATTAGCTTACTCCCTAAATAAATATTATTGTTATTAGTTATAGTGCCAATATATTCTGCAGAAATTTACAAATCTAGAAAGGAGAAAAAGTTATAGGTTACTACAGGTTGCAAACAGGTTGATCAATCATGGTTATATGACTTCAACTCTGATACTCTGCTCAACAGGAAAAAACTAAAGATAGACCTTAAAATAGGGGACCTAGTGGGGAGGACTATTGGTATTTGTTGGTTAGGAGGCCATGTTTAGTACATTACTCTCTCTACTGTTGGTGGTATTGGTGTGGGGTCAGTGACAGTAGACAAATATCTGTAACTGGCTGCCTTTCACTGTTCATTTTGATGTAGTTTGTTTGGACTAAAAGAGAATTGCAATGGAGGAAGTGATGCAATTTCACTGCACAACATTCCTAACTACGCACTGCTGCGTGCACGAAGAGCACTATTACTGGACCGTGCACACTCTCTCCTAATTTTATCGTCTGCATCCACCCTCTGCTTCTTTATTTTTATCTTATGGATCATTTGAATTCTGCTTGTATTGTGGCTCGGGAAAAATATTAATGTTTATGTCTACTGTTAAAAAGAACTATAAAAGCTGTAGTGAGTAACCTGGAAATAGGATACTGATGGTAGATATTTTAGAACTCACTGAAATTCATAATTTATTTAAGCGGGTTCCAAAATAATGAATGCAAAAGGTAGACAGACAACCTTAGTAATATCAAAGTACTATCAAGAAGGATACTTATAACGTTTTTTTTTGTTAGTTTTCAAATTTGTCTGGGAATAGACCGTAACCATCTCTAGTTGCAATCATTTTACTGACTTTAAAATGATAAAAAGCTGAAGTAACCCCTCTTGAACTTGAGCTTTGAAGAGTTACTAGAAATATTGCTGGTTGCTAGAAATATTCCCCATAGAGCCATCCCATCTATTAGGATTATCCTTAAAGCATGTAGAATGAATCTAATGGGATTATGTTTTTCTATACATAAACAGGGCTTCCTCCAGGAGGTCCAGTAGGCACTTGTCTAGAATGCTAGTTTATGGAGGTGTGCTTAAACAGTCATGTGATGGTTGCATGCACTGATTCTTATATTCTACACTGCACTCATATCATCTTCCATTCACCAACATTTGCCTCAGCCTTTTATTTGATGAAATCAAACTTGGAGCTTTTGTAGCCTGTGTACATAATAGCATGCCCCTGGTGCCGTCCCCTGTTTATATGTGAAAGCATTGGCATTTTCAGGAGCCCACATTTGGCATTTAAGTGTGAACACCTTCTGTATTGGTTATATGGGCAGAGAGGTGCCAGGACATGGGTGTCTGATGGACATTTGGTTTGAGTAGTTAGACACAGAATCGGGGGACATTTCCAAGGTATATTGGCACCATAACCAATTCACGAGGCTGTAGGGTTATGGTGCGTAGAATGCCCCATTAATATATGGCCCTATCTTTGCATAGTCTTGGTCTGACACAAACTGGAGAGGGAGGTAGAGGAATGATTTCTGAGGTGAAATACTTTATTCAGTATGTAGGTTTTAAAACTCCACAGTGCCATGCACACTCGGTGACTTTGTAACTTGCTAAAGAATCTAGATGTAGTCCTGTTTTGTGAAATGTATTTTTTTCTGCTTTTTTTCTTACTTCATCAATCAATGAGTTAAAAAGGCATAAAAGCTATTTGTGGTCCAAGCAGGAGGCAGAAGATAACGTCTTAACTTTTAATCGCAAAAAAACAAAAGGTTTTAAACACAGAAGAATAAACTCAAGATGCGTTAAACTTCACTTTGAAGTAAGTCTTAAGATTCTTCAAAGGCATGGACATGAAGTTATTTTACCACATGTTAATAATTTAATTAGCCACATGGTTAGCAGCAATTGTGCATCCCAATGGCTTAGACATACTTTGGTGTTGACTATCAGAGCTGGATGAAGCAATCAAAAAGCCCTTGGGTAGTCGTTGTTGTACAAAACCAACGCATTTAATTGTGATTGATCCCTATCCCAGAGTTCATGGGCTCAAAAGCATTCCACATTTGCAAGACCGCAACATTCTAAAGTAAAAAAAACTCCAATATGCGCAATCTTTGGACTAGCGAAGCATCATATACCTAGAGAATGCATCATTGTACGTGGTCTGTATTGATTATTCATTGTTTCACGCAATCTATCTCCCAAAGATGCTATGATTCAATATGAAAGCATAACCGTTTTCCTGTTGTTTGCAGCTGCTAATAATTAGCCACAGGATGAAATACGTTGGGTATATATCTCAACCGTCTATATACGGGAAACCGTACCAAGATAGATCACAGAAGTGTAGGATGTATATATCATCTAGAGAAATAACTTTACATCTAAATGTCTTTAGCATTGCTACAAATTGGGACTGTTTGCCATGACAGGATCTATTTAAGCTGCCTGAGCTATATCTCATGTACTCCAGTTTAGAAACACTAGATCAAGGAAAGGCTATATCTGCCAGTTATCTACTTTAAAAAAAAAATGTACATTATAATGTGAAAGCAGTTTTGATCTCACAAAGCTAAAAATAAAAAATAAAATACACTCCTATCGCAACTGAATATTTCAGACCTGTGAAGCCATGATATGTGTTTGTAAAGATAAAAAAAACTCTTAAGAACTACACAAAATGGAACAAAACAATTCTAACTATTCAAATGTCTAATCTTGATGTACACAGGACAATTCCCAACGCTCAAACAACACAGACACAGGACAGACAAAACAATGTCTGTGAGATTGGACAGAAAGAATTTTTATGTCCTGTGTGTTGGAGAGATGCTGGTAGCAGGTGAGCTCAGAGAACAGACTCTGACATAAAACGGTTTCCACATCGATGTATCATATACACAGCATTAGCTGCTGTTCACTTAAAACTAGTTCGATTTTATTGTTTGTGTTTGCAACATCTGGGCAGGTTTCCATGCAATTTGTTTTATCGGGTGAAGGAGAGCGAGAGGAAGCTCTCATTCCAGCTCCCATACTGAAGACCTAAGAAAATTGTGGTGCCACAGAGATCAATTAGTAGGAGTTTTATTCCTGATGTGGCTGTTTGCATTAGAAAGACTATAAGTGTTTAATCTGTTACAGAAAGCACTATGAATTGTGATCTTGTCTCACATTTAGCACGGTTTGCACTTTGGATCTCATCTTTGGATAATTTATACCCTATGGACGAAGGACTGCCATTAATATTATAATTATTTTTTTTAAATTTTATTTTGGATGGTTTTCTTCTTGATGATTATTAGTCACTACTTGAATTATAAAATTGATGTTTTATTTATGTGATGTGATTTATATCTACTGTGGCTACCACTAGATGTCCAACTAGCGTGATTGCATGTGATTTGAGGCTCTAGGCTACTGGGTCCTTCAGCCTTTTGGTTTAGACTGCATTTTAGTAATAGTGTTATATGGTCATTCTACGCCCACTGAGTCTTTTTTCTTTTCATATTTTGTTTGCTTGATCTGTTATTTTTGGTTTCTATTCTTGGATTCTTTTTATTTTTGTGTGTGGTACAAGTTTAGGTGATGATTCCCAATTACAGCACTAATAATATTGACTCTTTATCTTTAGAAAAAAAACAAAACGTTTATTACACTGTAAAAATATATTGATTGACGCTAAATTTTCCACTGGAAAAAATCAAGTTAGTGCTCAAATTCGAAAAACTCTGGGTTGCAGGTTTATTTCTCTAAACTGACAATTCAGGCCATCATTCTAAGAGTAATAATATCTGTACAATTGAGCTGGGTAATACATAACTTCTATACCACTTGATAAATGTGTAAGTTAATGTATGCTAAATTTATCCTTCCAGACTATGTCTTGATATTATTTTATATGACAGCCTTATCATAAGAGATAAGACACTAATCTCCTTGTCTGAACAAAGAATTCTAGTTTGTTATTGGACAGTAGAGGCAAAGCAGGCACGCAACACCTCCACTTCGATCTGGACACACCTGGCGTTTACATACTCTCCGTCATTCTACCTGTTAAATGATCCGCTTGTTTTTTCTAACCAGCCAAGGAACGATACACACTATAGACGCCGGTGAGGGAAATTCAAGTGCTGACTGTGTTTATGCTGCAAGGTGTTTTAGCTCAGTGGATATAATTATAAAACATTCCAGCTTGCTTGTAGAACAAAGCATGCTGCACGTAGCTTCCATCCTTTTAAGGTGAGATACAAGCTGGACCATAATGACAGCATGGAAAGATGATCGCACAGAATCCAAGGCATGTCTTTTTAGGCTGTCTGTATGTTAATCTGCTGTGGATAAGACTGGAATTTAGTTTTTGTCTTTTATGTCACTGTTGTCTCCAAAATAACATCAAAACTTTCAATTTGTTTCTCCACAATCATTTTATATGCTATTAAAATGCAAATTGGGGTACTATTTATTTTTTTTATAAAGCAATGCCTCTTTACAAAAAGGTAGTACACCATTACATTTTCCAAAACTGTGACAAAAAGAAAAAAACCTTTAAAAGATGGGAAATGTGAAAAGACAATGCTTTCAAAAATGTAACACTCTAAGCACCAAAATCATTACATCTTAATGCAATGCTTTGGTACATAGGTCCATGCCTTTATTTGATGGATGTAAACACAGGTGTTAAAGAGCAGGAAAATCACTCGATTCAATTATTCTCTATGAAAAGTATTTGATTGTGTGTTTATCCAGTATGTCCTCACTGCTTATCCATGAGATTCACTGGATTGAACCAGAGATCATGTAAGTAATTGATCTGATGGAGGAAAGGTTGTCTGAATGGCACTGGATTAATGGCAAGATTACAAGTGAGATTCATATACGTTTTATATATATATATATATATATATATATATATATATATATATATATATGTCAAAATTAGGGATGTGTAAGGGACATCCCAACCATAACATTACAGATAAGTATATTCTTTATATTTTAATTCATAACGACAAGGCGTCTTGGGCATACAGGGTTTTCCAATCAACAATGCATACTGAAGTCCAAAATGGGTTACTGTACAGTAAATCCGAACTCAGCTTAAGCAAAGTGTTAAATAATTTCCCATTACAATATCCAGTCAGTTAGGAAAGAATTACAAATGTAGACCTTCACACTATAGCTTAGGTATAGGTGACCTTGGTGCTACTGGTAGAGTGCTTGCAATGCTTTTCCAATGAAAAGACCTGAGCGTCATTAGCCAGATTTTGTTAGTATTGGCCTAGACATTTAATACAATGAGTATTCCACATTTAACAGAACACAACATTGTGAGGTAGTGCTTATAGGACCAGAAGTGACCAGGCAGCTATAATCTTTCAAATTATATGTATACACAAAAAAGAAAGGGTGCACACAGCAACAGCAAGGTGAAAGCAGGCTCTTACACTTAAGTGAAGCAATCCCTTAACCTTCACAACACAGAACATGCAAATCAGACAAAATATAAGTGGAGCTCTGGTTTACCTGTACAAACAGCAGTATAGTATATGTTGACACAATATTTTACAATATTCTGTAAATAATGACCAAGCAAATCTTAGTGCAGATGGTTTGTAACAAATTATAAATTAGTAAAAACGAATTGTAGATGGGTAACTCACAAGGATAGAGCCAATCACACACTTGGCTCCAGTGTTAAGCGCCTCAGGATCTTCTAGGGGAGATCCACTACCCTCTTTTGTCTCCTCCTAGTCTCCTCCACCTTGAACCAATTGGATAGGAATGGGACACTCCAAAGAAGGTATGAACAAAAGTTATTAAATTAAAAATGATCAATGTGAAAAGAAATCTTTAAAATTCAGTTAGTAAAATAACATCCAATAAATCCAAAACACGTTTCGCCAGTGACTGGCTTCCTCAGTTGGTGTAATATTCGCTGCGTCCTCTTGTTGTTTTATATGTTCTTAATGAAATAATTGCCGGCATCTGCCGAACCGGAAATTGCCTCTGTGGAACGCACGTGGGGCTTATTGGAACGCATGTACATGCGTGCACGTACAATCTTTCAAATTAGTTGACACTCATGATTCATGAAACCCTAATACAATTTATTTTTTTAAGTTTAAATATTTTATTGTAGACTTCAAGATATACAAAACCATGACAGAGATTTGACTTACAGAGAGGTTGGTTACAGTCACATAAAGCAATAATGTGATGAATATTGGTTACATGGATAGTGGTTACTTTGTGAGGCAGTACAATACGTTTGGATTTACAGACATGGCTTTCAAGTATATACTATACAGTGAGGAGGTATACAGAATACCAAGAACAAATCAAAACTAATATAGGAGATCTCATTGAGTGTGTAGAGTACAGTATCTGAGTGTGTGTGGATTTATTTATTTAGAGGGTACGATGGACCTCCATAGAGGACAATATATACAGGAGGGGCTGTAGTGGGGATGGTGTATTGTGTTGGGCTAAATGGTTTGAATTTCCAACATGTCTTAGGAACAAGGGATAGGGGGCACCCCTGTCTCGTGCCATTTCTGATGTGTACCGGATCCGACAGCTGTCCGTTTATCCTGAGTTTTGCAGTAGGAGAGGAATAGATGGCTGGCATCCATTTCATCCAACTGTGTCCAAAACCCAGGGTCCGCAAAAAGGGCAAGCAATAAGGTCCAGTCCACCCTGTCGAACGCCATCTCTGCGTCAACAGAGAGGAGAAGGCTCTCCGTGGGAAGGCGTTGTGCAATATAAATCAAATTCAGTGCAACTCATATCTGGTGTAACAGTAGTGTACATTAAAAAAAAAAATAGAGAAATTTGACTGTGAAATAATAGCAGTCAGTTTCCTTCACACGTGTGCGTTTCAGGGCCTGCCAGGGCACAGTGTTACACCAGTGCAACTCATATCTGGTGTAACAGTAGTGTACATTTAAAAAAAAAAAATGTTTGACTGTAATAGATTAAATAGCAGTTGTCTGCAAGCGTGTGTGTCAGGCCTACAGCGTCTACTCTGCCAACTTCTGCCAGTGCACAGTGCCACTCATATCTGTTGTCACAGTAGCTTGCACGCATAGTACCACTAATCGAAAAAAAAATGACAGGCAGAGGCAGGCCACCCCGCAGGGGCCGTCGTGGTGCTGTGATTCCCTTTGGCCCTAGAATAATGCCCAGTGTTCAGAGGCCACGTACCCTGAACTCGAAAAGTTCTGAAGACATAGTTGACTGGCTAACACAGGACACCCAATCTTCTACAGCTTCCGCTCGGAACCTTGATGCACCATCCTCCTCCAGCTTAGCTTCGGGCACCTCTCAAGTTACCACTCGCCAGCCTGCCACCACCACCAACACTAGCACCACAGCCGCTTCACTTGATCTGTCAGAGGAGTTATTTACACATCAGTAGGAAGAAATGAGTGATGCGCAACCATTATTGCCAGAGGATGTAGATAACAGGGATATGTCTCAGTCAGGCAGCATTACACACATGGACGTACGGTGTGATGATGATGATGTTGTACCCGCTGCTTCCTTTGCTGAGTTGTCAGATACAAGTGAAGTGGTTGATGATGACGATGCGTCCGTGGATGTCACGTGGGTGCCCGCTAGAAGAGAAGAAGAACAGGGAGAAAGTTCAGATGTTGAGACAGAGAGGAGGAGGAGACGAGTTGGAAGCAGGGGGAGGTCATCGCAAGGAGCTAGTGGCACAGTCAGATAGCATGCATCGGCACCTGGGGTCAGCCAGACAGCACGCCAATCAACGCATACTGTTGCCACCACCAGAATGCCGTCATTGCAGAGCTCAGCAGTGTGGCATTTTTTTTGTGTGTCTGCCTCTGACAACAGCGATGCCATTTGCAACCTGTGCCAAAAGAAACCGAGTCGTGAGAAGTCCAACACCCACCTAGGTACAACTGGTTTACACATAATATAAGGGTGATGTCACAGCACAACGGGAATCTAACAGG
Source organism: Pelobates fuscus (assembly GCF_036172605.1). NCBI lineage: Eukaryota > Metazoa > Chordata > Amphibia > Anura > Pelobatidae > Pelobates > Pelobates fuscus. Next base: position 165,205,024 of record NC_086323.1, on the reverse strand, counting down.
GGAAGAGGTGAAAAGTAATCCTCCTCCTCCTCCCACGCCCACGCTGGCAAGGACAGGACGCTTTACAGACGTGTTATTGATGGAGGACATGGGGAGCTTTTTAAGTCCTATGCATCGCCACAGCCCTTCGGGGTCCACCCTCAGAGAACGTCTCGACCGACAGGTAGCAGGCTACCTTGCCTTAACTGCCGATATCGACACTCTGAGGAGCGATGAACCCCTTGACTACTGCGTTTGCAGGCTTGACCTGTGGTCTGAGCTATCCCAATTTGCGATAGAACTTCTGGCCTGCCCCGCTTCAAGTGTCCTGTCAGAAAGGACCTTCAGTGCAGCAGGAGGTATTGTCACTGAGAAAAGAAGTCGCCTAGGTCAAAAAAGTCTAGATTACCTCACCTTTATTAAGATGAATGAGGGATGGATCCCGAAGGGACTGACAGTGGGCGATACATTCGACTAAAAAAGGCCTGATGAAGGGGGACATAACAGGGATTAAACTGATAAGAATAGTACTACTTAACACACCACTCCTATCTGGTGGCACATTAGATTACATGCGCAGTGCCCCAAATTTGAAGTAGGAGGACCGACCAAGCATCTTCTTCCATCTCCTGGTTCTTAAAATTGATGCCATATACACGTCCCCAGATAGGGGACGTAACAGGGATTAAACTGATAGGAATAGTACTACTTAACACACCTTATAATAATGCAGAGAGAGGCAACGCAGAGAGAGGAGTCTGAAGAAGAGGAGTCAGAGTAGGAAGGTGACTTTGAGGAGGTGGAAGACCAAAGACAGCAGGCGTCCCAGGGGGCTTGTTGTCACCTTTCGGGAACTCTTGGTGTTGTACGTGGCTGGGTGGAGGAACAGACCTTCAATAACATCAGTGAGGACAAGAAACGGGACATGGCTAGCTTGGTATCCAACCTTGTGCAAATGGGGAGTTTGCGGTTGTGCAAATGGACTGTTTGCGGTGCGTTAATCAGGGAGGTTGGTCTGTCACTGTGAAGCGGGCGTAACCCTTACACTACCTGATCAATACAACATCATACCTGATGTTTTAAAGCACGTTATTCCAAACAATTTAGGAATTTAGGAATGTTAGGTTATTTATGCCCTTTATGGATTAAAAGCAGACTCTGCATCAACTATGTAATTTTCCATGGGAGTTTTGCCATGGATCCCCCTCCGGCATGCCACAGTCCAGGTGTTAGTCCCCTTGAAACAACTTTTCCATCACTATGTGGCCAGAAAGAGTCCCTGTGGGTTTTAAAATTTGCCTGCCTATTGAAGTCTATGGCGGTTCGCCCGGTTCGCGAACATTTGCGGAAAATGTTATGTTCGCGACATCTCTATTTGTCAATTCTGGAGGAGAGGAAATTTTCAATAACCTGTCCAGAAGGTGGGGAGTCCCTAAGGTTATATAAATTTGTATAAAATGTTTGAAATGAAGACAGGATGTCTGGCAGTTTGTAGGACAGGTCATCTGTTAGGGTCTTGATCTTGGAAATAAAGGTAGTTTGTCTTGGTTGTTTTAAAGAGTTTGCAAGTAGTCGTCCTTATATCCCTCCCTGAGAGTAATACAAATGTTTAGTGAGTAAGAATGATCTCTTGAGTCGGGGAGTTTAGTATTTCTTGTACTTCAGAGCATTTGGCTATGAGAGCAGTGTAAGCGCTTAATTGGGAGTTGTGTTTATGGGTGTTTTCAAGAGATCTGATCTCCTTCGTGAGGGATTGTAGTTTGGCTTCCCTTAGTTTTTTCTTTTGAGAGGCCAATGCATTAATTTCCCCAGTAATACACATGTTTTTGGGGAGTGGAGGTCGGGGTCGTGTTTTCTTTAAAATAGGTCTGTAACGATGTCTGAAATTGGGATACTATATTAGGGTAATTTAAGAGGAGGTTGTTTAATTTCCACTGGAATGATCGCAGCGGGAGTGTCGGTATGTGTATGGCAAGAGGCAGGAGCGCATGGCAGGGGCGCATTTGGCTATAACTACTGAATTGGATCAAGTGAAGAAATCTGTGTGGGAGGAAAATCATGTCAAGTCTTGGAAAAGTGTGTATGGCATGAGAAAAGAAGAAGTTCTTTGCGTTGGGGTGAGTAGTTCGCCAGCCGTCATTTAGTTGTGAACGGTCCAGGAGAAGAGCCACTTGTTTGCGTGAGGGAGTTTGGTATGTGGAAGTACGGGATGCTGTGTCAAGAGTCTAGTCTAGGGAGAGGTTGAAGTCACCTACCTGGATTAGGATTCCCTCAGCAAAGTGGTTGATGGCTTTCGGGTGTTTATTAAGAGTTCTACATTGGTGTCTGTATGGGAGATATGTGTTTGTTAGCGTGACTGTGTTTTGGCCTATCTGGCCCTTGACCATCAATAACCTGCCAGTATCATCTGATTTGTGTGCTGTATATGTAAAGGGCAGATTAGCTGAAATCCGTATTGCCACCCCCCGAGTTCAGCTCGTGTCATAGGTGTATGGCACAGAAGTGACAGTAAGTGGTGGATATCACCTGATCGTCAGGACATGGGTACAGTCCTGGATTCAGTCCTGACGCGATCTCACGAGAAGCAGGTACGGCTTGGTGTAAGTTGAGAGCTATGTAGCAAAAGTTGTGGAAGAAAAGAGCAGTTCTCGGTGATAAAGTCCTGCGAGGTGAGTAATGGCTCTTCAGAGTTGTCGGCACTTAAGGTGTGATGTCCAGAATGCGCTTGGTAGCAGGAGGGTTAGCACATTGCTGGACCGGCGGCATCCGTAATGTCGGTTCACCTCTTCTTTGGAGTCTGCTGCCATCGTTGCCTTTGCGGTAGTCTTGTTGCATTCGACGGCGGGACTGGTCCATACCAGTCTTGGGTGTGGAGTTCTGGCAGATCCAGCGCTCGCAGGAACACAGGTACATCCGCTATTGTGTGTATGGTGTGAAGAGCACCCTTGAAGGTAACTGAAAGCGCAAAGGGGAAACCCCAGCGATTCCTTAGGTTTCTGGTGCGCAGCTGATCGGTGACCAGCTTCAGGGCCCAGCTGGCTTTCAGCATTAGCCAGAAGAGGTGGGGATAGATAGCTATAGGGGTATTTCGGAAGAAGAGCGGCTGCTGAGATTGTCGCAGAGCTGTGAGGATATTATTCTTGCAATCATAATAATGCAGTCTGCAAACTACATCTCTGGGTTTATCTGTTGGGAGTCCTCCTGGGCTGAGGGCTCCATGGGCACTGTCAAAGAGCAGCGGTGAGTCAACCGGCTTACCCAACACCAGGTTGAAGAGCTCCTGCAATATTGCTGGCAAATTTTCCTGCTCACGTTCAGGGAGGCCTTTGACCCTCAAGTTATTTTGCCTGCCCCTGTTGTCCAGGTCATCGAGGGAGCATTGTAGGGCAGAGAAGTGAGTGTTTTGGGCTTCCGCAGAGTACTGTAGAGCCTGGGCCTGAATGGTGTCCCTATCGTCTTCCAGGGAGCCGACTCCGCTTTTCATTGACTTGATGACAGCCTCTATAGTGTCTAGTTTGGCTTGAAACAAAGTCTCAAGTTTGTTTAGCATGTGTGCTATATCTTGTTTAGATGGGAGCGTTTGCAACAGGTCTTTGATGTCCGGATCAGCAGCTGTGTTGGAGACGTCAGACCCTGATGGGCTTGACGGAGAGGAGCATGGAGGCGGCGAGTCTGTCATATTGGGCCATACTGGCTCAGATTGATGCTATGCCGTGTCCCTACAATATTTAGTTAGAGCCCCCGATTTTTCTGCTGGCATCTTGCCTGAGGGTTTTGCCCTGCATTAGATCATTTAGGGTGTCCTATAATCGATTAGTGTGCTCGATGTCTTTGAATTAGCTACTCGGATTGCTGAAGCTCAGCTAGCACATGTCCATGCAGCTCTGCAGTTGGCTCCGCCCCTATGCAATTTTGCACAAATTTCTCATCATGACCATTAAGTGGTGTGCAATTATAAATTAGTACTTGTAAGTTTTCCACCCAAAAATGACATGGATATTTTCTGTTCCAAACCATGCTTTCATAGGTTGCTAACATCTAATTCCGGAGCATTTGACTAAATTTGGATCAACCAGCGACATTTCATTGTTTTGATGATTGCCACTTTCTTATGCATGAATTCATACTGTGCTAAGTACAATACTCACAGTATAGAAATATAGGAAAACAATCCACTTTTGTGTTTGTTAGTTTAATTACTAAACCTACTGGGCAGTGCCCTATTGTGTCCATAGAGCTCTAAGCTCCTCTCACTTCAATGTTTACCGCTAACTTTACAGCTAAATCCTACTAATGTGGGGCTCTTTTCCTGTTCTCATAGGATGGAGGAGAATTGAAGGAAATATTTTAGTTTTGTATATTGAGTACAAACACTTTTGTTTGCTCACTTTCAAGGTAGACATAACAGATATAGAGACATAGCCTCGCTCTCCAACAAAAACTTTACACCAAGTAGCAAATAATTGTCAATTTAAATTAACTCTGCGCTCTTTTGATTATATTTATAATTAATGTCTTCTCATTTTCCAAACATTGAACTTTAGCATGTCGCATACCTTTCAGTGAAACACTTCACACAAAAATAATTAAAAAGGGGGGAATATCTTCACTGTGTTGAAATCCAGTTGTTACCAACAATCTCAGCCAAGACTTGTTCTTTCTTTCTTATGTTTGGAGAGCTGTTGATCCAAAAAAAATAGAAGGAAGTGCGCTGTTCCATCCCTGCATATCATGTTATGGCAGGTAACGCCAAGATTCTAATTGCGGCAGTGACCAGGGATATACTCCATATCATTCTTTTACTGTCCTGGCCAGAGATTATATAATATGGTGAGGTGTCATTCAGCACACATGCGTCTCCAAGGATTTCCCAGCTGACGGTATATTTTTCAGAATTAAGTAATAAAAAAGAGCTCCTCTAATTTCTATATTAATGCTAAATGATCTTTTTGTGGAATACATGAAAGGGGTAGGCCATATGACTAAACGATACCATGAAATTTAAATATAACCGTTAAATGCATAGATACTGTGGCGTATTTTAAATAACATAAATATCCGCTAAATGTCATCAATTTACATACTTGCCAATTGGATCAATTTGACAATGCATATTGTGGGGCTCTTCCAATATCCTAAGTAGGGTCTTTTGTGTCCTACTTCTTAAGTCCTTAGTTCAGAGCAAGCAAAATTTTAAACTAGTTTACGCTTGTGTGAAGCTTACTCCGCCCATTTCTGCCCACACAAAATAACTAAAGTAGCACTTAGCACATAAGCAGCCCTGGAGGTGGATTAAAAAAAACAAAAAACAGTACCATAAATGGGTGGACAGGTAGGAGGATTATTTTACATGTACGTATATATGGCATGGTGTAAAAGAAGAAATAGTTCATGTTTCTAGAACAACAACCACAAATAAAAATAAATGTCAGATATACAGCTTTGTTGGTGTTAAGCTTAATAAATTCCAATTATTTATTTCTAATCTAATCTTGTTTTTTTTTTTTTTTAATACATGAATTACAGTATATTGGCCTCCAATCAGGTCTTAACTTATTCACCATAGCTAGAAAAATATAATGTCTAGCATATTTATTCATTGTAATAAGGCTTCAGTACATAGCTTTCCTTAATGCCTGGAATGAAACAAGAGTTCCTGGCTGGCTATTGTCCATTCCGTGCATTTTTCTGTCCAGAGAGCCAAATTAATTGGCTGAAAACTATCAGATGATGCTCTCAAAACGGTTTGTGAAATGTTGTGCACCAATAACAGGGAATGGCGCCAGGATACTCCTACCATCATAATCACTACAGCAGGCGGTAGTGGTTATGATGGTTGAAGTAACTCTTTGACATAGAGTAAATAAACAACTACTTAATTATAAGATAGATATTCAAAATTTTAGTTTTAGAGTTTTTCATTAGAACACAATGTTTGTTAACATTGTTGGTTAATTTCATTCCTGGGAACACTGGTGGGCTACCGGTAAAAGATAATCCAGATTCTCTTCTTCAGGTGCATAACTGGGGCAGGGTAGAGGCAGTAAGTGCTTGAGCCAGCTTAAAATGTGCTATTACCGCACATAAGTGAGCTGGGTTGACTGGTATATGATAAGAGCTAGGCGAACGGCTGGAGGAAAAAAGAAAGTCACACTCAGAAAAAAATATGGTCCAGAGACCTGATGATCAGGACTAGCCTGCCCATCTAACTAGACCTGTAAACAGAAGCAGCTCTATATTTACGGAGATCTGAGGCAAGCTCAAATCAAAAAACATAAGCCCTTTACCGGCTAGCCTCATAATCCCCATATCACCCATAGATCCAATTAATCACATTCACTCTACACCATAATACCCTTATTAACTCCTGCCTAACAGTCCTAAGCACATTATTCTCATCCCCATAGGCCCCTTAATCCACATCACATTAATCATGCCCTTAATACCTCACCAGCTCCATAACCACCTCATCCTGATTTCTTTAAGACCCAGTCACATTACACCACTTCCCTCATTACCCCAGCAACATAACCATCTGAATTCCCATAATCCTGTCATCAGCCCCAATAACCTAAACCTGTACTTATAATTCCTTCACCAGCCGCACATCAACATACACATTACCCAAACTTCATAAATCCCTCCTATTCCCCAGCTTTAGTTACATTATCCAATCCTCCTCGCCCCAGCCCAAATCTCATAATCCCCTCACACCACCAGCCAAAATCACAATACACTATCTCCCCTTAGCACCAATCAATTACCAATGCCCATGTACACAGGACTGTAATTCCAACAAAGCCGCCAAGGTCATGGCCTCAGGCAGGAGAAGGGCAGGGTTTTAAGTTTTTGCTCACATTCCGGAACACTGCAATAGGGTACCAGACCTGCAGTGTTAACAGATTTAATTGTAGTTGAATGTGTGGGCATCCTGAAATGTAGCCCTCCGATATACTCGACTCGGTGCAGGAGCAGCAGATGAGAAACTTGCTTCTCACACTGCATCTTGCTCTAAGTTCTCATTCACATTGCATGTTAAAGAAAGCTCCAATTGATGGAGTCTGGGAGGATATGATGTCATTTGCCCATCTCCTCCATCATACATAACTTGATAGTGTGGGATAGCAGGGACAGGAACATGCAAAGGAACTGGGGAGACATGAAATAGGAAGATGCAATGAAATAAACATTGGTTTAGAGGAAGGTGCATTGAAATAAGAGGCATGAGTTAAGAGCAAGTTGAAAAGCAATGGCGTGACATGAGATAAGGAAGGGGACAATGAAAAGGGGGGAAGCATGAGTTTATGAGGAAGGGGTAATGAAATGGGAGAGATATGAAATGAGGGACATGCGTTGTAAAGAAGGGACAATGAAATGGGGCATATGAGATGAGAGAAAGGGGGAATGAAATGAAGGGCATGAGATGAGTGGAAGGAGCCTGAGATTTTTCAGGAAATGGAGCAGCCTGGGGCCCAAAATCATGTGGCTTTAGAGGGGCGCCAAGTGAGGAATACAAGCAGCCTATCGTAAGGCTGTTCTAATGGATGCTGATTGGTGTTTCTGTTCCATTCTGTATCCTCGCCTCTCGCAATGTTCCAGTGATGTTATGTCAGGAAATACTGGGAGTGTAATAGAATAGTAACGTGTAACAGACCTTCGAAAGCCCAGGTTGATGTCACAAGGACAGAGAGTAAACAGGGACAAGCCGGGGTCCGGGGAGCCAGAAGTCAAAAACGAGAGTACAAAAGCCAAGTCAAAGGGTAACAGAAGGAAGAGTAGTCAAACAAGCAAAGTCAAAACCAAGAATACAATACTAGAATACAACGTGCTATTGGGACTATAAGAACCACAACAGGGCAAAGTGCTATGGGTGAACCAGCCTTTTATATTCTGGTTCTTTAATTTCGAAGCCATGCCCCCAAAATGTTTTTAATTCTGACGTTTTGGCAGGCCATGATGTCATTGGCGTCATGACGTCGGCATGTACGCATCGCAGTGACATCATTGGCGTCATGATGTCGGTGCTTGCGTGCCGCATCATATAAGGAGGCGGATCCACAGCGGCCGGTGTTGGAACCGCTGGACGGAAGCCTGGCACTGAGGAGAGGATCCCTCTCCTTATGCACACAGTCCCCAACCCAGGTAAGCATGGCAGGTAGCCTGACATATTATCAAATAGAGTGCAGTTTACCTATGCAGTTCTTTATACCTGGCATGGCATTTCCCGGCCTTATCAATGGCAAAGCTTTCATCAATACACACATGAATATAGTACGTGTATACAGTATATTTCACCAAGACTCTTTCAATACAGTAATCTGCAACCAATATTAATAGGTGACAGTCAGTTCAGTGTTAGTTACCATGAAAAGTTCATATCAAACTATAACTGATAAAGTACAATAATATATAAAGTGCCAAGTACAATGATAAAGTGCTGCAAGTAGAATTCAAAATAAAGTGAAAATAGAAAACCAAAAATGTCTCTGGCACAAAATAGTGCAAAATATAAACAAAATGTGACATATTTAATGCTGTTGCATTAACCCAGATGCATTGTTACCTTGAGGTGCAGTATGATAAACCATGTAAACCAAAACACACTGCTTTGTGAAAAAATCTTGACATGTTTTGCGCTCCTGAGAAAGTCTGGACAAGGTGAAACGTGTAAAGCTTATTTCACAAAGCATTGTGGACCGGTGGCTTCCAAACTAGAAACAGAAGTATCTCTCCATTCTCCATCTCTCTAAGGCTAGGATCAGGATCTTCTTTACGGAAGACTTGTGGACCAGCTAAGCTACAAAGAGGGTACTGGTTGGAGCTAAGTGGCACTGAGGAAGCAAAGCGCTATTATGACACTTTAGTTGTGATTTATATTTTGTCTGTCCGTTGTTTTTATGTTTTATATTTTACATCAAAATACTTCACTATATATGCTTTTCTCTCTCTGTGTTTTGCATGATATACTGCACCTCAAGGTGACAATGCAGTTGTGTTCATGCACCAAGCTTCAGATGATTTTCCTAGGATGCCCTCCCCCCCATGTTATTTTTATTTAATAGCCCCACCCACTGTCTACACGTCTGGGGATCCAGGTCCCTCTTGTTACTTTGCAGGACCTATCCCAATGTGGGACACCCGGGAACTAAATATGGTGGGACAGGTCCCCAAAATCAGCACTGTCCTGTGAAAAGCAGGGCAGTAGAGAGCCCTGATTTAAGCTACAGAAAGTGGATATGAAGTAGGTCCAACATTAAGGGATAGGGCAGAATGCTGTCCTATTGTAATGCATTGGCAAATCAATACTGTCCTACGTGTGAATTTGTATATCTAAGAAGATGTCTCATAGGTTTTAATATTAAAAACCAAGATGGCTGCACTTTTCGATGATATTTTAATAACTATTGGCAGATATACCAAGTCTCTGAAAAAGAGCGGGAGCAGGAAAACTGCACTTAGTAGCATGTAAATAAGCTGGACTAGTATTTATGGTCACTTACCTTTTAACTATAAAGTTGCAGTGCATTTTTTTATTACCCTGGAGTTAAAAGGATTAATTCCTGATTTCTTATAAAATGAGATTGCTCCAACTACATAGACCAATCCAATGCCCCACTGCACATGTGTATCACATGTGTATCAAATAGAAGTTGGTATTTCTAAACGTTGATGGCACATATCAAAAGATTCTCTACTGAAAAGGTTAACGCCAGCAATACTTTTCACCTTGCGTAAATATACAGTAATATTTTCCAGGCGATTCCTACATTCCTCGTTACGCTGTGATGCCTAATTTAATATTTGCGAGGTACTGGTCAAGGTTTTATACAGTAATTCTAATCACCCGAGGATACAAGAAGACAAGGTGATATAACAAGACCTGGGTTAAAAATTAAGAAATAACAGCCAAATAGTGTCTGTGATAGCCAGAAATAATGCATTTGCTTTGTAAGTGCGCCCTCAGGCAATTTACCGAGAGAAAAGATGAGGCAGGGCTTCATGGCCCATAAGAAACAAATGATTCCAAGCAGTTTATTCAAAGCCTGTGGACACACACCAGGTCAACAGCTGCTGTGCTTCCTGTTAAACCGAGGCCAATAATTCAATATTAATGGCATAAATGATGATGGTTTTTTTATTTTATTTTATTTTTTTTAAGCGGGGAGAGAAAGAAAGAGCTGTAAAAGTGATTGAGCTCTAATTAAATTTCCTTTCTAAATCACTGCTTAAAAATTAATACTAAAATATCTCTCGAAAAAAATTCTTCTGCATTCTGATGGTGGTTTCATTTAAAAAACGGGAGACGTTAATAGCCTGCAGGAGTGGTGTTTACCAGCTCGGGGATCAATCTAACAGTCCATCTGTCATTTTTACTTTTCTAAACATAAACCAGTTAGGAAGCTGTGTGTATTACTCATTTTAACCCTTTAGTTTAAAAGGGTTAAAGCGACAGATCTTATGTGATCGGTGTTATATTTTCACATGTAATACATTTGTCATAAACTGAGGAATTTCCATGGTTTCACCAAGAAATTCTTTGGAACTAATGGTTACCATGCAAAGGATTTTATTGTTTAAACAAGTATGTTTTGCAATTACAAACAGCAGTACTGGACCAAAAAAGAAGAAACGTGTAACATAGGGCTGTTGGAAGGTGTTGGATGACCAACTACTACAGAATAAAGTAAAGAAATAATGATTGCTTATTTAATAAAACAGGAACTTGGTATGTCTTTTAAGAGCACCATGAACCGCGTGTAAAGAAAAGCAATTTCTGCTCCTTGCTCTTGCTGAGAGGGCAGAGCAGGTCTGTTTCAGGTGGTAAACTCCTTTGGGTATACCCACAACAGATCTGTGTCAAGGCAGTATACCCCATTGTGTGAACAGGATTTACTCATAGCAGGCCTGTGTCAGAACATAGTCTCCACCAGGTGAACTAACATTTTTTAGTAGTCTTGAGTCAGGACATAGAAGTAGGTGGTGGAGTTCTTAACCAATACGAGAGAACTCTACCCAACTTTGACTTCTAGACTTGCCCTGTGGGTTGTATATCTGACGAGTCATTGCCAAGTTGCTGGGGATATATATTTTTTCCAGAAATGGGTAGGGAAGTTCAGCTTCCTCCATTCTCTCTGGCCCTTATCTGTGGTCTGTAAAACTACTGCCCACACTCTCAAGCCTACTATGAATTTGTCTCGGTTCCTTCCTGCACAAAATGGTTAATCACCATGTGGGTGAAAGAGTCAAATGAATATATATACATTTGTTTATATCTAGCCAGGATGCCACCATTGTAATATGTTCCATCAAGAACTGCTTACAAATACATTTCTACTTTGAGAAACCCTTTGCATAAAAGTGATGGCTCCAGTGGGGGCACTGGGGCACATTGCCCCCTTCTCATTGCATCCTAGGTCTTACAGGGATGGTAATTTGTACATATAAGTTTTCACAAGGCCTAAAATATCGTGATGTAGGTGTCAGAGCAGTGACCGGTTTTATTTATTAGTTTCTTTATTTATAAGTGGGATTGGCAGTGAGTGCAGAATCTGAATTGGACAGCAAATATTTGCAATAAAGGAAAACGGACAAGAAAAATGGGGGAGATGGGAGGGAGGAGGGAGATATTTAAAGAACTATGAAAGATACACCTTTCTTGACCACCTTTGATATTTTTTTTTATATATAAAATACAAAAATGATCCCAACTTAAGTTCATTATTATGAATTACCCTGACTTCACAGAAGTCATTAATTAGAACAATATCTAATCTTGAATTAGGCTGATCTCAGTCCTTTCCCCATTACTCTTATTAAGTTGATCTTTGCTAGAGGAATGATTTAAAAATGGCCCAGCTGATTTGGGTGAATTAAAAAGCCCAATTGCCCCATTTCACAAGGGTAAAGGGGTGTGGGGGTTCCAATAGAAAGCTCACTTTGGAAGCTGGTAAAATATAACTCCCCAAACTGTACCTTATCTGAGTGCCAAAGGAAGGCTCGTTTATTGAGCCAGCATCCCTTGGAAAGCTTGACGTAAAGAATGAATGCAGTCTTTTCTTTAGTAATAAGCACAGAGAAAATGTGTACACCCATAGCCCACCCCTTAAAATAATAAGACTAGCATGGATACAGGAGGAATCCCAGAAGATTTGTAACTTGTCTAATTGCTTTATTTGAGCCAAATGAAATGTTTTTATTTCTGCTCTATTAACCCTTGGAATAAGCACGACACAGATTGTGCTCTATACATCCATCCACAGAATCCGATGCTTTGCAATGCTTGCTCACCGCTTTGCAATGAAACTAGTCTCAACAAGGCAGGTGGAAGGAAAACCTGGACCGCTCACAGGAGTTGGATTTTAATTCCTAGCATACCTGGTTAATGAGGATGTTAATTGTCAGTTGTGCTTCGTCAGCACATTGAAGTGATTCTCAAGATCCCACCATTAATGAAATACTGTTATGCGTGTCTGGGATTAGGGGTGCAGGACGGTGTCCTAGAACAATGCATATATTAGGATTATTTATGGCACCGACAATGAGTGATTATCCAGTGCTGAACACATTTGATTTGGACTCTCCACCCACCAACACAACGCGTTGTATAGCTTTTAGCCTAAAAAGTATTGCTTTGGGTGCCAGGGAGAACCTTGTTTTTTATAAAAAATCTGCAGAATAGTTTGACGGAAGTTGGGGATGTTGTCCATAGACTTGTTGCACTATAACCACTTCAATGAGCTGCAGTGATTATGATGCTTGATGTTGTTTGTGGAAACAGTAGCCTATATCGACTTAAACGGTTACTTCAAAGTCCATGACCACTGCTTTTTGAAGTGGTCATAGAGTAAGGAATCTGACTTTGTCGTATTTCTGCCTAAAATACTGCACATTTAAAGTTATTTGCACTGTGTATCTGAATTTTCCCATACCTGCCACACTAAATAAAGCCCTCCCTACTCTCTCTCTGCTACAGTTTAATTTTCTCCTGCCCGCCCCCCTCACCCCACATTTCCCCTCTCCTTGCTGGCTCAGAGCACACACACGTGCCTATGAGAAAGCTTTGATTGGATCACACAACAGTAGGCGTTACTGCTGGAGGGGGAGTGGAAAGCAGCACCGGGAGCCTCGTTGGGAGCTGGATTTCAGGTGAGTAAAACGTTTATGACTTTTTTTTATTGCTTTGAGGGGAGGGTTAGCTAAAAAAAATAAAAAAAAAAAGCCCAATGGGGCATTAATGGTTTTATGTGTAAAAAAAATAAAAAAACATTATTGTGGTTGGAGTAACCCTTTAAGGTATGGTCTATTTAAAAAAATAAAAATAAATTTGTAATATTGAATTGCTATTACTTATGATGGCAGCCTAGCAGAGCATAAAAATAATGCATTCACTTTTCACCATCCTTTTCGTAAGACACAACAATTTAGAAACTTTATCAAAATAAGACAGATAAACTTCTGAATGAAGAGAAAGAGATGCACATTTTTCAAGGTCAATGAGCATTTAAAAAAAAAGGGTTTCATATTGCACTTTTTTATATTGAAGGCAAGTAGAATGGAAAGTCGTGATAAAGATTTAGAGACAGATCAGTAATGTTTTTCTTGAGATTGAGACAAATGGAGACGGATTTAGGTGGCTTTGAGACTGGCAGTATTTCAGCCTTCCAATGATTCACTGCTTATTTAGTTCTGAGATTAATTTGCCTTAAGACATTTCTTATTTTGCAAGTGTTTTCTGCCTGATGTTGATAATTAGGTTTAGGGTGAAATAGAGTAAGAATTATTATTGCTGGGCCTTTTGGGTAAGGAGATGCCTAAAGTTCACATTGTATTTAATCCTTAATTACTGTATTCTGAGAAGTTATACTTTTTAGTTTGATTTGATGAATAACATATTTAATCATTCTTAAATAGAACTTATACTTCCCAAATATATGTATGAGAAATATACAAAACAAAGGAAAACAGCGCTAAAATAAACCAACACTACAAATATGGGAAGTAGGTGGCAGCAAATCTGGGTATAGGGCTCCCTCTTGGCCCACCAGATAAAGTTAATACACAAAACAAGACAAATGAAGGTTGCTGAACAAAGTCCAAAATAGTGAAAAGCAAAGTCCAAAGTAATATAAAACAAACTCTTTAGTGGAGCCTGATGGGGTATCAACGACCTATGAAGAGGGATATTCTCTGTATGGATCAAATGGAGGCAGCTTTCCAGGATCCGTATGTGAAAAGAGAAAAGGATAATAGTGCAAATACGTCAAGTAAAAAAGTGGTATAGCAGAAAAAAGAAGTCTATGATAGTCCTACTCACATGTTGTTGAGCTAAACTAGCTCTAGTGTGGATGGCGTACAGCGGTACAATCCCCACTTATGGGATACGTAGAGGGGTGTTGGTCTTTTTGTCCGTATGTGGAGAAAAAAGACATGATAGGGCAGTACGTCTAGTAAAGATGGTATAACAACAATAGAGACTAATATAGTCCTACTCACGTGCGGTAGAGCTTGAACCAGCTCTAGTGTGAATGGCGTACAGCGGTATAATCCCTGCTTGTAGGATATGTGTAGAGTGGCAAGTCTTGTGTAGATATATATATCATAAAAGAAAAAGGAGACAACTAATAGTGCTCACTGTATAAAATAGTATATAAGGAGTATATAAAAAAAATGGGTACTTAGATATGATTGAGCAGACGAACTGCTCAATGACTTGGGCGTAAGTGGTATAAAACCCAACTAGGATGTCTTTGTAGCGGTACTTACCCTCTCCAGGGGCCGGCCGGGGTCCTCTCTTCTCGCCGTGCGCGGTCCTGCTCCTGCACGAGCCGCGCGCGGCTCAGCCAACAAGATGATCAGTCAGGCGGGCAGTGACCGCGAGAAGCGGTCACGTGTCCCGCCCGACACTAAGAGCGCGCCGCGCGTCTCGGGCGCGCTCTTAAAGGGACAGTGGGAGACTAAATTAGAATCAGTCTCCCATTGGCCCCTGTCAGGCCACATTCCCCATACACTCACATTTTGGGGGCGTGGATATGACAGGGGCCAATCAAAGTGAACCTTAGGGTATTTATACTCACCTGTTTCCCTTGCTCCTTGCCCTATCGTGGTTTCTGTCCAGTTTCCCTTTAGTGCTTGTATCGTTCAGTTGGTTTTTTGGTGCTTGACCTTGGCTTTGTTCCTGACTCCGCTCTCTCTTTATCCTTGCTTGCTTATCCGCTATTTTGTCCTCTGTGTACCAGTCCTCGGCTTGTTCTACGTTACGCTGTCTCTCTGTTCCCTTGACCTCGGCTTGTTCTAGACTCTGTCTTGCTTTTTCTCGTCAAGTCCGGCCATTCTAAGGTCCGGTAAGACGAACCCTGGTTTCTTGTCTCCTGACTATCTGTACTATTCCTGCGTGTTGGGGTATATTACCGTGACATTACGATAGGGCCATGGACCCCGCAGGTTTAGGTCAACAGATGGCCACTCATGAGGCTAGATTCGCAGAACAGGATCACCGTATGGATCAAATGGCTCAAGCCATCCAGACACTGTTATCCAGATCAGCTCCGGTACCTGTACCTACGCCTCCTGTAAACCCTATACCGGACACAGCTAATATGCCTAATGCTTCTGCACATCTAACCCCGCCACCTAGGTATGGAGGGGACGCTAAGACATGTAGGGGATTCCTTAATCAAGTGGAATTCCACTTTGAAATGTACCCACGTTCATTTCCCACTGATAGATCTAAGGTGGGTTTTCTTATGCACCAGCTTACGGATAAGGCACTAGAATGGGCAAATCCTATTTGGGAGGCTAATGGGCCTATGGTACACGACTTCAATAGCTTCCTCACAGCGTTCCGTAGAACATTTGACACGACTAAAAGGTCAAAAAATGCCGCCAGGGCATTAATGAGAATAAAGCAAGGATCTAAATCTGTAGCCGATTATGCTATTCAGTTCCGGACCCTTGCCTCACAGGTAGATTGGACTAATAATGGGCTTACTACCGCGTTTATGGAAGGTCTGTCTGATACTATGTTGGATGAGGTAGCAGCTAAGGACCTCCCTGTACCCCTGGAGGACCTGATTGACTATCTTATCGATATAGATAACAGGATCCGTGACAGGTTATATACCAGGTCCAGAAATAGACATTTTGTTCCCTTTAACTCCCCTAGAGCTGAGACTCCCGAGGGATCTAAAGGTTCTGAGGAGGAACCTATGCAGTTAGGGGTTGCTAAACTTACTGACGCTGAAAAGCTTTATAGGAGAAAGGAGGGACTTTGTCTTTATTGTGGTAGGAGGGGTCATATGAGACAAGACTGTCCCGTGCGTCCGGGAAACTATCGCACCTAAGACCGTATAGAGGACTGGCCTTGGGTGTGACATCACAGTCCTCACATTTGCCTCTTAATAAATTACTTCTTCCTGTTTCCCTGCACCTTGATAGTAACTGCATAGCAGGGAATATACTAGCCCTGGTTGATTCCGGAGCGGCCGAAAACTTTATTGATTCCAGTTTTGTCAAGGAGAATAACATACCCACCAGAGAGAAGGAGACACCCTTGGCCGTTGAGGCCATAGATGGTAGACCATTATGCTCTCCAGTTATCACACATGAAACTGTTCCACTACATATGTCTACAGGGGTGTTACACTCTGAGACCATTCGGTTTCAGATCATTACTTCTCCTTCCTCTCACCTCGTGTTAGGGTATCCTTGGTTACGTACTCATAATCCCACCATTGATTGGGAGTCAGGACAAATAGTTTCTTGGAGTGATTCTTGCCAAGAGTCTTGTATTGTTAAAGTCTCCCCTTTGAATTCTACTAATATTCCTCCCGTGCCTACGGTCATACCCTCTCAGTACCTGTCTCTTAAATCTGTTTTTGATAAAAGGGAGGCTGAAAGATTGCCACCTCACAGGCCTTACGATTGTGCAATTAATTTGTTACCTGGTGCTATGCCTCCCAAAGGGAGAATATATCCTTTATCTCCTCAGGAGAATCTGGTTATGGAGGAATATATTAAGGAATCTCTAGAGAAGGGATTTATAAGAAGATCCTCTTCCCCGGCAGGGGCGGGTTTCTTCTTTGTATCTAAGAAAGATGGCGAATTAAGGCCTTGTATTGACTATAGGGGCCTAAATAAAATCACCGTCAAAAATGCGTACCCCATACCTTTGATCACAGAACTATTTGATAGGCTTAAACAGGCCACAGTTTTTACTAAATTGGACCTTAGGGGTGCTTACAATCTCATACGTATCAAAAAGGATCACGAGTGGAAGACCGCTTTCAATACCAGGAGTGGCCACTACGAGTACACTGTGATGCCCTTTGGTCTTTGTAACGCCCCAGCAGTTTTTCAGGAATTTATTAATGATGTCCTACGTCAATTTATACATACATTCGTTATAGTATACTTGGACGACATATTGATTTATTCTACTGATTTACAGACTCATCACATGCATGTTAAATTAGTGTTGAGAACTCTTCTGGTTAACGGTCTCTATTGCAAACTCGAAAAATGTTCATTTGATCAATCTGAAGTCCAATTCTTGGGTTATATAATCTCGGCCAAGGGTTTTCGTATGGATCCCAAGAAACTGTCTGCCATTATGGAATGGCCTCTACCCCAGGGGTTGAAAGCCATTCAGCGTTTTCTGGGATTCTCTAATTATTATAGGCGTTTTATTAAAGGGTTTTCTGCCATTGTTGCGCCTATAACCAGAATGACCAAGAAGGATGGTAATACTCATGTCTGGAAACCAGAAGCACTCGAGGCCTTTGAATTCTTGAAGGCTACATTTGCCTCTGCTCCTGTTTTACAGCATCCTGTCCCTTCACTGCCCTTTATTCTTGAAGTTGATGCTTCTGAGATAGGGGTAGGTGCTATCTTGTCTCAAAGAGATTCACCTGAAAAGCCGTTACACCCTTGTGGCTTCTTTTCCAGACAGATGTCCAAAGCAGAGAGGAATTATGATGTAGGCAATCGTGAACTCCTTGCTATCATTTTGGCGCTCAAGGAATGGAGACATCTGCTAGAGGGTACTAGGGATCCCATCCTCATTTTAACGGATCACAAAAACCTCTCTTACCTTAGTGAAACAAAAAGATTGTCTTCCAGGCAGGCCAGGTGGTCTCTGTTTTTGTCTCGTTTTAATTACATAATCACTTACAGACCGGGTGACCGTAATACTAAAGCTGACGCTCTGTCCAGACAATTCGAGACTACTGACAAACTCGAGGTCGATGTTACCCCTGTCATTCCGCCTGACAGAATAATAGCGACTACTGTTCTTTCCATTTCGTCTTCTCTCTTACAAGCTATTCAGGCTAAACAACACTTGGCTCCTGGGGAGAGGCCTGCTGATAAGCTATTCGTTGATATACCGGAGAGACGAGACATCTTGTCATTATATCATGACACTAGAACTGCTGGACACCCTGGTATTTCTAAGACATTCTCAGCAGTTTCTAGATATTTCTGGTGGGCTTCCTTGCGCAAGGACGTCACCGATTACGTTAATGCCTGTAGCACTTGTGCCAGTATGAAGTCCTCCCACAGAGTTCCTTGTGGGTTGTTACATCCGTTGCCCATACCCAAGAGACCGTGGTCCAATATATCCATGGATTTCATTGTTGAATTGCCTCCCTCTAATGGTAAAACTGTCATCCTAATGATTGTGGATCGTTTTTCTAAGATGGCTCATTTTGTGTCTCTTGTCAAATTACCATCATCCAGGGAACTTGCCTCTATCTTTGCCAGGGAGGTGTTTCGGTTGCATGGTATTCCCACTTCGATCGTGTCCGATAGGGGTAGCCAGTTTATCTCCAGATTCTGGAGATCGTTTTGTACAGAGATGGGTATCTCCCTCTCGTTTTCCTCAGCCTACCACCCCCAGTCTAATGGAGCTGCTGAACGTGCCAACCAATCTCTAGAGCAGTATCTTCGTTGTTTCGTGTCCCACCATCAGAACAATTGGGCTGACCTTCTTCCTTGGGCTGAGTTTGCTCGTAATAATGCTGCTCATGAATCCTCCGCTAACAGCCCTTTTTACGTTGTTTATGGCCGGCATCCCGTGGTTCTTCCAGCTGCATTCTCCTTACAGGGCATGCCAGCTCTGGACGAACATTTGGCTAGTCTACGTAATACTTGGGAGCAGGTTCAGTGTTCTTTGGTGGCCTCAGCTGCTCGTCAGAAGGTTCAGGCAGACAAGCATCGCAGGGCGGCTCCATCCTATGCTGTGGGAGACCGGGTTTGGCTTTCTACTCGCAATATTCGCCTTCGTGTGCCTTCTATGAAGTTGGCCCCTCGTTTTATTGGTCCTTTTCGTATCTTGCATGTGGTTAATCCTGTCTCGTATGCATTGGATCTTCCAAAAAATTTACGCATTCCTAACGTGTTTCATACCTCCTTGTTAAAACCCCTCCTGTGCAACCGTTATACTCGGCATGTCCCTCCTCCTCCTCCGGTTTCTGTGGAGGGCCATGAGGAGTTTGAAGTGGCGGCTGTAATTGACTCTCGTTTGCTTCGGGGTCGCCTCCAATATCTGGTACATTGGAAGGGCTATGGGCCTGAGGAACGCAGTTGGATTTCCGCTGATGCTGTTCACGCTCCTCGCCTTGTGCGTTCTTTCCACGCTCGTTTTCCTGCCAGGCCTGCTCCTCCCCGCCCGGTGGGCGTGTCTTCAGGGGGGGGTACTGTAGCGGTACTTACCCTCTCCAGGGGCCGGCCGGGGTCCTCTCTTCTCGCCGCGCGCGGTCCTGCTCCTGCACAAGCCGCGCGCGGCTCAGCCAACAAGATGATCAGTCAGGCGGGCAGTGACCGCGAGAAGCGGTCACGTGTCCCGCCCGACACTAAGAGCGCACCGCGCGTCTCGGGCGCGCTCTTAAAGGGACAGTGGGAGACTAAATTAGAATCAGTCTCCCATTGGCCCCTGTCAGGCCACATTCCCCATACACTCACATTTTGGGGGCGTGGATATGACAGGGGCCAATCAAAGTGAACCTTAGGGTATTTATACTCACCTGTTTCCCTTGCTCCTTGCCCTATCGTGGTTTCTGTCCAGTTTCCCTTTAGTGCTTGTATCGTTCAGTTGGTTTTTTGGTGCTTGACCTTGGCTTTGTTCCTGACTCCGCTCTCTCTTTATCCTTGCTTGCTTATCCGCTATTTTGTCCTCTGTGTACCAGTCCTCGGCTTGTTCTACGTTACGCTGTCTCTCTGTTCCCTTGACCTCGGCTTGTTCTAGACTCTGTCTTGCTTTTTCTCGTCAAGTCCGGCCATTCTAAGGTCCGGTAAGACGAACCCTGGTTTCTTGTCTCCTGACTATCTGTACTATTCCTGCGTGTTGGGGTATATTACCGTGACAGTCTTGGAGTAATACTCAGCAGGGAGGATAAAAACAGGATACCAAGCAAAAGTAAATAAATAAAATGATAAATAAAAAAGTAAAATGGCACAATCAAGGTATATTAAAAGTAGCCAAAATACCTTTATTAAGAATACAGAATAAAATATTAAAATATCCACATGCGTTTCACCTATAATGGCTTTCTCAAGTGGATATTTTAATATTTTATTCTGTATTCTGTATTCTCTAAAGCTTGTAGATCTAAAGTTGCCTTAGTTATGCAAACTAAAGACCTAAATCTTTGAGAAACAATTGCTATTATTTGTATAGAACCCTTAACTATCAACCAGTGCACCAACAATTCTTATTCTTTCCTGTCTGTGACAAATAAAAACATGTATTATAAATATCATATGACTAAATATAATTTTATGCTAGCAAATGTCACTCACTATTTTTGGTAAAATTAAAAAATTTCCTATCTTCCTTCCTGTGACGGAGCTCCCTGTACCCCGGCTGGGTACTTCCGCCAGGGACCGCTTCCTAGGTGGGGAACAGATAACCATCTCCTGCCGTGGGAGATATCAACAGCACATACAATTACACACATAATAACACATTACATATATGTGGAACACTTTGGGGCTCTACGCCCCGGGAAGGGAAGGTTACACATATAAAATATATATCACTGGAAAGCCCCGGGTCCCATCTAGGATCCCTGTAAATAGCAGGGCTATCGGATGTACAGAGCCCGAGAAACCATTGTACAAAGTCTGGGGTTCGAGGCTCTTTACATCCCCAAAATCAGTTCCACAGCGTTGCTTGGTTCGGTGAATCGCGGCCAAACCAAGCAACAGCCAATCTGGAAAAAGGGTGCGAACCAAATTGCGCCAATCAGCGCTCAGGGAGGGGAAGAGTTTTGCCGCGCAAACAGGAGAAAGGCCACGAAATCCATCTGCACCAATAGGCGCTCGAGGAGGAGAGGGGTTTTGCCGCCCAATCGGGAGAAAGGGTGTGAAACCCTGTTTGAATGGGCGCTCCTCCTCCGGATTTCCAGATGGCCAGCTGCACCCCGCAGCGACAAATCAGTGCTCACTCGTGCTGACCCATCAGGAAAATGGTGCAAACCCAGTTTGAATGGGAGCTCCTTCTACTGATTGGTCAGCACGGACTTCCAAGTGGCCAGCGGGACTCTGCGGCTGTGAAGCTGACTCAGAGCTCCAGGGTCTCCGCTGGGGCTCGCGCCTCTCCGGTGGCTGACTCCACTTAGGCAGCCACGGGCAAAGCGCTACTTGGGCAGCTACGAGCCTGGTCTCACAGCTCCTGGGAGGGGAAAGCAGTGATTATAGCTCCGTTAGGAGCAAGTAGGGCGATCCCCGACACGGGGACCTGAACAGTGCGGCAGTCCCGTTCAGGATTCGAATGCTTCCCCTGGTTGACGTTGGGCTATACGAACCGGCGGCCACCCAGGGGAGCATTCGTTAATGATTTCCCTTGCAGTTTCAGAATATTCTAATGAGCGTTCTAAATGGGAAATCAGGGTGGTCCCCATTCGGGAGACGAATGGGTTCTGTTCGTATGAGCTCTTCTGAACAGGGAACTCGCAAAATACATAACAGATACATGGGGAAACACACAAATAAGCAGTGGGCATGGTACTTGGTGACGGTGGTCCGTCACACTTCCTATCAATGTGAACTTTTTACTTATCAATGAGTTGACAACAAACTTTAACCCCTTAAGGACACATGACATGTGTGACATGTCATGATCCCCTTTTATTCCAGAAGCGTGGTCCTTAAGGGGTTAAACAAAACAGTCAACATTTTCCCATGTCAGATTTTTATTTTTATTTGAAAAGAATAAAAAAAAAAGGGTACGGAAAAGTAAAAAAAATAAAAAGTGATGTAATAACATCTCAATTAAATAAAGTAAGAACAATATATCTGGTACACATGCCTCTGGTACCACACATGAGGTGTTCTGGTTGTTTTTTTGGCTCAGATTTAGGTTGTCACCACATTGTTTAAACTTCTAAGTAATGGGTTATTAACATTCAATTGTTTCTCTGTTGGAAACTTAAAGTATAAATTAATCGAAAGCTTGGTGGCCTATGATCTTCATAGTCCAGTGATAGCTGAAGTCTTTGTAAATAACATGATATGCATGTGTCATGGTTGATTATAGATTTCCTACCTGTTCTATGTTACATTTTGGATATATTGTGTATTAATACTGTTTTTGTATTTTATTGTACCCTATTGTATCAATGCAATGTTTTGTGGACCCAGGACATACTTGTAAACAAGCAAAATCTCAATGTATCCTTCCTGGTAAAATATTTTATGCATACATATTATATCTTTAAACCAGTGATAGTTATACGATGAATATCTGAGGTAGGATTGCTGGTTAATTTTATAGAGTAGTTTGGAGGTTAATTATTAGAATCTTCCAAAAGAAGCTATTTCTAATTAACCCCTTAAGGACCAAGCTTCTGGAATAAAAGGGAATCATGACATGTCACACATGTCATATGTCCTTAAGGGGTTAAAAGCACCTCTCAGGCCAGTGTGCCCTAGGTGGTTGCCTAGTTCACCTAGTGGTAGTGCCGACCCTGCCTGTTTATTATGGGAAATAATTGCACTAGTGATATCACCAGCTGTGCAATATGGAAATAGGGGTGTGAATATGAGAGACCGCTATATAATAAAAATGTGTGTTCAATAAAAAATAAATATAACAAAAAATGTGAAAAAAGATTTGCCCCATATTTTTAATTATAGAATATGATGTGTTGATCATTACCAATAACCATATCGTTTAATATCAGATTTGTTAAATCAAGGAGAAATTCAATTTAGGTTTTACCATAAAAACATACTGTCAAATAGCTTGGGGCAGTGGCACCTCAAAATAAAAGATTACATTAATGTGAACCAAATTTGATAAAACATTAGAATTACAAAAAAGCTGTGTTAACCATGGAAAGTCAATTGCAGGGAAAAAAAAATAAATTAGAAGTCCACTAGCAAATTCTTTTTTTACTTACATTAAAAAAATAATAATAAAAAAGATATATATTTGTGTGTGTCTATAATTGTGAATGACTTTGGCTTAGCTTAATCAGAGTAGTAATCCAAAACCGCTGTAGTTCTAGAAGTTGCCAATCTCTGCTACAGACAATTATGTTGGCATGCAATTGTTACGCCAGCCCATTGCTTTCCTAAAATTCCCACAAAGAAAATGTTTGCAGAGACATGTAGCTATGCGGCTTTGTAGATACTGCACAGGCCAGGGCAATTAAATCTGGATGCCTATCCGCTCAAGGGGAATTAATGTTTGGGATTATGTACAAGGCCAACCAATCAACCAGATAAAAATCAGTCAAAACATTACCCCTGCTGGATTTCTGCTGAATAAAGCTTCAGTGTTTTCATTGTATCTCCAAAGTTTTATCATAACAATAAGTACAGGTTTTTTTTTGTGTGTGTGCACTATAACATGACAGAACTATAATTTGTGCATAATTAGAGCATTTTCATTTGCGACAAATGTTCTTGTATAGTATTAATGTAGCATGACTATATGTGGCATAATTTAATTGTTGATATTATAAGCAAAGAAGGATAATCGCAAATTTCGGGGGTGAAGGAGTAATGCTAGCATTTATCCATTATATTATCAATTTTATGTATTAGCAGTAGTGTAACATCATTGATGGGATTTCGAACACATGCGTATTCTATTAATGCAAACATCCCAAGTAGGGCGAGGAAAGATCAGGAATTAAGTCGCTGGTTGTCAAGAGGTGAGAGCGGGAGATCGGAGCCTCAAAACACTGGGGTATAAGAAAACAGACTAAAGAGGGGGCGGAGAGAGGGATGACATGACGTCACAACGCCATGCACACGGTCAGGTGGAGCTGGAGCAGGCACGGGCAATATGAAGCAGGAGACCAGGGGATGAAAGCCGAGAATTCCTTTCCCTATTCCCCCCTGCTAAACATATTAATTACAAAAGCGGAGTGTGGGTACACCTGCAGGAGAACCTAAAAAACAAGGGGAAGTACAGGGACATGCCTACCGATTTGAAGCTGTATGTAGAGTTTTTTTGCCCCCATGCGTAGAAATAAGAAAAAAAGAGGAAAAAGATACTGGAGAACAAAACAAGCGAAGCAGGAATAAAGGAATAAGTGCATTTTCAAGTAGCAAAAATGCTTTTATTAATTTTTTTTATTTTTTTTTTAAATATCTTCCTATGTGTTTAAAGGAAGAGAAGGAAATACACTCATAAGCACAGAGAGAGTGTGTAAGAGGGTTTTTGAGTAAAAAAAAAAAAAAAGTATCCCTATTGGATATCAGAGAAAATTGCTCTTTGTACCTTTAAAAATTATACTTGGAAGTAAACCACCACACCCGATCTAATTGGTGACAAACCGCATTATTATTCTCGCTTTTAAGAGATATACAACTATAAGGTAATTAAGGAACTCAAATAAAGTAAAGGACACACTAAAATATATCTCTGGTAAATAAAATATAAAAAAATATATTTGAAATAGAAATTTGAAATAAATTCGGCAAAATGGCCGGAAAAAAACCAACAGAAAATAAATTGCAAACAAAAAAGAAGGAAGCTAAACCTGAAAAACGGATATCCTTTTTCACTCCCCACACTAAAAATATAAGTATGGAGAAGTCAATAATAAATGAATCTGAAGAAATACCAATATATCCGACAGATGAATCAGAGAAAGAGAAAATATCTACAAAAGGACAACCTATGACACAAGAACATCTTATGTTCTTGATCTTCAGTTTGGGAAATTAAAAAATTTAATTCATCTAAATATGCAAGATTTAAAAAAGGACATTGCGACATTAGGGAATAAAATCAAAGAAATTGAACAAAAAATTGCAAGCCCGGAGACACAAACTCTGGCATATAAAGAAATAAATATACAAAATGAGAAGAAAATATGGATTTCTTGAACAAAAAAAATTGCAGATCTGGAAGATCGCACCAGACAAAATAATTTAAGATTAAGAGCAATAACTGAATCTATTACAAGTGAAAATCTGGAAAAGAATTTTTTCTAAATTGGGATAGACACAAGAAGGGCCATGTGCATTTATGGGAGATATGCCATAGAACAGGAAAGTCACCTGGTTCAGCAGATGATCAACCTAGAGACTTTATTTTATATTTATCCTCGTTCCGGATGAAGGAGAAAATATTAAAAGCAAAGAAGACAACTGTATTATCAGAACCATACCACGGAATTATAATTTTACCGGATTTATCATTTTTTACAAGAATCAGGAGACGTTCATTTGCAACAATAACATAAATACTTCAAAAAAAGAACATTAGATAAGTGGTGGAACCCAGTAAAGATAATTCTCACATATGATTTTAAATCATACCCATTCGACACTCCCAAAAAATTAAGAATATGGGCATTAGATAACAAAATAATAGATCCTTTGTAATGGACTGATGAATCTTTTTTTAATTTTTTTTTTTTTGTCTTGATCTTATTTTTAAATTGTAAATCTGATATACAAAAAGAGGCGGAAGAAAAGAAAAGAATGGTAGATATCTATACACTGTATTGGGAATTGATATTTAAACAAATATTTAGACACAATAATAAGAGAATTTATAAGAATTAAATGTGATTCACACTAAAGAATTTGCTGTATTTCACTGAATAAGACACTAAATAGAAATAGAAGTGAATGCTATATGAAACGTAGTTACACAAAAGTTATATATAGAAAACACAAGGAAAGTGAGAAAAATTTAGCTAAAGGAAAAATAAAAGATGTGTTTTTTGTTATTTTTTTCTTCTTCCACAAAGGCATAACTGGAATTAATACACTAATGAGAATTAAATTGTACGTAATTTCACTGAAAAAAAGAAGGAATGTATTAGGATTGGGGAATAGATATTAGAAATGAATAACACATTTAGGTGAAAAGAAAGAAAGAATAAATCTATAAAATAAATAAGAGGGAATAGAAACTCATTTAGAATTTAAATAAACATTTGTTAAAATTTCACTTTGTAATGACACTAAAAGAATGAAAGTTGTAATTAAAAATGTGCAAGTAAATTAGTTTAGAAGGGAGAGAGGGAGGGAAAGAAGAAGACAAAAAGAGCAGGAAGGATTTTTTTTCTCTCTTGTTTTTTTTAACATAATATTATTTTATAGGATCTTAGGATAACTTTGCTCTTCACATATAAGGGGTAATACGGGTTACAACATCCCACTTAAAAGGGAATAAAGGGGAAAAGAAAGGGGAAAAAAGGAAAAGGAAGATTAGGTTAGAAGAAAAAGGAGAGTAAGAGAGAAAAGAATAGGAATAATCTCTTCTAGGTCTCCTCTATTTCTCTTGGAAGTAATTAAATAAAAATAGAGATATAATAATAGGAGAAGAGAAAAAAGGAGATGAGAAACTGGTTAGTACTGCCCCAGCTCTATCGCCATATATAGTATGGCAATCAGGTTCCACGTGTTATTGGGAGACAATATGTGGAAGTGGAAAAGCACAAATGGTTGTGCAGCTTCCACGTGGTATGTTATTTGTATATAATTTATGTTTATGTATTGTCTAATGTATTTATGGATTTTTACGGCACATTTGAAGCTTGTTGTGAGGGATAAGAAATGGAACTGTAAATATGGTTAAATTTCTAACGAATGTACGAAGTATGTATGAAGTATGAATTTTGTTTTCTCATTTATATAAGGAAAATATAGATATTTGTGCACTCCAGGAGACTCATTGGAAACCGGAGGACAAAATATGCATGAATTCTTTGAGGTGCCCATTGGTGATCTCAGCTTCCTTGAAAGTGAAGAAAAAAAGAGGAGTGGCGTTCCTATTCTCCAGCAACCTGTCAGGATCATCATTGGCTTTTACACAATATTGTGTATTTGGGTCTGGCTGGGATCAAACCTGAGTTGCCTGCATCCCAGTCAGGATCCTTACATTGGGCTCCACGCATCTTTGACTGTTTCTACATGTCCTTGGTATCCTGTAGTCTGAGCCTGTTTGCCTGGGATTTGCACACCTGTTCCTGGTTCCATGATTATTGGCTGAGTCTTCCTATTTAAACCCCGCAAGTCTGGTCCTCGTTGTCAGATCGTGTTTCCTGTTCCGTTTGGTTTCACTGCTGTTTATCTGACTCCTGGTTTTGATCTCCTGCTCGTCTACTGTTTTCGCCTGATTGCCGCCAGCCCTGACTTCTGATTCTGTTACCGACTACTCTTCTGGATTTCCCTTGTCTGTACTGCGTTCCAGGAAGCACTGGTTATTTCAGCCCCAGTGCACTGTGTCACACCCTTGGGGATTTCTGTCCTGAGTCCCCTCGGTCTGTGCCGAATTGCAAAGGGTGCCTTAACTCTGCCTGCCGGACTCCCACTCCAGGTAAGATCCCTGACAGTACGATCTGACCAAATGGAGTCTGCAGAGTTGAGGATTACCGTTGCAGTCTTGACCCAGCAAGTTTCCCAGCTCACCCAGGCTTTGCAGGGCTTACAGCAGGAGCTGGCTTCCCTTAAAGGGAGAGTAACCTATGACTCTGGACTATCTGAACCGCTGGTTGCTCTACCTGAGAAATTTTCTGGGATCCGGTCTAAGTTTGACACCTTCAAGGTTGACTGCGAGATCCTGTTCTCCTTGAGACCACTTACCTATGCCACAGATGCCATTAAAGTGAGGACAGCAATTACCTTATTGTCGGGGCACCTTAAGATTTGGGCCCACCAATTGTTACTCACCAAAAGCCCAGTCCTGGATTCCTGGGAGTCCTTTATTCGGTCCTTGGGGCTACAATGCAACAAGACACAAAAGTCCTATGTACAGAGAACACCTACTGTTGCTTCCCATATATTGCAACCCGGACTGGAAATGGTTTACACTACTCCTTTCACTCGGACTGATGTTACTACTAACCCTACCACTCCCAAGTCTCCTGAAATGCCTGAAACATCCTATACATCTGGCAGCGAGGCGGAAGAACCCATGGAGATTGGACTGGTTAGGTGTCGTCAGTCATCTCAAGAAAGGGCAAGAAGGGTGGCGCATGGACTGTGTTTTTACTGTGGGGAGAGAGGGCATTTAATCTCCTTTTGTCCCATTCGTCCTTCTAGGCCTCGGGTTCTCCGTCTGGGTACTACTCCGGCATATCCTATGAGACCTGTCTGCCAACATGCTGCCTGTCCTTGCTTGACCACTTTGAACAATTCTCCGTCTTCTACAGTTGTTGCTCCTGAGGATGTGCTGGAATCAGTTACGAAAGAACCTGAGATCGCTATTTCCACTAAAGAGTCTGCTTCTAGGAAGGCAAGCACCACAACCACTACAAGTCCTATCAAGGAAGTCCCTCCTGCTGGTTGTACCTATGCCTCTAATGGGACTCTAGTCCGGAAGGAGCACTTGGAAGTTTTTGAAAAGGCCCTAAGAGCTATGACCTCCACTCCTACAGGTACTACTAAAACCAAGAAAACTAAAAAGTAACCTCCTGGGTCGTACTTGCCTTCCTCTTCTCGCCTACGGCGTCTTTGAAGGGGGGGATAATGTCAGGATCATCATTGGCTTTTACACAATATTGTGTATTTGGGTCTGGCTGGGATCGAACCTGAGTTGCCTGCATCCCAGTCAGGATCCTTACATTGGGCTCCACGCATCTTTGACTGTTTCTGCATGTCCTTGGTATCCTGTAGTCTGAGCCTGTTTGCCTGGGATTTGCACACCTGTTCCTGGTTCCATGATTATTGGCTGAGTCTTCCTATTTAAACCCCGCAAGTCTGGTCCTCGTTGTCAGATCGTGTTTCCTGTTCCGTTTGGTTTCACTGCTGTTTATCTGACTCCTGGTTTTGATCTCCTGCTCGTCTACTGTTTTCGCCTGATTGCCGCCAGCCCTGACTTCTGATTCTGTTACCGACTACTCTTCTGGATTTCCCTTGTCTGTACTGCGTTCCAGGAAGCACTGGTTATTTCAGCCCCAGTGCACTGTGTCACACCCTTGGGGATTTCTGTCCTGAGTCCCCTCGGTCTGTGCCGAATTGCAAAGGGTGCCTTAACTCTGCCTGCCGGACTCCCACTCCAGGTAAGATCCCTGACACAACCTTGATGTTAAAATTAAATATAAAGAAGAAGATTCTGAAGGCAGATATATTATTGTTGTAGGATAATTTAATAACACAACAATGACTTTAATCAATATATATGCCCCCAATAAAGCATCTGTCCAGTTTATTTCAAAGATATTAAAAAATATAAAAAAAGCAGAAAAAATAAAACAAGGTTTATTAATTATAATGGGAGATTTCAATTGCGTAATGAACCCTCAAATTGATAAGAAAACATTACTCGCAAGGTGAAGAATGGGAACGCAACCTCACAAGCAGGGAGATTACAATCGGTTTTGGATAGATATTGTTTATTAGATATTTGGTGTGTTTTTCATACAACAGCACAGGATTTTACTTATTTTTATAATGTACATTGCTCGTATTCACGAATTGACTTGATCATAAGTGATACAGGTTTAGCATATTAAACAAAAAAAAATTTAATCCAAGAAATACCTTGGTCAGATCATGAATCAGTTACATTAGAATTGAAGGATAAATGTGAAAGAATAAAATCAGATTGGGTATTGAACCAAAATCTCCTAAAACAATCACAGAATATAGAATATCTAACAAAATTAACAGTTTTATTTCTCAGAAAATCAAACGGATGAGGTGACAGCGATGTGGTGTGCATATAAATCAGTTATTAGATGGCATCTCATAAAACTTGGAGCACAAGCTAAAAAAAATGCAGAAATGAGATTACCTGATTTCGTATATAAAAATATATCAAAATGTAGAATTAAATAAGAAACGGATATCGATGTCCCTATCTGATGAAATTCAAAACTTAAAAAAAAAAAAAAATTTGTTAGGGGAAAAAAACTAATAAAACATTTTATTCTCTAAAAACCCTATGGTACTACAAGGGGAATAAAGCCGATAGAATTTTATCCAATAAACTAAAAAAAAAAGTGACAAGAAAAAACTGTCTAAAATTGTACATGAAGGTGAAACACATCTAGCACCAAACGAAATAGGTAAAACATTTTGTAAATATTATGCATCACTTTATAATTTACAACATGGGACAACAGGAAATAAAATTGAGGAACATTTTAACAAAATGGATTTACCAAATCCATCAAGTGAGATATTGGAGCAGCTAAATAGATCTTTTACAGAATAAGAGGTATCCCAAACTTCAAGAAAACAGAAATCTGGGAAAGCCCCAGGACCAGAAGGTTTTTTTCTATAATCTATTTACAAAAGAACTGGCCCCATATCTGGTAGATGCGTTCAACGATTTCGCTGATAAAGGAACCATACCTGAAGAAATGCTGCAAGGAAATATAGTTCCTATTCTTAAGCCAGGTAAAAACCCAGAAGAAATCACCATCTACCGACCAATTTCTCTTCCAAATTCAGATGTAAAAATATATAAAGCCATAATAGCAGAGACATTAAAAGCAATATTAGGTAGGATTTGTCCCTGGAAGATCTCCAACTGGACACATGAGATCACATATATATATATATATATATATATATATATATATATATATAATCGATCCTGATTAAATGGTGTGCCCCAGCTGACTCTGTCATTGGATGCTGAAAAGGCATATGACAGGGTCAGCTGGAGATATATGGAGGAATCGTTGAAGGCATATGGATTAAGGGGAAGAATATTTCAAGGGATAATGGCATACACTAAACCGAGAGGTCGAGTAATAGGATCTGGTATCATATCACCATGGTTTTACTTAACAAATGGAACAAGACAGAGGTGTCCTTTATCACCCTTGTTGTATGTCTTCACATTAGAACCTTTAGCCAGAAAAATTAGAAGCCATCCTAAACTTCAAGGATTTAATAAAATGAATACACAGATAATTAAATTATATGCCGATGACATCCTATTGACTGTTGAAGATCCTTGTAAATCAATAGACATAATTATGGATTGTATAAAAGAATATTGTTTATTATCAAACTAGAAGTTAAATGAAACAAAATCTATAGCGATCCCGTTAAATATTTCTAGAACTCAAATAAATTATCTGAAATATAAATATAATTTTAAATGGGAAAACAATCAATTTACATATTTGGGCATCAAGATATCAACTAAACCTAGTGAATGGATGGAAATAAATTTACTCCGTCTAATGAAGGATATGAATAGATCATTTAAAGAATGGAGAATGTTAGAAATTTCCTGGTGGGGGAAAATATGCTCCCCAAGTTTACGTACATATTCAGAATGGTTCCTCTAAAAATTCCAACTCCATGGCTAAATATGATCCAGACCGCATTTTCGAGATTTATATGGGCTGGTAAGAAACCAAGATGAAATTTACAACTACTTGCTAAAAAAAACAAATAAAACATATAGGAGGACTGGGAATACCAATTATTCAAGAATATGCAGACACGGCTTTATTTGCACATGCGGTGATATCACAAATAAATAGATCTTCATCTGAGAGTTGGAATCTAATAGAGATGAAAGATTTTAAACCTTAAGACTTGTTGACCTAATTCTGGAAATCACAGAATTTTTTTAAATCTTCATACACAATAGAAGGGGACATAGCTTTAAATCATATTCTGACAAATTGGTATACATTTAAAAATAAAGCTAAGCTAAAAGAAAAGTTTTACCTTGTCTACCTTTAATAATTATAAGTAGCTTAATGGAAAATATAGACCTTCAACCATGGATAAATAAAGGAATTATAAAAATTCATCATTTAGTAGAGAGAAATAAAATAAAATCCTTCGCTGCACTCCAAACAGAATTTAATCTTGGTGATCAACAAATATTTAAATGCGTCAAAATTAAAGGTTTTCTTAATGAAAAATTGTACATTAATGATTCTCAAATAGTCAAACATTTTAATAAGATGTTTAAACAATTATAAACCTTTAATAATATGTCTTGAAATCATTAAAATATAGAAAAAAGATGTCCTAATTACTACTATAATAGAAGAAAATAATAAGGCATTAAATCTATGTTATAGATTGATACACAGTCTGAACCTTAATGAAACACAGTATAAATTGGTAAATTGTTGGTACAGAGTCCCCAAAAGTATTAATAGAATATACCTAAATGCTCTACAAAATTGCTGGAGATGTGGGGATCAATTATCTGATTATATGCATGTATGGTGGTCATGCACAAAGATTCAGACAGTGTGGTTTGACATCTCTCAGAGATTAACTAAAAGTTTCGGATTTAATTGGAATTTAACACCTGTTCAAGCATTATTACATTTACATTTTCCGAAACAAAATAATAATAATTTTTTTTTTAAATTACATATTTTAACTGCTGTAAAACTTTTAATTGCAAGAAATTGGAAATCCCCCAAAAATCCCTTATAGTGAAATTTTAGTTATGAAGATTATGTACGGAATTATTTTTGATAAAGAAAAAGGGAAAACAAAAACACATAGGGGTATACACGGTGGATGGGAGGATATGACGCATGCAGGCACCTGTAATTTAAAATAGAGGAGGGCATTTGACAAAAACAAGAATACAGATGTTCTGTACTTCAGCCTACAAAGAAAATGGAACTAGGACGACCATTTTTAAGGCAATGGGTGCCTTGTTAAAGGCTGGAAACATATCAGAAAATGCATGTATTAAATCGATATTGTTAATAAAACAGCATTGGCAAAAATTTGTCCTAAACCGGTACCATTTATTGGCTGCTGAATAGAGATGTCGCGAACATAACATTTTCCGTTCGCGAACGGCGAACGCGAACTTCCGCAAATGTTCACGAATGGGCGAACCGCCATAGACTTCAATAGGCAGGCGGATTTTAAAACCCACAGGGACTCTTTCTGGCCACAATAGTGATGGAAAAGTTGTTTCAAGGGGACTAACACCTGGACTGTGGCATGCCGGAGGGGGATCCATGGCAAAACTCCCATGGAAAATTACATAGTTGATGCAGAGTCTGGTTTTAATCCATGAAGGGCATAAATCACCTAACATTCCTAAATTGTTTGGAATAACATGCTTTAAAACATCAGGTATGATGTTGTATCGATCAGGTAGTGTAAGGGTTACGCCCGCTTCACAGTGACAGACCAAACTCCCCGTTTAACGCACCGCAAACAACCGCAAACAGTGCATTTGCACAACCGCAAACTCCCCATTTGCACAAGGTTGGATACCAAGCTAGCCATGTCCCGTTCCTTGTCCTCACTGATGTCATTGAAGGTCTCTTCCTCCACCCAGCCACGTACAACACCAAGGGTCCCCGAAAGGTGACAACAAGCCCCCTGTATTTTTTTTTAAATTTACACTACTGTTACACCAGATATGAGTTGCACTGGTGTGACACTGTGCCCTGGCAGGCCCTGAAACGCACACGTGTAAAGGAAACTGACTGCTATTATATTACAGTCAAAGAAGTTTTTTTTTTTTTTTTTAAATGCAAGCTATTGTGACACCAGATATGAGTGCTGGCACTGGGCAAGTGGGCACAGTATACGCTGTGAGCCTGACACACACTCTGGCAGGCAGGCAACTGCAATTAGATTACACAGAAGAAAAAAAAAGCAGACTGTTCTAGCCCTAAAAAGGGCTTTTTGGGGTGCTGTCCTTACAGCAGAGATCAGATGAGTCCTTCAGGACTGTAGTGGACACTGAATACACTAGCCTAGCTATCGATTTCCCTATTAAATCAGCAGCAGCTACACTGTCCCTCCTCTCACTAAGAATGCAGCTTCCGGGGGGCGGGGCCTAGCTGTCATGGAGGAAAGACGCACTTCGTGTGAGCTCCCTCAAATCTCACTTTAAGCAGCTATCCACAAGCGAATTTCACCCCAGAAGGGGATGACCCAGCAATGTTGCTCCTACCTGACCGACCCGACATGCTTAATAGCGGTCAGCAACTCGACAGAGTCTTACTTACCTCCGCGTGGCAAGTGTGGCCTGGTGCTCACCGGGAGGGAGAGGCGGCCGATCTCCCGATCCTGGGATGCCCAGAGCAGCTACTTCCCGGCAGTAATCCCCCCCCCCCTAGGCCGGGGGAGGTTATCCCGGTCCACCCCTGAGAGGCTGTCTGGAGCTAATGGACGCACAGAGCACAGCCGCCCAGGCTGACATACTCATCTGCGACTCTCCCTATATGGCGGCAGCCGCGTGTCCTCCTGGTACCAGCAAAGCATGGCAGGATATTGAGTCTAAGCTGGACAGACTCTTTAATCAGTTTTGGAAGCAAATAACAAGCAGGAAGCCCCAACAAGCTCCACCACAGCCCCAACAAGCTCCACCACAGCTAAGCGAAGCAGTCCCTATTAAAATCCACCAACGCAAAAGGCGTCGAAGACAGGACCGGATGCACAAACAGAAATGCAGAGCCTGCCCCACGTCAAGCACTCGCCTCCACCTTAAGCCACCACAATCCCACACCGGACATGAAGCACCACCGGGACAGATCAGACCACCCGACAAAACAAGCTTCCACCACCTCAAGCCGCGCACTCGGCACTCAGCCAGAGACTTGCCTTTGTTGTTCCAGGTATCAGGGACTCCCAGGGTCTGAACCGGGCGCCCAGAAGGGATCGGATGACCACAAGCAGTAAACAGCAGCCTGCCAAGCATGTCCCACTATAGCCGATCCTCCACACCATGCCTTTGATCACATGAACTGCTCTCTGCACATTAACTAATTGTAAAGTAGCAAGCGTTTAAACATGTAATTATTTCACCTCCTAAAGAGTTTGTCGTAGTTCATTACATGCCTTTACCTTAACCGTTCATGTATTATGCTATTTACTAGTCTCATCTCATGGGGCGACTCACACTTGATTTATAACTAGTGGTGGAGCTGCTGATGTAAATACACAGTTGATAACGTGCAAGCTACACCCTAAACATGACAGCCATCTTTCACAACCATGTACTGCTATATACTCATACCCTCAGTGCAACTAGCCATGATATACGCACGTTCAGCCTAGCATGCTCAAATATAACACACTTCTGTCTAAAAAAGAATAATAATAATACAAAAAAAAAAAGAATGCAGCTTCAGAATGAATCTAAAATGGATGCTGTCCAGGAGGTGGGTGGGTCTGTGAGGGAGGGTCTGCTGCTGATTGGCTGGAATGTGTCTGCTGACTGTGAGGTACAGGGTCAAAGTTTACTCAATGATGACGAATAGGGGGCAGACCGAACATTGCATATGTTCGTCATCTGCGGCGAACGTGGACAAGCTATATTCGCCAGGAACTATTTGCCGGCGAACCGTTCGGGACATCTCTACTGCTGAACTGACTTTTGCAGCCGAAGAAGATCCGTTCCCATTTTCATACCACTTACTTTTTACTTTAATTCCTCTGAGCTGTGAAACTCAAGGTTTGTTTTAAATCATTGAGGTAGATAAATAAGGCTTCAGGTACCCATGGCTACACCAAGTTTGCCTTTGACCCCTTAAGGTAAGGACAGAGGTATTTGTTCTTCAACAAAAACAAAACCTTGAAATTGAGCTATAAGTTTTTTTCTCTTCAAGTCTTCAAGTGCCCCATACATGTTCTCTCTCTCTCTCTCTCTCTCTATCTCTCTCTCTCTCTCTCTCTCTCTCTCTCTCTCTATATATATATATATATATATATATAATGTATATATATTATAAAAAATATTTTTAAGGACAGAAAGGACATTCATTTAACATCCAATATGTATACCTAATACGTTACGTGTGAATACAATGTTAAAATGGGGCTTTTTTTCTCCCACAATTTTACTTATAACTATTTTTAAACATCCAGTGCAACTAATTAAAATAACTCAACATAGATTCACATATTAGCCCAGATTGTTAAATGCTTAATATGTGTAAGATATAAACTAATTGTTGATAGTTAATGCTAACCCTATACCAACCCTCAAACATTATACCAACCATATCCTGTACACAACATTATCTCTAATCATATGCATACCCTTATCTTAACCTCATCCCTACTCTGTATCCCTAAAATGCTATTAATCAATACCTAGCATTAACCTTACCCTTACCCTAGCCCTAAACTAAACCCAACCAGTCAGTTAACCATAACCCTACCCCAACACCAAGTGTAACCCTACCCTATTTTTACCCCTAAATCTAAACCTACCATTACCCTAACCCCAACCCTCACCCTAAGTCAACCCCCTGCCAAGATCAATTGTGATATTAGAAATGGATTTTATAGTATTTATCATTTTCAGAGTTACACTTAGTTGTTTTCCGATTATATTGAGATTGGTTCTGAGCAGCTGGCAAAGCCCCTCACCAATCCCAATTGGCTGGGGACAGGCTGAAAGAGGTATATTCAGGGTATATTCAAAGCTGCCTGCACCCAGGGGCACCAGGGCCATGGATTTTATGAAGGAGTTGAAGGGCTCTGTGCAGCGCTGACTTCCAGCACTGCACAGAGCTCATTGGTCAGTCTATAGCCACAAAAGATGACACACAGGAGCCTCCGTTAATCATTGATACCTGAGGTTAGTAGTGTGAGCTCACACCGTGACCTATTAGAAGGCATTTAAATGCCTATTTAAAGAGCCGCTTGCAGCACTGGCTTCAAATGCTGCAAGCGGCTCAATAAAAAGTCTGGGGCCACTAAAATTGGGGAACCCCATGTATCCATTGATACCTGGGATTAGTGGTGTGAGCAGTAGGACAGAGTAGAATGCCCTAACATCCTTAATGGGTTAAAATCATACCTATGATCAGTATTTAGCATGACATTATGTAACCACAACCACGTACTTGGAGCATGGGTGTACATATATGTATCCCAAACTTAATTTACGGTCCTATAAACTGAAGGAGATGATGTGGTGTCTGGTTAAGAAAGATTAATTGTAGTACATAGCATCTTGGGTGCAAGTGCATCCCCCTAAATGGCCTCGAGCTCAAGCTGCATGGACGCATATCTGTGAAGTTAAAATTAATCGGTCTACTAAGCGGAATTTGACATAAAGATGTTTGTTGGCGTGCACACGGGTTGTCAGCAAGGTAATTGTACTTGGCCAGGACAAAGAAATATTGATGAGTGCAACTATGCATTATTTAGAGCTATCATTGCCATCCCAGGGAAGCGATGTTTTGGCAGACTGAGGTGTTATATCGGGACAGTCCTCTGGATCTTTGACAAATTGAAGTGGAGATAACCTGTCCTTAGTTTGCAGAAGCTGTGTACTGAGTTAGGCAGGAAAAAAGAAGGCTGTAAAATTATTTCTGATCAGTTTGTATAAATTATCGACAGAGCTTTTATTACATTTGCAACTGTTAAAAAATAAATTATTTCAAAATGCTGAAAATAGTATAACCAATGAATGAACACCAATACCACAATAAAACATGTAGTTAAGATTATTATTATTATTGCCATTAATGTAACCTATGTTGCCTCCATTTTACCTGTGCTGAAGCATTTGTTTTTCTAAATTTTACATTCACATATGAGGTTGTTGGGAACAGCCATTGTTATTTTACCCCCTTATTCAAGTCAAATAATCATGGGGAAATGTGGGGATGACACATGACAAATAACACATTTTAAGTTACCTGAACACACATTTTATATTTAACCCTAATAATAATTACACTGTGTTTATTTCATTTAAGAATAAACATCCAACCTTCTCAGCAGAGATCTGATAGAATTACAAGATGGCTGTCCATTTTTTTTTTTCCAATAAACATCAAAAGAAAGATCACAGGGGTACACGACAACAGGACTAGTTTCACACAAAGCTTGCCTAATAGTTAACAGGTAAGGAAGGAACACTATATATGGATAAATACTACTGTCTGTTCACATGCTTGGTTAAGAACATATGAAATGGCTAAAATGAATCTCTCTGCTAACCTGTACAGTATATTAGGACCATAAATCAAGCCCATGTTAATTGATAACACATGGTCAATTAACCCCATTTAAAGAAGGCCTAAGAAAATATCAAGCCAAATGTTTATCTTCAAAGAAAGTCATTTTAATAAATAGCTCACTTAATATTAAGAACCAAATTGCTGTCATTTCCTGTGAACTGTTGCTATAATTTTATTTTATTTAATTCTATGATTCTGCACAATACTAAAGCCAATCACGCAAGGTTTTAGGTCAGATCAACAAAAATTATGTGCCTTTGCCTTAAAAAGTGATAGATCAGATAAAAAAAAAAAAAAACAGATGTTGCATAATGAAAAACAAAGCAGCCATGTCACTGTTTTTTTTTTTTTTTTTTTTTTTTTTAAATTTTTTATTTTTGTAGTGCAGGTGATTACAGATTATTGTCATACGCAACAACAGCGTTCATTTTCATAAGGTTACAGATGCGTTAAACAGTGGCATAAGGAACTTGCACAAAATTTTTGTTTTTGTTAAACATGCTTAGTTATACGATTTATGTATATGTTAGCAATCTAGTTGACAGACGAATATTACTTAGTGTTGCTACTATACGTATGGGGGTTGTATAATACTCTCTAGCCAGTCTATTTGGCTCTATGCATTCTAAGCGTAGTAGATTCAGTGTTTTATCATGAATAGTAAGAGCATGCAGGTTTACGAATACAATAAGCGATTAGCTACACGCTAGGATTGACATGAGTGTCCTAGAGTCTCTCCCCCCCCCCCCCCCCGCCCTGACAAAACAATATTGCCCAGTGGCCCAATTAAGTATACAATTTAAGACAAACAACTTAATTGCAGGATGGGTTAATCCGGCGTGTGGTGAAGCATTTCAGGGGCGCAGATGCTTGTCTCCAGGCGTTGGGTTCAGCTGTGGAGTGTCCAGAGAGGGTTAAGCAGTTCTTAACGGGTGCTGGAGTAGGATAAGTCTCTGTAGGTTCGTACCTTCGCGGGAGCTGGTGAGAGTACGTTCTTACGACTTGTTTTGCCGCTTGATTGAGGGTTCTCCCTTCCGGTTTGAGGGAGCCCGGTCGACTTTCTAGGGTTTGTGTAGGCCCGGTCGGGATTCACTCTGCACGGTGTGTGGTATATGGCGTCGTATCGCATTGCAGGTCCCCTCTCATGGAGTCCGACGGCTGGCTCACCGGTGAACAAGTCGCTTTGCCTTACGCCTGGTGGATTTAATAGCTGTTTCTCCCAGGTGAGGTGGATAGTACAGGGTAGGTGTTGCTGCGTTCCGTGCTCTGCCATTAGTCTCGGCGTACGTGAGCTGGTTGAGCGGGAAGTGCTTTCCCTTGTTTGCAGGTCGGAGCTTGGCGGCCATCTTGGGCCCGACATGTGGGCTGCAGTGCGGGTGGGAGACTCAGGATGCTGGCTTGGTAGGTTGGGTCTCAGAGGTGTGGACCGGGATCACCCCCCCCGGTCCATAGGGGGGGGAACGGGGCCGGCATCCCCGCGGGTCCGACTCCAAGCCCCGAGCAGTATGCGGCAGGGCAGCGGCCGTCCGTCCCGCTCGCCTCTGGAGTAGGCCTCAGAAAGGGTCGGATAGGTTTCCTCGTCCAGGGGACTGTAGCCCGTAGGACCAGCCTCGCCCTGGGCCCCAGGGCTCTCTGCCCGCCAAGGGCCACCGTTGCCGGCAAGTTTTTGCGAAGAATTATGCTTAAAATCGCCTGTTTAAAGGCTAGGCTGTAGGAGCTGGTCTAGCATGCGACCAGCCGGCTCGGCGGTCCGGCCCCGCCCCCCTTTAGCATGGTTATTGATCAAAATGCCATGTGTTAAGAACTGGGTCGTTTGGGTGCAGGAGAGTAGCTTCCATGGGGTCCAGTGGTTACTTGCTGCAGGAGGTCTGTGGCTGGCTCTCTGGGTTCTCTTCTCCTCCTCTCTCTGTCTCCTCTTTGCTCTGCCCCCCTTCAGGTGCTCAGAAAGCATGGAGGTAGTGACCTGTAAACATGAATGATTTGGTGGGCTCTTATCAGACATACAATACAGCAAAGGGGAGAGTCAGCCAGTGGCGTACTAAGGGGGGGGCGGGGGGGGCGGCCCGCCCCGGGTGCCACTGACTAGGGGGGTGCCATGACGTCCAGTGTCATGTGTCACCCCCCATCATTACGCTGCGGCGGCTGCGCACAGCCGCAGCACCTTTGCGGCCCGGCAGGACTTACTTCCCCATGTCACTGTTTGAGTGTTTCATAAAGATAAAATCTTTATAAAATTCTCATGTTGACTGCATTGTAATTTCATTGAAATTCCAAACCAATCAAAAGATATCATAAGTCAAAACAGGGAATACTTGGTTTTCTGGCCAAAGTCTACATTGAGGAGCTTCTATCATACAGTTTTTTTTAAAAATTTGTGAGAAAAAACTTCTACTCAAGCATTGCAAGATTTAGTCTATAGGGAGTCATGGTGCCCTTGGCTTAGAAGATGGGTGGCTAAAATGTAATTTTCCAGATGTTGAAGAAGTACAATTCTTATTTTGCTTTGGTAGCCATGATGGTAGCAGAGAATCATGGGAGGTGTAGTTTTCTGGCCAAACCTGGCTTAGAATACATTTCATAGCACACACACCAAGCCTCCTCATCCTGATTGGATGGCTTGTATAAAGGACTTCTGAAACAATGGCATGGATATAGCAGTGTGGTAATATTTCATGTTAATCAAATATGCCTAGTTAAGATACAGGAATAAAAAATAAGATTGGAGACCATATTTGTTCTAGAGCTCAGCAAAGAGGATCCATTTGTTAGAAGAAATGAGTCGAGAAATTTTAGTTCTAACCATGATGTTAGTGATGGCCATGTTAACTATCCACTTAAAATTGACATGAGAGCTAGAGGTACATATTTGTGACCTAGTGTTGTCATAAATAATTCCCAGATTTGCATGGAAATATTACTTAGAAAGAGGATATGATATTTCTTCCTGTAATGCTTATGTTTCAAGAGAAGGTCTGGTATGGCTTGTTTAGATAAGTGTGATATCCCCATGACTATCCATTTTAGAGCATAACAGGTATGGTATGTACTAAAATGAAAAGGTTTTAAGAAATATGAACAACAACAAACAAAGTATGGAAGCATCATTCTACTTGGCAAGAAAAGATTTTGATAGCTCCATCTAGTTAAGAATGATCATTGACTCAGTCACCAGATTTCAGTCACATAATACTAGTACATGAAGTCTTAAGGGGTGTATTCACTAAATAGTAGAAAACTAAAAAAAAATTAAATAAAATTGCAATTATAACTGGAAATATTTGCAAATGTCTCAAGTGACTGTTAAGATGGCTCATTAAGATTCTCCACTCTCCAGGGCTAGACTATTCTACCCAGTATAACCATTTCTTGCTCATTAGATAACACTGTTGTATCTCAGAGTCACACATTGAGTTCCCAGGAAGCTAAATTTATCTTTTTATACTTCGGAGGTAAATTAAATGTGGACCATTAAGTTGAGTGACATGTTGATCTCAAGATATACAGTTATACATTTAAATGCACCTTTCCTGGTTAAACAGCATCATTAAAGAATTACTCCAAGCACCATGACCACTTCAGTGATTTGAAATGGTCATAGCACGTGAAGTCTGTATGTGCAGTGGTTTGCTATGAAATGGAAACATAGTTTAACCCTTCTACTGCCTGAGTTGTAACATCTGGTGGCAATAGACAGTCAATGGTGGCATGGCCCACCTGTGCATGTCCTCAATCCTCCGACAGCGAGGGGAAGTGATGTCAGCGGAGGGCGATCAGGGTGAGGGAGAATGAGAGATTTTGTTATTTCTTTTTTTAATTTGATTTTTTTGATTTTTTGGGACACACACACACACACACAAACACGAAGAGTTACTTTGACAAAGTACAGTGTTTTTCTGAAAAAAATAAATTTGTTTACTGATTAAATCTGTTGCAGATCTTAGATGTCCTTGTACCTTTTGATGTGTGTGTGCTTGCTAAGGAAGCTCGCTACAGAATGATATAGCTTAACAACCATGAATGGTAACCTGGTCATGCAAGTGTACTTAAACTTTTGATTGGTATTAGATTACTGAAAGTGCCAGGTTTAGAAATACTGGAAGACAGCTGACAGCCATTACAGAAATTAAGAAAATGCCGAAAGAAATCAGAAAGAACAGATCAATTCATTAAAAGGAAACCACCGTGA
Organism: Pelobates fuscus; assembly: GCF_036172605.1. Classification (NCBI taxonomy): domain Eukaryota; kingdom Metazoa; phylum Chordata; class Amphibia; order Anura; family Pelobatidae; genus Pelobates; species Pelobates fuscus. The sequence continues at coordinate 165,162,505 of NC_086323.1, read as the reverse complement.
TTTTATTTAGAATGCGTCTTGCCCTTTAAACATATCGTGTTTTCTGGTTTAGGATAAAGCAATGTTCGTGTGTGTGTTTTTGACTGTGTTTATGGATGAGGTTCTCTGTGCCATGACACTTCTTATATATATTCTTTTGGTTACTAATCCTTTGGATCATTAAAATAGTACATTAAAACACAAAATTATTTAACTACAGCCTTAATTAATAGTGTAATGCAAAGCGATGATCTACTATTTTATGAGCGTCGGTGTGTTGGCGCTGTTAACAGGCAGTTTAAAACAATGTCTCATGGAGAGAATGCGTGCCTATTGGGTTTCAGTTATGTGAGTGTGTTAACCCTGTATGTATCCTACTATCAATATAAAGAGTGCATAATGGAAATGTATGGAAGTATCTCTGGATTATCATAGGCAACATTTCCAGAGCGACATTTTACTACTCATTGAAAAAGAAAAAAAATATTTAGATGTAAAATGTCGGAATTTTGATGGTGGTCACTTTTATATGTACTACAAAGAAGTACATATAAAAGTGCCAAAACATTCTAAACACATTTAATGTCTATGTATGAATGGCAGATTTTCAGAATCTCAGAGTGGCTCATAAGGTCTGAGAATACAGGTACAGAGTCTGGCTATTAATGTTTCAATCTTTCAAGTGTTTAGGTGATTGAGTGTATTCTCAGGTAGCAGGTCGGCCAGTTGATAGTATAACTGGTTAAGGAAGGTATATTCATGTGATTTTAGGGTGGCTGAGCATAATTGAAAAAATGTATGGATGAATGGCTAAATTTGGCTTAAATAGCAATTCTTATCTTGAGTTGACAAATTCTATGCAAATTCTCATAGTCTTGGGATGAATGGGCAGTCATTCTAAGAAAATGTAGAATGGATGGCCAGATCCTTCGGCACCTTAGAGTGAATGGATAGATTTGTAGTGTTATGCTATTTGAAAGCTGACTGTAATTTGAGTAGATCCCACAATTAGAGTTGCTTCAATACAAGTCACTCAAGAATATCTGTCCTGACATGTTAACGTTACCAAAGACCACAGTATTAGAGCCATTTGGTTTCAGCAATACATGTAAAAAATAATATAAGTGTCTATTCGAAAATTATGTGGTGGGCTCTATAAGGGTTAAGATGTCTCGTTGTCAGTTTGTTCATTGTAAATTTAGGACATGTGGTTGCCATACTGTAAAACATAGAACAACATTGTGCACATTGGTTAATTTTCAGAGAGTAGTGTAAGGAATGTGACCACTGTTTTACTGAGCAGCCTCTCACCATTTTCTTGATTGATTCACACATTTTACTATGACTATATGTCAGTTACGCATGTAAGGAGACACATTGGGGGGAATTGAATGAGAGGAAGTGGGACTCTGTAGTGTTGAACGCGCTACTCTGCATGCCAAAATCCACTCAAAAGCCTTTTAGCTCGGCTCTCTCCCTTGTAATTGTTTTTCCGTATTGATTCAATGGACCGTGAAAGAGGAGATCTGATCCAATATGTGTTGGCAGCCAGCAGTGATTTGTATCAGAACATCTGTGCACCTTTTTAAAATTATATTTTTTATTGTTTCAGAACTTCTGTAGGTTTAGATTTGCTCCTCCTTGTGGCTTCTACAGCTGAATAATTTCTGTAGGTTTAATGTTTAAACTTCTAGAATAATGTAAATGTTGTATGCCAATATTGCTATCAAAGAGATAAAGCATACATTTACCACCTGATTTTGGTGAATATTGTACCGTGATCAGTCAATATGTGAAAAAAGTGGTTCTATTTGCACCAATTCGAGGAATGCTTAATTTGCCTTATATGGAATATTCTGTCGATGTTCCTAAAATTCTTCTGATGTCAACAAATACAGAAAGAAGTAGCACGAGATTCAATTCCACAATTAATTTTGCAGCCTTAAAGGTACACTATAGTCACCAAAACAACTTTAGCTTATTGAAATAATTTTGGTTGTGCAGATCATGCCCCTGCAGTCTCACTGCTCAATCCTCTGCCATTTAGGAGTTAAATCACTTTGTTTCTGTTTATGCAGCCCGAGCCACACCTCCCCTGACTATGACTGACACAGCCTGCATTAAAACAAAATGGTTTCATTTTCAATCAGATGTAACTTTAAAGTTACATTTACAGAGCAGGAGATAAAACACATGAGGCTACTGCACATTCTAGCAGGCGATAAGACATTCTTAATTAAACATATTTTAATAAAGGAAGTGTAAACATTAGATGACTCTAATTACAGGAAGTGTTTTAGAAGACTATGTCAGTCACATGCAGGGAGGTGTGACAAAGGCTGCATAAACAAAGTAATTTAATGCCTAAATGGCAGAATATTGAGCAGTGAGACTACAGCACCAAAGCTGCTTCATTAAGCTAAAGTTTTTTGATGACTATAGTGTCCCTATAGTTTGCTGCATGTTTCCTCACCTTTTTACAATCATTGCTTCAATGCTTTCCTATGGGGATATTATGGTTGCTGACTGTCCTAATCAGGGCCGGTGCTAGGATTTTTAGTTACACAGGCGAAGATGGCGCCCCCAACCCTCATTAAAAAAAAATAAAAAAAAAATGCATCTTCACCTGTGTGTCTTTCCTCCCAAGCCACAGGCACACAGGCATCATTTTTCAGTCACACAGTCAAAGTCATACAGGTACACTGTCATACAAAGACAGAAATAATCATACAAACACATACAGTCAGAGACATACAAGCAGAGATATACATGCATATAGAGACATGCAGGCACATAAAGACATACATGCATACAGAGGCATACCGTCATACAGACACATACATACAGACAGGCATACAGAAACATACATACAAAGACATTCAGGCACATACATACAGACATACAGGCATAAAGAAACATACATACAGAGACATACAGGCATGCAGACACATACATACATACAGAGGCATACCGTCATACAGAGGCATACCGTCATACAGACACATACATACATACAGAAACATGCATACAAAGACATACAGGCATACAGAGACACACACATACGTACATACAGAGACATAAAGGCATACAGTTACATACATGCATACAGAGACATATATACAGACATTCAGAGACAAACATACATCCAGTTACATACATGCATACAGAAACATACGTACAAGACATACAGACACATACATACATACAGAGGCATACTGTCATACAGATACATACATACAGACAGGCTTACAGAAAAATACATACACAAACTCACAGACACATACTCGAACACACACACACTGACAGACACACATACTCACATGCACACACACACTGACAGACACACACACACACACTGACAGACACACACACTGACATACACACTCACACTCACATGCACACACACACACATACACACACAGTAATTAATTATCTAAATTAAATTTAAATTTCCCACCCAGCCTCCCTACCTGGAGTGCTGGCGTGGGTCTTTCATTGGTGGTCCAGTGGGGCTGCTGGGAGGCGTGCGGCTGAAGTTCATTAGGAGGCGGCGAGGAAGCTCTCTGATCTCTCTGACCGCCTCCCTCGCAGGCTGTTTTCTGATGCCGCGGGAGCCGGAATATGACGTCATATTCCGGCTCCCGCGGCATCAGCAAAAGGCGCGCGAGGGAGCTGGTCAGAGAGATCAGAGAGCTCCCTCGCCGCCTCCTAATGAACTTCAGCGCCGCTCCGGGGATCCAGGAGGTGACCAGGCAGGAGGGAGCACTTCCCTCCTGCCGGTCACTGGAATTTTGCGCCCCCAGAGCCGGTGCGCCCTAAGGCGGCCGCCGGTGCCGCCTTATGGACGCGCCGGCCCTGGTCCTAATGCAGAGTGTGAGAACATTCAGCGCCAGTTGGAGACCAAAAGTCAAGTAAGATCCGGGAAGTGCTTCTAGTGGCTGTCTAATTGACAGCCAGTAGAGGTTGTCTTAGTCATGCAATGTAATCATTGCAGTTTCTCAAAAACTAAGGGGGCCTAGGACACTGCACCCAGACCACTTCAATGAGCTGAAGTCATCTGGGTGCCTATATTGTCCCTTTAATGACATATACCCTTGATTCAATTTAATACAAATTTAAAATAAAAGAATATTGTTTATTTCACAAAGACCTCTAGGCATAAGACCATAAAACCACAGTTACAAAGTACACACACAGTTAACAATATAAAAGACAAGTAAAATTGAGGCCAAACTTTGTAAAACTGGAATTCCACATGATGACAGGAACAGACGTGACTCAAATTAAGACATTTAACCTGCTAGACAGGTGTCTCTTAGAAAATCTAAAGTTACTTCTTAACAAGGGATCTGGCCAATGAACAAGTGCTGATATTAAATGCAAAAACCACAGAACCATGTTATCTGAAAGAACCATCAAACCCCAGATGTCTTATGGATAAAAAGGAAGAAACAGACCTTTTAGAAATCTATTTGCCAGTACATGCAGCCAATCTCAGTATGGTTTCAAGCACTAGACTAGGACTGACAATGCACACTGCTCCATTTCACCGCCCGGGCAAATGTCTATTCAACAAATTAATAGGATGAGTTTAAATGGCTATTTATGAGAGAAGTTGCAATGCTGAATTCTAATTTACAGATGTTCTTTTCAGGGAAATGTTAAGGAAGACACCCCCATGTCCATATATGTTTAGACAAATGTATAAATGGGGGGATACTTTAAGAATATCTATGCCTGGGGAAGAGCTATGAATACCATACATAAACCTACACCTCATGGCATATAGGTTATGGACATGGAGGAGCTCTGAGCAGGCTTCCCTTGAGTTGACAGGGGACTTCTGAACCAAGAGTGGCATTGAAAGCCAATCATCATACAAGCTGCAGTTTTGAATTAGGGGTTCACATATATAGATTCATTACTTTCATCATTGCTAAAACCTTAAAGAACTTAAGCTTACTTATGGTTTAACCCCAAAATTAGGGTTCCAGCTTCTGTTCTTTTCAGCTAACACTCTCACCTTATCAGCAACCGCCTGGTTATCTTTCCTTTGCACTGCACAGCAGAAACTTTCCACATATCAACGGGCGACCATTGAAAAAATGGCGCAGACTATTTTTCTCAGTGGGTGCCCATCAATCCCACCCAGCTATCCGAGAGGCAGGAGCACCCTACATTGGTACCCCAACTTTAGGGTTAAACCGTTGACAAAGGTAGCCTGACACTGACTGCTATAGCAACTTAAATGATCCTAAATTGTTACGGCTGTGTGTGTTCCTTTAATAATATGACTATCGTTCTCTCTATATACCATGTACTCTAAATTCCACTCGATAACAATGGACATATGCAGTTTATTTACGTATCCAGGTTGGCATTTCTTTGCATCTTGTTTTACTTCCAATCCAAGCCAACAAAAAAATATTGTACTGTTTCATGGCAGTAACTGAAAGCAAAGAAAACTCATCTTGTGATTAAAAGCTGAATCGGCCTCCAATCAAAAGAACAGCAACACATATTAAGTCATAAGACCGTGATCTGGGAGCAGTAATCAACGATGAAAGACTTTGAATAATTACAAGAGATAATGACATTAATTAGACTATTAAAGTAAAATTGCTGTCAGGAAATGAAGATATACAGTATAACATTAAGTGTTATTTACTTATTTAATAACCTTTAGTTCATATGGAACCCACCTATAAAACATGTAAGCCTTAAAACAACTGACTCTCTCTACAGAACACTAACACACTCTTTCCTTAAAGGGGACCCATCACTCATAAAAGCTTTAATTGATGCAATAGTATAATACAGTCTTTTATATGTTGATTAAACAATGTAATAACATTTTAAAATATTACAGTTGAACACATTTTGTTATTTGAAAAGCACAGGTCAACTTGTCTTCCATGAAATGCAATATTATATGGATTTAAAGTACTCAATCCCACATCATCTCCCCTTTCCTAATTTTAAACAAGTTATGAAGTGTAAAAACAGGCACAAAATCGGCAACCAGTCATGAAGAGGAGGTGAATAGCAGGATGGAATATATATTCCCAACTATAGAGTTGTCCACAACTGACAACTGCTTTTCAGGTCTCTGGTGACTTTCTCTCTTCTACTAGGAGGAGACATCCACCTCTATCCAGTTCCCTTCCACTCCTCAAACAAAATTATGTGTAGTTTCTTTCCAACATTAACTTTTATTTACTTTCCTAGCTCTTATTACAATCTGTGAAGGTTGAAAGTTCCCTAAAGACTGAATATTTCCAATTTGTTCCAAAGATGGATCTTAATGAAATTTAACTTATCATCAGGATCTCAGAAGAGAGTAGATGAGTATATCTTTCTCTAGTGTTAAAAGTGCTGCAGCGATGTATTTACCGAGAGGCTGACAGGGCATTTGCCTTGGGTGGCACTATCCAGCCTCTTGTCCTGGGGGTCCCAGGAGCTGGCCGGCAGGCAATGATGCAGGTGGCGGGCGGCGAGGGAGCACTGTCCCCTGAACTCTTCCCTCGCGCACACCGCAGTGATGCCAGAATATGATGTCACTCCGGCATCACTAAGAGGCGCACAAGGGAGCTGAACAGGGAGATCAGATCTCCCTCGCAGCCTCCACTATGAGCGAGCCTGCCTGCCTGCCTGCCCGCCCACCCGCCCGCGTGCCTGCCAGCCCATCCAGCAGCAACCCCACTGGATGCCAGGGAAGAATCCACTGCAGCACTCCCAAAGGTAAGGAGGCTGGGTGGATTGAATTTAAAAAAAAATGTGTTTTTTTAAATTGTGAGTGTGTTAGCGTGTCTGTTAGTGAGAGTGTTAATGTGTCTGTTAGTGAGTGTGTGCTCTGGAGCACCCTTGGCCGCTGGGATCGAGTGCGGTTCTCACCACTTACTCTGCTGTTAGTGAGTGTGTGTCACTGAGTGTATGTTTTTGTCAGTGAGTGTGTATGTGTGTTTGTGAGTGTGTCTGTCAGTGTGTGTATCAGTGTCTGTCACTGAGAGTATGTGTCTGTCAGTGAATGTGTATGTATGTTAGTGTGTCTGTCAGCTAGTGTATGTGTGTCTGTCAGTCAGTCAATGTGTGTGTCTGACACGGAGTGTATATGTGTGTCAGTGTGTATCTGTCAGTGAGTATATGTGTGTGCCTCTGTCAGTGAGTGTGTATGCATTTCTGTCACTGAGTGTGCATGTGTGTCTTGTCAGTGAGTGTGTATGTGTCTGTCCTGGAAAGTGTATGTTTCAGTGGAAGTGACTGTGTAACTGTAAGTGAGTGTATGTCAGTGCATGCATCAGTGAGGGCGTGTATCTGTCAGGAAGATACATTTGGGGACTGGGGAGGGGGAGTACCAGGGTTTTGTGCAGCACAAAACCAGAATACACCACTGGAGTGCTGTTGTATGAATCTGAATGTGCTAAGAAAACGGTAGAACTGCTATGCTCATCATCAATTTTCAATGACTTTCACTGTACAAACTGGATTTCAAAGTTGGCAGAGAAAACAAAACCAAAACCCCCCAAAAAATCTGTAGCAAGCTTGCGCGATAAGGTGCAAAATCTATCTACAGCTTGAATTGAAATCTACAAATTCTACTACTACTAAGCTCTTATGCTTGTCAATTCAAGAATTAAATTAAACAGAACCATCTGGGGACTATTACATTGCCACCTTTATGGGACGCAAACAATTTGATCCCTATATCACATATGACTGTCCAGTAATACCTTGCAAAAACCATTAATTTCAAGTCATGATAAAGCAAAGTTAGTTCTATTTCAGGTGCGGGGGCAGCTAACTATATGACTCCATTTAACAAATTTTTAAAACATGTTTTAGAAACATAGAAACATAGAATGTGACGGCAGATAAGAACCATTCGGCCCATCTAGTCTGCCCAATTTTCTAAATACTTTCATTAGTCCCTAGCCTTATCTTATAGTTAGGCTAGCCTTATGCCTATCCCATGCATGCTTAAACTCCTTTACTGTGTTAACCTCTACCACTTTAGCTGGAAGGCTATTCCATGCATCCACTACCCTCTCAGTAAATTTATACTTCCTGATATTATTTTTAAACCTTTGTCCCTCTAATTTAAGACTATGTCCTCTTGTTGTGGTAGTTTCTCTTCTTTTAAATATAGTTTCCTCCTTTACTGTGTTAATTCCCTTTATGTATTTAAATGTTTCTATCATATCCCCTCTGTCTCATCTTTCCTCCAAGCTATATGTTAAGATCCTTTAACCTTTCCTGGTAAGTTTTATCCTGCAATCCATGAACCAGTTTAGTAGCCCTTCTCTGAACTCTCTCTAAGGTATCAATATCCTTCTGAAGATATGGTCTCCAGTACTGCGTACAATATGCATGAGCGTGCATGAGCACTTCCCTCTTTCTACTGCTAATGCCTTTCCCTATACAACCAAGCATTCTGCTAGCATTTCCTGCTGCTCTATTACATTGTCTGCCTACCTTTAAGTCATCGGAAATAATCACCCCTAAATCCCTTTCCTCAGATGTTGAGGTTAGGACTCTATCAAATATTCTGTACTCTGCCCTTGGTTTTTACGTCCAAGATGCATTATCTTGCACTTATCCACATTAAATGTCAGTTGCCACAACTCTGACCATTTTTCTAGTTTACCTAAATCATTTTCCATTTGGCTTATCCCTCCTGGAACATCAACCCTGTTACATATCTTAGTATCATCAGCAAAAAGACATACCTTACCATCAAGACCTTCTGCAATATCACTAATAAAAATATTAAAGAGAATGGGTCCAAGTACAGATCCCTGAGGTACCCCACTGGTGACAAGCCCAAGCTTCGAATATACTCCATTGACTACAATTTATAGAGTCCAAGCCAAGCCCAAATCACCTTCCACAACCATTCTAGATATTGTTTTCTAAATTTACTACTAATTTAATATAAAACTATTTAAGCTCTGCAGTTGTCATAAGAAGTTCAATTACATTCCATCATCTGCGCTCTAAAATATGCACATGTTCAAAAAACAAGGTCTGCCGTGCCCTACTTTCAAATACATTTACAAACAGTTATTTATCACTCACATCTGGAGTAAAATGTATCTACAGGGAAGAATATCCTGACACATTTAACATATAACAGCAATTACACAGATTTGGGTATACAAATTCTCTACGCCTCAGTTATTCTGCACTTTTCGAGGTTCTAATTTCAAACACAATGAGATTGGCGAAGCGAGGAGCTGAGTTGAATTTTCTGGCACAGCAATCATTCTACGGAACATTAAATAAAACAATTACCTGTTCTGGTGTTAAAACTCTGTTACTTTTTTTTTTTTCTTTTCAGATGTCTTTCATCTCCTCTTTTTTTTTTTTTTTTTTCCTTTTTCCCTAACTAGCTCGGTAAATATTGAAGCTGTGGGGATTCAGACTCTAGGCAAAGGTGGGATATGTGGTCAATGTATAGCATGAGATCTTGTCATGGTTGTGTACCTCCAGCAGAGACGGGATCATCTGCAGAAACAAAATATATGTAATTATATATCACTTCACTTTTGTAAATCAAACAAACTACTTCTTGAAGTTATGTAGAAATATTTATGAACAACTGACTCATGTGTCTTACTGGCACAAGTGTATATAAAAGACTAGTTCCATTTTCTTTTGTACAGAGAGGAGAACATCAGAAAAGCTGTGCATATGCACCTTAATAGACAGGCAACCTACTTAGATGTAATGAACCTTATATATTAATATATTTATGCCTGACACTGTTGGGTACTGTCAGGGACGGACTGGGAATGAAAAGCAGCCCTGGAAAAAAAATCCATACCAGCCCCGTAATGCATCGCGCCAGCATAGTGCACAGATATGGAAGCGGGAAAAAAACTGAAAACTGTCACTCAAACATGAAAGAAATTGTTTGTGTGTGGAGAGCGTGCTGTTTATGTGTGGAGGGGTGCTGTTTATGTGTGGAGAGGTTCTCTGTGCGTGAAGGGGTTCTGTGTGTGTGGGGGTTCTGTGTGTGTGGGGGTTCTGTGTGTGTGGAGGGTGCTGTTTATGTGTGGAGGGGTGCTGTTTATGTGTGGAGGGGTGCTGTTTATGTGTGGAGGGGTGCTGTTTATGTGTGGAGGGGTTCTGTGTGCGTGGAGGGGTTCTGTGTGCGTGGAGGGGTTCTGTGTGCGTGGAGGGGTTCTGTGTGCGTGGAGGGGTTCTGTGTTCGTGAAGGGGTTCTGTGTTCGTGAAGGGGTTCTGTGTTCGTGAAGGGGTTCTGTGTTCGTGAAGGGGTTCTGTGTGTGTGAAGGGGTTCTGTGTGTGTGAAGGGTTCTGCGTGTGGGGGGTTGTGTGTGAAGGGGTTCTGTTTATGTGTGAAGGGGTTCTGTTTATGTGTGGAGGGGTTCTGTGTGCGTGAAGGGGTTCTGTGTGGGGGGGTTCTGTGTTTGTGTGGGGGGGGTTCTGTGTTTGTGTGGGGGGGGGTTCTGTGTTTGTGGGGGGGTTCTGTGTGTGTGTGTGGAGGGGTTCTGTATGTGTGGATTGGTGCTGTTGGTGGGGGGGTGTAGTGTGGGTATGGTGGGGGGGGGGGTTATAGCATTGATATATTGATATATTTATAAAAATAAAATAAAAGCTTTATATTACCCCCCTCCCCCCTTATGTTTGGTCAGGGGAGAGGGGGAATGGCTGCTCTTCAATCCCTGGTGGTCCAGTGGTGGCGCGTGCTGTTCAGCCTGCAGCTCCTCTGGCTGCAGGCTGACTTTGCTCTCCTCCCGCGAGAACAGCAGGCAGGTCGGAGCGTTGCCACTACTCACCATACAGACCCCATATTCACCTCACAGTCCCTCTACCCACCTCACAGCCCCCTACCCACCTCACAGCCCCCCTACCCTCTTAGTCCCCCTACCCACCTCACAGTCCCCCTACCCACTCAGTCCCCCTTCTCACCTTACAACCCCCCTACCTACCATACAGACCCCCTACCCACCACACAGCCCCCCTTCCCTCACAGCCCCCCTTCCCTCACAGCCCCCCTACCCTCCCACAGCCTTCCTACCCAAACCTTGTCACAGCCATCCTCACCCTGTCTCCCCACACACCGTCACAGCCCCCCCCACTAACCCTGTCACAGTCCCCTCACACACCCTGTCACCTCTCCACACACGCACCCTGTCACCCCCCATACACGCACCCTGTCACCCCCCCATACACGCACCCTGTCACCCTCCCACACACACACTGACACCCACTCCATATAATATCACCATCCCCAATTACTTTCAGTCTCCACACACTGTCACCCCTTCACCCAACGATATATATGCATATCGGCGTATAATATTTTTTTTTTTGGGGGGGGGGGGGGAGGGAGAAGGACTTGACCCCTGCTAGAAGTTATACATTTATAAAAGTATACATTTATAAAAGTATTTTTTAAAAATGGAGCATGTTGATGTCATGTCGGAATGTCCAGTCGCAGCCACACACTGACCCACACACTCACTGACACAGACACTGACACAGACACACACACACATTTACATATTCTTGCACTCACATCATTTTATTTATTGCTCCCTACCTTTGAGAGCTGGTGTGGGCCCTCTTCTATCTTGAGATCTCCTTCTTGCTCTTCACTGCTCCCTCACGCGCGCAGTTTATTGATGTCAGGTGCCGGAATATGACGTCATATTCCGGTGCCCAGTATCACGACAGACGGTGCGCGCGAGGGAGCAGTGAGAAGCAGGAAGACTGAGCTCCCTCGCTGCCGCCAGCAACCTATGCTCCACAGCAGGGTAACCTTTAGCAGAGTAGGCCTGCTATGTGTAATAAGCAGGTGGCCTACTCTGCATTAACACTAAGCATGCACTCGCAGCGCGCCGGGCTCCAATGATGTCCATTGTGGACCGCGAGTTTGACATGCTTGGCGTAGGTGGTATAATCCCCATCTGGGATTCTTGGTGAGTTCCTTGCTGGAGGTGTAAAACAGGATGCCAGGTAATAAAAAACAAGGAATATGACACAATACTATGGTAAAGTAGCCAATACACCTTTATTAAACAAATAAAACCAATCCATATTAAGGTATCTGTATTTTATATTCATTTTTATTACCAGTGTTCTTATTTTGTTATTTAGTATTTATTTCATTATTGCTGCATGCTATAGTTTTTATAGGTTGCACAGAAAAAAATGGTACATCACAGATAGTGAGTAGGCAAACGATTGAACAGTGTTTAGATCAATGTGTTGTATCATCACTTGACAAGTTTAAAGTTCACATAACCTTTTTAGCATTATTTATTTTATAAAAAAAAATTAAAATAAATAAACTATGGGAGTGGGTGGGAAAGGGAGAATCAGAACGGTTGATTGAGGATAGTGGTGAGGCACATGGATAGTGTGATTGCTGATAGAGGTACTTGCTTGTTGTAATCATCCCAAGGTGCCCATACTTGTTGACTTGTTGGATGTGTTTACTATTCTAGCATTTGATGCTCATTTTGTGAATTGATACATTTTTACGTGAAATTTCCCAAGTTTTAAATACTATGTGTTTTACTATGTGTTTTACTATGTGTTTTACTTTTTATTTATTTTATTTTGAATCTTTTTTTTTTTTTTTTCAGAAATATTGTTTTCTGAGTAGAAGGTTTTTTCCATTTGTAATCAAGGTCTACTAGATGAGATAAAAACAAACAAACAAACAACTTGTCAGATCTCATTGAAGAACATGACTTTGAATACAGGCTATTTTGATTTGAAAATAGGCATAGTTGTAAAAATCTCAAATCGGTAAAATGGCTCATAAGGTATGCTAAGTGAAGTGGTATTTTTTTTTAAAGGATAGTAGGACATCCCATTAACTCAGAATTGTCTTTTCCCTTTCCAATTGAGTTAATTATCTGCCTAATAAAAATATCCAGCAAAAATAGCCTTAAACACTGACAATAAGTATTTGATTGCATTGACAAATAAGGCTAAATTGGTGCCAAAGGTCACTGACCTATTTTAAAAGGTCGATTTTAATTCAGTGCTTTAGATGCACAAGGTCAATGGATAGTTGGGATGAGGAAAGGAATTACGGGTGAAAAACAAAGTGATAAAACTTAGACAGGTCTGTAGGTGCCAGAGAGGTGTGTGAAGAATTAGACGACCCCTACTTTTCTCCTGAAGGGTTAATGTCAGGTAACCCCCCTTGCTTAGAGAATGCAAGAGTAACCTTTACCCCTACCCATTTAAACACTGTAATTAAGTAATTAAAATCAATTATGTAATTCAAAATCCTACATTTTCTCCTCTTGGAGACATGTCAATCTTTGCATTCAATGACCTTTTCAAAGGTTTTAGATACTGAAATAGAACAATGAGTCTTTAAATTGATTTTGAAGTTCAGTTTGATCCCAACATCTGCATAGATTATGCAATTGTACGTAAAACCAGTGAATAGTTGAAATGATTAGTGAGGAATGCGTGGTGTGGATTGGCAACTGATGCTTGGTCTCTACGGTCACACCACGAATCCCTGGGGACCATGCAGAAAACAAAGTCAAGGTACCCTTTAAAATGCAATTATAATGAAAGTTGGCACTTTTTCCCTTATTTTTTAATTTTTTTTAACATAAATGGATTGCTTAAATAAATGCAATCATTCTTACAAGTGAAAACAACATTTCTTGAGAAACATAAAAAATATTTTGCCATGTTCCTGACATCTGACACGTTCTTCATATAGTAGGGGTGAGCAGCCTTCTGGCACTCCAGCTGTTGTGATCTACATCACCCATAATGCTCTTACAGCCTTAATGCTGGTAAAACATTATGGAAGAAGCAGTCCAAAACATCTGCACTGCCGAAGGTTGCTTACCCCTGGTCTATAGAATTGTTACGTGGGTTTTGTGTTGCCTCTCTAACATTGGCAGAAGTAGAAGGGGCATAACACCAATATGCATCTTAGTGGCATCCTCTTAACGACAGGAGGTATGGAGAAGGGAAGAGGCTGATTTTTATTTAACATGCTCACACATTTACAGGGTCACTGTAGGCACCCAGACCACTTCAGCTCATTGAAGTGGTCCGGGTGCAATGTCCCATGTTACCCTACCCTACAACCCTATAGTGGTAATTAGGTCTACCCGCCGGCTGACATCCGCAGGGGGGGAATGTTTGTGGAGCCTGACTCAGTGCCGAGGGATATCGGCGCTGGATTCAGGTAAGCGACTGAAGGGGTTCTTCAGCTGTGCAGGGGGTGGGGTGGAGTGCGATGGAGGGGGGCAAAGGGGTTTAATTTTTTTTTAATTACACAGACTTCAAACCAAAACAGTGAATTTTATTTGTTTTGTATTTGGGCAGTGGATTGTTCTTTTTTAAATCTCAAGGAGGGAACCTAATCTGAACCTTGTTCTCATCACACCCAGCCAATGATGGGATTTACAGACCAGAGTATTTTGATTGCAGGTGTAATCCCACAACATACATGGAAAAACAAATATTTGTTTTACTTGATTGAAATACATCTCAAACAAGTTACGTTTATTAGATTTAAAACCACTTGAGGTGCCAATGTGAATCTCTTCACATTCACTGTGCATACTGTCCACAAAATATTATTTGTAATATTTTGTCCCACAATTATCCCTACAATACCCATAACTACTTGTCAAGCTTGTTCACACAGACAAATCATTTCATTCTTAGTCTCAATATATTTTATATGCTTCCTGGTCTTCAATATCATATATCTAAGTGAAGAATAGAAATTAATTTGTTTGGTTCATATTTCCTTTGCATGTGATACTCCAGGGGATTGTAGGATGTGTCTAATAAGAACCATATTATTCTGCAAAAGGAAGTTGTGGAGCCTTTCTCTACAGTGTACAGCAAATTAGGAGCAGAGCCAAAAGCAAGGAGAAAAAATATATATATATATATATATATATATATATATATATATATATATATATATTACAATGTTAAACAAAAATCTGCACACCAGTCAAGCCATAAGACTTGCTTTTCCTACAGAAATCACAAATTTGCAGTGATGTTACTACCGCAAAGGATTCTGGGTGGGCATATGCAAATTTATTTAACAAAAAAAAATCAAATTTTTTCCTCATTTCATTTTAAACATGGATTTCTTGGAGTATGTGTCTGCCGTATACAACAGCTTTGAAACACAACTCAGGAAGAGGAGCAAAGCCAGTGAACCACTCATGGATAGCTGTTTCGTTGTCAATGCAACTCATCTGCATGAGGTTGTTTACTAGCTTGCTATAGAGGCTAGGCAATAAAGAGAACCTGGTGTTATAAAGGTCTACTCGATAAAGAGATAATTGCACGGAATTGAGATGGTAATTTTAAACTAAAGGCCAAAGTAACCGAATTGGAAATATTCTCATCAGGGGCGGACTGAGAACCCTCAGGGCCCCCGGGCAAAATAAATCAAGGGCCCCCTTACAGGCCCCACCCATACTCCGCAGCAAGCACCACCCATGTCCCGCCTCCATGCACCGCCTCCAGCCACACCCTACACAATCTTTAGACACAAGGAACAAAAGTGCAATAATCCCTTCAAGGCCCCAGTAGAGACTACAATTGAGGGCTAATGGGCCATGGAGGGGGGTCTTTCTAGCAGAGGCTATCTCAGTGTCCTTTAGAGAGTGTGTTAGAAAGAATCCCCTCCAGGCCCTATTAGAGACTACAATGGAGTCTAAAAGGCTTGGAAGGGGGTCTTTCTAACAGAGGCCATATCAGTGTCCCTGCTGGAAACAGTCGCCTCCAGGCCCCAGTAGAGACTACAATTGAGGGCTAATGGGCCATGGAGGGGGGGAGTATTCTAGCAGAGGCTATCTCATTGTCCTTTAGAGAGTGTGTTAGAAAGAATTTCCTCCAGGTCCCATTAGAGACTACAATGGAGTCTAATGGGGCCTGGAGGGGGGTCTCTCCAACATTCTGGTTCCTATTCACAATATAGCAACACAACATAGCTCGCTGATACCTAGGCCAAGTTGGCTCCTCTTACCTTAATTACTGTTGTTGGCTGGCAGTCTGTGGGCTTGCTGGAAGGCTGTGGGCTTACTGGCTGCGGCTGGCAGGCTGTGGGCTTGCTGGCAGGCTGTGGGCTTGCTGGCTACTGCTGGCAGGCTGTGGGCTTGCTGGCTGCGGCTAGCAGGCTGTTGGCTTGCTGGCTGTGGCTTGCTGGCTGGCAGGCTGTGGCTTTCTGGCTGCGGTTGGCAGGCTGTGGGCTTGCTGGCTGTAAGCCTAACTGGTGGCCTGTGGGCTGGCTGGCTGGCTACTGGCCAGCGGCCAGCCTGTGGGCTGGCTGGCTGGCCCGCCTGTGGGCTGGCTGGCCTGTGGGCTGGCTGGCTTGCTGGCTACTGGGGCACTTGGAGATTATTTAAAGAAATAATCCATGCACAATAACCACTACTGCTCTGTGTAGTCGTTATGGTGCAAGGAGGGCCGGGCCCCCCTCCCAGAGTAAGTAGTCAAACCGTTTAAGAACGGTTTGACAACTTACCTGGGGTCTGCTGGGATATGAGGCTGTTGTAGGGTATAGGAGCAGTGGTGCAATGTGTAAGGGGTGCAGTATGTGTGAAAGGTTTAGTGTGTGTGAGGGGGTGTAGTGTGTGAATGTGTAGGGTGTGTGGGGCAATGTGTGTATGAGGGGGCTGTGTATGTGTGTGGCAATGTTAGTATGGAGGGCTGTGTGTGTATGGGTGGGCAGTGTATGTGTGTATGTGTGTATGTGTGTGTGTGTGTGTGTGTGTGAGGCAATGTGTGTAAATGTGTATGGTGTGTGTGGGGGCAGTGTGTGAATGTGTATGGTGTGTGGGGGTAGTGTGTTTATGGGGCTAGAGTTCACTCTCACCACTGCAACCACCAGGAATCCCAGTAGTGTTGAGAGTGAACTCTAGCCCGTAGCTCCAGGGCTAGAGTTTACTTTCGCCAGAGCCGTAACGTTGCCGTGGTAACCGCGGCAATAATCTGTGCTCGCGCAAGAAGGACCCAGAGGAGCTGCAGGCTGAGCTCCCGGGTCCTCTCTTCCTCCCTCCCCTGCCGGCTGCCCGCACGGTGCCTGCAGACAGGGGAGGGGGCAATTGCCCTCCTCTTACCCCCCCTACCCCTCTTCTTACCCCCCTCCCCCTCTTCTTACTCCCACCTCTTCTTACTCCTCCCTCTTCTTACCCCCTCCCCCTCTTCTTACTCCCCCCTCCCCCCTCTTCTTACCCCTCCCCCCTCTTCTTACCCCCCTCCCCTCTTCTTACTCTTCCCTCCCCCCTTCTTACTCTTCCCTCCCCCTCTTCTTACTCCCCCCTCCCCCTCTTCTTACCACCTTCTTACTCCCCCCTCCCCCTCTTCTTACCCCCTTCTTACTCCCCCTCTCTCTTCTTACCCCCCTCCCTCTCCTTACCCCCTCCCTCTCTCTTCTTACCCCCCTCTCTCTTCTTACCCCCTCCCTCTTCTTACCCCCCTCCCCTTACCCCCTCTCTCTTTCTACCCCCCTTTCTTTTTACCCCCTCCCCTCCCTTTCTCTTTTTGCCCCCCCTTTCTCCCCTCCCTTTTTATTTTTGCCCACCCCTCCCTTTCTCTTTTTGCCCTCCCTCCCTTTCTCTTTTTGCCCCCCCTCCCCTTCTCTTTTTGCCCCCTCCCCCCTCCCTTTTCTCTTTTTGCCCCCCTTTCTCCCCTCCCTTTCTCTTTTTGCCCCCCCTCCCCTCCCTTTCTCTTTTTGCCCCCCTCCCCTCCCTTTCTCTTTTTTCCCACCACTCCCCTCCCCTCCCTTTCTCTTTTTGCCCCCCCCCCCCCACCTGTAGCGTGGCCGAGCTGCTGTGCGGTCCGCGGTGCCCGGCCGGAATGATAGGAAGGTGCACACTGAGTGTGCACCTTCCTGTCAGTCCGGCCGGGTACAGGAAACAGAAACTCCTGTTCCGCGCGGAACAGGAGTTTCTGTTTCCTGTACCCGGAAGGACTGGCAGGAAGGTGCACAGTGTTTGTGCACCTTCCTATCACTCCGGCCGGGCACCGCGGACCGCACAGCAGCTCGGCCACGCTACAGGGGAGGGGAGGTGAGAAGCTGCAGCCGCCTGAGGCTCTTAAGAGAGCGCTCAGGCGGCTGCAGCATTTAAAGGGGCGGCCGGACCCCCTGATGGCGGGCTACCCTCCTGACCGGGCCCTCGGACCATGTCCGAAGTGCCCGACCGGTCAGTCCGCCCCTGATTCTCATACTCTGCTGCACTAGTTTGGCCTAAACTTTGAAATTCCCAACACAATTCCCTGCAATTCTCTTTATTGAGTAGACCTTTATAACACTAAGTTCCAACCAACAGTACCATGCATCCTTGATATGCGATAGATATACTTGCAGCACAGCATCTATATCAGGCAGGTACATGTTATCACTTTTAGGTGAGTTAGGCATCAGTGGTGACACTGTCAGTACAAGTACAAATATAGAAAGACCATGTGCAGATGTGCTTCAGTCAGAGAGTTGTGTTTATACCATAGAGCAAGGGTAGGCAACTTATGGCACGTTTGCCATGTACGGAACTCGAGGTGCCTTTGCACAGCACTCAAGGCTGCTAGAGCCAAACAGGCTCTGGCCTATCAGGAGTCCCACTGAAACTTTAGATATCTGCTAATACGAAAAGGTGGTGAAGGACAATCCTCAATTTATGCATTGCAGCACATAGATGGAGTGATATCAGATCCCTTCCTCCTAGCACCTGTGAATGGGAATCCACACTGTAGTAGAGCACCCCATGGCTGCTGTTGCAGCTCCTGCCCTTGACGTGTACCTGGCCAGCCTGGTCCCCACTGGACTCCAGGGAAGCCACCCACACTGCTAGATATAAGCAGAAATGCAGAATAACCCTCCCCTCATGGAAATAATACGAACAGCCCACACACAATATGCACAAATGTAAAACTACTAACAATCCACATACATGCACACAACCCCACATGCAGCCTCTCACATGCAATACCCCAAACAGCCCCACACATACACTACCAAACACACAATGTGACATATCCATCCACACACAATTCCACAAGCAGCCCCCATACACAGTCCACATTCATAGGTATCCTATACGATACAGCAAACTACTAGTGAATATATACATATACAATATACAATATAATAGCTTTTATACGCACAAAACCAACTATACAAAGCAACTACAGTATAAATAACAAAAGCAGAATACGGCAACATACACACCTCAATTTAAAAAACGCTATGGGACATCACAATCCTATTTTGGCACAGTGCTATTAATAGGTTGCCTACCCCTGCCATAGAACATACATTAGTTCACAAAAATAATTATATTGGGGAATAAAGTAAAAAACAAACAAAAAAAACTGAAAATAAGAAATAAAAGATATAGAAGGAGAATTTACAAAATGTAATTAATGAGAGAAATGGGAGCAAAAGTAAAATATATGCACATATTCCATTAGCCCCTTTTCATGCCACCAATTCAACATGTTAAATATCTCAGATTGAGACTTCAGTCACCACTCCGCTGCTTCAGATTCTTCTAGTTCCTGAAGTCTGCGGGTATTATACGTGTATTATACAGAGATCAGCACTATACAGGGAGCACTGACTGTCCCGGGATATTACACACACAGACCTGTGTTATACACAGAGCACTGACTGTCCCTGAATATTTTACACAGACCTGTATCATACAGAGAGTAGCACGATAGTATTATACAGATAGCTGGGCATACCCATGTCCCAATCTCTAGACTACTAGTACCTGTTAACAGCAGCTCCCAGACGTGTGTAACAGGGCTGGGCAATGCAGGCTTAAGTTTGCAACAGCTCACAAAGGTGATTCAGCTGTAAAGCGCACTCACGGGCCAGACTGGGAATACAAAGCAATCCTGAAAAAAATTGTATGCTAGCCCTATACGTCATAAAGATATATAACATACAGGTTTACAGTAAGCACACAAGCTCACTGATACACAGGCTCAAAGACAAACAAGTTCACTGACACAAAACACAAACTGACTGATATACACAAATAGGCTCACTGACAGAAAAAACTCACTTGTATAAGCACACAAGGCTCACTTCAGACAAGCTCAGTGACACACGCAAGCTTACTACAGACAAGCTCAGTGACACACACATGCTCACTAAATACAAGTTCACTGACACACAGGCTTACTAAATACAAGGTCACTGATACAAGCTCACTGACACACACATGCTCTCTACAGACAAGTTTACTGACACATACAAGCAGTGCCATCTTAACATCGTTGGAACGCAAGAATAGTCCAGATAGTCTAGAGGCAAGAAAACAAGATACGTCTTACCGGACCTTAGAATGTCCGAACTTAGATGAGTACAAGAAAAGACAGAGTCCAGAACAAGCTGAGGTCAAGGGAACAGAGAGACAGCGTAAAGTAAAACACGCCAAGGACTGGTACACAGGACAGCAAACCGGCGGACTAGACAAGCAAGGATAAAGAGAAAGCGGAGTCAGGAACAAAGCCAAGGTCAAGCACCAAAAAACCCAACTGAACTATACAAGCACTAAAGGGAACTGAACAGAAACCACGATAGGGCAAGGTACTAAGGAACAGGTGAGTATAAATACCCTAGAGTTCCCTTTGATTGGCCCTTGTCATATCCACGCCCCCAAAATGTGAGTGTATGGGGAATGTGGCATGACAGGGGCCAATGGGAGACCGTTTCTAATTTCGGCTCCCACTGTCCCTTTAAGAGCGCGGCCGAGACATGCGGAGCGCTCTTAGAGTCAGGCGGGAAACGTGACCGCTTCTCATGGTCACTGCCCGCCTTCCTGATTTCGCCGTCGGATGAGCCGCGCGCGGCTCGTGCAGAAGCAGGACCGCGCGCGGCGAGAAGAGAGGACCCCGGCCGGCCCCTGGAGAGGGTTAGTACTGCTACCGTTATGTGCCCCAGGGCAAAGCAGTGCACTGTGGCCCTTCCTACACAACATACAGAACAATTAAAATTATCGATAAAATTAAGTTTATATTTATTGGTACCTCCAACAAATGCAATACATTCACACAGACTGCTGAACACATTCACAGAGACTGCTGAATACACGCACACAGACTGCTGAGTATGCACAGACCGTGGACTACACACAGACTGCTGAGTACATACACACAGTACACTGAATACACAAACACACACAGACACTGCTGAATACACACACACTGCTGAATACACACAGGATTTTTTTCTACACACACATACTGCGGAGTACGCACAGACAGACTGCTGAGTACATACACACAGTACACTGAATACACACACACAAAGACTGCTGAATACACACAGAATGCTGCATACACAGTCTGCTTAATACACACGCACACACAGACTGGTGAATACATACGCACACACAGACTGGTGAATACATACGCACACACAGACTGGTGAATACATACGCACACACAGACTGGTGAATACATACGCACACACAGACTGGTGAATACACACACGGGCTGCTTTTTACTCACACAGACTGCTGAATACACACAGACTGCTGAATACACACAAACTGCTGAATTCACACGTAGACTGCTGAATTCACACACAGGCCGCTTTTTACACATGGCTCTGCACCCCTCACGCACACATTCTGCACCCCCCGCGCACACTCGGCACCCCACAAGCTCACTACAGACAAACACACTGACACACACACAAGCTTTCTCATTAGATTGGGCACACACACACATGGCTAAGTCTTTTAAGCCTACCTGGCTCTGGAGGCTGTTGATGTGTGTGTGTGTGTGTGCCTGCCTGCTAGTGAGAAAGCTTGTATGTGTGTCAGTGAGCTTGTTTGTAGTGAGCTTGTGTGTGTGTGTCAATGAGCTTGTCTGTAGTGAGCATGTGTCAATGAGCTTGTCTGTAGTGAACATATGTGTGTGCATCAGTGAGCTTGTCTGTAGTGAGCTTGTGTGTATCATCGACCTTGTATTTAGTGAGCTTGTGTGCATGGCAGTCTTTCCGCATGGGCACACTGGGCAGTTGCCCAGGGGTTCCACAAGCATGGGGGTCCCTTGTGATATGTGCACAGAGATCCCCCTGCTACCTGTACAATTAAGAGGGGGCCCAGCACACACTGTCTTCCTTTCCAGCTGCTCTCAGTCTAACTTTTCTGCACCCTGTGGCCACGGGTTACTATGGCATGCTCCGCACAGCACGCTGGCCTGTCTCGCGAGAGTTAGAGAGGAGCTGGAAAGGAAGACAGTGTGTGCTGCTGGGCCCCCTCTTCAATGTACCGCAGCTGGCTCCCTCCACCGTGCCACTGGACCAACAGGGAATGCGAACTCCCCCTCCCTGGCACGGTAAGAACCAGGGAGGGGGGAATAAAATTAAAATATACACAAATAAAAAAAAAATACTCCCCTCCCCCCTATTTTACACACACACTGAATCCTTACAAGCACACACTCTGCACCACACACACACACACTACATTCACTAAACACACTCTGCACTACACACAAACTACATTCACTAAACACACTCTGCACTACACATACACTACATTTACTAAACACACTCTGCACTACACACACACACACACACTACATTCACTAAACACACTTTGCTCTACACACACGCACTACATTCACTATACACATTTTGCACTACACACACACACACACTACATTCACTAAACACACTTTGCTCTACACACACACACTACATTCACTATACACATTTTGCACTACACACACACACACACACACTACATTCACTAAACACACTTTGCTCTACACACACGCACTACATTCACTATACACATTTTGCACTACACACACACACACACACTACATTCACTAAACACACTTTGCTCTACACACACTACATTTACTATACACACGTTTCACTCACTACACACTACATTTACTAAACATGCTCTGCACTACACACACACAACTACATTCACTAAACACACTGTACTACACACACACTACATTCACTAAACACACTTTGCACTACACACACACACTACATTTACTATACACACATTTCACTCACTACACACTACATTTACTAAACACGCTCTGCACTACACACACAACTACATTCACTAAACACACTTTGCACTACACACAAACACACACACACTGCATTCACTATACCCACGTTGCTCTCACTACAAACACACTACATTTACTAAACACAATTTGCACTCACTACAAACACACTACATTCACTACAAACATACTACATGCTCTATACACACTAAAATTAAAAAATACACAAATAAAAAAATACCCCGCTCCCCCCTATTTTACACACACACACTGAATCCTTACAAGCACACACACTACATTCACTAAACACACTCTGCACTACACACACACTACATTCACTAAACACACTCTGCACTACACATACACTTCATTCACTAAACACACTCTGCACTCACTACAAACACTACACTTACTAAACACACTCTGCACTACACACACACACACTACATTCACTAAACACACTTTGCTCTACACACACACACACACACACACTACATTCACTATACACATTTTGCACTACACACACACTACATTCACTAAACACACTTTGCTCTACACACACTACATTCACTACACACACTCTGCACTACACACACACACTACATTCACTAAACACACTTTGCACTACACACACACTACATTCACTAAACACACTTTGCTCTACACACACACACTGCATTCACTATACACACGTTGCACTACACACACACTACATTCACTAAACACACTGCACTACACACACACACTACATTCACTAAACACACTCTGCACTACACATACTAACACTATATTCACTAAACACACTCTGCACTCACTACAAACACTACATTCACTAAACACACTCTGCACTACACACACACTACATTCACTAAACACACTTTGCTCTACACACACTACATTCACTATACACACTTTGCACTACACACACTACATTCACTAAACACACTCTGCACTACACACAAACACTACATTCACTAAACACACTTTGCACTACACACAAACACACACACACTGCATTCACTATACACACGTTGCTCTCACTACAAATACACTGCATTTACTAAACACAATTTGCACTCACTACAAACACACTACATTCACTACAAACATACTACATGCTCTATACACACTACATTCACTATACACACTACATCCACTACAAAAACACACACTCTGAATTCACTATACACACACCTGCATTCACTACACACACACTCTGCATCTAATTCATGCATACAAACATTACATACATTACACAAAACATACAATCTGCATCCACTATACACACTGCATCCATGACACACATACCGCATCCACTACAAACATTCTACATCCACTATACACACTGCATCCATGACACACATTCTACATCCACTATACACACACTTAATCCTTGTGGGCAGACTCGGGGATGGCCCCGGGGGCCCAGATCTTGAGCTGTGTCAGGGGCCCTAAAATTTCTGATGGCAGCCCTGCTCAGCAGTCTGCGGGTGTGTGCAAGGACTCTGCAGTCTGTGTGTGTGTCTGTGTGTGTGTATGGACTCAGCAGTCTGTGTGTGTGTGTGTGTGTGTATTGACTCAGCAGTCTGTGTGTGTGTTTGTGTGTGTGTATGGACTCAGCAGTCTGTGTGTGTGTGTATGAACTCAGCAGTCTGTGTGTGTGTATGAACTCAGCAGTCTGTGTGTGTGTATGGACTCAGCAGTCTCTGTGTGTGTATGGACTCAGCAGTCTGTGTGTCTGTGGGTGTATGGACTCAGCAGTCTGTGTGTGTGTGTGTATGGACTCAGCAGTCTGTGTGTGTGTGTGTGTGTAAGGACTCAGCAGTCTGTGTGTGTGTGTGTGTGTGTGTATGGAATCAGCAGAATGTGTGTGTGAATGGGCTCAGCAGTCTGTGTGTGTGTGAGTCTGTGTGTGTGTGAGTCTGTGTGTGTGTGTGGACTCAGCAGTCTGTGTGTGTGTATGGACTCAGCAGTCTGTGTGTGTGTATGGACTCAGCAGTCTGTGTGTGTGTATGGACTCAGCAGTCTGCGTGTGTGTATGGACTCAGCAGTCTGCGTGTGTGTATGGACTCAGCAGTCTGCGTGTGTGTGTATGGACTCCGCAGTCTGCGTGTGTGTGTATGGACTCCGCAGTCTGCGTGTGTGTGTGTATGGACTCCGCAGTCTGCGTGTGTGTGTGTATGGACTCAGCAGTCTGCGTGTGTGTGTGTATGGACTCAGCAGTCTGCGTGTGTGTGTATGGACTCAGCAGTCTGCGTGTGTGTATGGACTCAGCAGTCTGCGTGTGTGTATGGACTCAGCAGTCTGTGTGTGTATGGATTCAGCAGTCTGTATGTCTGTATGTCTGTGTGTGTGTGTGTGTGTGTGTATGGACTCAGCAGTCTGTGTGTACGTGTATAAATCAGCCTGTGTGCATTCAGGAATCTGTGTGTGTGTGTGTGTGTGTATGTACTCAGCAGTCTATCAATAATGAAAAAAATGTTTTCCTGTGAATTGTTGTGTAGGAAGGGCCCCAGTGCACTGCTTTGCCTGGGGGCCCTTAACACTTTTAAGATGGTACTGCTTGTGTGTGTCAGTGAGCTTCTATTTAGTGAGCATGTGTGTGTCAGTGATCTTGTCTTTAGTGAGCTTGTGTGTGTCCCTGAACTTCTTTGTAGTGAGCCTTGTGTTTATACAAGTGAGTTTGTCTGCAGTGAGCTTGTGTGTGAGTCATAGAGTTTATCTGTCAGTAAGCCTATTTGCGCATGTCAGTGAGCTTGTGTGCTTACAGTACAATATATACATATTGACTTGTAGAAATAGCATACATTTTTTTCCAGGGCTGCTTTGGATTCTCAGTTTGGCTCTGCCAGCGAGTGCGCTTTACCGCTGAATCATCTGTGTGAGCTGCCGCACACTTTAGCCCTGTTACACGCGTCTGGGAGCTGCTGTTGACAGGTACTAGTAGTCTAGAGATTGGGACATGGGGTATATGCTCAGCTATCTGTATAATACTATAGTGCTGTTCTCTATATAATACAGATCTGTGTGTGTATAATATCCCGGGATAGTCAGTGTTCCTGTATAGTGCTGCTCTCTGTCTTGGGATATTATACACAAACAGACCTGTATTATACAGAGAGCAGCACTATACAGGGAGCACTGACTGTCCAAATTTATTATACACACAACCCTGTATTATGCAGAGAGCACTGACTGTCCAGGGATATTATACACAGACAGTAATTGATAGCTGTGCTGCAAAATGTCCTTGGAATTTTTTTTCAAATGTTGGCAACTATGGCACTGTATCAAAGGAAATGTGTTTGTTTTTTAATAATCTCTGGTGGAAAATAATGAATCCTCCACCAGCGATTATAAAAAAAACAACACATTGTGTCAGAGGCAGGGCTTAACATGCGGCAGGGGCGGGGTCAAACTGCGGCGAGTACGGGGTTGAATGTGCCCCCCTACTTTTGTCCCTGGCCCACCCTAAAAATGAATCCTAGAGACGCCACTGAACTGTCTGGCCAAGCTACTTAGTGGGATGGGTAAATGTTCAAGGCTGCAGATGTAAAAGCTCACAGATGCTAATGTAATGCGTTGAGATTGTCACAATAATAAGATGTTCACTTCAAATTTCCGTTTTATTATTTTTAATTGATAGTTTTTTGTGTATTTTTAATGCATTATCTATACAAATTAAAAATGGATGCACCAACACCTGCTTGAAATACCCCTCCAATAAGATCCATAATCCAATATTTTCCAAACCTTTTTAACCCCTTGAGGACGCTAGACGGTTCAGGACCGTCATCGGCATTTTTCCCTTGCCGACCGACGACGGTCCTGAACCGTCCTAAATTTAAAATGTACTTACCCGATCGCCGTCGATCCCCCGGCGGCAATCGGCGGTGCTCCCATTGTGGGGAGACTGCCTGCAGCCCAGACAGTCTCCCCATGGCGGATTAGGACCCCTGTGGCCATGTGATCGCCCAACAGGGCGACCACATGGTCACAATAGGTGTCCATGTGTCTGCCTGCAGGGGGACTGTCTGTGGTGACAGGCAGTCTCCCTGCAATTGTAAAATCCTAAAAATAAAATAAAGTTAATGTTAATAAAAAAAATTATTATTATATATGTGTATATATATATGATATATAGACATATATTATACCTATATAATATATGTCTATATATCATATATATAATGTCATGCTAAGTGTATTTTTATATTAATATGTACATATATTAATATAAAAATACACTTATAATTAAATTACACACGTATATATATAATATATATAATAACTATATATATTGTATATATATATTATTATAAAATACAAATAAGTAATTTAAATTAAATTAAACATGTAAAAATAATAATAAAAATTAAAAAAATATATATATCTATACGAAATGTTATTCTAACTGTATTTTGATATTAATATATATATATTTATATCAAAATACACTTAGAATGAAATTGTATATATATCTATGTATATATAAATAAATAAAAAGAATACGAACTATTCATATGTCCATATTCAAAATTACCTAAATAATTATATAAATACACACGTAGACTTCAAATATATAAATATGTATATATATTTAAATTCTACGTGCGTATTTATGTAATATTTTTACATAATTAAGTTATTTTATTGATTGCAATTTAAGGGACCTGCCTGCCAACCCAGGCCGAAAGTCCAGAGAATTTAATTTGCTAGCACTGTATTTTACCCTGTAACGTTCTACGACACCCTAAAACCTGTACATGGGGGGGTACTGTTTTACTCGGGAGACTTTGCTGAACACAAATATTAGTGATTCAAAA
Organism: Pelobates fuscus; assembly: GCF_036172605.1. Classification (NCBI taxonomy): domain Eukaryota; kingdom Metazoa; phylum Chordata; class Amphibia; order Anura; family Pelobatidae; genus Pelobates; species Pelobates fuscus. The sequence continues at coordinate 165,134,663 of NC_086323.1, read as the reverse complement.
CAGTAAAACATATCACAGCGATGATATTGTCAGTGAAAGTGACTTTTTTTGCATTTTTCACACACAAACAGCACGTTTACTGATGATATAATTGTTGTGATACATTTTCCAGTTTTGAAACACTAATATTTGTGTTCAGCAAAGTCTCCTGAGTATAACAGTACCCCCCATGTACAGGTTTTATAGCGTTTTTGAAAGTTACAGGGTCAAATATATGGGTCAAATATTTTTACATTGAAAATGGCCAGGTTGGTTACGTTGCCTTTGAGAGCGTATGGTAGCCCAGGAATGAGAATTACCCCCATGATGGCATACCATTTGCAAAAGAAGACAACCCAAGGTATTGCAAATGGGGTATGTCCAGTCTTTTTTAGTAGCCACTTAGTCACAAACACTGGCCAAAATTAGCGTTCAATTTAGTTTTTTACTTTTTTCACACACAAACAAATATGAACGCTAACTTTGGCCAGTGTTTGCGACTAAGTGGCTACTAAAAAAGTCTGGACATACCCCATATTGAATACCCTGGGTTGTCTACTTTAAAAAAAATATGTACATGTGGGGTGTTATTCAGCGATTTATGACAGATAATAGTGTTACAATGTCACTATTGATACATTTTAAAAATGTATGTTTTGAAACCGCAATATCCTACTTGTACTTATAGCCCTATAACATGCAAAAAAATAGCAAAAAGCATGTAAACACTGGGTATTTTTAAACTCAGGACAAAATTTTGAATCTATTTAGCAGTTTTTTTCATTCGCTTTTGTAGATGAGTAAAAGATTTTTCACATAAAAGTCAAAAAACATGTATTTTTTTCAATTTTTCATCATATTTTTTCATTTTTTTTTAAATTAAATTACATGAGATTATATAAATAATGGTATGTAAAGAAAGCCCCTTTTGTCCGGAAAAAAACAATATATAATTTGTATGGGAACAGTAAATGAGAGAGCGGAAAATTACAGCTAAACACAAACACCACAAAAGTGTAAAAAGATGCCTGGTCGCAAATGTACAACATCGCAAAAACAGTCCGGTCCTTAAGGGGTTAACACTAAGAATTGTATTGTTTACTTCAAATAACAACACTTTAACCCACCTGTAGTCTGCTTAAAAAACAAAACAAAAAAAAACATTTAAAAAAATGTCCGCCCCATATAATTTAATGCTATAGATTTAAATCAAGTAAACAAATGGTGATATTGAACATGTAATTATAAAAAAAAATTACAAAAATAAAGTATTTAATCATAAATTAATATTTTAAGTTAACTTGTCTAACTTAAGAAACTTGTCCAAAGTATTGTACATATTGTTGTTGTAGAAAAGTACATATATTGATTTTTTTTTTTTTTTTGGGTTCTACATGGAGTGTTAAATGACCAAGAACTTCCATTTTACTGCACACAGTGGAGGTGTTGGAAGTGGTTTATGCATAACCTTACACGCCAGCCTCAGAACATTCTCCTGCAAACGATGTAAGATCCTCTGAGGTGCTTTGATTTTATAACTCACCGTTGATTTTTGTGGGTGGGTGTTATGCTTCCTACTAATTGATGACAAGCTCTGGATCTGCCCAATATATTCATTGCTCAGAGCAGCACAGTGGGAATTCTGTTTCCACAGAAGAAATAAACATTTGCATCAAACATTCTTTTGAAAAATCCCCCTCTGTAAATTCTGCACAGCATGTAGCAAGGCTGATTTAACTTTCCAGGCTGCATTAATGTATAGGTAATTCAGTCATTTCACTTGACGCTTTGGCAGTTCTTCCCTTACATTAACATGTAATGTAGAGACGTATAACCTCAGGCTAGATCGGTTGGAATTTTTAATATGGCACTGTATATTTAGCAGTTGTGTGTAAAACAACCATAAACCGAGTAGAAAAAGAAAAGAGGGGCTAATTACCTTTCAACTTCCACGGGATGGTAAAATCAGGTAGAAAAAGGGGGGAAAACTCCCACTGATTTAACAAGTTTTAGTGCCTCCCACTTTACTGTTCAATGTCTGTATGTACTTTACAGTGTTCACCCATAAAAAAGGATAAAAGCGTTCAAAACTCCACAGCCCCAAGCTATTTAAGATTTAAAACGTATGCCTAAATTGTGTCCGCTAGTAACCCTTGGTTGTACACCCCTTGGAAGGTTCTCTGTATACACTATGAATTCTAAGTATCCATCTTAGGTGCTCCTTATTGCCCCAGTTAATAATATAGCATCCATCTTAGGTGCTCCTTATTGCCCCAGTTAATAATATGGCATCCATCTTAGGTGCTCCTTATTGCCCCATTTAATAATATAGCATCCATCTTAGGTGCTCCTTACTGCCCCAGTTAATAATATGGCATCCATCTTAGGTGCTCCTTATTGCCCCAGTTAATAATATGGCATCCATCTTAGGTGTTCCTTATTGCCCCAGTTAATAATATGGCATCCATCTTAGGTGTTCCTTATTGCCCCAGTTAATAATATGGCATCCATCTTAGGTGCTCCTTATTGCCCCAGTTAATAATATGGCATCCATCTTAGGTGTTCCTTATTGCCCCAGTTAATAATATGGCATCCATCTTAGGTGCTCCTTATTGCCCCAGTTAATAATATGGCATCCATCTTAGGTGCTCCTTATTGCCCCAGTTAATAATATGGCATCCATCTTAGGTGCTCCTTATTGCCCCATTTAATAATATAGCATCCATCTTAGGTGCTCCTTACTGCCCCAGTTAATAATATGGCATCCATCTTAGGTGCTCCTTATTGCCCCAGTTAATAATATGGCATCCATCTTAGGTGTTCCTTATTGCCCCAGTTAATAATATGACATCCATCTTAGGTGCTCCTTATTGCCCCAGTTAATAATATGGCATCCATCTTAGGTGCTCCTTATTGCCCCAGTTAATAATATGGCATCCATCTTAGGTGCTCCTTATTACCTCAGTTAATAATAAGGCATCCATCTTGGGTGCTCCTTATTACCTCAGTTAATAATATGCACATGAAAAAAATGTTTTTCTGTATGCATTGTGGATGCTGTGGTCCAAAATGTTGATAAATACTCAAGTTTGGATTTTGACTAGCATTACATACCCCATGCATTCCTTAATTGTCTGAGGCTATTTTGAAAAGGGTCTCCTAGTGGGTTTTTTCACTAAAATGCATGCAGCAGTCGGTTACCAACTAAATCGCAAAATTTAGGTCAAAAGATGTGTGTGTGGCAAAAACAAATCTCAAACTGAGCCCCTGTTAAAGTTTGTAGGAGTCAGTCTGTAATTTGCATGGATTTTGTAATTCAATTTACTTAAGATGTTTATTTTTTCACAAAACTGCGTCTCAACACTCGTGCTGAAAGCGGTATCAAAAGGCAAAAAGTAATGGTGTCTGATAGCACGAAGGAGAATAATTGGGCTGAAGGACTAGTTAAGCAAACAAACAGCCAGGACTTGAAGTCGTAGAAATAACCAAAATATTTCTTTTTTTCCTCCGGAGACATAAAAATGTCATCACTCCGTTTCACCAACTTGAATACTTATTGGAAGTATCCCTGTCCAACGAGATATCTCAGGCTTATATGCACTCTTAATCACTGTGGTAACACTGTTAATACTGAGTAGCTAAGAGGGCGCAACAGCTGGAAAATTCTGATTGTTTTCTTATAATAAAAAAAAAAATAGGAAAATAAGGAAATTCTTGGTTTTCTCCTGGGGAATTTAATAACCTAGAATAGTGATGAATTTATGCAAAGAATAACATATAATATGAAATATTTCTAGTGCAGAAATGTATGGGTATAGTCACGTCTGATCGCTTTGACGACGTGATGTGGCCTTTTTAAGCGTCATGCTAGTGATTTTGCTATTTTTTCCCGCTCTTCTAAAATATTATAATGTGTTCCAGCTTTTGATGTTTCACACAGAATGCTTTGCATTTGGGCGATGAAAACTTAAGCTGAATGGTGAAAAAGTGAGAGAAGAGAGAAATTTAATAAAAATCTAAATTCCAAACAATCCTGAAGGGATGTTTTCATGGTGGCATAGAAGAATTGGATTATGGGAAAGAACTGTATGGAAAATTAATGGTACAACTTCAGTGGAGAAGGGGATTATGACTGACGAGGGGGTGTTTTGACAGTGGAAAAGTGGAATAGGATTAGGCTCTGGGCAAATATGGCTGTGGGGATCAGCAATATGGCTGTGAGCATGGGTAGGTAGATACTTTGGTAATAACTATGATTACTATGAATTGCGATAGTAAGATGTGAAAAGGGTTTGTGGGGGCGTTAAACATGCCTTAAAACTCTTACAGGGTAATTCACTAAAGTGATTTAAGATGAATATAAATTTAAAGTAAAAATAGTCAGACTGGATATATTCTAAAAAAAAAAAAAAAAAAAAGGTCAGGTAACCTTTCAGTTTGACTACTCTTCACCTTAAATTTCAAATTCACTTTGAATTCTCAATTTTGTAAATAGCCACGTTACACAAAAACACCTGAAATGAAAGCATAACCGACTTCCATATTTTGACCATCATTGGAATTTGTTTTTTTTTTAAATTCCTGACAATTCTCTCTTTAGTAAATAAGCCTTGTAATTCTAGCACAGTTTATATTCACTCTGTTTGATGTTCATCTTATACACACTACAATTATAAACAATATAACTCGCCAAAGATTGACAAGTCTTGTACCTGAAACAATATATACATTTTCAGACAACTTGTCAGTGCAGAGTGGAGGGTACTCTCCAACCTGTTAGATTACAAGGAGGGGTACACTGAAAGATCAAACTAATCCAGGATAAACGTTTCCAAAGTTCAAAGGCATTGCCCTTGCCACAGGTTCAGTCGCAGGTTTCTTTGAAGACTTGCCCTTAAGTTCATTAAAGAAATTTCACTGGCTTCAACAGATTTCAGCTTTAAAAAGATAACACAAGGTATTTATTGCTTACAAAACTGACAAGCTAGCTCTGATGCAACAGCAGGAAAGGATTTGTCTGTGCTCCTCCAAAATAACTCCCTCAATTTTATTAGACATGTGAATAGGTTGCTATGTTTTATATTTTACATTTGTGTGTATATCATAAAAAAGTTCTATTGTATGCACTAGGGGACATGAAAGTATTGATCTTATGGGACCACTCAACACACACACACACAGAGCTGAAATGCTTTATATGTGAGGACATTCTCTTTTTAAATGCAGTTTTTTGTTTTTTTATATCGGCACTTTTGTAAATCCAGTTAACAGAAGTGGCAGATACACTGCTAGAATGTGTCTTCCTTTTCCCCCAAGTTACATAGCTGAAAAGAGACTTGCGTCCATCAAGTTCAGCCTTCCTCACGTTAGTTTTTTTGCTGTTGATCCTAAAGAAGGCAAAAAAAAAAAAAACAGTTTGAAGCACAATTTTGCAACAAGCTAGGAAAAAAAATCCTTCTTGACCCCAGAATGGCAGTCAGATTTATCCTTGGATCAAGCAGTTATTACCCTACATTGAAAGATTATATCCTTGAATATTCTGTTTTTGCAAGTATGCATCTAGTAGCTCTTTGAACATCTGTATGGACTCTGATGAAACCACTTCTTCAGGCAGATAATTCCACATCCTGATTGTTCTTACAGTAAAAAAAACCTTTCCTTTGCCTTAGACAAAATCTTCTTTCTTCCAGTCTAAACACATGGCCTCGTGTCCTATGTAAAGTCCGGTTTGTGGATAGATTTCCATATAATGGTTTGTATCGAATATATTTGTATAATGTTATCATATCCCCTCTCAGGCGACGTTTTTCTAAACTAAATAGGTTTAAATTTGTTAACCTTTCTTCATAGCTGATATGTTCCATTCCTTTTATTAATTTTGGAACATATCCGCTATGAAGAAAGGTTAACAAATTTAAACGCATCCACACAGCTCATTTCACCTTTACACCCTGTGTCCTCCCTGGCTCATCTCTGTGTCCCACTTGGCGAGCCTGAAAAGTTGCGTGTGAGCTTGTGGCTAAAATTCAAAGTAATTTTCCGGGCACAGACTGAACGTCTGAGCTGGAGATAAGGGGAGGGTTTGTAAAGGCTGCAAGCAAGAGTTCTTGGGGTATATCTACTGAATACTGATTCCTCCCTCTTCTCCTCCCCCCCTCAATGGAAAGTTCATATAACTGCTTATGTTTAATATAGTAGTAAGATTTAGACTACAAGCTTTCAAGGTCACTTAAAGGAGCACTATAGTGACAGAAAAAAAACATCTTGGCCTCTCTTTGAAAATGCTATGTTTACACCTGCAGGGTTAACCCCTTAACCCCTTAAGGACCAAACTTCTGGAATAAAAGGGAATCATGACATGTCACACATGTCATGTGTCCTTAAGGGGTTAAGGACACATGACATGTCTGACATGTCATGATTCCCTTTTATTCCAGAAGTTTGGTCCTTAAGGGGTTAAAACTAGGAGGGCCTGGCACGCAGACCACTTCATTGAGCTGAAGTGGTCTGGGTACCTATAAAAGGACAGTCTAGGCACCTTAACCACAAAAGCTTGTGGTAGTGGCCAGTGGTGTATCTTGGTTTTGTGCTGCCCTAGGCAGGGCAAAACTCAGAGACACCCCCCCCGCGTGCGCACGCGCGCGTGCCACCCCCACCTAACCCTTCCCCCCTGCCCCGCCTTCTAAATACACACACATTCACTGACAGATACGCATACACTAGCTAACAGACACACACAGTCAGACACACACAGTCGGACACACACACACTAACACACACAGTCACACACACACTAACAAATACACACAGTCGGACACACACACACTAACAGACACACACAGTGAGACACACACACTAACAGACACACACAGTGAGACACACACACTAACAGACACACACAGTCGGACACACACACTAACAAACACACACAGTCGGACACACACACACACTAACAAACACACACACACTAACAAACACACACAGTCGGACACACACACTAACAGACACACACAGTGAGACACACACACTAACAAACACACACAGTCGGACACACACTAACAAACACACACAGTCGGACACACACACACTAACAGACACACACAGTGAGACACACACACTAACAAACACACACAGTCGGACACACACACACTAACAGACACACACAGTGAGACACACACACTAACAGACACACAGACACACACACACTAACACACACAGTCACAGACACACACTAACAGACACACACACACACACACTAACATACACAGTCACAGACACACACTAACAGACACACACACACACACACACACTAATAGACACACACAGTCAGAGACACACACACACACTCACATTAACACATTTTTTTATTATTTACTCCCCCCCCCTCCTTACCTTTGGGAATGCTGGGGGGTGGGGGGTTCTCCCATTCCCGTGGGGGGGTTCTCCCATTCCCTGGTGGTCCAGTGGCTGCAGGGCGGCACTGGCGGGCAGGCTGGGCGGCCGGCGAGGGAGCTCTTCCCCTGAGCTCTCTGCTCAGCTCCCTCGCGCGCCGCCCGCAGAGTGAGACTGGGAGCCGGAATATGACGTCATATTCCGGCTCCGCCTCCCAGCCTCACTCTGCGGGCGGCGCGCGAGGGAGCTGAGCAGAGAGCTCAGGGGAAGAGCTCCCTCGCCGGCCGCCCAGCAACCAGCCCAGCATGTCTGTTAGCCGCAAGGCTAACAAGACATTTGCCTTGGGCATTTGGGGGCGGCGTTTTTTGCCGCCCCCTGGAAAATGCCGCCCAAGGCAAATGCCTTGTTTGCCTCGCGGCTAATACGCCCCTGGTAGTGGCCATGGTGCTAGTATGGGATGAACGCAAATCCTCCAGTTCTGCGTTTGATACAGAACCAGGAGATATTATATATATTATATATTTTTCCATATTTACCTGCTTCTTCTTTCTTATGCGTTCCACACCCACTTGCTGGAGGTCACTTATCTATTCAATCACTGTGTTATCCCTAGGAATGCTGCAAAAGTACATTTGGCATGCCTGACAGATTTACACATGTGCAGTTGGAATATGTCTTTTCCTTGCAACATTCTGACAGCAGAAGAATAGGATTTTCAGAGTACCTTGCACACCTACTTTTTGGGGGAGTACTCCCACTAGGGTGCTGCAAAATAGGGAGGGCCCCAGCCCAGAAAAATCCAGTGTAACAAAAAAGTAGGTTTGGGCACACCCAGTAGTTTTTTTATTTTATTTTTTTAGCAGGTAGACTTTCTTGTGGAGTACAAAAATGTAGACAATGTTTCGGCTCCCCTGAGCCTTTGTCAAGTGCAATGGTTCAGGGGAGCCGATACATTGTCTACATCTTTGTACTCCACAATAAAGTGGAAAACATTGTCTACAATAGAGGGAGTCTGATCAGTGTGATTTATGTAGAGCAGGCTCCAGTGTCAGGTCTCACAATTTTGCCCTGTACTTACATTAGTGGACTGGCCTAAAACTGAGAAGGGTAAGTAAATGTGGGGTGGGGGGTGGGGGGTGGGGGGAGGGGGGGGGGGAGGAGATGAAGAAACACCCCTAGCTGAGTAGCGTGCCTAACAATGTAATCTGACCAAGTTTATAGTAAGTTTATTAGAAAAAAATGTATTACAAAGTTTTTTACAGTTTTTCCTGTTTTGTTTTGTTTTGTATATTTGTTTAAATGTTTGCTTGTTTGTTTAAAAACATTGTCAAGTGTCTCTGTATAAAATATATATTCATGCACAAAACACACCTACGCAAACATTCATATCGCTAATATGTATAAAGTTACACAAAAATATTACACAATATTATAAATTCATCTAAGATTGACTGCGTTAAATTAACCAAATTAATTGAAATATTCACACTAAGCAATTTATTCAATAGTATTTAAATGTGTTTTTGCCACAATAAGCACTGTGCTCAATCAATTTCACATAGGTCTCCGTACACTATAATAATGCTGTAACCACCCATGAAAACAGATAAATAAAGACCATAGTGTTAAATGTGTAGTCCGACAGAACATTTGATTGGCAATTGTCCAAAGTTTAGAATGTTAAGAAAGAACTCATCTTTAAAAATCACATCCACTGTGCTTCGCTCAGTTTACTAGACAGATAAGATCACATAGCACCTGTATTCATATAATATGCAAATCAGATTTTATTTTTTTTCCACAAAAATCAGCACCTACTAATATCAAGGGAAAAGAAAAAGAATATTAACTTCAAGAGGATATGAGCTATGACCCATGTAATTTGAGATTAAAGCTAACGTGGTCATTAGGTATCTAGAAAAATCGAAATTTGCCCCTATTCAACACCTCATCACTGAATCCTTTTTTATTTTAAATATCTAGTTAATGTGATCACACAAACCTGCCAGCTTTATTCATGTCACTATGACTGACTCTGCCAACTACAAATAACATTTTTAAAATGAATTACACCATTAAGAATAACACATTTCATAATGAACAAAAACAAATTGGTGTTAGTTCTATTCCTTTGCATTCCCTATGTTTTGTTTCACTGAACAATACTTAAATGTGGTTTCCAATAGTTATTACAAGTATATAGTATTTTACTTAACTTGTAGTTATATGTATTCATTAAAATCCTTGATTCCAGAATGGTGTGTTTAAAAATGCAGTTATTTGACTAACACTGTACTGGTGTTACAATCACAACAAAGCATGATACCAATACCATTCATACAGGACTGGATTAACATTGAAGCTCATGGAGCTGCAGTTTAAAGTCCATTACCATGGAACAGGTCCATTGAGTCTAACAATAAATAGTAAAAAATAAATAAATTATATAAAATATATATATATAACAATTCACTACTTCTCACATGCTCTAACTCTAAAATGTGGAAAGGGGAATGAAGAATGGGAACTTGGGAGGGATGCATGTGAACAAAACCTTTGTGTACTTGTGACAATGCTCCCATGCTTTGAAGGAGTACCTCCGCTAGGTCCGATTCCACGCTGCCTGAACTCTGGAGCACTTCCGACCCAGTTGCCAAAGCTTGGCTGAGGTCTCTCAGGAACTCTTCCACCCAATCAGGCTGCAGCTCTCTTCTTCCAGGTAGGTATCATCCCCTCTGCCTTTGCTTCTTCTGTGCCAACTGCCTTCTCTACCACGAGTTCCTCCTGACGCTGGGAAGGCAGGCTGATTACTTCCTTTTCCTCTCACTGGGTTGCCATCTGCTGTTAGGGAGAGAGGCTGCCAACCTCTACCTCCTCTCACTGGGTAGCAATCTGCCACTGGTGAGGGAGGCCAACTACCTCTTCTCCCTGGGTTGACTCTATCATTGGGGAGGGAGTCTGGATACCTCTACCTACTGTTGCTGTGTTGCAATTTGCCGCTGGGGAGAGAGGCCCACTACCTCTTCTCCCTGGGTGGCATTCTGCAGCTGGGGAGGGAAGTCTGCAATCCTCTACTTCCTATCACCGGGTTGCAATCTGCCACTGGAGAGGGAGGCGAACTACCGCTTTTCCCTGGGTTGCACTCTGCTGCTGGGGATGGATGCCGGCTACCTTTACCGCTGCTTGCTGCATTGCAATTTGCCTCTGGGGAGGGAAGCTAGCTACCTCTACATTTCTTTTGCTGGGGAAGGAGGCCAACTACCTCTACTTCTTTGGTTGCACTCTGACACTGTGAATAGAGGCCAGCTACCTCCCAATTAGTTTCTGCCTGCTACTGGGGAGGTAGGGTGACTACCTCTTCTCTCTATGTTGCCACCTGCTGCTGGGGAGGGAGACCAGCTACTTCTACCTCCTCTTGCTGTGTAGTATTCTGTTGCTGGGGAGAGTGACTTGTTACCTCTACCTCCTCTTGATGGTTTGCAATATGGCACTGGGAGGGAGGCCAACTATCTTTTCTCACAGAGTTGCACCTTGCCACTAGGGAGAGAGGCGAGCTACCTCTACCTCCTCTTGCTGCGTTGCAATCTGTCGCTGGGGAGGAAGGCTAGCTACCTCTACCTTTCTGCTGCTGGGGAGGGAGACCAACTACCTCTTCTCCTTGGGTTGCACTCTGCCACTGGGGATGGAAGCCAGCTACATCTGTTGCTGGGAAGGGAGGCTTGCTACCTCTATCTCATCTCGCTGGTTTGCAATCAAGCTAGGGAAGGAGGCCGACTAACTCCTCTCCCTGGAGCTACCTCTACCTCCTCTTGCTGGTTTGCAATATGGCATTGGGAGGGAGGCCAACTACCTCCTCTTGCTGTTTTGTAATCTGCTACAGGGGAGAGAGACCAGTTACCTCTACCTCTTCTCGCTGGATTGCAATCTGCCGCTGGGGAGAGAGGCCATCTACTTCCTGTCCCTGAAGGCCAATTTGTTGTTGGGGGTGTCACCTGCATTTTGAACATGAATCTCATCCTGGAAATCTCCAACTTTCATTCTTCAACCACAAGTTCCATCAGTTCACCCCTGATCTCTGAAATATCCATAATCCCTAATTCCTCCATTCAACTACCTCATATGTCCCATGCCAAGACATTCTCTTCACCCCTGTAGTTTTCATCATATTGTATGGAATCCCACAGGAGTCCAGGGCCACTGCAGACAAAGCCTTGGATTAGACCTCAAGTTTGCTGAAGTATTCATGCCAGTCTCTGGCATATAAGGCTTCATAACGCTTTTCCAGAAATATTATATACTGAATCCAGCAACTCAATGTTCTCCAGGGCAAGATGAAGGGAATCCATAGCTCTCTCTCCTAATTATAACTTTGCTGGTAAGGCACTAGCCCCATTTCTTTGGCCAGTCAGATCTGCCACTCTTGGTCCATCTCTATGAACACACCCAAGGCTGCCTGACAATCGTGCAAGGCCAGCTCACTGCAGGAAGCACTGGTTCACTTCTCTCAGCAGGGTCCTAGTGTTCTGAACATTGTGATGCACTCGCACTATGATTTTTGGGGACAGTTTTCTGCTGTCCCCAAAAATAAAACATTCAGGAACTAAATGGGGACACCAGGACAGGACCCAAAAAGCCCTTAAGTGAAGCACTGCATGACACCACTAAGTAAATAGTTGAAACCTATAATAATGTTTTCTAGATTATACAATTATTGATAAACCTCCACCTTCCAACATGTATTAGAATGGAATGCAGGTCTGACACTAATTGGGCATATCCTATAGAATAGCATGACAGGTGTATAGTCGCCATTTTGGGCAGTCGGAATCCAGGACAAACCAAACCCATATCCTAACCCAATAACACACAGACACTAATGAATATGGGGAAATTTGTCCACAGCTTTATTAACCAATAATATTAATAATAATAATAATAACGATAATAAATTAACAGATAAACATGGGTCATTGCCCCCCATACTCCGCCCCCTCGCATCCTGTTCCTTCGGCTACCATACAAAAGGCAATGACCCCCATATAATAACACAAATACATATTTATAACATACACCAACATTATTCCAATCCACCAATTGTAAAAGTGCCAACCATCCATTAACCACGGCAGGGGTATACCCGGATACCCCTGCCCCACCAGGTTCTGAGCCACCTCCAGGACTCGAAACCTCTCAACCACCGATGACCACAATTTGTTTATTCCACCTCACGTTCATCCTGGGGAGCCTATTTCCTCTCCTTCAGCTCCCCGTCCCGCCGCTGTGAAAGAAACGGGTAAATAAACACATAACAAACAAAGGGAGGGTGGGTGGGACAAACTCAACCAGGTAGAAAGTTAGAATGACTCACCTAAAATGGCTGCTCATTTAAATAGCCAATCCTACTTACCCATAATTCCAACCCTTGCTTACTTCCTCCTAAGCCCGCCTCCTAACCCCTGTCAAGGCCTTTTTCCGCTTAGCTGCGCTCTAGCTACATGGGGCTACATAGCATGTCAAAGGAGTTTTAATAGACATTAATTTTAATAATGTCATTATGAAAAGGTGTGAACTGGGTGATTGATTTCTTTTTTGCCTAAACCTGACACTAGTAAGGATTTAAAATAATTTTGAATTGTGAAAAAGTTTTATTTTTCTCCCGACTGTCTTTTTCTTTCCTGAGGTCACAGAGGGCATTGCAAGGCTTGCCCAATCCCCTTGATTCAATTCCCAATATACCGGTTAGTTGTATGACCAAATGGGATTTCTTTTAGCGTAGTCTATATAGAAATGGCAAGAGTATAACACGTTTCAACATATAGACCATAACAAAGATTATTTACTAAAGTGTGAACTGTTGAAAATATAAAATGACGTTTCAGGTAAAAACGCCTGAAATGAATTTGCAGTTGGTTATTGATTTTCCACACAAATGAAATGGCATACAGACACTCACAGTTAATAATAGATCCACTCAGATGGTACATAAATGAGAGATCGAAAAAAAAAAAAAAAAACAAGATACACGGTGTAATATTGTTTAGTAACAGTATAAAAAGTTTTTTTTAATAAACCGATTCACTCACAAACATCGAGCAGGTGAAAACTGCTCAGGCTATAAAAGCTCTGAACATCAAACGGTCGTGCAATGTTATTACTTGATATCCCACATGACAAATGATCGAAGGGGAGCAATGAAAATAGAGATCTTTATTCGACACAAAGAAATGAAATATGAACAATATGTTCAAAAACAAGTAAGTGAAGATTTTGGCAAATTAGAAAATAAAAGCCAAGTCTAAATATTTTAGTAATTAAAATATGAAAGAACAGCTGAGAGTTAGTAAGGAAACTGTAATAAAGCTATCTGATAAAGGGGGGAGTATAGTGACATAGAATAGTGAGGATTATATGAGGAATGTTATAGGCCAGTTAAATAATGTGGAAGTGTATTGTCAATTAACAAAAGATCCAACTAAAGATATCCAAGAATCCCTATATACACTTTTGGATAAGGGAAGAAAATCAGGAACTTTAAATGAGAATATATATATATATATATATATATATATATATATATATATAATAAGTATAATTATTCACGTATTCCAATTTTTTTATGCTTTACCAAAAGTGCACAAACATATAAAATGTCCTCCAGGGAGACCAATAGTGTCTGGAACTGGATCAGTTTCAGCAAATCTTTCTGAATATATAGATTTAGACTTTCAGGATATAGTACACATTATGCCTTCATATCTAAAGGGCAGTACAGATATTTTTAGAGTTCTGAAGGATGTGTGTTGGGAGCCGGGGCGGCCCCTCCATAGGGCAGTGTGGGGCAATGGCCCCAGGCAGCACCTGGATAGGCGTGGCATTTTGCTTAGCCAACAGAAGGCTGGTGAAGATTGTAGGGATTTGTAGGTCTGCCATATTGACATTTGGCCTCCCTTGGCTTTAAAACAGTTCCATACATATAACAAGTACAGTTACCACTTGGAAGCACTTGACTCATTATTGAGTTTTATTTTACCGCCCACTGTCCCACACTGCCCGACACATACACTGCCCCCTCTCAAACACCCACTGCCTCACACACACACTGCACCCCATCCCTTACACATTGCCCCCCTCTCATACACTCAAACCACCACTCACACACACACCGCACCCCTCACACATACACACCGCACCCCTCACACATACACACAGTGTCCCCTCTCACGTACACACACTGCCCCCTCACACACACTGACCCTTCAAACACACAGCACCCCCCCCAAACACACAGCACCTCTCACACACTTCACTATTCACACACACACATAGAAAAAAATAGAACAGAAAATAGAAAAAAAATCGAAGAAAATATATAAATTTAAGTAAGCAATGTTTACTGCACTACCCTGATCTATTATTTTAGTTACCCAATCAAAAAAATCAATAAGATTAGTTTGGCATGATCTCCCTGACCCATGTTGTCTCTGATCTTAAAATCCCTGTGATTTTAGATGTTCGACAATCCTCTCTTACTGGCCTATAGTTGCCAGACTCCTCCCTACTACCTTTCTTGTGAATGGGCACGACATTCGCTAACTTCCAATCTTCTGGGACTACTCCTATTATCAATGATTGGTCTTGACTTTTGACAGATAACTGATAAATATGACCAAATGGTTTTAATTACACGTGAAAATTAAATCTATTAAAAATAAACATCGGGGTCTTCTAAAAACAGATATAGAAAGATCATTTCTTACTTTTTTTTTTTTACAGAATTACCCAAAAAAATGAATACAAAAAAAATGTTTAAAATCATAAAATAGATTTGTATTCATGTAATCAGTGCCAGGGTTGTAGATATATACAAAGAGGAAGTTTTATATTCCACATTCATTACGTATATTTAATAAAAAATTTGGTTGATCTCTTGTCTTTGTCTGTGAGGTCTGCAATATGTGGGCCTCACTACTTATTCCCTTCACATATTAATTTGTGAACATGTAAACAACATATTAAAGGGACACTATACTACAGAACAACTACAGCTTATTGAATTTGTTCTGGTGAGTAGAATCATTACCTTCATGCTTTTTGCTGTAAACACTGTCTTTTCAGAGAAAATGCACTGTTTACATTACAGCTCAGTGATAACTTCACTGGCCACTCCTCGGATGGCTGTTAGAAATCCTTCCTGGGTCATGGCTGCTTAAAATGCATCCAAACATTCAGTATATCCTCCCTCTGAATGCAGACACTGAACTTTCCTCATAGAGATTCATTGATTCAATTCATCTCTAAGGCTGATTGGCCAGGGCTGTGTTTGAATCATGCTGGCTCTGCCCCTGATCTGCCTCTTTGTCAGTCTCAGCCAATCCTATGGGGAAGCACTGTGATTGGATCAGGCTACCACTTCTGGTGATGTCAGCAGGCAGTGGACAAGTCTAAAGGAAACTGGGACAAAGCATGCAGCTGCAGACTTGAATACAAGTAGGATTTTACTATTTTTAGGGATGCATGACGGGACCAGGGTGGCTAGGTGGTGGTTTTAACCCTAAAGGGTCAGGAATAAATGTTTGTGTTCCTGACCCCATAAGTTGTTTTAGTGACTATGGTGTCCTTTTAAATATTGAATTAGATTTTTTGGGATTAATGTATTCTTTATTCCCTCCTTTTCTGAAAGCAGGTTTTAAATAGTGTTTTTATAATGCTGTTAAACACAATGTTTGTACATTGTTTGTATTGTGTATTTTATAAGGTTGTTGTGTACAAGGTATTTTTATCAATATATTGTCTGGCAATTAGGTGTTTAGAATATTCTGGAATCAGGAGCTTTGTATCGTATACATTACAAACGAACTGTGAGGTAATAGGGGCTGATTGTTGAAATTGTATTTATTTTTGTCAAACAAATATATTTATCATCATTGCTGCCATCGATCATTTGTCATGTGGGATTTCAAGTTATAATATCGCATAAGAATATGATGTTTGGAGCTTTTACAGCTTTAGCAATCTTCACTAGCTTGATGTTTGTGAGTGAGTTGGTTTATTTAAAAATCCTTTTTTTTTTTTTTTTGATATTCAATATTTTATTAAGTGATGTATATTCCACACAAACGACAGCTCCATGTACCGGGGATTTTAACCTTGGGTAGATTAGTGGGTAAAAACTTTCTTAATAACAAGATGTAACTGTGTAGTAACTGGTTCACTACAGATGACAACATCTATAGTATCTATAAATGAACATAATTTAACTTTTCCTGCAAAACTGTGGTACTTAAATATTTTTATTTTAATATACATATTGTGTGTATATATATAATATGCCGTGCTAACAAATATTGAGTGCATATGATGCTTAACCAAAAGGTCATTTACTTATTTTTTAATGTTTATTTTTTATTAATTATCCATATGCAAACAGGGACACAACATGCAATTATTAACAATTGCTCTACAAAATTCCATCTACATTATGTTCAAAAGAAAATCATAAAAATACATAACGACCAGGTCATAAACCAGCATACTTGATCAGTGTGCCCTGTAGGTGAGATACAAATAGACAAGCAAACGTGGACTTTTTATACTGCTACTAAACAATATTAATTATGTATTTTCTTTTTCTCTCCCTCCCATTTATGTACCACCTGAGTAAATCCATTAGTCACTGTGAGTAGCTGGCTGGGTACCTCCGCCAAGGACTGCTTCCTAGCTGGAACAGGGGAAACCTCGTCGTGGCTTGACTGTGGTCCTTCTGGAGGCTCTCTGTCCTGGAATAGCTCTATTCCCTCCCAGGGACTGGGTGACACACAGTCCTGGGAGCTCTAGTCCTTACATGGACTTTCCCAGCCGAATCCTCCACGAGCTGGAACCAGATTCTGAGCAATGATTATAGCCCTTCCAGTAACTAGACGACACTTAGTTCTGAGAGTACAACTGATTTTAATGAGCCAAACTCTGCCTTTTATACACAGACACCAGCAGGAATCTCCCAGGAATCTCTGGGCCTGGGAGATAATTGCGTTAAAGACCAGTAAGCTAATTATCTCCCAGGAACAGAGAGCCAAACACAAAAATATAAAAACATAAAAATACCCACAAAACATCATAAAAACATAAAATAACCCCACAGATATTACATTTCCAAATAGCAATGATTTGGGCGTCCAAGTTTTCTAAATAGCGCTCAGATCCATGCAGTGTAGGTAGAAAGTTCTGACTGGCCGCACACGTTGTCTTATGCCCAAAATAGTTCCAGGGCGCTTGGTGCTTTTGCCCGGTCAACTTTCGGGAGCTTCTGCGGCCACAATATGCGGTGCTCCGCCTGGCTCTTAGGTAGCGTTTGTTCTCCTTAGTCTCAGACACCTTCCCTCCGAAAAGTGCTCTCCTGGCGGATTTCAAAATGGTTTAAAACTGCGAACCGAGTTGTCCAGGAATCGCACAGTCACCTCATGTGAAAACAGTCCCGCTGAGGTAACCGGGAACCCACATAATCCTCATGCCAAATTTAGTTCTATAGCGGTCGCTGTTTAGTTCTATAGTACCGCTGGGACGGCTTCCAGAGAGCCAGTGTTCGGTTCTACTTGCATGAAAGGAAAGCCAGGGAAAGCTGCTAATGGCAGCTGGGCAGGGTAACTCCCAAACGGTGTCCCAGACCTCAACCATAGTCGGTGGGCAGGAGGCCAGCTTCTACACACCTCCAGGAGTCCATGGCAAACGTACGTGGAAAGAAGTGTTGTTCACAATCAAAAACACACTTAAGAGTGGATTTAAAGTTACAGTGTACTTTAATTGGATGTTGAAAAGTTATTTATTGTAATTATGTTTGTGCTTGGGAAAGGTTTTGTATTGTGATTATCACAAATACTAAGTATTGTAATTGTAAAAGTTTCATTATTATTATTATTATTGGTATTTCTTTGGGTGTAATACAATGTTTTTTAATTAAAAGATTATATTGATCCTAAGCCAGCTTCCATGTCTAGCTGAGGTTGTAGGGGGCTGTCATCCACACATCGAAAACACTAAAGTCTTTGAAATACAAACGTGTATTCCTAATGTTTTAGTGTTCCTCTCCCTGTCTATACAGGTTCACCTCCATTTCAAGTTGCCATGAAAACAATAAAATCTAGGTTTTAACTTACTGCTTACCTCTCCTTCTCCTGTGTGTCACGGAGTAGGCATGACCTCCTCCAAAATCTGTTTAATCCAATGCCCCTCATAAAGGAACATTCGGGATCTGATGTGCATTCGCTGCGAATGCCGTTCTCACATCTTTTCCCACAGAGGCGCTTCCGGCTGCACCAACAGAGTAAACTCTGTCACGTGACTGCAGCCCCCTCCTAGGAAAGTTTTGATTCAATGCTTTCCTATGGGGACTGCAATCATGTGACAGAGTTTTACTCGGTTGCTGCAGCAGGAAGCACCTCTTGTGGTTGTCAATATGACAGCCGCTAGAGGAGGATCTAACCTTGCAACGTAAACATTGCAGTTTCAGACCATTGAGATGAAGTCGCTTGAGTGACTTTAGTGGCCCTAAAGGGTTAATGGGTGAATTGTAATTAAAAATAATTACCATTATTTTTTACTAAGGTAGTAAGAGTACTACTTGAAGAAGGGAACTAACCAAAATGTGGTATTCTTTTTAACCCCTTAAGGACACATGACATGTGTGTCATGATTCCCTTTTATTCCAGAAGTTTGGTCCTTAAGAGGTTAATTCACCAAGCTCTATAAAGGTATTCTTTATAACTTTTATGTCCCTTTACCATTGTAGCTTCTAATGTTAATTATGACAAATAATAGTATGTCTGGCTCCTTGAAGGGACACTATAGTCACCCAGATCACTACAGCTCAATGAAGTGGTCTGGGTGCCAGGTCCCCCAGGTTTTTACCCTACATTTGGGGTTAAGCCAGCCTCTAGTGGCTGTCTTCCGGACAGCCACTAGAGGCGCATCTGCAATGATTGAGGCATATTATGCCTCAATCATGCAGAGCATCTGTAGGAAAGCATTGAAAAATGCTTTCCTACGGGCACTTTTAATGCGCGCGCGGCAGTGCATGCGCATTTGGCTCCTGTGACGTCGGACGAGGATGTTGACGTCGTCGGGGGAGGAGAGGTAAGGGAGCCTGGCGCTGGAATTAGGTGAGCTACTGAAGGGGTTCAGCGCCACAGGAGGGGGGACCCTGAGGGTGGGGGCACCCTCAGGGTACTTTAGTGTCAGGAAAACCGATTTGTTTTCCTGACACTATAGTGTCCCTTTAACCCCTTAAGGACCAAACTTCTGGAATAAAAGGGAATCATGACATGTCACACATGTCATGTGTCCATAAGGGGTTAATGCCAATCTGTTTGTCTATCCCTTCTGTAAGTAGTCTGGCACTGCAGGGGTTAATACCTATGTTAACATGGCAATTAACATTCTCCTAAACAACCTCTTGATACCCTGAGAATTTGTCTTGACACTCTTTTATCTGAATGATAAGGGTCACTTTGAGACTGGGCCCTAACATACTCAGATCTAGTAGCGAAACAATAAAGTGTGTCTAGGAAGCTTTACTTATCACCAGATATGGAGGACCCAGCTCTAGTGAATAGTGAAATAAACCAAAGCCTCTGTTATGTCTTAAACACAATAAATCCGAGTTCCAGATTTGTATCTGCTAACCATATCTGTCAACGAAAAGTCTGCCTTCTACACCCACAAGTTAGCTAATACTTTCCTGATTAAAAAGGCATTTCAGAAACTGATACTTTTCCTGTAGCCAAGATTTTGCTTTTTTTTTGCTTTTAGATAAAAGACCACCTGACAGTAAGAGACAGGCAATGGTTTTAGTTATTTTGTAACAATATATTGGTTTATAAATGGTAAAAAGGAACTTAACTTGTTCCTGACCCCTGCAGATTCGTGGAAGATCAAGGGGGGAGTTTACTGAAGGCTTAGAGCTGGTAATATAAAGAAATAAAAAAATGTAAAAAAATAATTGTGTTAAACCTGCTAAGACTTTTATAGTCTCCACTCTCCATCCTTATTCACTAATTTATGTGTTGGCCACACACTACCCTAGAGATAAGATAACTTTTACATTTTCAGTTAAAATCTCAAGTGTTGTGTGGCACAATCTAACAGCTATTAAATAATACGTCTAACACAGCTCAGCTCTGTACTAACCCTGTATATCTGGGATATAGCTCTGTACTAACCCTGTATATCTGTGATATAGCTCTTTACTAACCCGGTATGTCTGTGATATAGCTCTGTACTAACCCTGTATATCTGGGATATAGCTCTGTACTAACCCTGTATATCTGTGATATAGCTCTTTACTAGCCCTGTATATCTGTGATATAGCTCTTTACTAACACTGTATATCTGGGATATAGCTCTGTACTAACCCTGTATATCTGTGATATAGCTCTGTACTAACCCTGTATATCTGTGATATAGCTCTGTACTAACCCTGTATATCTGAGATATAGCTCAGCTCTTTACTAACCCTGTATATCTGTGATATAGCTCTTTACTAACCCTGTATATCTGTGATATAGCTCTTTACTAACCCTGTATATCTGTGATATAGCTCTTTACTAACCCTGTATATGTGGGATATAGCTCAGCTCTTTACTAAACCTTTATATCTGGGATATAGCTCCTTACTAACCCTGTATATCTGGGATATAGCTCCTTACTAACCCTGTATATCTGTGATACAGCTTGGCTCTTTACTAACCCTGTATATCTGTGATATAGCTCTTTACTAACCCTGTATATCTGTGATACAGCTTGGCTCTTTACTAACCCTGTATATCTGTGATATAGCTCTTTACTAACCTTGTATATCTGTCATATAGCTCTTTACTAACCTTGTATATCTGTCATATACATAGGCGTGCGCACGGGGTGTGCCGGGTGTGCCTGGGCACACCCTAATCACACCTCCGTGCTGCACTGCCTCTGGGCAGACTGACATGTCGGGTCCTCGAACCGACACAGGAGGGGGCCCGGCGGCGTGCCCACAATGCCGCCGGGTGCGAGGCCCCTCCTGTCAGTCTGCCCTGACAGAGATCCAGCCTCAGTCTGCAGCTCCGCTGGGAGTGAGCTGCAGACTGAGGTGTCTCACGATCTCCAGCCTGTAAGAGCGTTGCCGCGGCAACGCTCTGCCTGGAGATCGCGAGACTCACCATGTGGTCTGCAGCTCACTCCCAGCTGCAGACTGAAGAGAGAGGGCACCCACTGGACCACCAGGGCAGGTATTTATAAACCCCCCTTCTACCCCCTGTCACTCACTGCTCCCCCACCCCATCTACTCACTGCCCCCCCACCCCATTCAGTCACCCCCTTCTACCCACTGCCCCCCACCCCACCCCCTTCTACCCCCTGTCACTCACTGCCCCAATCCAACCCCCTGTCACTGCCCCTACCCCCTTCCCCTCTACCCCCTACCCCCTGCCACTGCCCCTCTACCCCCTTACCCCTGTCACAACCCCCCTACCCCCTGCCACTGCCCCTCAACCCCCCCTAACCCATGTCACTACCCCCCTACCCCCTGTCACTGCCCCTCCACTCCCCTAACCCCTGTCACTACCCCCCTAACCCCTGTCACTGCCCCTCTACCCCCTTAACCACTGTCACTACCCCCTGCCACTGCCCCTCCACTCCCCCACACCCCCTGTTACTGCCCCTCTACCCCCCTAACTCCTGTCACTGCCCCTCTACCCCCCTTACCCCTGTCACTACCCCCCTACCCCTGCCCCTCAACCCCCCCCTAACCCATGTCACTACCCCTTACCCCCTGTCACTGCCCCTCCACTCCCCTAACCCCTGTCACTACCCCCTTACCCCCCCAACCCCTCTCACTGCCCCTCTACCCCCTTAACCCCTGTCACTACCCCCTGCCACTGCCCCTCCACTCCCCCACACCCCCTGTTACTGCCCATCTACCCCCCTAACCCCTGTCACTGCCCCTCTACCCCCTTACCCCTGTCACTACCCCCCTACCCCCTGCCACTGCCCCTCCACTCCCCTAACCCCTGTCACTACCCCCTAACCCCTGTCACTGCCCCTCTACCCCCTTAACCCCTGTCACTACCCCCTGCCACTGCCCCTCCACTCCCCCACACCCCCTGTTACTGCCCCTCTACCCCCTAACCCCTGTCACTGCCCCTCTACCCCCCTTACCCCTGTCACTACCCCCCTACCCCCTACTACTGCCCCTCAACCCACCCTAACCCATGTCACTACCCCCTACCCCCTGTCACTGCCCCTCCACTCCCCTAACCCCTGTCACTACCCCCTTACCCCCCCAACCCCTCTCACTGCCCCTCTACCCCTTAACCCCTGTCACTACCCCCTGCCACTGCCCCTCCACTCCCCCACACCCCCTGTTACTGCCCCTCTACCCCCCTAACCCCTGTCACTGCCCCTCTACCCCCCTTACCCCTGTCACTACCCCCTACCCCCTGCCACTGCCCCTCAACCCCCCCTAACCCATGTCACTACCCCCCTACCCCCTGTCACTGCCCCTCCACTCCCCTAACCCCTGTCACTACCCCCCTTCCCCCCCTAACTCCTGTCACTGCCCCTCTGCCCCCTTAACCCCTGTCACTACCCCCTGCCACTGCCCCTCCACACCCCCTGTTACTGCCCCTCTACCCCTCTTACCCCTGTCAGTACCCCCCAACCCCTGTCACTGCCCCACTACCCCCCAACCCCTGTTACTACCCCCTTACCCCCTGTCACTGCCCCTCCACTCACCCAAACCCCCTGTTACTGCCCCTCTACCCCCTAACCCCTGTCACTACCCCTAACCCCTTACACTGCCTCTCTACCCCAACCCCTGTCACTAACCATCTACCCCTGCTACCTCCTGTCACTGCCCCTCTACCCCCCTTACCCCCTGTCGCTGCCCCTCCACCCCCTACCCCCTGTCACTGCCCCTCCACCCCCTACCCCCTGTCACTGCCCCTCCACCCCCTACCCCCTGTCGCCCACACAGTGCACCCCTCACAATCATACACACTGTACCCCACACACATTGCATCCCTCACAATCACACACACTGTACCCCTCACAATTACACACACTGTACCCTTCACAATCATACACACTGCACCCTTCACAATTACAACACACTGTACCTTTCACAATAACACACACACACACACACTGTACCCCTCGCAATCACACAGACTGCACCCCTTACACGCTGCACTGCTCACAATCACACACACTGCACCTATGTATATTTGTATTTGTGTGTATGCATGTATGTATATATATATGTGTGTGCGTATGTGTATATAAAAATACATATACACGCGGCGTGTGTTTGTGCTTTAGGGTGCACACCCTAATGCAACAGGCTGCGCACGCCTATGGTCATATAGCTCTTTACTAACCCTGTATATCTGTGATATAGCTCAGCTTTTTATTAACCCTGTAAATCTGTGATATAGCTCGGCTCTTTACTAACCCTGTATATCTGTGTTATAGCTCTTTACTAACCCTGTATATCTGTGATATAGCTCAGTTCTTTACTAACCCTGGATATCTGTTATATAGCTCTTTACTAACCCTGTATATCTGTGATATAGCTCTTTACTTACCCTGTATATCTGTGATATAGCTCAGCTCTTTACTAACCCTGTATATCTGTGATATACCTCGGCTCTTTACTAACACTGTATACCTGTGTTATAGCTCTTTACTAACCCTGTATATCTGTGATATAGCTCAGTTCTTTACTAACCCTGGATATCTGTGTTATAGCTCTTTACTAACCCTGTATATCTGTTATATAGCTCTGTACTAACCCTGTATATCTGTGATACAGCTCTTTACTAACCCTGTATATCTGTGATATAGCTCTTTACTAACCCTGTATATCTGTGATATAGCTCAGCTCTTTACTAACCCTGTATATCTGTGATATAGCTCAGCCCTTTACTAACCCTGTATATCTGTGATATAGCTCTTTACTAACCCTGTATATCTGTGATATAGCTCTGTACTAACCCTGTATATCTGTGATATAGCTCTTTACTAACCCTGTATATCTGTGATATAGCTCTTTACTAACCCTGTATATCTGTGATATGGCTCTTTACTAACCCTGTATATCTGTGATATGGCTCTTTACTAACCCTGTATATCTGTGATATAGCTCTTTACTAACCCTGTATATCTGTGATATGGCTATTTACTAACCCTGTATATCTGTGATATAGCTCTTTACTAACCCTGTATATCTGTGATATAGCTCAGCTCTTTACTAACCCTGTATATCTGTGATATAGCTCTTTACTAACCCTGTATATCTGTGATATAGCTCTTTACTAACCCTGTATATCTGTGATATAGCTCTTTACTAACCCTGTATATCTGTGATATAGCTCAGTTCTTTACTAACCCTGTATATCTGTGATATGGCTCTTTACTAACCCTGTATATCTGTGATATGGCTCTTTACTAACCCTGTATATCTGTGATATAGCTCTTTACTAACCCTGTATATCTGTGATATAGCTCGGCTCTTTACTAACCCTGTATATCTGGGATTTAGCTCTTTACTAACCCTGTATATCTGTGATATAGCTCTGTACTAATCCTGTATATCTGTGATATAGCTCTTTACTAACCCTGTATATCTGTGATATAGCTCTTTACTAACCCTGTATATCTGTGTTATAGCTCTTTACTAACCCTGTATAGCTGTGATATAGCTCTTTACTAACCCGGTATATCTGTGATATAGCTCTGTACTAACCCTGTATATCTGTGATATAGCTCTTTACTAACCCTGTATATCTGTGTTATAGCTCTTTACTAACCCTGTATATCTGTGATATAGCTCTTTACTAACCCTGTATATCTGTGATATAGCTCTTTACTAACCCTGTATATCTGTGTTATAGCTCTTTACTAACCCTGTATAGCTGTGATATAGCTCTTTACTAACCCGGTATATCTGTGATATAGCTCTGTACTAACCCTGTATATCTGTGATATAGCTCTTTACTAACCCTGTATATCTGTGTTATAGCTCTTTACTAACCCTGTATGTCTGTGATATAGCTATTTACTAACCCTGTATATCTGTGTTATAGCTCTTTACTAACCCTGTATATCTGTGATATAGCTCTTTACTAACCCTGTATATCTGTGTTATAGCTATTTACTAACCCTGTATAGCTGTGATATAGATCTTAACTAACCCTTAGGCATGTGCATGGGAACATTTTTCGGTTTGGTTTGGCATTCCGAAATTCGGCACTTTGGCAACTTTGGCACTTTGGCATTTCGGAACTTCTCTTGCAGCCACTTGGTAGATAACTCCCTAATTCCCACGGTAGTCACACAGTGCTCTAAACTTCTCATCTAAATGTCTTTTTTGATACTTGAGACTTCCTGGTGTGAGCAAGGTTTTAACCCTGCTCACACCAAATCTGCAAAATATGTAATTACATCCTAAAGGCATTAAAGCCCATTGTAGTTAAGACGTAATGACACATCCTAATGTCATTAATGGGTTAAAGAAATGCTCTAAGTAACATTTCAAGTATGGTTGTGATAATATCCACAAATAACCTTAGAGTGAGGATTGTACAACTTCACACAATCAGATAGGAGCTATTTAGGGGCTCCACTTCATGTGAATGAAACTTCACTTTCTATTGGCTTAATTTATATTATCTAAACATACTACACTATATGGTCTCCATTTCTGTTTCTATTAGATACCACCTGGACTAGCCATCCTTTAGCGGGGATTGTACCACTCAAGCAGCTCTGTCAGCTCTATAAATTATAAGTGCATCTCTTTCTCCCTATTCCATTTTATAAGATGTACTACACCATATACTTTTCCATTCATCAATTTCTTTCAAGGTTTTAAATACCATCTGTGAATATTTCAAGGTGTTGCTCCTATTCCTTAGTGAAAACCCAGGACATACATGAAAATGAGAGAAATCTCAATGCATTCTCCTGGGTATGTGTATATATATATATATGTGTGTGTGTGTATATATATATATATATATACACAATATATAAAAATTATATTTGAAAGACACTACGACTCATTTGGGTCGAAACTTAGATATACGCCAGTATGTAGTATGTAAACTGCATAAATGTATCACGTTGAAAAGGTCCTCTGAGTGTTCTCGACTTTCCACTATATTTATTCAATGCTGTATTTGCACCTAGGCACGATTCAAATTATGTACAAGGTAGGAGAGTGCCCAGTAAATATATATATATTTATTGTTGATAATATCTACCCATATGCATGTTGTCCAATGAATCAATATTTTTGTTTTTTTACATTTTCTAAATGGTTAACTTACTTTTGCTCAAAAATATTTGAGATTAAAATGGAAAAAAAAAACATTTTCCCGTAATACACGATTTACCATTTTGTATCAAAATAATTTTTTTATACACAATATGTATTATATGTAAATGCGAGAGATGGAGGATGGAGTATTAGCTGTCAAACTGCTCCCAGTTGAATCAATTACAAT
Organism: Pelobates fuscus; assembly: GCF_036172605.1. Lineage (NCBI taxonomy): Eukaryota > Metazoa > Chordata > Amphibia > Anura > Pelobatidae > Pelobates > Pelobates fuscus. The sequence continues at coordinate 165,107,757 of NC_086323.1, read as the reverse complement.
TCGTTTTTGAGCTACGGATGGAATTTATGCACAGCCTAAACTTGTGTGGAAAAGTCCCTGAGTGGTTTGTGTGTAAGAAGTAAGTGCAAAGAGGAAATTCTCAAGTTAGCCATTTTTTTTTTTAAAAGTTGTCATCATATGTCCCTTTAGAAATGTGAGTTTATACAAAGTATTTCACATCAGCGAGGTCTCACCAGGCTCTAGTGCTGCTCTTAAGTGGACTGACCTTTCGTCAGAAAGAAGCTTAGGTTACATCCACATTATTGATATCAGCCTATTCCCTGAAAGGTTCTTGCCATACCCCAATGTGTGTGCCACCAGCTGAAATATTAGTTAAGACATTACAACTATTGATGTAGTACACCAGATGCAGGCTGCATAATTTTAAGCAGCTGTAGGCATAGCTCGGATTAAAAGGCAATCATATTTTTATTGTCCATTTTTAAGGGATACTATAGTGCCAGAAATACAAAGCTGTATTCCTGGCAGTACAGCTCTGTCTGCCTCCCCTCTTTCTCGCGCCTCCTCCCACCGTGGTAAATAAAGGGTTAAAAACCCTTTATTTACTTACCTTATCCTGGCGCCGGATCTTGGCTCTGCCGCCTCCTCTGTCCCGCGATGAGCAGGCAATTATGTGCATGCGCGGCAAGTGCCGCACACGCATTAGACCTCACCATAGGAAAGCATTGAATCAATGTTCTCCTATGGGGAAAAATCTGACGCTCTGCATGTCCAACGTCCAGCGTCAGATACTGGACCAAAGGTCCGTTTGAATTCAGGAAGCACCTTCCGTTGGTGTCTGGTTATCTGGAACTGCTATGTTTAACATTGTAAAACTAAGTGCAATAGGGACACTGTACTGTACAATTAGCTGAAGTGGTCTGGGTGCCTATAGTGTCCCTTTAACAAAATAGCTGTTGCAGATGTTTAGCTTTTCCATAGATATGGATACCCCCTGTTTGCACCTGTGGAATGGCCACGCCTGGCTATCTGAATGGCACGGTGCGAATCGTGACATCACCCCCTCCTCAAAATCGCCAGTCAGTTCTTAAATTTCATATGATGGAAGCAGAAAAAATGGTCAAGAGAAAATATCTGAGTGATTCTGACAAGGGCCAAACAATGATGGCAAGACGAGTGGGTCAGAGCACAAAAGTCAATGCTTACAAACATGCATGCCCATTTAACTTGTCCATTACGGAACACGATCGTTAGAAATGCAAACCTGTATTTTTAACGCTATAATGTTCTCCTCTTTATTTAAATTTAGCCCTCTCTAAAACTAAATAAAAATTGGGGGAAAAGGGCAATGTGAGTATTGCCAAATCTACCAAACGGCAGTGCTTTTCGTTGTAAGGTTAAAGCTAAAGGACCACTTCATTTAGATGAAGCGGTCTGGGTGCATTTAGTGGTACTTGAATAAACTAGGACATACAAAACAGCCCATTATTATGGGCTTATCTGCCCATTTGATTGAAACGGATGCAGCCTAAAACTCCTCCAGTAATAAATATAATTTGAGTCAAGTGATGACTAATGGAACCCTCACAGTTTGCCTATTCAGATAGATCAATTCCAAGATTAAGCATTTCCCGTTTCAGTCAAACTTTTTTTTTCTTAAGGACCGCGGTATTTTATGAAAAACACTCCACACTTCAATGAACGTGAAAAATATTTTTGTCTTAAAAGAGCTTAACAGCTGTAACACGCTGAATGAAGGTGGGGGAGTTGTAATTCAATATATCTGACAACAGCTGTAGGATCTCGGATCATCTAATTATTTTATAACTATTCAGAATGTACCTTAAAAGTTATGCACAGTCTCAAATCGAACAGTCACTTTGGTCATTATTATTTTTTTTTTTTTTAAATATGCAATGGAATCATACGTGGTTAATTGCAAATGCATTAGCTATTACTTGGGTAAATGCTGGTTTATGCCAAAATACTGTGCAGCACTGTGTAATGGATAAACAAAGCAAACAGACACAATTTAGGTGCAATAGTAACAATTGGACTGGAATGGGTTCATAAGACTGCTAGTGAAACAGTGCACCAAGTGAAAAGGCAGTGTTTACATTGAAAAGCTTGCAGGGACAGGCTATAGAGGCCAGAAGCACTACGTTAAGCTGTAGTGGGTCTGGTGATTATAGTGTCCCTTTAACAAATAACAAATAAAATATATCTAGGGCTGCAATCAGAAATTACGCAGTACATATTTTTTTTAGCTACCCTTCAATACAGGGTCAGTAAAGATTCAAGCTATATCACAGATATACAGGGTTAGTAAAGAGCTGTGCTGTGTTACAGATATACAAGGTTAGTAAAGAGCTCAGCTATATATACAGGGTTAGTAGAGAGCTGAGTTAGTAGACATGTGCAATTTGTATCGGTCCGAATATGAATTCGGACGAATTTCGGGGCAATAGCCGAAGTGCCGAATTGCCGAGGTCCCGAAGTTCCGAAATTACCGAATTTCCGAAGTGCTGAAGTTGCCAAAGTTTCGAAGTGTCAAAGTGCCGAAGTTCCGAAGCACAGTATTGCCTAAGTACTAATATACTTACCCAGTGGAAGAAGAAGAATGTTACATTGTATACAATTTTAAATAAGAAGTATACAAACATAGCCAGGATTCAGCTGTAAGCATTTGCAACACTTACAACAATCAAGTAACATACATTCATATAAAATGTAAGTTACTTGGCCAGTCAATGGAATGACAGGAATGAATAAGTAGATAACTCCCTTATTCCCACGGTATTAGGGCCTCTTACTTTTTGATGAGGTGCTTGCAGCACTGGAATCCAGCACTGTGAATACCTCATCTAAAAGTCTGAGGCCACAAAAAATGGCCCAACTGCCAGAGGGGAGTCCCAGGTATGCCTTGATACCTGGGACTCCCTGGTGTGAGCAGGGATTTAACCCACCAACTTTGCAGGATGTGTCATTGCACTCTAAAGGCATTAGGAGAAGAGGGGAAGTTAATGTTAAGGTAGGCATATGGTTAATGTAAGCATTGGGTAAGGGGTATGGTTAGTATAGAATTAGTGTGGGGGTTGGTACAGGGTTAGCATTAACTATAAAGTATTAATTATTTACTTAAACATATTGGGCATTTAACAATTTAGGGAATGTTATATAAATCTAGTTATATAATCTGTTATATAATAATAATAATAATAGTTTGAGTTATTTTTTATATAGTTGCACTGGATGTGTAAAAAAATCTTCTCCCATCCTCACCCCCACATTTTTTCCCATTTAATTCAAAAGTAATGTTGTGTTAGGAATATATATATATATATATATATATATATATATATATATATATATATATATATATATTTAGGATGTTAACCCCTTAAGGACTGAGACAGTTGTACAAGTTGTGATAAAAACAAAATGTAAACAAAAACTAGAATTTTTCGCTATATGTCTGTTCAACCGTAATTCACCTTTTTCATATTAAGTGCACCCACACTTGTATATCATTTTGTTCAGGAGAAACAGGGCTGTCATTATACATGAACTATTCATATATGAAACATAATTCATTATGAATAAAATCTAAAACAAGTGTGAGAAATTAAGATTTTTTTAAAATTCTTTTGGTTCTGCATTTAGTGGCATTTTAACTGTGAATGTCATCATACTGTTAGATTCTACTGCAATAAAATACACATATTTGTATTCAGCAAAGTCTCACATGTAAAACAGTACCCCCCATGTACAGGTTTTATGGTGTTTTAGAAAGTTACATGGTCAAATAAAGCATGTTTCATTTTTCAGTTTATACACATTGAAATTTGCCAGGCTTTGCCTTTGAGACTGTATCGTAGCCCAGGAATGAGAATTACCCCCATGATGGCATACCATTTGCAAAAGTAGACAACCCAGGTTATTCAATATGGGGTATGTCCAGTCTTTTTTAGTAGCCACTTAGTCACAAACTTTGGCCAAAGTTACCGTTTACATATTTTTGTGTGTTAAAAATGCAAACTAATATAAACGCTAACTTTGGCCAATGTTTGTGACTAAGTGGCTAGTAAAAGAGACTGAACCTTCCCCTATTTGCAATACCTTGGGTTGTCTTATTTTGCAAATGGTATGCAATCATGGGGGTAATTCTCATTCCTGGGCTGCCATACGCTCTCAAAGGCAACATAACCAATCTGGCAAATTTCAATGAAAAAACAGAAATGTAAGCCTTATATTTGACCATGTAACTTTAAAAAACACTATAAAACCTGTGAATTGTGGGTGCTGTTATACTCAGAAGACTTTGCTGAACACAAATATTAGGGTTTCAAAACAGTAAAACATATCACAACAATGACATCATTAGTGCCGTTTGTGTGTGAAAAATGCAAACCATGTCATGTTCACTGACAAGATCATCGTTGTGATACATTTTTCTGTTTTGAAACACTAATATTTGTATTATGCAAAGTCTCCTGAGTAAAACAGTACCCCCATATACAGGTTTTAGGGTGTCTTGAAAAGTTACAGGGTTAAATATAGTGCTAGCAAATGAAATTCTCTGCCTGGGTTGTCAGGCAGGTCCCTCAAATTGTAATCAATAAAATCACTTAATTATGTAACAATATTACATAAATATGCACGTAGAATTCACAGGTTTTATAGTGTTTTTTAAAGTTACATGGTCAAATATAAGGCTTACATTTCTGTTTTTTCAAATTGAAATTTGCCAAATTATTTATGAAATTATGTAAATGGAAATATTTAAATTTTTTCTTATTTTTGTTTATTTAAATATACGTGTGTGTATATGTGTGTGTATATATTCATATAAGAATACAGTTAGAATAAAATGACATATATTTGTATTTTTTAAAATGTATTTTTATTTACCTATTGTGTATATATTATATATTTATTACACATATATATATATATATATATATATAGGAAACATGGGGGCATGGTTGCACTCACCTAAACATGCTTAAATGGGGTGCTGCTGGGGGCCATATTATACAATAAATACACAAGATCCAGCGCACTCTCCTATCTACTAAACAGCAACTTCAATGTTGACAGATTTGTCAACATTACAGGTGCCTCATCTCAGGTCCCTATTTAGCCTTGTACTGCAGAGAGCCTCAGATGGAATTTTTTCCCAAGTAAGTGGTTAATCTCATAAGAGCAGACATTAGACTGTGAGAGTAGGACCTGCCAAAGATGGGGTACATTGACGTTGTGGCAGGCTTATGCAATGTATGATCATATAATGTAACTAAATCCCCATTATTTTTGCCTAGATTAGGTGTTTTTAAAAAAAACTTTTACAAACTAATAAAATCTGTCAACATTGAAGTTGCTGTTTAGTAGATAGGAGAGTGCGCTGGATCTTGTGTATTTATTATATCTATATATATATATATATATATATATATATATATGTGTGTGTGTGTGTGTAATTTAATTCTAAGTGTATTTTTATATTAACATATTTATATATTAATTAATAAATACACTTAGTATGACATAATATATATATAGTAGTGTAGATTGGATTAGCCATATTATTCCAGTAGACAAGATGCCAAAATACCATAGTATTGCAGTATGCAATGAAACCTTTTTTATTGGACTAACATAATATTTCAAAGACAAGCTTTTGAGAGTTTTCCTGAGGAAGAGATGTGCCCACCCAGAATCCTTTGCGGTAGTAACATCACTGCAAATTTGCGATTTCTTTTTTTGCTTTTTGTGGGAAAAGCAAGTCTCTCATGGCTTGACTGGTGTGCACATTTTTGTTTAACATTGTATTAACTATGCACAGACATCAGGTGGAAGGGTTTTCAATCACAATTTTTCCCCCACCACAGTATATGTGTATATATATATATATATATTTATATTTATATTTTCTCCTCCAAGGTTTTTGTTCAGAACATGGAAAAATGCCTTAAGGAGTTAATGCCTTTTTATAGTGTGACATATTACTCTAAGTAATATAAACACTATAGATTGTGGGTGCGGTTCCTCTGTTTTTGTCAAACTGTTTATGAACGGTTTGACAAATGCCAAAGCTTTCCTGGCATTCCCACGAACTCCTTATGCTGCTGCCAAGAGAATGAGGAATTTGTGCAAAAAATAAGCAATAAAGACAGATAAAGAGGAAGTAAAAATATAAATAATAGTGATGATGCCCTCTTGAACCATAACCACTGCAACATTCCATTAAAGGAACAATCTTAGCAACATCACCACTATATCTTGCTGTAGTGATTATGGTGCCAGGAGTGCACTGGTGTCCCCTATTATAAGGAGTCAAACCATTTAAGGACGGTTCGACTTCTTACCTGTTGTCCTCCAGGCATTGTCCACACCCCAACTATGTCCTATAGAGAGCCAGGCACTCTATATCTGAGTTATACTGTGCCTTGCAAGGCTTAGTTCCTTGGATGAGAGTGAACAGCAGGGCTTAGCTCAGGAGCTCCTGCTTAGGAAGTAGTGGGGGCAGGGAGATACACCCGGGCCAAGGTAAGACGTCAAACCACTTTAAAATGATTTTGACTCCTTATAATAGAAGGGCTCTGGGGCACTCCTAGCACCATACCCACTACAGTATGTTGTAGTAGTTATGGAGCTTGGAGTGTTCCTTTAACCCCTTAAGGACACATGACATGTGTGACATGTCATGATTCCCTTTTATTCCAGAAGTTTGATCCTTAAGGGGTTAAGGTTATGGCTCTTACGGTGTCCTAAGCTAGAGAATTATTCCAAATTTTTTTTTTAATTTTTTCTTTTTTGGTAATCTTTCAATTCACCACAATTTTTAGTTTACCTCCAGTGAGTTATAGTCAGCTACCAATCAACTTGCAACATTTAGGCCAAAATAGTCCAGCTGAATAATTTAAAAAATATTTTGGACTCTTTAAAATTGGACTGAAGTTGTTGAAATCTGCAAATTTCAGACTTTGTTCACTAACCTGTAAATTGTGCTGTGTTGACACGTAGACATGCAAAGAATATGTAATTAACATATTAACATCTTTATAACCTTTACATCCTCTGGCTATTTTTTTTCCCATTATTTAATTTTTTTTTTTTTTTACTAAAATTGTTGCATAAGGGGGGCAGCATGGATCAAACAGAATCAAATCTGCAATAGATTTTCATTGTTTCCAGAGGTTTAATTTTTTTAAATCGTGGACGGCCAACACACAACGTGCATCTAAACACAGACTAGAATTCTAAGCATTTATTTGCATATTAAATATAGACTGACTGTTCTATTATAAATAACAAATGGTACGCGACATACAGAAGATACATTCAAGCTGGAGATCGGTTTATTAAGTATGAATTCATGTCAAATTCTTTAAAGACATTAATTCCACCTTCTTCCTATTCCACGCATTCCTGCTCCTTCTAAAACAGACCTTGATGTTTTGCAGCCTGAAATCATATGTCTGTCTGAGCTGGAAGGTATGCAACAAACAGAATTATAACGACATGCTAAAATCAGAAATATTCAAAACCAATTACCAACAAACATGACTTAGGAACAAACTTAAAGGGGGAATATGGGTATTTTGTATTCTGAAAACCCAAAGAAGCTTTTCCTTATGCTCATATATATAGCTTTGACATATTTATTTTGATTAACCCCTTAAGGACCAAACTTCTGGATTAAAAGGGAATCATGACATGTCACACATGTCATGTGTCCTTAAGGGGTTAATGGGAATTAGTTATCTTTTTCTGACATCACGAATGTCTTGCAATTTTTTTCTTTTTAAATTATGCTTTGAAATTATGTGAGTGTGCTAGAGTCAGTCTGTTTTGTAATTTTGTCGGATAGGCAGATGCTCAGGATAATGTGCAGATTCGTGCAGTCTCGGGATGAATGAGCATTAATTTCAAGTTGATTATTATAGAGGGAAATTGACTGTCAGTCCAAATGCTCAGAATTGCCAAGGAATCGGGGTAGATTCTCAGAATGAATCGGCAGTTTTTTAGATTCTCAGTACGAGATGACAAATTCTGTTAAATTAGTACTTTTTAAAGGTCAATGGCTAGATTCTCGGGATGAACAGGCAGAATTTCAGCAAAATTAGTTATATTCTAAGGAAAAATAAGTACATTTTCAAAGAAAATAGGCAGATTACCAATGACTCAAAGAGAATGAGCTGTTTCTCAGGGTGAACATTTTAGGGTCAAAAAGTTACAAATAATATATATCTTAATAAAAAACGAACTGGTGAAATCCCAGCTTGAATACAATATATCTATATTCTGAGAAGTTGGAGTTTTAATGTCGTCTGGTTAGGGAACCAATTAACTACCACAACTGTCGAGTTTCTAACTAGAGCCTGTGAGGAAGCATTAAAGGAATAATATTTCTAATTGTGTTTGGATCAATCCATGAATTCCCCCGAACATAGACCAGTTCTAGGGCATGGTATTCTGCAAATCTATATTCGGGGAAACTTCCCCAAACATGGATTAGCTTACTAAAGCATGGAATCCCGCAAATCTGTGTCTGGGAAAAATTCCCTGAACATAGATTAGCAAATTAGCGAACTAGCGACGATCACAGCTAGGGCTTATTTTCGGGGTAAAGCTCTACAAGCATTCCCCGAAAATAAGCTAAGGCTTATTTTCGGGTGATGTCTAATTTTCGGGGGGGAAAATTTTAATTTATTAGAGATATAATGCATTCAAATGAACTAATAAAATAACATATGGAAGACCTCAAACTGCTGCATTGACATTGACACAAACCAGGAAATATTGCAAATAATTTGCCAATCCTCTATGCTTTGGCATATGATGGAAATGCAGTACATATGCAATAAACTTAGACAGCATCTACTAAATCTTCTTTGAAGTTAGAGTCCAACATTCCAGACTGCCAAAGATAGATAATTTTATTATGGGAGGTGTGGTTATAGGTGTGGCCAGTGGGTGGAGCTATTTCAGATTATTATTGTTATTTATATAGCGCCAACAAATTCTGCAGCGCTTTAGAATATTACTGGTAATGGCAATAACATACATTTAAAAATGAATGTAGAGCAGGTTATAGCATTTTATTGATGGAAACCCATTTCTATACACATTTGCCATAGTTCAGAAACCAGTACAGTGAGGCTGATTGCTTAGTTTGATATTACAATTATTTATACAGCGCCAACATATTAGTTCTAACAAAAGACATATGACATAAGGGAACAGTGAGGAAAGAGGGCCGTGCCTAAACGAGCTTACAATCTAAAGTGTTGAGGACAAATACACAATGAGAAGTGAGGGAATCAAGGGATCTAAATGTACCTGAGGATGGGAGGGCTACTCAAACTCAAAACATGTTCTCAACTTCTACAAAAAAATAGACATCTATATATGAAAATATTACAGGGATCTAGGTCCCCCCAAACATGGATTCTATTTCCTAAAGAGGAACAATTGTGAAGTACACCTATTATATAGTATACATGCAAAATGCATCTGTAATTTTATTTATATATATATATATATAGTGTGTGTGTGTGTATATATATATATATATATATATATTATCATCAGTAAGGTATTTTGCATGATAATCAGAAATATTCTCGAACCTCAGGTGTTAACAGTGACCTTTTTAAGTTCCAGTCCTCAAAAGCCGCAAACTCACTGTGATATTCTGAGCACATTGCTTACTGATGCACAAAGGTAATTGGTAAATTACATGTTAATTTTAGAAATCCTAAAACTCTGGCAGGTTAATGGCCTTTTGAGACTGAGAGGCACAGCCCTGGTTTACATCATAAAAAGGAGACAGGCTGCTTGTTTTATTTGAAATGTTATCCAGGATGCCTTTGCAAAACATTTGACCCTTTGAGTGTCAGGGAGGTGTGCGGTACATGTTAATCAATACACAGCACACCCCTCTTGCTCTCTAAGGGTTAACTTAACCATGAAACCCTCTTGCTGGACCCACAAAGCCCCAACCACAAAACAGCTTTGCTTAACAGCTGTGTGTTCAGAAGATTGTAAACATCACTCTCAGGCAATCTCAGGAGAGTTTATCTAGGAAAGCTAGTGTACCCAAACCATAAATTAACTGTTTGCACAGTCTGCTGAAACACATGTGATTGCTCTTTAAGATTTGTGTAGGAATGGTAGTGTCAATGGCCTTACTGCCACAGCACACTGATCTCCCCTATATAGATTATGTCTATTTAAGTAAAAAAATTTTTTTACAATAATACACAAGTTACTGCTATGTATATAAAAAAATAATATTCTAACAAATATAGAATGCTAAAATAATGTCCAAAAAAGTTTTAAGTGAGAGGTTCAATGGATTACTTGTAATTAGTTTTGCATGGTCCTCAAAAATAAAAAGAAAGTCTACCAAAAATGTAGCACCACATTCTGATTGAAGTGAGGTTTGTTTTCAGAAGCTTGCCACTTTGGACTTTTTTTGTTTTGTCTCTTATTTATTTATTTATTCTTTTTATGTATCATTTGTATATTTGCTGTTTTAAGTTTTTTTTGCTGAAGGGTACCTGTGATGCCCCAAATAAGGGCTAATCCTGGGCGGGTGCAGAGGGCCCAGCCGCCCGAAGGTGGGGGTGCCGAAAGGAGTCCTGTCACAGGGTGCCCAGGAGGTTTAGGGCGCCCTAGTTGTGGTGCTAATTCAGTAAGGCAGAGTAAGTACCTGCTTACCTGGATAGCAGGTGCCTACAATCTCAATATATGCTGGAGGGAGGGGGGAGGAAGGAGGCAAGAAGCCAGTGGCGGGAAGAGTGCACAGATCTTGCAGTTCCTCACTTCTCCCTTGCACACTCTGTGATGCCGGGACCGTAATATGATGCCATTCTAGCCCCGGCATACTACAGAATACGTAGAACGAATGAGGAACTGCAAAATTACAGCACAGCCCCAGACTGGACCCCAGGGAGAGGTGGGAGGCTGGATGGGCCTCACAAAATAAAATTAAGGGTGTGCAAGAATGTGTGTTTTTCTGTCGGTGAGAGTGTGTCAAGTTACTCACCATTTTAAAATAATCTTTCTGTCAGCCATTCTCAAGCTTTACAGCTGATTTTCACTGTCCAAGTGTATATATGCACAGAAATCTCACTGAAAACAAGATCACTACCTTTCCCAATCACTGCAGGCATTGGGGATTGCAGCAAAGGTGTGTCTTTGAGTCAGTGAGTGTGTTTATGTCAGTGTGTGTGTGTTTCAAATCAATGACAGTGTGTGTCTGTCACTGAGAGTGTGTGTATGACAGTGTGCGTCTGACAGTGTGCGTCTGACAGTGTGTCTCTCTCAGTGAGTGCGTGTCTGATTAGAAAAATGGGTGGGGCTTATAGATGGAAAGGTGGTTGTTGCCATAGAAACATGCATGCCTGGAAATTTGCAAAGGGGGAGTTAGTAAGATGACCACGCCCACATGGGAGCATCAAAAACATTTCTGCACCCTGGCATCTGTTACCCTAGGATTGGCCCTGCCCAAAATAACTTATGCTTAGTAGATTGAGCATACAATTCTATCAAGTTAGTTTTGCTAGCAAACATATACATTAGGAGAAAAACATTTAAAAATAGTATTTTCTACAATATGTTAGTCAATGCCTCAGCATGCCAAAGCCACTTTAGTTCCCTGGTGCCCATATTTGATAACTGCCCCTGGGCAGCACAGAGCGAGCGCATCATTAGACACGCTCACACTGTGCAGCTGACACTAGTACCATGCAGGGAGCACTTCGGCAACACTGCCTGCATTGGTTTGACAGGCAGCCTGGCCGGCCTGCCCTTTTTTTGGACTGAACAGCCCGATTTAGATAAGACTGCCTGTGGTGGACAGCTTGGCCTCTGCCAATCGCTGCTTCCTAGTAACTCAGAGTTCTTCCAAGCACGCCACCAGACACCATAACCACTGCAGTCCCCATGGCCAGCGTTACAGCTCGGCTGTGGTCTCGCTGTCCTCCACCCACTCTGGACCCAAGTCAGGGATCCAGCTTCCAGTGGGTAGACCTCTCCTAATCCTGAAAGTCTACCAGGTACAACCGTGTTGTAATCCAGGGGAGTATAGTGATTATAGCAATCCCCAGAGTAGTGCATATAACTGTTCCCTCCAATCATGAGACGAGGTTCTATGTTAAGGGTGAAGGAGAACTTTTTTAATGGAAGCCACACATGGCCTTTTATGTGAATCCCCATGCAAGTGGTTTACCGTGACATTTTCCACTGTACCTGAGAGGAGACTGTGACAAAGTACACAACTTATTGGCATTAACTCCCAGGTCCAGGACATACACCCCAAAATACACAGTTAACACTTAGGTACCCCCTCAAGTCCTATATCCCCGGATAGCCTGGATCCCGAAAGCACTCAGATCCCACAAACACAGCCAAAAAGCCACCGGGCACCTGCCCAAAAGAGTTCCATGAATTCAGGCTGAGCGGTCGGTCCCCTTCGGGAGTACGAATCACAATAAAACCAACTAATATATAAGAGAAAAAACGGGTCGCAAGAGTATTCTGAGAACGGACAGCAGCTGAAATAGCCTGCCCTTCGGTGGGTCCCCGCTCAGAATTCAAGCTGGTTTTAGCTCATCTTGTGCCATTACAGAGAGAACATATCTGAAGCATATCAGACTGGTCCCACCCATACGGGCAGTCCAGATCCGAAATGCCAGCAAGTTCTCTCTGCACGAGAGATACAGCAAATATATAAGTTCGTACGTTAGCTTGTCGTGCGTCCCTCGTTCGGGAGTTTTCTCCCACCGAATGCCGTTCCATTCGCAAACATTTTCCTGAACTTAACTGGAGGTGGAAGTCCCAGCGGTGTTCGCGCTGTCGAGTGCCCGATTATAGTTCCATACACTCGATGACCAAACACCGCTGTAAGCGTTCGCAGCTAAAGATGGCCACCGCCATGTGTTCGTCCATACGAATGGCAGCCACCCAGCCAACCGCTGAGAACGTTGAGTTAATTGCCGTTGCGCAGCTGAGAATAAGGGTTACAAGGGTCAACTGGCAGCACACGACTCCCCTGGGTGGTCCAACTGTTCGGGAGTTGGTTTGGCATACGAACAGCATAAGTCTAATGCGTTCGACACATCTCATGTACCGAACCTGGTGATTAAAAAGGCACAAACAAAGCCTTTTCACAGTCCTGAACCAAGGTCTGATACATGGGCCCGTGGAGAGGTTCTGTTTGCCACACTGCCTCTATCGCAGGTGACCCCACCCAGTGTTGGTGTCACTAGTGAATGAGGTTCACACCACTGGCAATGCCCCCTTACCGGTCCTGATTTGAATAGGAGCAATATTCCACAAATGCAAAAATGAAATTTTTCTCACATACAGTAGGTGTGACAAAAATATCTCAATAAAATTGGTCAAAAACCTTGCCTATAGGTATTTGTAAGACCCCTGAAGTCATTACTAGCAGTACAATCTACTAAAAATCGCAACAGAATGTAAAAAGAATGTCTGCATTTGAGAACAATGACTAATTACAGTAAATACAGTCATCATATATTTAAAAAATAAAGACTTTTTAAACTGCTACAGCAATTTTCATTAATCTGTGCACTGCTAATGTAATGCTGACAGTGAATGATAACGTCCATTCACTTCTCTCCTGTCTATACTAAATTCTGGTATTGAAGGGGTTAAACATTAAAACAACTATACATTTAACTTTTTCAGTCTCCTTTGGAAACTGCCTTCTTTATACACAATATTTAGCCTTTATTGTCCATATTGGTTGTGATCTACAGAGTGAACCCTTCAGGGGTCAGGAATGATCAACCCTCTAAGGACCAATGTCAAGATGGTGTTTCTTACTGTGTTCTTGGCAATTAACATGTTAAATACACATATCCAGATGTTTTTGCTGTGATTTACTTGATAGTTTAACACTTTTTAGGACTAAAATGTGATTTACATCATATGGTCCAAAGTCCCTGGGTAAGAGGCTATCCTGCAAACAGCTCTACAAGGTTCTGGTACATGACCTAATTGTATTGTTTCACAATTCACAAATAACCTTAAATATCAAATGCCTAGTTTCTCATATTTTTACTTATTCAATTTGTATGGGGGGGGGGGGGGGGGGACGAGGGGGGGGGTGGTTGTTTAAAAAAAAATAATATATATATATATATATATATAGATAGATAGATATATATCACTAGTAGTGCAGACTATATACAGTGAGGGGAAAAGGATTTGTTCCCATGATGATTTTGAAAGTTTTCCCATTGACAAAGAAATAATCAGTCTATAAATGTAATGGTAGGTGTATTTTAACAGTGAGAGACTGAATACCTGTAACAAAATTTTAAAAAATCCAGAAAAATGCAGGTCAAAAAAGTTATACATTGATTTGCATGTCAATGAGTGAAATAAGTATTTGACCCCTTCGACTTAGTACTTGATGGCAAAACCCTTGTTGGCAATCGGAGGTCAGACGTTTCTTGTAGTTGGTCACCAGGTGAGGCTGACGTTTGGCAACTCGAACCTTCAGCTCCCTCCACAGATTTTCTATGCAATTAAGGTCAGGAGACTTCTTCTTGAGCCACTCCTTTGTTGCCTTGGCTGTGTGTTTTGGGTCATTGTCATGCTGGAATACCCATGCACGACCCAATTTCAATGCCCTGGCTGAGGGAAGGAGGTTCTCACCCAAGATTTGATGGTACATGGCCTTGTACATCGTCCCTTTGATGCAGTGCAGTTGTCCTGTCCCCTTAGCAGAAAAACACCCCCAAAGCATAATGTTTCCACCTCCATGTTCGACGGTGAGGATGGTGTTCTTGGGGTCATAGGCCTACTCCTCCAAACACGGCAAGTCAAAGACCTCGATTTTGATCTCATCTGACCACAACACTTTCACCCAGTTCTCCTCTGAATCATTCTGATGTTCATTGGCAAACTTCAGAAAAGCCTGTACATGTGCTTTCTTGAGCAGGGAGACCTTGCGGGCGCTGCAGGATATCAGTCCTTCACGGCGTAGTGTGTTACCAATTGTTTTCTTGGTGACTATGGTCCCAGCTGCCTTTAGATCATTAACAAGATCCTCCCGTATAGTTCTGGTCTGATTCCTCACTGTTCTCATGATCATTGAAACTCCAGTAGGTGAGATCTTGCATGGAGCACCAGACGAGGGAGACTGACAGTTATTCTCAATTTACAACCTTTTTGACATGCGTTTTTCTAGATTTTATTTTTGTTATTCTGTCTCTCACTGTTAAAATGCACCTACCATTAAAATTATAAACTAATCATTTCTTTGTCAGTGGGCAAACATTCAAAATCAGCAGGGAATCAAATACTTAAAGTTTATCAGTATAATGAAACAAAGACAATTTTAGTTAAACGACTTTTCTTTCATACACTACAGTGCATTGGAGCACATCAAAATACGCATGATCAACTTTCAAAAAAGCACAGACACTCAGACAGGATATAAATGAGGCGTGAGCTTTATATTTGCATATCTTGTAAAGATGACACAGTGACTCTCACCAATTTTGTTCATTCACTTCACTTCAATTTTTGCAAGTTTTACAAATATGCCGTCACGGACTGTCACCAAGCCTGCACTTTCTGTAATCACAATTTCAATATGTGAAGTTGATACATAAAGGGACATTTGCTGCCATTATGCCACAAAGAGTCACTTTTAATGTGGCGTAACCAGTTATGAAAGCATGGATATCGTTGTCTTTTTTTCTTTCCCGATGCGCTTTGTAAATTCAGTTAGCAAGTGGGTCTGATTAACACTATTCACAGAGAACAAAGATTAAAACACATTTCATTTGGCACTTGTTGAACAAACTGTGACCACAATACTAGGCTCATTATCAGTATCTCACAGGTTAAACTAGAATGGGCGAAAGACAATAAAAACCTCTTGTTTCTTAAGTTTTAAATGAAAAGTGGTCCTTTTGTTTAATATTAAACTCTTTGATGGCCTGGAGGATGTGGTGTATCATGGCGTACAGATCGTTTAAATAAAATAATTTTCACTAATTCTTACGAAAATATTGTTAAAACTTTGGAAAATCATAGCAATAAAATGTCAGTTAAATTGATCTTAGAGTTGGAATAGGTCCCAGTGATGTCATGCATAGAGAACCTCACATGACATAACTGGGATTTGCAATTCCTTGAGATGTTTGCTCCAAATCAGTTGTAACATTTTACAGTCTATTATTTTTTTTGCTTATGTTTATAACAAATTTGTAACTATGGTTTTAATTTCTTTTAACCATTTAGCATGATGGCTTTTAAAGTAGAGTGTACATCATCTAAAAAAAAAATGCAAGTGGGCTTAAAATAGCTTTATGGATTACCTTAAATGGATCTTAATGACAGAAGACCATAAAATTGTAGGACCTCTCTACTTAAACTGTGAACATTATCTTTTGTGTTGTCCTTGTAACTGAACTCTATGTGTCCTTTGTGCATTATATCTCAAAAAAAGTCTTGTCTCCTCATGTACCCCACTTCACCTTATACGAACATTGCTACTAATCTAATATCAAGTTCTACCTTTAAATTGGATTCTCATTCCACTTTTTAAATGTCAATATGCCAACCTCAGCTTGCATTTGTACTGCCCTCCGGTACTCAAACATATCTTCTCTAGCTTGTACCTTGACAACCATCCTTATCATGCTTATTATTTTGGTATGTATATATATATATTCTCAACTCCACTTCTGATCTTAAACTCTTCTGTTCTGACTTAATCTTGGACACTGACCTCCCATATCTCAGATTGTCTGCTCTGATGCATCCAGCTCAGTACATCCTTGCCCGATGTCAGTAATGAAATGCGTTCTCGAATATGATCTGGCTGATCGGGCCAAATGTTTTCAGGTGCTCCTACTAACAGAGTAGTAACAGAGACCAGCTATCCAAGACAAAGAACTTTGCAATGAAACTGGAAGAGTTTTTGGGGGTTGGTGTATGGGTTGTTTTGTGTACAACTTGACAGAATTCATGTTTAGATACCCTTTGCCACTTTTCATTGCCCGCCAACGAAGTTGCTCCTGTGGACACAGTGGGATAACACAGAGTTTGCATCCATACACATGGGAATATTTTGGAGCACCAAAAAAATGCATAATAAGCCTAACACACAGTCTTGTTATATCTTCACTCATATATACAGATTTACTCCACATGCATACAAATACATACATAGCAGTGCCGTAACTAATGTAGAGAGGACCATAGAACAACAATTATCTGGAGGACACCCTCTAGGTCAATATGTAGATCTTCAACTGTCATAAGACCCCCGCAATGTTTTGCAAGCTGGGGATCAACCACTTGACCATGTCTTTAGGCTTGTGTTTGTGTGTTTGAATTGTGAGCATATTTTTGTATGGGGTTTATGTGTGAATGTAGTTGTGTATTTTTATGTAGGGTTGGTATTTGAATGCTGGGATACACACAAACACACGTACAAGCATATATACACACACACACACACACACACACACACACACACGTACAAGCATATATACACACACACGTACAAGCATATACACACAGTGATACACACAGATACATATACTATACACATATATACTATCTCCTCCCAAATGTAGCTCTCTCTCCAAGCTGGGAGGAAATTACATCAACTCACTTCCTCCCAGCACCAAAACTGCCGATCTGACAGGTTTGTGCTGTTAAAGGGTTTCTGATCAGAGATGCTCATCAGGTGTTCCTAGGAGCCAGCAGTTCTACTACTGATACTTGCATTATAAGACTTCCTTTTAATTCTGTTAAAATAGATTCTTCTCCAAATCTGACATTTAAATATACTAATTAGTCCCACAACTGATACAGAATATCATATTTTAGAACAGAGTTGTAGCTCCACAGTCCTTTCGTATGTTACTAGACATTTCACACAATACACCATAAGCCATTGAGAGCAAAAAGGTTAATACTTGAGTAATGCAATTCATATACAAAGGATGATGGCTGTCTATATCCATTATATATATCAATTCAATATGTTTTTTATAAGGCTATCATATTAAAATGGGGGGCTCTTTACTCTCCCTCTGAAAATTAACAATAATACTTTTTATTTTATCTGTATCAGATGAAAGAAATGAGTTTTAAAAATGGTGCCTATTTTTTAAGTAAAAATATACATTAATCTTTGTCATGTTAAAATTGTACAAATGAATTCTTTATAGTCATTGCCTCAGGATATCTTGTAATGGTCACTGAGTTAATATATACACATCTATACATTGATATATCGTATCCCCAGTCGCGTTCATTTTCTTAATTTATTAGGACCAGCTTGTTCCCTTTTTTTTGCATTACCACTACACTTTACCAATTAAATATTGTCAGTCTACGCTGTAACATAATCTCTGCTGAAATTCACAGGCGAGATTTAATCTCGACAGGCCATTTGGAATCATTTCTGAAAAATGTAAAAGCCAACATTCTTCAGTACGATAAAAATGTCTAAAATGGGAGGATAATCCATTCATGTGAGAAGCTGTCAGGAGTGCATTCACTTGCACTGTAAAACTAAACCACCTTCACCATTTGTTGTTACAGCGAGTTTGACCCATGGAGGTTTAGTGAATTCTCTCAGATTTCTACCTGAAACCTATTCTATCCATGTGCATCTGTATACACACAACGTCAAGCTGCAAGACCCGCATATGTTAAAATTTGCATCAGAACTACACATGAGCATTTACTCATGTTTCAACTATATAACCTGTTTTAGTATGTTTTTTGATGTGATGTCATACATTCAGTCTATACAGATAGAAGAATAATGAGAATGTATTGAAAACATAAATCAATAACTGGGCAAGAAAGGAGGACAGCAGACCACTCATTAAGTAGACTAGGTACTCATTGCGAGCGCCACTGTGGGTTGTTGTTGTTTTTGGGGGGAGAAGGGGTTGTCTTTTGTTGTTTGTTTATTTTCCTGACTGGGAAAGGATCAAACTGCAGGCAGAACTTGACCTCGGCAAGGGATCATAATGTGTAATGACTTATATACACTTCTCAACTTGTTTTTTTAATTCTCACCCACTCTGCGACATATATACCACCCATTCTACCTGCTTTTCATGAACGTCCTATCACAGATTCAGTTACATAGTTACATAGTTACATAGCTGAAAAGAGACTTGCGTCCATCAAGTTCAGCCTTCCTTACATTTGGTTTTTGCTGTTGATCCAAAAGAAAACCAGTTTGAAGCACAATTTTACAACAAGCTAGGAAAAAAAAAATCCTTCTTGACCCCAGAATGGCAGTCAGATTTATCCTTGGATCAATCAGTTATTACCCTACATTGAAAGATTATATCCTTGAATATTCTGTTTTTGCAAGTATGCATCTAGTAGCTGTTTGAACATCTGTATGGACTCTGATAAAACCACCTCTTTAGGCAGAGAATTCCACATCCTGATTGTTCTTACAGTAAAAAAAAAACCTTTCCTTTGCCTTGGTTAAAAGAGCACTGATTGCAATTTGTATTCATTTTTAGCTTTTTAATACATGCTATTGAATTTTTTACATACTTTATCCTGATTCTTCATTGGATGACAAGGGATCACTGAATAAACCTCATCAAACAAATTTACTCCAAAGAAAATAATGCATTTTATGCTTCAATATATATCATATAATGTGGACTACCTTCTAATATGAACAGCCAATAAGACGGTTATACAGGCTAGAGCAGTGATTCCAACCCAGTCCTTATGGCCCACCAACAATCCAGATTGATGTATTTCCCTTTTAAATTCCAATGGAGATACTGACAAAACCTGGACTGTTGGTGGGCCATGAGGACTGGTTTGGGAACCCCTGTGCCTAAAATGAGAGGAGCCATTAGCCATATAGAACAGGGCTAGGCAACCTGCAAATGAGGAGAACATCTCACAGAATGCTTTGCCCATATTATGACTGTAAGATATGTATTTCACAACATCTGGCGTTCTGATCTAGAACACTGAGAATCACGAGCACCAGTGAAAGTTTCATTTATTTATATAACCATGGGGAAAAATGTGACTATCAATTTTCTTTGCTTATACTCTGTAGTAGAGTGTAGAAGTAAATCTTTAAAATGTTTGACCCTGAGAAAGGCATTTGAAATTATTCTTTCTTGGAGTGCATTCAATAAAGTTCTGACTCTATTGCAGTAGGGCATATTAGGACATTGCTGATGATCACTACATACAATCTTTTGACTGATAGGATTTGTAATGACTGTTGACAAGAGAGTGGCTAATGCATAACCTATTTTAATGTACGTCTGTTTATGGCATTTATAACAATGAAAGGGTTACTCCATGCACTAGAACTACTTCAGTGATTTCAAGTTGTCGTGATACTTGACACTTTTGTGGTTGGTGTAACCATTTAAGATTCAATATAGGGATGTTGCAATTAATTTTAAATCATGAAGCTTAAAGGGACACTGTAGGCACCCAGACCACTTCAGCTCATTCAAGTGGCCTGGGTGCTGTGTCCCTTTTGCACCTAGTGCTGCAATGTTAAACATTGCAGTTCCAGAGAAACTGCAATGGTTACATTACAGCACCAAGTCAGCCTCTAATGGCTGTCTACCAGAGGCCACTAGAGGGCTTCCTGGATTGAAACGGACCTTTGGTCTGGTATCTGACGTTGGACGTCCTCACGCTCTGCATTTATATTAGATTGTTCCCCATAGGAAAGCATTTATTCAATGCTTTCTTATGGGGAGGTCTAATGCGCAGGCAGCATTTGCCGCACTTGTGCATTAGCGTCTGCTCATCGTGGGGCGTTGGAAGGGGCGGAGCATTGGCCCAGCATCAAGGGACATCGGCTCTGGGATCAGGTAAGTAAATAAAAGGTTTTAAACCCTTTATTTACCTGGAGAGGATGGGCGAGAGGGAGGGTGGAGGCAAGGGGAGCGATAGTGCTAAGAATATAGCTTTGTATTCCTGGCACTATAGGGATTCCTTTAACTTTGGTGAGTTTTTGAGGAGAGCCATATATAACAACTGCATTATGAAACACAATGCATTACACTTCAACTTGGAAGTAATGTTAGTAACTAAAAGGAATGGAACATATCAGCTATGAAGAAAGGTCAAATTTAAACCTCTTTAGTTCAGAAAAACATCGCCTAGGAGGGAATATGATAACATTATACAAATATATCCAGAGCCAATACAAACCATTGTGTGGAAATCTATTCACAAACCGGACTTTACACAGAACACGAGGGCATGCGTTTAGACTGGAAGAAAGAAGATTTTGTCTAAGGCAAAGAAAATATATATTTTTTTTACTGTAAGAAGAATAAGGATGTGGAATTCTCTGCCTGAAGAAGTGGTTTTATCAGAGTCCATACAGATGGTCAAACCGCAACTAGATGCATACTTGCAAAAACAGAATAAAGGATCTAAGTTTTCAATGTAGCGTAATAGCTTCTTGATCCAAGGATTAATCTGACTGCCATTCTGGGGTCAAGAAGAAATATTTTCCTAGTTTGTTGCAAAATTGGAAGTGCTTCAAACTGTTTTTTTTGTTTTTTTTTTGTCTTCTTTTGGATCAACATCCAATAAACAAAAGTGAGAAAGGCTGAACTTGATGGACCAAATCTCTTTTCAGCTATGTAACTATGTAACTAAAAATCTAAAAATGTTTTTAATTAACCTGTAAGCACTGAAAAACTTAAAGAGAAACTGAATCAGTAGGGAATCAAAGCTACACATGGAAAGTTACATTAGCATGGTCATTACACAGAAGCAGATGTGCGAATCGTTCAACTTGATGGACTTGAGTCTTTTTTCATAACTATATTACTATGTTATTAATTAAAAGCTGCCAAATGGCATTACATGTTTAATAGTTTATTTTTGTACTCATACAGGATTTGATTTAGCAATTGTATCTGTCACAAATGCATGCTGGATTTCATAACCTCCTTTGAAAAAGATTATAGAACACTTATTGTATTTAAAGGGAAACTACAGACACCTGGGACAGTGGTTCCAGACATTGTATGACCATGTCTTGCAGCAATTGCACATATCTCAAGTTCTGCCCCTCCCCCAAGATATTACTGAACTACAACTATCATGATTTTATGGTGAACTATTGCATTCAAAGAGTGCTGGGAGTTGAAGGCTGTGACACGTTTGCTGGGACAGAGTTTGAGTTTCTTGCTATAGAAATCTGCATATTTCTAACTAATTGACTTATTGGGAATCCCAGACTTGATGAGGACACTTATTTAAAAACAAACAAACAAAAAACATTTTAAAGACTGCATTCAAGGGTGCCAAGTAACGAAAACCATGGATGTCAAGTTTAACATTAAATCTAATGAGAGACCGACTACAAACAACAGAACACTTTCCCTCTTTTTTTACTGGAACTGCTGAATAAATCCCACAAACCCTTTTAGTGCCTTCACTAAAATAAATTGGGCGATTGGACGAAAGATCCTAGCCAATTCCTGGCCTCTGTAGACGTTGCTTTAGAAGCTATCAAAACTGGTTATATGTTACAAACAAAAAGTTAAATGATAAAGCAGCTATGCCTCTTCCCACACGTCCAAAAGCGAAAATCTTTATGAAATGCTCAAAAAGCTAAAATCTTTATGAAATGCTCAGAAAGACTGCGTTAGAATTTCATTAAAATTCCAACCCAGTCAAAGATAACACAAGACAATGTAGGGACCACGTGTCTTATGTATTTTTTCTAAGTTTGACAAAGCTTGACAAAAAGGTGAAGTTTTGTCTGTCAAGCTTTGTCAATCCCTCAGCCGTCATTAGAGGTGGGAAGAGGGGAAAAAGGCTCTTTCTATAAAGGATCCCGCAGTCTCCTCCATATGCATGTATGCTGTACGAGAGTACAGCAGTGATATCGGCTCCTTGCAGATGAAATGCCAGGAGCTGAAGATGGCCTCACGGACGATGACGGCGGCACCTGCAAGGGACAAATTAAGGTAAGTAAAAACCTCCTTCCCTGGCACCATCACCATCTTGCAAATGTACAAAAAAATTCTATTTTTAAAAGATGTTTTATTTTTTGGGGCAGTATCTCTATTATGGGTTAAAGGTGGGGGAGGCAATTCAGGCTAGAAATGTTCCTTCTAAAGTTAAAGGGACTCAAAACAATCCGTTTTCCTGGCACTGCAGGTCCCCTCCCACATCCCATCCCCGGTTGCTGAAGGGGTGAAAACCCCTTCAGTCACTTACCAGAGGCAGCGACATGTCCCACGTCGCTACTTCTTCCTTCGCCGCCGCTCCTCCCCTTCATTAAGTCAGCCAGCGGGGGAGACTGATCACGCCCGCCGGCTGGGGAGGCGACTTAGACCTCTCCATAGGAAAGCATTGAAAAAAATGCTTTCCTATGGGGATTTTAGCGACGCTGGAGGTCCTCACACAGCGTGAGGACATCCAGCAACGCTATAGCACAGATAATAGTCCAGCGACGCTATAGCACAGATAATCAGGGAAGTGCCCTCTAGTGGCTGTCTAGTAGACAGCTACTAGGGGAGGACTTAACCCTGGAAGGTAATTATTGCAGTTTATGAAAACTGCAATAATTACAGTTGCAGGGTTAAGGGTAGTGGGAGTTGGCTCCCAGATCACTCCAATGGGCAGAAGTGGTCTGGGTGCCTGGAGTGTCCCTTTAAGTTTACTACCGTATTTTTTGCTCCATAAGACGCACTTTTTTCCCCCTCAAAAGTGAGGGGAAATGTCTGTGCGTCTTATGGAACGAATGTGAAGGTTTACTTACCTGTCTTGTAGCGTGGGCCGGCTTAACAGCGCGCACCGCGGTACAGGAACTTCAATTTCAGGTTCCAGTTTCCGGCGGGACTGAAAGGAAGTGTGCTGTTAAGCCGGGCCCACGCTACAAAACAGGTAAGTAATTATGGGACGAGGGGGGGTGGGGACACTATGGGAGGTAAAGTGCACTATGGGACGAGGGGAGGGGGGGGACACTATGGGAGGGAAAGTGCACTATGGGACAAGGGGAGGGGAGGGACACTATGGGATCAGAACACTATTGGACAAGGGGAGGTGGGGGGGTTAAAGAACACTTGGACAAGGGGATGGGGGTTAAAGAACATTATGGGACAGGGGAGGAGGGGTTAAAACTCACTATGGGACAGGGGAGGAGGGGTTAAAAATCACTATGGGACAGAGGAAGGGGGGTTAAAAATCACTATGGGACAGGGGAGGGGGGTTTAAAGATTACTATGGGACAGGGGAGGGTGGGGTTAAAGATCATTATAAGACATGAGAGGGGAGTGGGTAGTAAGAAACACTATGGGACAGTTTGTTCAGAATATTTTTTTTCTGGGTTTCCTCCTCTAAAAACTAGGTGCGTCTTATGGTGTGGTGCGTCTTATGGAGCAAAAAATACGGTATATAAAGTTTTGCAATAGAAAAAGTAATGGAGAGCTATTTACTAAACAGTCACTTCACGGGTGTCGACAGGAAAGTTACAAAATGTAGGCCTCTGTCTCAGCCAAAAACATGAATTCAAAAAAAGCCTCATGAAAACAGAAATAAAATATCCAAGACTTGACCACCTACGCTCACCAGCATTTCGGTTCTCACGCAACGCAAAGAGGAAGCTTTCTGCCTGCACACACTTGTTAGGATCTGTGATTTTTACATGTGTGACCTATATTAGATTTGCATCAAAAGCAACAGAAATAGTCTCGAGGAATACCAGCTTAAACAGTTAGTGCATACAGGTCATATTTCACCCACAATGCTACATGTCACAGCGTTTTACATACATTATTCCAAATGGCTAATCATGTCCTTAAACAATAAACAGCCAGTCAGGATAAATAATCCTATGTATCCAGCATTTTAAATGGTTACAGCTGTTTTGAACATATGTACTTAAAACGTTAATTGTGAATGTCATTTTAATGTACAAAGGAAAATTTTAGTTGATGGAAAAGTGAAAAAAGATGTTTACCTTATTGAAACGGTAAAACAATAGTAAAACCATCTTGACATTGCTCTTTCTTCGAACTAAGCAGGGATGGATATTGGGTAAAGCATTGCTGAGCATGTAGCAAAGGAACATACACCAAGGATAAAATGTATACAAGTAGTGTTCTAGAGGAAGGTGGGGTTTTTTGTTTCTTCTAACCAGTATCTACAGGCAGAAAGGCTAAAAAAAAAAAAATGCCAATAATTACCATCTCGATATCCAGTGAAATTATTCCACACACATAACCTGCACTGTGCAGTAAAGTTCCAACATCTATACAACCCTAATTAACTGCAGGAACAAAAGCATGCAAAGAGATACCAACTCTAATTCTTAGACCATATTTTTTTTTGTTCTTACCAAAGATTTAAGAATAAAAATGAACAAAGAAATTACATGACAATTCTATATTTAGATCGCTGTAAAAGTTAAGAATGTATTACATCTAATGAATTATGTTACAATAAAACAAATGTTTATTTCATATATATATTACAGCATTTGAAAGGTGACATTTTTTTTTATTTTTTATTTTTTGTTTTACAAATTTTATTTAAAACAAAGTAATACAATTGGAGGCTGTGGAATGATACACAGCATCCGGCAATGCTTAGTACTGTCCGGCAGTACTCAGTACTTGGCATCTACTAGATGTCTCATTACTGATTAATCTAACTGCTCTTAAAGGAACACTTCCATTCCTAAACCAATTTACGCTTATTTTCAAGAGGCACCCATTGATAGGCTGAGAGTGTCAGTTGGTGCTCTCAGCATATTAGTGTCAGCCAGGCAAACTGCACAGTATAGAGGAACGGAAGCTTTAAGGCACTCGTGGCATTCCTGCCCCCATAACAACTTCATATACGCTTAAATTGTTATGGGGTGGTAGTGTTCTTTTAAAGGAACAGTAAAGAATGTGTTTCTTCCTGATTGTTTTTGGCAAACTCTGCTGAGTGTTAATTCTTGAGGGTGCCAATACTCTAAAGAAACTAACCAACTGTTAACTTTTTTTTTTTTTTAAAGTAGGGACAGGAAAGGTCTGGACAGGAAAAGATTTTTCATACAAGACATTCTTGTATGCCATGAACAGGAAACATATTCATATCTGGCTATGGTTTCTTTTATTTAAAATACCAGCTTACAAACAAGAAATTGTGACATCACATTAGCTTCCTACATTCTAATTTGAAGCTAGCATGAAACCTCTTCACTTTGTTAGCTTGTGGCAAAACAACTTTTATTTTTGTATTTTGTTAGAGGTGTAAGTCATTTATTTTGTATCCAGCTGTTTGTAGGTACATTACATGTCATCCTGTCCCTCTGCATTCTACATATTTTTGCTGGCAAAGGCAAATTAATAGGTAGGCATTGTTTAAGTACATTCTTATGTAACATGATGACTTATGCAGTTGTATAGAGGGAAATGAGCCACGTCTATGAAAATGCTTTTGTAATATGAAATTTCGTACCTGTTGAATCACACTATTATGATACATATGATGGTATTTGAACCATGTGTATGTCCAGTTGAGGAAATCTTATTTAAAGGACAACAGTGATCACATTTTCTCAGCCAGGTATTGATATTTTTAAAAGAGGTGTATTGAGAAAATTTCACTTATCTGGCTGAGCATCCATGTTCGGTCACACTCTCGGTTGAGCAGCATGTAGTCTGATAAAAGTAACTTGCCTGCTACAGTGATTGTTCATGTCATACTCGGCAGCAGACAAGTTAGGTTAGGACTTAACTCCATGTGGGCTCCCAGCCCAGAGGAGGAACAGTAAGCTTGAGGAGTTTCTTGAGCCTGCAGGGGGGATGGGTGGGGTAAGTGTGCGCGATCAGCGATCCCGGCATCGTTGAACTTGGCCTCAAAACAGTCTCTCTAATTCTGTTTCTACTTGGCTCAAAACAATCTTTGGTGCGGCGACTATCTTGGACTCACCGCATGGTAGCATGGTAGGCCGTGACTGCAGAGATTATGGTCACTCCATCGAAAAGGGGGGCCTGCGGGGCTCAGAGAAGTCACTGTGATCCACTCAACCCCAGTAAGGAGATCAGCCGTCTACCAAGCCACCTCATTTATAATTATTCTCTTATTAGCATTTCTATATAATCAACTTTTTCCATAGTACTTATTCAGTGGGAAAACTTACAGTGTAATAGACAAATGATAATAATATTGATAAACACACAAAAGGTGAAGACTGGCCCTGTTCAAACTGGCTTGCAATCTATGGTGCATTAAATGGAGACGGAGTTTGGATAGATGAACAAAGAGACAGAAAGATGTATTTTAGGTGAGCATGGCTCCAATGTAATTTAAACCTCTGTTTATTCTTGTAGTCGTTCTTCCACTTTATTGTACAGTTTACAGCTGTCTGTCTGCTTTTTTTTTTTTTTTTCTTTTCTTTTTTTTTTTTTCAAGCAAACAAAATAAAAAAACCTGAAAACAAATGGTACTAATTTATTGTACTCAACGCATATAAGATTACGGGGGTTCCATTAAGCAAATATAAATCTCTTTCTTAATCAAAGACTAAAAAAAAAAAAAATTACGTTTTTGCGGAAATCTAGTAACTGACTAAGTGCCTACTTTGCATGTCATTTGATCCTTTTTTTCCACAAAGGTTTCATCAGTCAGTAGATTAATACTGATTTCATTGGTATCTGACTAGCAGCTTAATGACATACAGTGACTTATCACTGTCTGATTTTCTTTAACGATCTGTACAAGAAACATCACTGATTCATCTGGTATTTCAAAAATTCGACACTGTGACGAACAAATGACTCACTGTGGTTGTAGTGACTAATTTGAGGTCAAGTTGGTTATTTCCGAATTTCACTGTCAAAGCATTTAAATCTTTTGAAACAGTTTTGATGGGTGGTAGTTTATGGTGGACTCTTGCGATGTTGCGTCTGATACAATTCAACCCCAAATATTCTACAGCTGAATATTATGTCTAAGCAAAGATTTTTTTAGACTAAACAAATCGTTTGAGCTCTTCGTTAAGTCGTTTTTATAAGGATATATGTAAACAATAGTTAACGTGAAATCACGTTTGAGCTACAAAAGTTAAAAAAAAAAGTAATTGTAGCATTACATTGAGGATAGGTGGAGATACCAGCAAATAATGTATAAATGGATACTTCTGAAAACAATTCCCTTTTTGGGAGGGGTTAGTATGGGCTCATTCATCACCGGTATAAATCTACTATACAGAATATTTAATATATACTTCATAATAAAAAAATCCAAAACCTGAAAAGCCAGAAACCCATATTTAGTGTCAAACTGCTTAAACATTTTTTCACACTGAATGGACGGACATGCGAGAGGACTGCAGGCACTATAACCAATTCAATGAGATTACATAGTTATAGTGCAGGGGTAGGCAACCTATGGCACGTGTGCCATGCACGGCACTCAAGGTGTCTTTGCATGGCACTCAAGGCTGCTAGAGCCAAACATGCTCTGGCTTATCAGGAGTCCCAGTGAAACTTCAGATATTTGCTAATACGAAAAGGTGATGAAGGACAATCCTCAATTTATGCCTTGCAGCACGTTGAATAAGTGATCTCAGGTCACTTCATTCCAGCACTTGTGAATGGGAATCCACACTGGAGTAGAGCAGCCCACAACAGTTATTGCAGCTCCTGCCCGGCCAGCCTGGTCCCCGCTGGACCCCAGAGAAGCCACCCATACTGCTAGATATACATGAAATTCAGAATAACCCTCCCCTCATACAAATAATATGAACAGCCTACACACAAACACACACAATCTGCACAAACGCAACACCACTGACAATCCACATGCAGCCTCTCACATGCAATACCCCAAACAGCCCCACACATACACACCCCACTAAACACACAATGTGACACATCCATCCACACACAATTCTGCAAGCAGCCCCCATACACAGCCCACTTTCATAGGTACACAATACCACAAACTACTCATTAAGATATGCAATATAATAGCTCATGTACGCACAAATACAATGATACAACGTGACTGCAGTATAAATAACACAAGCAGAATACGGCAACATACACACCTCAATTTAAAAAAATAGGACTGGCACACTACAGGACATTACAATCTTATTTCGGCACAGTGCGGCTAAAAGGTTGCCTACCTCTGTTATAGTGCCTACAGTGTTCCTTTGTTATATGAAGTTGGAAGATAGACCATATTAGTCCATGTACACACATGCTACACTCCTAGATACACCCACACAGACACAACATCCACTATACACATACACAAACTACACCCTCTAGAACCACACCCCATAGACAAATACACACACATGCTTTCTCTCTCTCTCTACAACCGCTAGACAGACACAGACATACACACCCAATCTCTACAGCCCTAGACGCAGACTTTACAGCCAGTGGAAACACATACATACTACAGTCCCTAGTCACACGTCGTACACCACAAACCGCTATGCACACACATTCCCACAATCAACTTCCAACCACATACAGCACCATAGACAGCCCTTACTTTCACCCTTTACTAGCCATGTCCCACTTTTGACATCTGGTATCCCTCTTATAGGGACACCATAGACAAGTCACCAGCAAACGCAGAGCTGTGTAAAACAAACACAGGACATTGTTCTCATTATTATTATTATCGCCATTTATATAGCACCAACAGATTCCATAGCGCTTTACAATATTATGAAAGGGAGGATTTAACTATAAATAGGACAATTACAAGAAAACGAACGATAGGTTGAAGAGGACCCTTCTCAAACGAGCTTACAGTCTATAGTTACAGTATAAAACATATTAGGACAGGAAATAGCAATCAAAATAGGTGGGAGTGAAGGAGAGCTGGAAGAGAGAGTAAACGAGAGAGCAAGAGACAGGTATGTGAGGTAGAGGTTACTCTGGGAGGCCATAAGCTTTCCTAATAAGATGGATTTTAAGGTACTTCTTAAAAGATGCAAGACTAGGGGAGAGTCTGATGAAGGCAGGCAGGCTATTCCATACGAAGGGAGCCGCCCATGAGAAGTTCTGCAAGAGTGAGTTGGCTGTACGCGTGCGAGCTACCGACAGGAGAAGGTCACGGGCAGAGCAGAGAGACCAAGAAGGGGCATACTTATGGATCTGTGAAGAGATATATGAGGGGCTAGAATTGTTCAGTGCTTTATGTGGGTTAGCACTTTGAATTCACTTCTATAGGACAGAGGGGTGAGTTGTGAGAGGACCGACTAGAGAGGAAAATCAGTCTGGCAGCAGCATTCATTACAGACTGTAGTGGGGCAATACGGCTTTTGGGAAGACCAATTTGGAGAGGGTTACAATAATCCATGCGGGAAATTACTAGAGCATGGACAAGCTCCTTGGTAGCATCATGGGTAAGAAAGGGGCAGATGCAGGCTATGTTTTTAAGATGGAATCTACAAGATTTGGCAACATACTGAATGTGAGGCTCAAAGATGAGGCCAGAATCAAGTATGACGCCAAGCGCGCTTGCAAGGATGGACTTATGTGGATACCACTAACTTGAAGGGAGAGTAAAAGAGGAGGATCAGTATTAGGAGGAAGAAAGACAAGGAGCTCGGTTTTAGAGAGATTGAGCGGGAGGACATCCAGTCAGAAATGGAAAAAAGGCAAGCAGTGGGATAGGTCCAAGGAGGAGAGATATATCTGTGTGTCATCAGCGTACAGGTGGTAGTGGAATCCAAAAGAGGTAATAAGTTTGCCAAGAGAGGCAGTATGAAGAGAAAATAGAAGGGGATCAAAGACAGAGCCTTGCGGACTTCAACTGAGACAGGACAAGGGAAGGAGGTATCATTAGAAAAGGAGAAACTGAATGAGCGTTGGGAGAGATAAGAGGAAAACCACGAGAGGACAGAGTCACAGAGACTGAGTGATTGAAGAGTTTGAAGAAGGAGAGCATGATCAACGGTGTCAAAGGCAGCAGAGAGGTCAAGAAGAATTAGTATGGAGTAGTGGCCTTTGGATTTAGCTGTGATTAGGTAGTTATTAACTTTGATAAGAGAAGTCTCAGTAGAGTGGAGGGGGCAGAAGCCAAATTGAAGAGGATCAAGGAGAGAGTTGGAATTGAGGAAGTGAGGCATATGGGTAAATACAAGTCTTTCCAGAAGCTTTGAGAAAAAAGGGAGCAGGGATATGGGACGATAGTTTGAGGGGGAGGACGGGTCAAGAGATGTTTTTTTTAAGGATAGGTACTACAGTGGCATGTTTAAGGTCAGCAGGGACAATGCCAGAAGAGAGAGAGCAGTTGAAGATGTGTGTTAAGAAAGGCACAACTCTTCAGCAGTGCTCTGTACACAACTAACATGCTCACCTTGAGTTAAGTGCATGTCATTGTTGACGACATGGCACACTCCTCTCGGCCCCTGTCCTCTCTAACTGGGCTGCTCTGCCTTTAAATGACCGGGCTGAATCTTTCCCCCCGAGTCTGTCCTTGCATGTACTGACTGTGCCAAAATAACAACAATAATAATAACAAAGTATTTAACCAGGAAAGGTACATTCAAATTACTCTGGTTTTCAAGTACGTCCTGGGGATGTTTCCTTAGCCCAACATTCAGGGGTTGTTACTATTACCCAATGTAATGGTACTCTTCTGGATGACACATAACTGGGGTATCTAGTTGCATGCCTAGTTTGCCTACATTTGCCTGGAAACAAAAAAGCGTCAATTTTTGGAAAATAATTAATTAAAACCTGTAAAATGTTCTTTTTGCATGTCAAATACAAGCAAATAGCCCTCTCGTACAGTAGTACTGGTTGAAGAAGGCAACCCCCACTGCATGCTGTGTTAGCAAGTTTCAACCATAAATGTATATTATGTGTCTGGACAAACTTAGGTTCTACAGAATATATTCCAAATGATTCCAATTCGCCCCCTCCCTGCCTTCATCCTGTTCATCATTAGGGGGCTGAGTGATTCCTTATGATAGTCCAGGGACACACAGGAATTAGACATGTGCTGGCATGAGATTTCTGTAGAATCTTTAGTTCTCCTGAAAGGTATTCATCTTCTAAGCTCGTGTAGGTCCAAGAAAGCAGAAAAATAAATTCAACTCGTCTGTTGTCCCATTCCCTTAAAACAGAAATCTGCATTCTTCATGTTTTTTTCTATTGCTGGCAAAGTGGTAGGAAATGCTAATTTGGAAGTAATATTTGCATATTTTTAGAAAAGTGCTTTTGGAAATCTCCCATTATAGAACAAAGGAGGCAATAGTATTCTGAGCATGAACATGTAAAAGGGGGGAAAAAAACATAAATACAATTGTGCTTTTATTTGAAACAGAGTAATGTACAGAGCACGATGCCTTCAGGAGTAATCTTCAATGGCCCGTAAGAAAGACAAAATTGAAATGTGCTGTTCTTTTTTGTTATAATAACATACAGTTTTGTCGATATGATATATTACATGCATGTCACTGGTCGTGTGTGCTGTGGGAAGCAGTTTATGAGCCATGTGATTAGGTTTTTATTGTTTTTGTCAATAAAGATTTGCTTCTTCAACCACAACTTGCACATGTGATGTGGGTACCTTACAAAAACCTCAATATCTTCCAATCTCATTTTTTTTTATTGGTAAAAAAAAAAAAAACCCACTCAGATAAACTTTAGAATAAGTATGTAAAGCATTAAATATTACATTTATTAAACAACTTAAAATAGCATTTATGAATATAAAGATGACAACAAAGTTCCTCTATTTCTAAAGCATTACAATAAGAAGTATAACTGCAGATCAAAAATTTTCCTTCACAGTTATTAAGCTTGATATATATGATTATATATATTGCCTTATCATTTTAACTTGAAAAAATACTTTAAAGTTGTGGGACTTATATAAATGTAATAATTAAAATTAATTTTAGGAGTGGTCACGGAGGAAGTAATCAGGCTGTGCAGTGTGAAACACTGCACACCCAAATTTTTCTTTTAAACTCATGCAGGTCAAAAAAGTTACACCCCTGGCACACGTGACATTGGCAGCTTGAAACTCTGTTCCAGACTCCCTAATGTCTAATGTCAATTCTGTGCATATTTTATATCTGTCGAGCTGGCTCTATGAGAAGCCTATGATTGGGCCACGCAACATCATGATGTCAGGAGGGGGTGTGGGAAGCACCTCAAGGACCTTTGCCTAGAGCTGGTTTTCAGGTAAGTAAAACTTTTATTCCTTTTTTCTCTTCCTTCTTTTTATAGCGGGGGGATCTAAAGAATAATTCCCAACAAGGCATTATTTATTTTATACATTAGAACAGCTGAAGTAACCCTTTCATTTTAAAATGAAAACTTTATTCTGATTAGCTGTTAGAATTCTAATCACGATTGGTGACCAATATTTGCTATAATTGCAGACATAAATTCCCCAATAACCCTTCTGTTATGAAACATAAAATGATATTGATAATAAATATATTAAAATGATATTGAAGCGTTCTTGTTTTCTTTAAAGGGACAAATTATATTAAAGTTTGTGGAAAACATAAAAGAAACAAACTTTCCACTGGAGTGTTGGAAGGAAGGTAGAACTAGAGTTGATCATAAAACGGAGGTAACAACTTGAAGGTTAATGTAGTCATACATTTGCTAATGTCTGCTGTGCAAGATCATCATCAGTGATTTTCAGCTCTGTCTGAATCTCTAGCTCCCCATTTTGCTGAAAATGGCAGGAACTAAGATTTGGAATGATCCATACTGATTTCAGAAGAGCTGCAATCAAGTTCGTCAAATAATTATAAACCTGGAGTTTAGTGAACAAAAGGTATCTCTGTCACGGACTCCGACATCTCTGAATGCAGCCACGCCGTCAGAGATGTTTTCAACTTACCTGGGGCTCGGCAGGCAGCTACCCGGTCTCCCTCCGTTCTGGTCCCCAGCGGATGAGACATTCTTAAGATGTGCGTGCGGCATCACGTCAAAGACGCGCACGCACGTTTTGGGGTCAGAGGACAGAGACAGCCAATTACAGACTAAGGAGGGTGATTTAAACCCATATTACTTTTTTGTCAGTGCCCTGTCATGGTTTCCCTTTGCTGGTTATCTGAGAGAATGTTCCTGATCGTATTATTTCTGGTATTTGGCTTTGTCTTTGACTTCCCTGATTTCTGGTATCCTCGACTTTTGGCTTTCTCTCATCATTATGTCTCATTCTGTTTCCCTGACCTCGGCAATTATTTTTACTATTCTTGGGTAAGTCCGGACATTCTAAGGTCTGGTGAGACGTTAAACCTTAGTTCAAGGTCTGATACTATTTCTGCGTGCTGGATCAACTAGTAATCCTGACAATCTCATAGGAAAGTTGTTCATGTATAAGTTACTAGTGGCAGTGTTTAATTATGCATCTAACAAAATAAAATAACAAATATTTTCCACAGTTGCTCTGTGGCCCAATCTCTCTGCACTGTCATAAATAAGTATGTTACGCATTGACCCATATTTCCCCCGTATCTTCTGCCTCCCAATTCTGTCACACTTACTCATCTCCTACTGTACATATTACCTTCTCTACAATCCATCCAACACATACCTTGATATATACAGATACATACATATGGCATTAACTTACATATTACAGCCCCTTAAGGGACACTATAGGCACCCAGACCACTTCACTAGCTTTGTATTTCTAACACTATAGTGTTTCTTTAATGTAGCTATCAACATTTCCTTTCCCCCTGCAATCACTAATCTGTAAAAGTTTAGATGGCTGAGCAGTGTTTTGCTTGATGATGTATCAAGAACTGTAAGCATTAGCTATAAAATATTCAATATACATTGTTTAGTACACTTATCAATCACATAATAAAGAAAGAAAAAAAGACTATAGAGGTTATAAAAGAAATTCCCATATATCTTGTCATAGTATAATGCTAATGAAAAACATATGAAAACAAGAGGGAGAGGAAATATTGGAGGTTGATAGGAATATGTTGTGAAGCCATTAACTAGCCAGCTGGCTGGAATTCCATTCCAGTGGTAAATAGTATACATTGGGTTTGACTTGGTCAGGGAAGATTCTTAAAAGTGCATGGAAGAACGCCCAGAATCCATCCTCACAGGAGATGTATCTACCGCGAGGCTGACAAGGCATTTACCTTGGGCGGCACTTTCAGGGGTCAGCAAAAAAAGCCGCCCCCCCAAAGCCCTGCCAAAGGCCTTGCCAACCTCTTGTCCTGGGGGAACCTGGAGCTGGCCGGCAGGCCATCTTAGGGCCCCCCTTCCAAGGCTGGCATCTACCTTATGTGGGAGGCAGGGAGCTGAGCAGGAGGAACAGAGCTCCCTCGCCACCCGCCTCCACTCTGCGCCTGCCAGCCTGACTGCCCGCCGAGCTGCAGCCAGCCCCACTGGACCACAGGGAAGAATCCACTCCAGCACTCCCAAAGGTAGGGAGGCTGGGTGGATTAAACTTGAATTTTCTTTAATTGTGTGTGTGTGTGTGTTAGTGAATGTGTGTGTGTGTTAGTGAATGTGTGTGTGTGTTAGTGAATGTGTGTGTGTCTGTTAGTGAGTGTGTGTGTGTCTGTTAGTGAGTGTGTGTGTGTCTGTTAGTAGGTGTTAGTGTCTGTCTGTTAGTAAGTGTTAGTGTCTGTCAGAGTTAGTGTGTGTTAGCGGGAGTGTATCTGTCACTGAGAGTGTATATATGTTTGTCAGAGCGTGTATGTGTTTTTGTCAGTGAGAGTGTATACGTGTTTGTCAGTGAGTGTGTGTGTGTGTGTCTGTCAGTGTGCGTATGCGTGTTTCCATGTGTGTCAGTGTGTGTATGCATGTCTGTCATTGAGAGTGTGCGTCACTCAGTGAATGTGTATGTCTGTCAGTGTGTGTCTGTCAGCTAGTGTATGTGTGTCTGTCAGTCAATTTGTGTGTCTGACACTAAGTGCATATATATCTCAGTGAGTGTTGTATGTGTTTGCCAGTGTGTGTCCCAGTGTGTGTGTCTGACACTGAGTGAGAATGTCTGCATTTCTGTCAGTGTGCATGTGTGTCTTGTCAGTGAGTGTGCATTTGTCTGTCAGTGAATGCTGGCCTGTCAATATATATGTGTGTGTGTAACTGTGGATGTGTATGTTTCAGTGAAAGTGTGTGTTGGTTAAACAGTGAGTGTATGTCAGTGAAATCTGGAAGGGGGGTGGGGGGGGGGGGGGGGGGTAACTGAGTTTTGTCATGCCTAGGGCAGCACAAAACCAGAATACACCAATGTGTACAATGAGATGTCATTGGTGATTTTGTGGTAGGTGCATTAATATGAAAACAATAGGGGAAGAAGAAAAGCTTAAGAAGTGCAATGGTGTAATTCACAATAATGGGATATAAGTAGACATTCCCACCACAGGTGTCATAGGGTACCTTCAGTCTCCCCACATCTCCAACACAAGTTGAAGTACACTATAATAAACATATAATACACTGCATTCTGCATATCTATAGAAGACCAGTAGTGAGGATTAAGTTCATATATGTTTTTCCCACATTTGTCCCATTTATTTCCTTGATGAAACATCTTCCCAAACCCTGTAAAAGATAGGGATGTATTCAAAATGGAGATGGCAATGTCCAGTGGTGAATACTGAGTACTTTTAGGCTGGCAATCCCATAATAAAAATAAAACATTCTCAAAATCACTATATAGTGCACCAATAGAGAAAAATATTTTTACAAAAAATCAAGTTTTGACTAATGTAATAATCAGAAATAATGTCTTTACTGTTTAATTGAACAATGAATATCTCCTGTTACTTTTATAGGAAAAGTCGTGTTTTCCATACAACCTTTCTCTCTTTCTCCTATTAATAAAATCTGGTTTTGAAAATATTATGAGGTCTGACTAGGTTTGCTTGACAAAATAAAAGCATGTTAAACCTCCTCATAGTACAACATCCACATTTCCCCAGTACAAGCTGCGGAGATCAGTTGCAGGCAGCATGCTCTGCTCTTACCAGTTGCTAACCACTTTGGTAAGTAAAACTTCCTGCCAATGTGTGTAGCTGGGTCCCCAGAGCCTAGAAACTGGCAGGCTCAGTATCACAATGCTGTGAGACTCGCCGCACATCAAGTTCAAACTAAATCCCCTACGCAGTTTTCGTGTATTTAACTCCTTCCCTGCCAGTAAGTCTGCCTCTTTCACACTGAAACTTTATTTATGAGACAGTGATGCTGCCATGAAGCAAAGGGTTCAGGTTAGCCTAGTTAGTAAAGTTAATATAAAATTACCTTTCAGTAAATGAAATAGCCTAGCTTAGTATAGCTATTGGAAGCTCCTAAGCAGGAGATTCCAGCTCTTTGCATGAAGTATTGGGGACAGGTAGTGGCACCTTGCTCACTAATGAAAATGATTACTTGCAATGGAGGGGTTTCAAGCTTTCCCCCAGATCCAGTGCTAGGATTTTTGGCTACATAGATGGTTTTCCACCTGTGTAGGCCTGTGTGTCACTTTAACATGCTTCGGTGCCAAAAAACTGTTTTTAATGCTGAATGCACAAATGACACCAGACACTATAACTACTTCAATGAGAAGATGCTGTTACTGTGCCTGCAGTGTCCCTTTCCATGAACGGAGCTTGTGATAGGCTTGCAGCTTATTATAGTGTGTCTTTCCCTAAAGTTAATTCATATTAAGAAAATTATCAATTTGTTTATTGTATGTTGTACTGCTTATTATTATTATTGTACCAACAGAGTCTTCTCCCTGTCGGTAATCAGAATCCCTGTTATGATTGGTTAACTGGTGCAGTGTACACAGTGAGCCCTGTTTAAATCTATAGAAAGAATTGTGCTCGGCACAAGGTTTACATTTAGTCACACCAGGTATTCCTTCAAATAATGAGACCCATCAAAATAGATCCCACTCTGTCCCTTGTGACTAATGAAAGTATTTAGAAAACTGGGCAGACTAGATGGGCCGAATGGTTCTTATCTGCCGTCACATTCTATGTTTCTATGTTTCTATGTTTCTAATCACACATTGCCATTGAAACTATATGTGATAATAGTTTGTCTTTGCATGAAGCCCTGTGCTGATCGCTGTGTGTGTGCCAGTGAACAATATAGAAACATGAGAGCCTGCCAAGAAATAATTTGGCAGTAGATATGATTATATACCAGTCACACATAGTTCTTGATGACCTCCCTATGGTTTCTACTGGTTAATACTGCTTCCTGCTTAATTCTATACTGGAGGGATGCAGCCTTATTGAAAATGTGTGTGTAGGGGTAGTCTATTGCTGCAGTTTCTTGCCAATTGAAATTTGTGATGTATGGAAAGAATATTGCATTTCGGTGTTGGCTGAAAAGAGTATGGTAACGGCCAAAAGTATGATGGGCATTGTGTTGTAACAAGTTCTCATAAGGTGTTGGGTGTTAAAAAATAAAAAAGTCTTCAACTAACCAAATCTACAATTTCTTTGCATGATTTCTTTTTGTGTATTTTGTACCATTATATAGTAATTTTTAAGAGCGCTGCAGTAAAGCAATGGATACTGCTCACCTCTTCTGCCTAAACGATTAACAGTGACAAGCCTCCATATACCTTGACCTATACCAGAACAGAAAGTCCACCCAGAAAGTGCACATGTATGGTAGACGTGGCACTTACATTGTACCTAAGGACTGGATGAGAGTATGGAGAATCTCCTTAACTGGCCTATTCTAATTTATTTCTTTATCTGATGCAAACCAAGTGATAGCACCAAAAGTAGGTGAGCAGCCTCATCGTTAATTGCAGTCATTTCTGTAGCTTGTCCGAGCTCTCCATATTGCAGACTGTGTGTACTCCAGCAATGTTTAACACAATTAGAATCTTTCCTGCCTCATGGCGAATCCTGTCCCTTATATGGCATAGGTTTCTTTGCTGAATGTTTGCTTTTCAATATGAGTATACCAGGATGATACATGATGAATAAATGATTGCTAAATTCACAAACATAATTTATTGCATATGTGCAACTGTCTACATGATCAGTAACAATCTTAAAAATAGCAGATTTGCACTTGAACATCTTAGGAGGCGGTAGGGAAACATCTGTCAGAAATATTGGAAAGAAACCCATGTAGTAGGTTTTTTAGTGAGATTCCCACATAACATGTAAATCCCTGGGTATCAAAAACTTAACACTTTCCTCCTTTACAAAGCATTACACTTTAAATGTTTGAATGTAATGTTAAATATAATGATGCACAGGAGCTTGCTTGGTCTAAACAGGTCAAAGTTATCTTAAAACAACTTATTATTGTGGTGAGAAAAAGGCAGAGATCCTTGGCTGAACAATTCCCCTTTCATGGGTTGACCTACTTATCAATGTATTAAAAGTTCCTATAGTCCCTCTTCCTACCTTCCCTTCTCTTACTCATGCTGACAGGACCCCAAATATAAAACGTACGTCACAACTCTTGGCTCTTTCTTTTATTATCTGTGACCTAATGCTGTGTAATGCTGTGTAATTGCCAGATAATCCTTATAAAATGATGCCTTAAAAGGTTACTACAAGCATCATAACCATTACAGCCTACTGTAGTGGTTATGGTGCCTGGAGAACCCTTCCCCAGTTCCACAGTAATGGGTCAAACAATTTAGCAATGGTTTGTCCCCTTACCTGTGTCTCTGAAACTCCCTGGTGGTCAGGTGATGAGTCACAGAAGCATGGCCATCAACATTCAATGGCTGAGTGCATCAGCTGACCACTCTCAGCCAATGACTGACCTTGCACAGAATTAACATTAGCCAGCAACTCTGCTCCCAGGCTTGCAGATGACACTGCTGGAGTTGAATCAATGCATCCCTATGGGGAACATTCAGCACCTCCATGCATGGTATGGAGGCACTGCACACTGTGCAGCACTGGACTAGGAAATACCTCTAGTGGCCGTATGCGTGATGGCCACTAGAGGTGTTACTAGGCAGTAATGTAAAAATATTTTCTGTGCGAAGTGCTAATGCTGCAAAACATGCTATAGACACCAGGAACACTACATTAAGCTGTAGTGGTTCTGGTGACCATAGTGTACCTTTAGTATCTTGAAATCCAGGGGCTTCCTGAAAGTCATCACTAATAATATCACATTTGGCAGTTTCCTTTTGTATAATTATCAAAATCAGTTTATTTAGATAACAGGTCTTTGGAGGGAATCAAAGCTCCTTATAATTATGCAATTAGACTAAATGAAAAGAAAACTAAACTGTATGAACAAAATGAACTAAATGGAAATGAGAGGTTTAACAGATGAAATACTGTTTTAACATATTTATATTTGTAGTCGGGGACAAAAGCCGTATACATGATAAGTTAGATATATGAGCAAGTCGGTTGTGGTGTGCGAAAACCAACGTATCGGGTAGGCCTGTAATAAAAGAGGGCCCACCTGTAATAGTAATATGTATAAGGGGAGAGGTGGTAGGGATGAACCAGGCAGCATCAGCCCTGTGGTGTAGGGGGCCTGAGTTTAAATAGCCGGGTAACCCCTCCAACAACTTCAGGCTACGCCTTCCAATATATATATATATATATATATATATATATATATATATATATATTGTTTTAAAATGAACATAAACAGCCTAATTGGAATTAATGTGAATGTGTAGACTTGGGGTCAACAACCTATGGTACGCCTGTGAAGACTGGCAGACCCAAATACCAGTTGGGGAGATTAGAGCTTTCTCCAGCCCTCTGTAGTAGCCCTCTGAGAGCACAATGAAGCCTGCTGTCTGCACCTTCAATGGGTGCAGACACCACAGGTAACACTCCCTCAGATCACAGACTGAGGAAGCCCCACACTAGGGGCGAAACGCGTATCAGGACCCTTGAGGACATTTGTGCCTACTTTATACAAGACTTACAAGGTGATTTATGCCTGTTTTGGCTGCACTTTATAGATTAGTGCCTTTTATGGACTTGGATAGCCATCTGGCTATTGGACTTTGCTTCTTTTAACCTTATTTTTTTTTTTAATTAAGAGCAGTATATACATATATTTTGTGTCAATAAATTTACTTTGAAGAAATAATTCCTTTCTCCGTCGGTCCTGTTACCTCCAGAACGACTAAAGGAAGGACAGGGACGTCCTATTAAGTGTCCCACTGCAACACTCATGGGAGCCATGTGATTCTATTTGGCTCCCGGCTTGTGAGTACATGACCTTTATTATCTTCCTTTCATATTACGTATTGACTGTATTACACTATATGTTTTTATGCTTTTATTTTAAGAAGCCATAAGAAGTGTGATCCACCATTGTATGTATTTTATTTTATTGTTAGAGTGGTTGGAGGGGTCCCACTCAGGTGGTTACAACAGTCCTGTTGTCACACTTCATCACTTTTTTCTACTGTATTAGTTTTACTTGTTAACACTCCCTCATATGCTAATGATTACTGGATATTCCGAGCATTGCCAAGGGTTACCATGACTATTCTCCGTCTCTCCAGAAAAGCACCAAAATGAAGGCAGAGTAACAAGTGGTCTGCACACACAGAAGGTGCGGACCTGGATTCCCAACTACCAGACATCAAGGAACAACAAAGATTTGTGCCCCACACACTGAGAAATAGTTGACAAGAAAGAGGGGGAGCATAACAAAATGTCGTGTTTTATTTTTTTTATTTTTTTAAAATTAAACCAATATTTATTATATAAAGACCGCCACAACACACCAACACATATATAATCTAAGCACAACACTAGAGACAGCCACACAAACCTGCACGCAGCCACCCTCCCACAATACCACAGACAGCCTTCACACATTAATAGCCCATCAGGCAGCCCACATACACACACAAAACTACAAACTGTTCACAAACGCACACAACACCAAATACACACCTATATTACCATATACACACACATAAACACAAATATCTTACAACTTAAATAACCAGCATACCTTGTCTGTCCAATAATCAATCGCAACTCCTTTCAGATAATCTGTTTCAATATTAGCAGTCTAATGATCTGAATTTAATGTTGCATTTCAGTAAGTGATCACTATATGATATTAATATTTTTTTATTATATATATATATATATATATATATATATATATATATATATAGATATATATTACAAAATTATGAGAATACAAAAATTTTATATGAGCGCATCAGCTCACTTATTTTATTATGTCTATTTCATTATAAATAAAACTATTTTATGTTTAATTTTTTTAGGAAGGGGGCAGGGCTAACTTGGTATATCACTTTTAATTTAAGAATAATAATAACAATTTGAAAAAAACATTATCAGATTGGCCATGTGAATGTTCTCACTTGATGATGGATCTGTATATTATTATAAAGGTTTAGACAAGTTCTCAGCCAGTAACAGATATCCTCATCAGCCAGCTATATGAAAACGCCCGTTTGTTTGCCATATGTTATTGGTAATTTTTCCTTTTATTGTGCAACTAAAATGCCATGTCTGACCAATGGAAAATCCTACTTGCCTGGAATTAATCGGTCATTGTGTCAAATAAATCAAACCACAGAAAAAGAGAATAAAAGTAGATGACATTGAGAGCCGACACTAAGGACTAGAGTAGAATATTACTCACACACTGCTACCCATTAATAGAGTCAGCTTGATAAATAGAATGTTCAGTCTTAATAGAATTCATTTGTTGCATTGACTCACAATAGTATGCTACAGACCACTAAGCAATCCTTTGGCGTGAGTTGTGAACTGATGTGTAAAGGTGCCACCATTTTAGCACAAGACACAGGCAAAACTTCTCGATACCAAAAAAAGGTTAAAAAAAAAAATTCTAGGGTTCACCTTTCTAAACTGTGAATTTTTTTGCCTGCATGACCGATTCTCATAAAATAAGTGTCAGCACATTATTATTATTTTATAATTATAATTGGTATTTATATAGCGCCAACTAATTCCACAGCGCTTTACAATATTATGAAAGGAGCTGAATTTTACAATAAAGGAGACAATTACACAGGAACAATAGGTAGATGAGGGCCTTGCTCAAACGAGCTTACAGGTGCATTTGCATAAGCCACTTAGCACAGGTGTGCATGAGATGTGCAAATGTACACAAAGTGCGACTGACTACTACTGTGTAAAGTAATCTTACAAAAAAAAATTATAAAACAGAACCCTCCCCCAGCATTTTTATGTTGTTGTTTTTTTACCAGGCAAAACTTCATATGGAAATCTAAACAAATGTATCAACCATCTTGTGCCACTATACAGTTTGTAAAAAAAAGCAATTTACGAAAATATGAGGCTTTATCGAACATACAAAGTTTCACTCCCGATACAAATGGCCCCCAGTTCTGTTGTTACACCTTGAGTCCAATCTTTCTACTAATATAATATAATATATATTTTAATTATAAAATATATTTATATTTGTGTATATGAGTTCATGTACATGTATGTATATGTGTTTATGTATATGTACATGCGTTTATGCGTTCGCATATACATATTTATGTGTGTGTGTGTGTGTATAAAGTGTACCATCCTCTGCACTGTCTGCTTGTTTGTTTTTCTTCTCCCTCTCCCCCCCCACTCTGCTCTTCAGGAAGATTTTTTATGGTGTCTATTTTCTAACAAACCTGTGTCTTATCTGCACTCATGTCGCTTTAACCCCTGTATCAGAACTCAACTTTGAATTCTATGTGTCATCTTGCTCAGAAATGCTTCAGACTTGAGAAAGGGAGGTTATCCCGAAAGCTTGTCATTAAAAAAATCTGTTAGTCCAATAAAAAAGGTATTACAAGATACAAATTTTAGCTGTTTTTTTTACATCTACTAATATAATATATACGTAGTATCACTGGTAGGTTTACTCGCTAAAGTGTGACATGTCGGGAATTCAAAATGGATTTCAACCTTTAA
Source organism: Pelobates fuscus (assembly GCF_036172605.1). Classification (NCBI taxonomy): domain Eukaryota; kingdom Metazoa; phylum Chordata; class Amphibia; order Anura; family Pelobatidae; genus Pelobates; species Pelobates fuscus. The sequence continues at coordinate 165,063,893 of NC_086323.1, read as the reverse complement.
GGCTGTGATAGCCAAATTGGAAACATTCTCCAAGTCTGTTTCAGTTCTGCTTTTTTTGGTATAAAACTTGAAATTCACTTTTAATCCTTGCCAATTCACACCTTGTTGCTTGAATTTGTGTAGTGTAGCCCTAAAACACAACGGTGAAAGAAAAAAAGAAGGCCAACAGTACAATGTGGCTTTGATAACCAAACAATGGTTTTGTTTATTTAAAAAAAAAAAAAACTTTGTCAGTAAAATGCAACAGTTACCAAAATCATCACAATTCAAATTTAGTAAAAAAAAAAAAAATTAAAAATATTAATGCCGCTAAAGCTGTTGCAATAACACAACTGTCTTAAAACAGGGCATAAAGTGTGATTCATTGTTCGTTTTGTGATGTCCAATATTGCAAGGTTACGATGAATAACGAGGAATCATTACTTGAGATTGCTTTTACATCAACATTTAGAAATATTTTGGAATATTGGTTACTTGTTAGAAAATTCCTTGTCAAATCTTTGATGAGTCAAAATTGCTTATCTTCCAATTCTACCATTACATTGTCAAAAAATATTCTTTGGCATTAACAAGTCTTTTAATTTAAGATATAGAGTCCACATTCACCAAACCAATAATGGTCAAAGTGTTGAAGCAATCACAATATTACCGTTTCAATTATTTCCTACAACATTGCAAACTTCTAATCCGTAGTGAACACATGCTGATAAATACAGAAATAGAGATTGTAATGACCCTATAAATCTGACGATTATTATGCATTTTACTTTAATGCATTTATTTGACAGTGAACTTGTTTCCAAAGACTCTTCTTATGTAAATCTAGATTAGATTTTTATTTTATTTTTTTTCTTAGACAGCCGACAGATTTAAAAATAAACCTAAATATTTTATTTTTCCTGGGTTATGATATAATTGACAACAAAAAACAATACAAAATGGCGGTCTAGTGTTATGATGAGCTACATGCAGGATACCAGTGTTATCTAATCATAAAACATTGTTTGTATCAGACTGTGAATCATGGTGAGAGCATTGTTAAAACAAAGTGGTTTTTTTTTTTTTTTTTAAAGCTCCTTTCTAACAGCATTTTAAATTTTCTAACAAAAAAGAGAAAAAGTTTCTTAAATACTGTCAAATTCCAAATTAGCTACTAGAGCTCCTCAATCCTAACTGGGTAGGTCAGAGGTCAACAGAGCTGAATACTGACAGGTGTAAAACCAAGGAGAGGTTGTTTGTATGGAAAATGCAAACAAGGGATTTGCCTGGGGACAGGCAAGATGGTGCCTCTTAAACTAAGGCCACTGTGATTGACAGCTGTGACACGGTGTCAAGGGCATGGAAGTTTGAGTACGTTTCAGTACTTCTTGAAATGGAAGGCTCAAGAGGGATTTAACTGCAGATCTGATCTTTCAGCTGACACCACAAAGCATCCCAACAACAAAGCCCTGGATTGGAAAGGTGCTTTTCTGGGAAAACAAAACAAAACAAAATGCAAAACTAGTGAAATAGCTTATTTTAAGCGCGTTTCAACACCTGTTGTGTGTTGCATTACTTCTATTTAACCCCTCATACTTCCGGATCATTGCTAACCTTATCATCATTCCTCAAACAACTACTAGCCTGGTATTAGAAAGCATTGCATTATCCCTTTATTGCAGTACAATGCATTTTATATTGTTGCTCTGTTTTTTTTTTAAACAAAAATGCAAAATGGGGTTAGTCAATGTCCCGGGTCTAAAATAAATTAAGTAAACAAAGTTTTCCTTCCTCAGTTGCAGTTTTCAACTATATTACCCCACCAATATCATCTGAGGTGCCAAATTACAAAAATACTATATTTTTTGGCTAGGCTAACAGGAGGTATCATTGAGCTGTTGCAGTCAATTAGTGTATTTTATTAAATCTATCTTTTTTTCTTTTTTCATCTGTTGCTTCTTTCACACCATAACTGTCTTTTTTGAATGTATGCAATTTTTTTCAGTGACAAAACGGATTTATCAATCCTTTCATCACATTTTCTGACCGAAAAGTTTTCGGTTTAACTTAAGAGTTTTGGACCCATACCAGACAACATTGTAAGATGGGAGGGGGGGGGGGGGGATTTCAGAGATTTGCGGCCCTCAGGTTCCCTAGTGCATATTTATACCTGCACCCGATTATACCTACAGCTATATCTATGATTGCTTATCTTTTAGAAGTCCAAAGCAGGACAGAGAGAGACTTCGCACTTGGCAGGACACCAGTGCCCATTTAATAATGGATGCAGTAAAAGTACATGTTTCAACTAAACAAAGGATGACAGTTTAGTTTCTCTTTAACATACTTCGAAACCATAGTGCCAGGAACACAAAGTTGTTTTCCTTGCACTATAACACCCTATAGTGCCTTCTTCCTTTGTGTGCCCACTCCCCCTTGTGGTGCAGAAGGGGTTAAAAACCCATTCTGCCCCTTACCTGATTCCAGCACCAAAGTCCCTCGGCACTGGTTTTAGGTTCCATCTCCACTCCAAGTCGGCGGGGGATACCTAATGCGCATGCGCAGCAATGGCCATGTCAGCATTAGTACTTCCCCCATTGGAAAGCATTGTATAATGTTTTCTGGTGACGCTGGATGTCCTCATGCATAGCGTGAAGACGTTCAGCGTCAGAGGACAAAAGTTGTCTTACGACCTGGAAGTCCCTCTAGTGGCTGTCTGGTAGACCGCTAGCTACTAGAGGTGGAGTTAACCCTCAAAGGTAATTATTGCAGTTTATTGAAAATGAAATAATTACCTTTCCAGGGTTAAGGGACCTGGGACAGTGCACCCCGACCACTTCAATGAGCTGAAGTAGTCTGGGTACCTATAGTATCCCTTTAAACATATAGCGTGCTCAATTTTGCTGGTACCAATAGACCACATTTAAAGTATTGACACCAGCTTGCTTTTTTCCCCTGCCTCATTCAGCAGGATGCAGTTTATCATCCCTAGTCAATATTTTAATTCAGAAAGGCAGGCCAATCCAGGCATACTGATATTTATGGGTGATCTGGTATTATATGAACATATTAACAAATAAATAAACTTGTAGCCCTTTACAAAGTAGTAAAGAAAGAAGGGGAAAAAACAAAATTTTGAATACTTTTTATCTTACTAGAAATGTACGATCTGTTATTTATTTATATTTTAAAGATCCTGGTTTTACTGTGGCCAGTTCTTTGTTTGAAAGAACCCTGTCTGCTCATCACCTCCAAGTGAATTTAAGTTTGAAGAAGAAGAAAAAAAAAACCTTCCCTCCAGTTTCTTCTTTTTAATTCAAAACTCATTCAAATATCACTATGAACTTTTGGCACTTAATACACATTCTTTCTAGAAAGCGTTCTCACAAGGTCTATCATGATGATTGATTGGTGTGATCTTACCCAATACCTTCTATCATACAACAATAGTCAATACAGAATACCCACAATGCTGCTGTTGTGCTATTATAGACGGGTAATTGGGGTCAGAGCACAAGAGAAAATAGAGCAAACAGGTGACTAGGAATGAAAAGCTCTTAAACTACGGCACAAAATAATTATTTTAATTCTAGCACAGCCGCTGAATAGTAATGCAAATGAGTTCGCCTGGTTGGTTACTGCACCAACTGTAGTCCCTGTTCAAAACACAAGGTCACAGGTTCTATCACAAGCAGATCTATCAAGCCTTTCACTCTTCTGAAGTTCAATACAAATAGAGCCATTAAACTAGGCAATAGTAAAGTTCCTTAAAGAGACATTGATTTGATTCCGTTAAATCTAAAAGTGCGTGCAGGAGTACACGCTGTTACGTTGTGTGTGTGTGTGTGTGTACATACAATTTTAAAAATAATTAATTAAAAAGGAGATACTATGCTTACATTTTAAAGGGACCCTAGATTTTAATAAGCTGTTATATAGACTGTTTGTGATGCAATATGTAGTGTGTTAAAAAAAAACAAAGCATACTTATGGATGCCAATATGTTGAACACATTCTCTGGGCTACACTCTTCCTCCATGCAATTTGCTTTTTTTTTTAATTCTTTATTTTTGTTGTGCAGGTGATTACATAACATGATCAACACGCCACAACAGCATACATAGAAGCATACAGGTTAGACTGTGGCAGGAGTAATTGCACATTATTATTATATTTGCTTAAAACAGGCTTAATATGACTGTTGCTTTCGTTTAAGTATTTTAACCCCTTAACACCGCAGCCAAATGTACAAGTTGTGAACGAAACAAAATGTAAACAAAACCTGGCATTTGCGCTATATGTCTGTCCAAATGTAATTCACCTCTTTCATATTAAATGCACCCCCCCTTATTATATATCATTTTATTCAGGGAAAACAGGGCTTTCATTTAATATCAAATATTTAGCTATGAAACATAATTTAATATGAAAAAAATGGGAGAAAATAAGATATTTATTTATTTTTTTTAGTTCTACATGACAGTTTAACTGTCAATGTCATAATACTGTTTGCTTTTACTGCAATAAAATACACATATTTGTATTCAGCAAAGTCTCACGTGTAAAACAGTACCCCCTATGTACAGGTTTTATGGTGTTTTGGGAAGTTACAGGGTCAAATATAGCACGTTACATTTGAAATTGAAATTCGCCAGATTGGTTACGTTGCCTTTGAGACTGTATAGTAGCCCAGGAAATAAATTTACACCCATAATGGCATATCATTTGCAATAGTAGACGACCCAAGGTATTGCAAATTAGGGATGTCCAGTCTTTTTTAGTAGCCATTTGGTCACAAACACTGGCCAAAGTTAGCGTTAGTATTTGTTTGTGTGTGAAAAATGCAAAAAACGCCAATTTTGGCCAGTGTTTGTGACTAAGTGAACTAAAAAAGACTGGACATACCCCATTTGCAATACCTTGAGTTGTCTACTATTGCAAATAGTATGCCATCATAGGGGTAATTTTCATTCTTGGGCTACCATAGGGTCATAAAGGCAACGTAAGCAATCTGGCGAATTTTAATGTGAAAAAAATGAAACACAAGCCTTATATTTGACGCTGTAATTTTTGAAAACACCATAAAACCTGTACATGAGGGGTACTGTTGTACTCAAGAGACTTCGCTGAACACAAATATTTGTGTTTCAAAACAGTAAAAAGTATTGCAGCAATAATATCGTCCGTGTAAGTGCTGTTTGTGCGTGAAAAAATGCAAAAAACGTCACTTTTACTGGCGATATCATCGTTGTAATACATTTTACTGTTTTGAAACACTAATATTTGTGTTCAGCGAAGTCTCCCGAGTAAAACAGTACCCCCCATGTACAGGTTTTATGGTGTCTTGGAAAGTTATAGGGTTAAATATAGTGCTAGCAAATTAAATTCCCTATACTTTCGGCATGGGTTGTCAGGCAGGTCACGCTAATTGTAATTAATTAGGATACCTAATTATGTAAAATTATTACATAAATATATGTGTAGAATTAATATATGTATATATATATATATATACATATGTGTATATATACGTATATATATATATATATATATATATATATATAATTTTTTTTAAATATTTTTATTTATATATAGGTATATATACAGGGAGTGCAGAATTATTAGGCAAATTAGTATTTTGACCACATCATCCTCTTTATGCATGTTGTCTTACTCCAAGCTGTATAGGCTCGAAAGCCTACTACCAATTAAGCATATTAGGTGATGTGCATCTCTGTAATGAGAAGGGGTGTGGTCTAATGACATCAACACCCTATATCAGGTGTGCATAATTATTAGGCAACTTCCTTTCCTTTGGCAAAATGGGTCAAAAGAAGGACTTGACAGGCTCAGAAAAGTCAAAAATAGTGAGATATCTTGCAGAGGGATGCAGCACTCTTAAAATTGCAAAGCTTCTGAAGCGTGGTCATCGAACAATCAAGCGTTTCATTCAAAATAGTCAACAGGGTCGCAAGAAGCGTGTGGAGAAACCAAGGCGCAAAATAACTGCCCATGAACTGAGAAAAGTCAAGCGTGCAGCTGCCAAGATGCCACTTGCCACCAGTTTGGCCATATTTCAGAACTGCAACATCATCGGAGTGCCCAAAAGCACAAGGTGTGCAATACTCAGAGACATGGCCAAGGTAAGAAAGGCTGAAAGACGACCACCACTGAACAAGACACACAAGCTGAAACGTCAAGACTGGGCCAAGAAATATCTCAAGACTGATTTTTCTAAGGTTTTATGGACTGATGAAATGAGAGTGAGTCTTGATGGGCCAGATGGATGGATTGGTAGGGCAGAGAGCTCCAGTCCGACTCAGACACCAGCAAGGTGGAGGTGGAGTACTGGTTTGGGCTGGTATCATCAAAGATGAGCTTGTGGGGCCTTTTCGGGTTGAGGATGGAGTCAAGCTCAACTCCCAGTCCTACTGCCAGTTTCTGGAAGACACCTTCTTCAAGCAGTGGTACAGGAAGAAGTCTGCATCCTTCAAGAAAAACATGATTTTCATGCAGGACAATGCTCCATCACACGCGTCCAAGTACTCCACAGCGTGGCTGGCAAGAAAGGGTATAAAAGAAGAAAATCTAATGACATGGCCTCCTTGTTCACCTGATCTGAACCCCATTGAGAACATGTGGTCCATCATCAAATGTGAGATTTACAAGGAGGGAAAACAGTACACCTCTCTGAACAGTGTCTGGGAGGCTGTGGTTGCTGCTGCACGCAATGTTGATGGTGAACAGATCAAAACACTGACAGAATCCATGGATGGCAGGCTTTTGAGTGTCCTTGCAAAGAAAGGTGGCTATATTGGTCACTGATTTGTTTTTGTTATGTTTTTGAATGTCAGAAATGTATATTTGTGAATGTTGAGATGTTATATTGGTTTCACTGGTAAAAATAAATAATTGAAATGGGTATATATTTGTTTTTTGTTAAGTTGCCTAATAATTATGCACAGTAATAGTCACCTGCACACACAGATATCCCCCTAAAATAGCTATAACTAAAAACAAACTAAAAACTACTTCCAAAAATATTCAGCTTTGATATTAATGAGTTTTTTGGGTTCATTGAGAACATGGTTGTTGTTCAATAATAAAATTAATCCTCAAAAATACAACTTGCCTAATAATTCTGCACTCCCTGCATAGTGATATATACGTATATATTTATGTATATAGATATATATTATTTCGTTCTACATGTATTTTGATATAAATATATATATATTAATATCACAATACAGTTAGAACGAAATAAAACACATCTATATATTTTTTATATTTTATTTTTAATTATTTATTTTATTTTATTTTTTTACGTATTTACATATTTATTTTTTTATATTATTTATAAATATATATATAACAATAATTATATATATATATATATATATATTTAATCAGTATCAGTCTACGTGTAATTTGATATTAATATATATATATAATTATATATATATTAATATTAAAATACACCTAGACGGTGTATGTGTGTGTGTGTATATGTGTATATATATACTTAGATCATATATATATATGATATATATATATATGATCTAAGAATATATATATTTTTTTACACTTATTTAACTTATTTGATTTTATTTTCAGCCAGCAGGGGGACCAACTGTCATTACAGGCAGTCCCCCTGCTGTCATTGCTGCAGCCAGCTATCCCAGCCATGACCGGGAGGGACCGGAGGAGGAAGATCTGCCGCGGGGGGGCTCCCTGGGAGTCCCCGCAACCGCGATCGCCGGCGTGGGATCGCCGGCGACCGGGTAAGTTACTAAAAACCGGAGGGCGTACTATTACGTCCTGCGGCGTTTAGAGCCGCTTTTAAAAGGACGTAATAGTACGCCCTCCGGTCTTAAGGGGTTAATCTAAATAAGAGGTCGTAGCGAAGTTCATACTAGTGTCTTGTGTTTACCAGGTTGAGTATGTGTTAGCACTAGTGTATTACAAGATTGTATCTTGCAGTGGTCAGGTTAAGGATATGTTAGCAATAATATATGATCAGCTTGTGTCGTGTAGTAAACAGGCTGGGTGCCGGTTATTAGAAAAGTATGACATATTTATGTCGTGTGAGTAACAGGCCTGGTACTCGTTAGTTATAAAGAATGATAAAGTTATGTCATGTAAGGAACAGGCTGGATATGTGCTAGCAGCAGCTTGTTGCAGTTATCCTGGCGACCAGCCCATAAGATTCTAGGCGTGCGCTTAAGGCACTGATAGCACGTTTCTTAATTTTAACAGGTCTTACACAATGTAGGTCGACATGGATAGGCTTTGTCAAGGCTAAGACTGCACAGTTTTAGGTAACAGTGGTAACAAACTTCGACATAACTAAGACTTTGCACATAGTTAGTTAAAAAGGATAAGCTTTGTCGTAGCCAAGACTTTGCCCATTTGTAATGAAATAAAAAGTAAAAAGTAAACTTTGGTATAGCTACGGCCTTGCATATGTGTCAGTTAAGATAGATAACAAACTTTATAAACGCCGTAACTTGAGAATTATTGCTTTACCATATTGGGTGGAAATGAACATTTTTATGTAAGTTATGATTAGTGGGGTTTCAGCCAAGTTTCAGTGTAGTACTCGCCAGCCATATCAGGAGGGCCCCTTTCGTGTATGTATAGGCTAAGAGCACTATAAGTGCAGGCTGGGGCGTTTTTGAGTGGTTACTGGCGGTGTGTTAAACGTAAGCTGGGAAGTTAATGCGGGTACCACTGTATAATAATGGTAAGAAGTTGTGCATGGGAGTGTTACATGCCATGTAGAGCAGGGTTGTTACAGGCTTTGAATTGTCGTCTGAGTGTTTCCTCTTTTGAGGTAGCTGGTCTGGCAATTAAGCTAAGTGGTTATTCAACATTTGCCTGATCTAGTTGTCTGGGTACCGGTTGTAATTGTGGGCGCCTATACTGTCGTGTTGAGACAATTTAAACGAGTCGGCATCAATAAACAAATAAAACAATACAACAGATAATGGGAAAAAAAATAGGAAAAGCGCACGAGAGACAGTGTTAACATACAGTTTTGATTACTCTCACTGTGTATGAATGTTCTCAGCCATTGGGTAGCGGGCTAGGCTGTTGCCCGGTAAAAAAAAAGAGAAGTGCGGGGGAGCGTCCCGGTAGGTCTTGTCCTATTTCAGGTTGCGGCGGCTGTATGCGGCCCTGCGGGCGGTTGTCGTGGCACAAAGATCGGTGCTCCTGCCGCGTTCTTCCCAAGGACGGCCCTCTTGTCCCTTATGTTTTGAAAACGAAGGATTATGTCCCCTGTGGCTGCTGGAGGTGCTGTAGCTGGCCGTGGTATACGAAAGATGTTGTCCAATATTATAGATTTGGCCACTTTCGGGGTCAAGAGTGCAGTCAGCAACAGCCTGGTATAATGTGGAAGTTCGGCCTCTGGTACAGAGTCAGCGACCCCCCTGAGCTTTAGATTATTTTGACGTCGCTTATCCTCTTGTGTGGCCAGTTGCTGTTCATGAAGTGAGGTTAGTTGTTTCAGGTCGTGGACTGCTGCTTTCAGCTCCTCTATCTGGTGTGAATGTCCGCTAGAGGTGCATTCCACAGTCCCGAGCCGTGCTGAGAGGCCTTTCAGGTCATCTCTTATCGTGGCCACTTCTGCAGAGATTTTGCTGTGATGTGTGGCCATGAGCTCTTTGATGGCCTCCATGGTCACCGGTGTGGGAGCTGGTGCGGGCACCCGCGGCCTGTCTGGTGGCGGTGGGGCTCTGGTCGGCATGAAACACCCTTCTCCCTCATCAGACGTGCCGTCCGTAAAATCGGAACATCCTCCATGCAGGGACGCCATTGTTGCTCCGGCTGTCTCATGGGCCTGCTTCCACATGTCCCCGATGTTCATGCCCAGACGGGGCTTATCAGGTTTTTGCTTTTTTGTTTTTCTGCCCATGTGGATCAGGTAAGTCGTGGGGCACTCTGGAGAGCCTTTGGGTCGCAGTTGGGTCCTGTTTGCCACGGTTTAACACGCTTGGAGTCAGGAGCTCCGCTGCCATGCGACTGTCCTCGTCCGTTGCTGAATTCTGCCATACATCATTTTCTAAAATTTAGAGATTAGTGAATAAACCCCTGCGTGAAAAAACTTGAGTAAAAAAAATCTAATAAAATGTTTTTCTTATTTCATATATATATATATATATATATATATATATATATATATATATATATATATTAATTCTTTATTTTTATTGTGCAGGTAGGTACAAGCATTGTCAATACGCCACAACAGCGTGTATTTGCATATGCAGTCAGTTTACTCAGTGGCATGAGTTGTTTGCACATTTTTAACATATATAACCAAGCTTAACGTTACAAGTAAGTACAAGAGTTATCTATTGTAGGCTTATATCGTAGCTTAACAATACATTGCGAAAAATAAAACTGTTTGTGAATCATGTTAATGTTACAAAATATAGATCGTTCAGGCTAGTTTTAGTTCAGGCTACTTTTTATAGCGACATTTGTGGCTTGTCTTTAGTGTGACACTTTTAACAGGTTAGTCAGTTAGCTTGTAAGTGGGGTGAGTATGTAAGGTTATTGTGTTCTGATTGCTCTTATATTTTAGTGAAACGAGTTAGTACCAAGCCAGTAGAAGAAAACCTGCTATGTCGCTGTAAGCTAAACCTGGCTGTAGGAGTTATGGAGCAAGCTGTACGTAGTAAGTCTAACTAGGTGTTGCAATGTAGATGTGGTAATCCCGTGTAGCTCTCTATCTAACATCTGGAATGTACGGTTGATTTAGGCTAAATGTAGGAGGATACAGAATTAAAACCGCCATTAGAGGCGTGTAACTCGACTCCAGTAGAATACCTATCCCAGCCTGTCAATACTCGTGCATGCGTTTATAGATCTTAGCTCTTGTGAGACAGGGGAACCAAGCGCGGTCACAGACCGGCAAACAAAAACACAAAAGAAAGACAGAAAAAAAACAACAAAAAAAACCAAAACAAAACCCTGGCAGGTTATACATACTGCCTAGATCAATGTAGTTCAGAGATAATATTACAAGGTTATACAAAGAACAGGTAATAGATTGTGGGCTAGGTGTCCCTTGTACACTGATCATGACATAGTTATATGGACACGGAGCATTTTATGCATTATCGTGAGACATGAAACCTTTGCATTCCAACCCTCTATGTGCTGTTGTTGATTCATTTTTGATGGCATAGAGAGGTGTGGTAGCAGTGATTGTTGTTGCTGAGCCTATGGTGAGTGAATGAGTGATTGTTCGGGCGGTGAAGTGATAGTGGAGCTAGTGTGGTGTATGTCGGTCTTCTTGTGTATATGTGTAGAAGTTACCATGTCTGGTAGTATCTTCTGCTGGCGTGTCTGTGGTGTGCCTGCTTGCCAGGCAGGGTGTCGAAGGGGGAAAGAATGGGGTATAACCTGTACAACAGTAAAACGAGGTCGCCATATCCGTGAGTAGCAGGGGTCAGTAAAACCACGGGTAGTGTCCATCAAACATACATGCAGTCTCGGCCCGTGGGTCGTTCATGTTGCTCTTCATGTAGTGACAGCTGCATAGGAGTCGGGTGTTCTTCCTTGGGGGATGAAAATGGTGGTTCTTGCTGGATCCCAGGCGTGGGTTGAGGGAGGGGTGTTGCGTACTCCCTGTTGTAGCAGCGAGTCCATGGTCAGGCCCATCTCCTGTAGTAGTGTTGTCGAGCTCTGGAGGTCTTGAATGTAGTATGTTTCGTTTCCGTGCTTGACCATCAGCTTGTGGGATTGGTGCCAACGGTATTGAGTCCCCCGTTGTTGGAGTAGGGAAGTGAGCGGTCGGAGCGCTCTCCTCCATGCCAGCGTGCCGCTCGATAGGTCGGCGTAAAATGATATCGTCATATTTTCGAAGCTGAGGGGGGATTTGTCTCGTAGGGCTGAGAGGACCGCTGTTTTGTCATTCCCGGTTTGAAAGGTAATTATCAAGTCCCTGGTGGCTGTTGCTGGCGCTTTGTTGGGTTTAGGGATTCGGAAGAATCTGTCCAGTATGATGGCAGTATGGCCGCCAGCATGCGGCTTAAGAAGTGTGGCAGTTCCTGCTCAGAGATGTCATCGGAGACTCCTCTGAGTTTGAGGTTATTTCCTGTAACAGGGTCTGCTGCTGCAGGTCTTGTACAGTTAGGTGGAGTTTGGCAATTTGTTGGGTGCTGGTATGGGAAGTTCCCTCTAGGGCCCCTATGCGGCCCGTCAGCCCCTGCAGGTCGGTACGTACCGCCGTGATGTCCGCCAAGATATTCCTTTGTAGTTCTGCCAGCAGGGTCTTGAGGACCTCCGTAGTCACAGGTGAGGAGTCAGACCCTGCTTTGGTGCGTTGCAGTGCTTGTGAGGGAGCTGGTGCCGGCATAGGTAGGTAATTTTCATCAGCGTCGTCGGACAGTCCATCCGAGTAGTTTGAGCAGCCACTGGAGAGCGTGGCCATTTTGGGCCCGCTGGCGCCAAGCGCTTGCCTCCACATGTCCCCAATGTTGAGTCCCGGTGCGGGTTTGTCCGTCGTTGGTCGCTTGGATTTGCGCCCCATGTTGTCTAGATCGACCCGGTGAGCTAGTATGGTCTGTTTGCAGAGGTAAGGGTTTCTATTTTTAGTCGTTTTTGCTGCTGTGTGCACGGAGCTGCAAGCTTGTGCGTCCGTTCACCTCCGTGGTCAGGCTCCGCCCCTCCTTTTTTTTTTTTTTGACAAACTGTACCATCACTGAATATTTCGTTAAGTTTGTCTCCTCCGGCTCTCCAATTTGCTTTTTTAACTGAGAAATATCTTAAAACATCTTAAAATATCTTAACTCAAATGACAATCACTGGTCTGGGGGACATGATCATGTGGGAGTATGTTGTAAGAAGCTCAAAGAAATTAATAAAGGACAAGTCCTCAGACCAAGGATAAACACAAAGTATGTACCTCAAACTTCAAGGATGCCTGGACCAACCCAAATTATTGCCTATGGCATTTGTATGAGTTAGGTTTGATTTTAACACTCTACTAACATGTGTGTTTCAATGCTCATAAACATGCCTCTTATCTATGCATCCCTATGAGCTCAACATACAGGAAGGTACTGATGTGGATAAATGGAAAGATATCTAGAAAGCACCCTCTAAAGTGCCAGTATTAGTCTCACTTCAAGAACAATGCTATGAAATGTTTGAGATGGTACGTCATTTCAGCACAGTTATATCACGTGTGGAGATCTCTTTCTGACCAATGTGTGAAGAATTGGAGGGTAAATGCATCTTCGTTACGATATGGTGGACCTAACCAAAATCTGCAGCCTTCTGCCCCAGGGTCAGTTTCTAAGGCCCTGTCGTAGAAACTAAACTAACAACCTCCTTCTTTTTCTCGTTGTAAACTGCTGGTTTGGGTCACTTGTAAATCAGTGACCTCTAAGATTACATTAGGAGCCACAAATGTCCTTGTGGAAGCCTGGTGGAACTTGACAACTCCACCAAGGCCAGTCATCTTCTGAATATACATTTTTTGGCAATTAGAGATCTCTTATTTTTTAACCTTCTAGAATCTAGCCAAAGGGATGGAAATAGGATGTTTTATTTTATTACTGTTGCTAGACATTATGAAGGTAACTTGACCATACCTTCATGTATAAAATAGATTCTATTGCCATTTGTTTTTATTTCCTCCCTATACCACTGCACCATTGAGCATCACCTGGCCCCGGAGGGAATTTTGTTTGGGATTTTTTTAGGAGCCCTCTTGACCTACAAATATTAGGATCAAGGGATGTGTGTGGATTGTGTGATAATCAACAATTAGATGATACCAGTTGAAATTTATTTTTTATTGATTACTGTGTTAAAATTAATTTATAGTGTACATTTAACACAGGAGGACAACCAGAATCAGCTAATGCAATGGAAAATATTTCCCCATGACGCTCACCTAGCTTTTAGGTGCTAAAATTTAAAATTCCCTTTAAATACTTCTTGCTATAAAAATTAGAAATGATGATACTGTAGTTAATTCATCATAAATACTGATGCACGCTTTGCAGTTGCAGAGCTGCAAGTCTGTGTGTAGATCAAGAGAACTGGGTAATTAGTGTCGCCATTTTAAGGGTACAATGTCCTATTTGGTATCATTTGCCATAAACTGTGCTCACAGAGTATACAAAACTTCCAAGTGTTAAGTTACATTTCTGACTTTTGGGAAATTATAGGAAGCATTAAGAATTAATATTTTTATCAAAAGTACACTCCAAGCACCATAACCACTAAAGCATGCTGCAGTATTTATGGTGTCAGGAGTCCGCTGGTGCCTGCACTGCAAGGCTTATCTCAGCACAGCTAATGGAAGCTCCGAAGCAGAAGTGGACCACAGGTTAGAAGTCAAACCATTCTAAAAAAGTTAGACTTTTTAAAATAGGGGGTGCCATGGCACTCCTAGCAGCACAGTCAATACAGCGTACTGTGGTGGTTATGGTGTTTTTCAGTGTTCTTTTAAATATCTTTTTAAATATCACTGAACTTAAATAGATCTGAATAATCAAATTGCTAATATATGAAAATGAAAAGCTATATTTGTTTAAAGAAAATTCCTATATCTGAAATGACAGTTCCTGCTAAATGGTTTATTGAAAGAAGTGAACTGCTTGCAGCGACAATCAAATGGTCTTTGGACGAATTTCTATCCTCCCAGAGGAGTGGACTGCAATCTGTCATTGACATGATTGAGACAAAGCATGCTGGGTAATCATGCTGAGACAGATGGACTAAGACCAACAGTACTTTTAACACACAGCATGTTAAGCATACAGTTTTATCCCTTATGGTTTGAAAAATAACAATATCGGCCTGTATGCAGGGTCATGCTTCGTTTCAAGCACTAAAGACACTTGGATTTATTCGTATAGTTCTAAACTATATGTTAGCGCTACTTTCTTTGCTCATTTTGGTATTTCCACATGCTTTGTGAAATTGGATGAGCGAAAAAAAGAAAAAAACAAGTTATCTTCACTAGTATCTAAATTAAATACTGTGTTTTCTTCCATTATGAATGCAGACAGCAAAACAAAAATGTGTGACTTTGTCTATGACAGAAATAATGGATATTTTCACATCACTTTACAGGTAGAAGTGATCAGTGGGCTTAACTAGACTGCACTCATTCTAACAGTCACTGTTCCCGCAGGACTATCTTGAATTTGGGGTTCTGTCCTCACATTTTGGGTTATTTCACTGGTGTTGCACAACAGGGCACCCCAGCGAATTGCTCCAATCAGAACAGTGCAAGCACATCAATAGACTCTCTTGGCATGCACGTGCACCAGAATAACATGTCACCCACCTCCCCCCAACCTTGCAGGTTTTTAAAAGGCAGCTCTGCTCCCCATTCCCCATTCCCATTCCAATACATTGGGAGTTATGAGACTGCCAAAAGAGTATACATACCTCCTAACCACTCAATAACGCACACATATATGATGAATATATTATGCTATTCTAGGCCATGTATCTTGGAGAGGGAGGTCTTCATCTAGAACTAAATAAATATATATTGAGAGCTGCATCGCTAAGAACTGCAAGGGAACACACTCCGTTGCAGTTCTTTTCCAATGTGATGGCCTGTGTCCGAACTAACCTGACCGAGCCCTCTCCCCCGTTATGCCTTGGCAGAGAGAGCTGCACAGGTGCTTTCCATGTAGTGCTAGTCATCTAAAGACTGTGTGGGACACAAGGGGACAATATTAGGACAGTTGGGAGGCATGAATATTATTATTTTATTATTTATATCAGATTCTGTAGCGCTGTACAATGTGTCACAAAAACATAATAAAGTGACACTCCAGACTAGAGTTTATCTATTTTTGTCTATTATAAGAAAAGTGCACTTAAAATTCAATGCAAAAACTGATCAATAAAATACTTATTGAAAAAAAAAAAAAAATTCAATGCAAAACAATCAAAATATATTAAATAACTGACCTGATATATGATGCTTGAGAACTCCCAGAAACCATGTCATAACCTGTACAGTGGTATTTTTCAAAGCAAAGGTGAAACATTTGATGTTAGAACTCTCCTTTCATTAACCTCTTACAGACCAAAGCCTTTCCTCATGTTGTCATAGTCTGATCCTGAGTGGTGTATTCGTTTTTGGTATAGGATCTTTAAAGGCAAACCTATTATAATATATCATTTTAGACAGTGGAGTACAGAGACACAAGGAAACATTATTTTTATTGACATTGACATTTGTCAGGAATTTCTTTTCAATTCAATGACGAAAACCTGCAAACAACTGATTTTCTTCATTTCCAGACATATCTGTCCAAGGACATTAAAAGGAAATACATGTAACTGTTAATTGCCTGATGGCTTGTGAGGACTGAAGCAGTTTATCCTTTGATCAAAGACAAGTCCTGCCCTTAATTCACATCCTGTCTGTCTATGCTTCCACTGTCCATACCTGCAGGTCTACATTGCCCCTCAAGCATTGTTACATACAACATACCATCATTGTCTTTCGAAGATCAAACATAACTTGATGGATTGTAAACTATATTGCTAGCATTCTAACAGGTTTGGAGTAACGGTCTCACAACAATCTTTAAATTCAACACATACCCCAATACATGAAATTAAACGCCCATTTTAGCAAAGCATTATAACATACACAAACAAGGCTTTATTATATTTTTTACTTGTGCTTTAAGTGATGACGGCGTACAAATTCCCCATCTATTAATTTTTTTCTTCATTTTTGTTTTATTTTTTTAATTCCATTTATTAATTATATTAGCTGCAGCATTTTTTTTATATATATATAAAAGTAGATATAGTGTTAATACTGATTATTTTATACTTTATGCTTTATAAATATTAATTGTTATTTCTTGACTTGTAGTTAAATTATGTATTGATATGCTTTTGAATTACAGTCAGGTTTTTATTTCAAATGTGTTCATGGTTTAATCTTTGCATTATTATAAGTTTTAAAAGTCAAAAATAAAAGTATAAAACAAAGAAACTTAAAACTTGAAAAAAAAATTTTTTTTTTTTTTAAAACAATCTGCAAAGGTTGCTTGAGCGGCTGGAATCACATGTGGGCAAATTAGTATATGCATTTACGGTACAATGGTTAATTTGTTTGTACATGCCAGTTCACAGGTTAATCTATCTGCACATGCAGAGGATATTTGGCACCAGCTTGTCTGTATATGCACAGAGCATTGGTTAATCATTCTGCATGCAAACTGTCCCGATTAATCAGTAGAGATGTTCACAGAATGCAGGTTAATCATTCTCACTGGTAAATCACTCTACACATGATCACACCAGTTTGCATATGCACATAATCTTGTACAGAAATTGAAATTAGGCGACTTAAAGGGATACTCTACACCACAGTGTATTGGTTGGTTTTAGGGCCATAAGCCTCTCCTTGCAGCCTGAGCCTTACATTAGTCTTATTTGTCAAACTGAAAAAATAGGACTTTGAAGAGGAGCTTGTAGATCCACCTACAAGCTCTGTCAGTCCGAGAGCTGGCAATGCTACTTCCTGGCCCACAAACTAATTTATAAGAATTACATTCCAAAATGTATTTCAAGGGAAAACACTCAGATATTAATGGAGCGTTAAGAGATTGTTTATTATTACTAACTTGTTAAGATTGATGATTCACAGGTGGGAAAGGATAAATAGAATAAATCACAAATACTGTAAATCAGAGGTGCCCACAAAGCAGATCCCTTGATGTTGTTCAACTAAAACTCCCATGATGATTTGCGTGACTTCAAAATGCGTTTAGAATGACAATGCATCATGGAAGCTGTAGTTTTAAAACATCTGGGGATCTACCTTATGGGCACCCCTTTTGTAGATTGTAACCATAAGTGACAATTGTATACAACTATGTGAAAATGCACTCACATATAATGGAGCCTATTATAATTGGCTCGATCTTGTGGGCAGCTATGCTATTAAGACAGCACCCGATCTTTCTTCTAAATATTGCTTCCCAAATCTCAAGTGAACACAGAACACAAAAAGACCAATAGTGCAGTATGTGTTGAATCAAAATATGGATAAATAATGACAAAATACTCACCTTGTACAGAACCTAATGTATATCTGGCTCTGAGGTGTAAAGATGTAGAGTGACACCTCCCATACATAAGATACAGCCACCTGGAACCGAAGATGGATGATGCCAGACTAAACCGTGCTAGTCAAAATAATTACTGAAAATAAAATACCATAAACACAATAGAGGTTTGAACTACAAATAGTCCAATATTATCCTCAGCCAACACACGTTTCACAATCATGCTTTTTCAATTGCCGTCCACATGTTCCAGGTTCTCTTCTTTTAAATAAGTGCACCAGTCCGATCCAGGATCACATGACGCACATTCAACAATCACATTTTTTTGGGGAGCTAATAACTTTCACATTGCCCTTACTCGCAGCTTCCGGATGTGATGTGTCGCTACGTCACATCATTTCCTGTTGCCAGCCAGAGCAGTCAATAACGCCATCTATATCACATTTTTTACTATGGGATATCACGTTTTTTACTATGGGTGTGCGTTACTCTGGTCATCATTATATCCCCAAAAATTAGAATTAAAAAAAATTAAAAAAAATTTGCCTACACATAATTTCCATATCCTATGTTAGCTACCACCATAAACTCTAAATCGACAATTATAAAGTGGAAACAAATAGAGAAAAATATATTAATCTATTACTATAAAAAAGTATTCCTAAAAAGAAAATCATGTAATTTTTTTTTTATGTACAATAAAAAAGTACACACATATATGGAACCCTCAACATCACAATGAACACAAATATGAAATATGTAAATAAAGAATTAATTGATCTGTCAGCAATGACGTGGATGGACTTGAATGCCCTGTTCCTGGGTAGCGTGTGTCTGATTGGTCCCAGCAACAATCATCACATCGACAGGGACAGTCTTGTACTTGTGAGCACTCACTCCCAGGAAGAAGTGGCTACAAGTCCATGCATATGTAAGTCTTTGACTGACAGGGCAATAAAGCAGAGCTCAGAGCCCCACTGTAAAGCTCCATTTTGTCAGTTTGACAAAATTGTCAAGTGTAAGCCTGCAGGGGTGGACTCCTGGCACCACATCCACTTCAATTAAGGTTTTATGGCACCTAAAGTGTCCCTTTATGAGGGACACTTAAGAATCATGTAATTTTGTAAGGATGGAATTGTAGCTTTGAAGATCAGGTTTTACTAATAAGGCAATAATTGCTGATTATGTATTTTGATTAAATGATAACGGAGTGGTAACATAAACTAGACACTGGCTCATGTAGTATCTATTGTGTTAAGGTTTGGTTAACTCTTCCTGTGATTAGGGAGAGAGTGTTTCTCCCTCGGGCATGTAGAATGTTTTGCAACAAACAGCCCCGATTGCCTTTGTTGTAATTGTTTGTACTACCTATATATATATATGTGATGGGGCTTTACTTACGAAAAGCGATGTTTTCAGTTTAAAGAGGCTTTTTAAAGTGCTTCACACCCTCTTCAATTGTGTAATGGCAATGTCTGAGAGATTTCAGCTGCCTTGCTTTCCAATCTTATGAGCAGTTTCAAATATCATACATCACAAACCTCAGTCTGACCACATCAGGAGAATCCACTTGTGAACTCAAAGGCTGATCACACTCCAGAGAGACATCAAAAGGCATCCTCTATTCTCTCCTGAGTGATATCATTAAATTTCTAAAACCAATACACCAGAGTGGCTTTTGTTCAAAATGAATATACGGTTTGTGTCTCACCAGTGCCACTCCCGGCCCATCATGATCAGCAGAAGTAGTGAAACTATTGTAAAAGCTGGCACTCGGGAGTCTAACTCCCACTAATCTTGATCAGGTTGGAACATCTATACACAGGCGCCATGGTGAGATAAGAAACACCTACCCCATATGATGTCAATCACGGTGTGCATTGTGATTTCTAATGCAGTGTGTTCAGGCACTCACCATGGTAGGGGATCTGAAAATAACAGACTATGTATTGTATATGTGATGCTTCTATATATTCAGTTTATAAATTAATGTAATTAAAGGGACATTATAGACACTATACCTATTTCATCTTGTTGGTTATAATAAGTTATAGTGCCTTAAGTCCTCTGGCAATCTCCCTTCATTCAATGTTAAACCATTTTTGAATGATTTAAAACTAAATGGGGGTTTTGGCCACCCACTGCCTGGTTCCCTTGAAGTTATGGCTAGCGCAGATATTGCGTTATTTTTTTAGCCATACTAATTCATTCCAGCAATAGGTTTAGAGTAGTCAGCGGCACTCTTAGCCGGTCACTGCTGCTCATTGCTACTTAGACTAATGCTTCCTCACTAGCCCTGGTAGCAAGAGGGGAAAAGGCTGCTGGAGACTCTTGTTTAGTGCACGGAACATTGAATGGAAGGATGAGGCCAGGGGACTCTAGGCACTTTAACCACTTCAATAAGGAGCCCAACAATGCATTGAAAAAAGGTGAATAAATCACCTAACAAGAACAAAGGTAACGGTGGTTTTAGAACTATAGTGTCAGGAATACATGTTTGTGCCCCTTTAATATATATTTCAAGAAAATGTATAGGTGATTTTGAAACTGTATTTAATGGTGTAGATGGTGAGATATAACAGTTCTTCTTTAAGGTAACTATCCCTGTGTGTATGTTGAACTCAAACTAAGGATTGGGATATCAAAGAAGAAAATAAGATCATGGAATTGTGCAGCAATAATCTTCCTTGAAAACATTGATCTAACCACCAAATTATCCCACATCTGAATACAGGGCAGGATTACCATGGGGGATGATGGAAGCTCCAGGCCCATGGCCATGGAATAGGTCCAATGATATAATTACAAATAAATATATATATTACTCTTCACATGCTCTGTCCATTTGTGTAGACTGACTGACAATGACATTAGTTAAGGTAAAGCTGACTTTGCACACTATGCAAATGCTCCTGCTACTTCTCTCTAACACTGTGACATGTTCCCATTCTTCTACATTCACTACATACACATTTTCTCTGTCCCAGACTGTATAACAGGAGCTTCTGTCTAGTAGTAAGAAGGTTAGAAGAGGAGTGGACCAGCGAGTGCTAGGGGACAGTCCTTAGAAAGCGTGGAGCGAGCCCATAATTAGACACATTCATGCCAAGCTTAGGGTGACGTCTGCATAGTGTGCCTTTAGTTGGCCAGCATGCATGATTGGCAGGCAGCTTGACATATATTTGCACCAGGCTGACCTTCCGATTCTTTGCAAAGATCTGCCCACTTTCTGGGCATGTCTGCCCTTTTTAGTGGTGCCGTTTACATGATTGGCATCAGCGGCCTACCCTTTCACCTCACCCACTGACATCCTGCTTCATGGGAAGCTGTTGTTAAGGGGGATGATTTTGCTTGAGATTTGCGTACGGTATGTGTTTTCTAGTAGCCGCATTCTGTGAATTCCCCTCCAACACCACCTCCACCAGATACATGACGCTTGGTTGGTATGAGTGCTCTATTGTTTTCTCTCAAAAAGACTCTGTGCTTGGGCCCATCGCAATTCCCAGCACCAGGCGCAATGAGCTCCTAATCCAGTGCTGTATGAAAAGATCTACTGTCCAGAATAATAAAAATCAGCAGTTTTATGCTAAAATGCATGAGGATGAAGTTTCAGATAGTAGCTAATCAAACGGACTCCTTGAATAGCACAACATTCTCTAAAGATCCATTTTTATTATCGTGCCAAAATACAGCGGTGAGAGAAAGCACTGGGGACATGCTATATAACGTGTTTCCAGGTGGCAGTTACTCATCTACAATTACATACGATTGAATACTGTAATATTTTGTAAAACAATGTTACTTAATCATGTGATAAATAAATAGGCAATATTATCATAGAACCAAAGAAACATTTGACATTGCTATGTATTGATTCAAGCAAAGAGGTCATTTAAGGTCAATTAAGTTAACACGTGAACCATATCAACTCCCTTCAGAGGGTGAGAGTTAAATATTTAACCCCTTTAGTATCTTAGATGGTAATGCATTTTATAAGACATCACACAGATATAAACTTATCTTTGAAATAATTCTGAAAGATCAATTGTAGGAATCCTATTATTTATTTTTGCTTATCCCTCTTTGACACTGCAATAATTCAGACGATATCTCCAGATAAGTACCTAGATGAAAACAGAGCATTTTGTCTACATAGTCTAGCAAGTCTAGACGAGAAATAACAACTATCTTAGATACCCTCAAAACACCAATTTAGGGTCTTATCTGTGTCCAACATGGTGCTTTTTCTTTCCCTCTACCATTGAACTTTCCACATTCTTTGGGTTCCTGTCCTTTACATCATTGCATCTTTTCTCACAGTTAGCAGATATCTGTGTCTTCTATCTCTTCGGACCTTGTGTTTACAAGTTGTTTTATGACATTTGTAGTCCGTTATCACATGGAGTCTCTATCTTTAAAAGCTTTTACTATACTGTATTCCCAATGTCCTATAAAGATAAACTATTGATAATATTTTTGGTATTCATAGGACAAGTCTAAACAGGGGAGGGAAGATCCCTGATATCCTTTAACAACAATTTTGGAAATTATGTTTACATTTGAAAGACTTGGAAACCTTTGAGCATTCAAGGTTAGAAGGAAGTAACAAAAAAAATGCAGCATAACGAGAAGGAAATGTAATCACTGACAAAAACCCTTTTAAAATAAACATTTTAAAATCATTACATTTTATGACACTGTGACATTCTTCTTCTGAAAACAATACAAAGCATAGTAAATTATGCCAAAAAAAGCACACAGTTCCTCAATACTTCTAAGAACTTTTCTAAAATAACCCTATTGGCACTCTTCAAATTTGCTCCAAGGGGAAGGGGGGGGGGGGCATTTCTTGTTAGCTCCAAATTACGTTTAGATTTACCTGAAAAAAAACACACCAAAAATGTAAAAAATCCTTCCCTATAGTATTCCCCTGAGAACAAAAATCTGCCTCTCCAACAAAAAGCAACATTGAGTCGACAACGGTTAAGTTGACTGTAAATCAATTCTTATCCATAACTCATAGTGAGAAGTCTTTTGAGGTTGTTTTCAGTGTAAAGTTCTTTTCATAATAAAATAAAATATATATATATGTATGTATGTATGTATGTATGTTTGGAGAGATGTACATATATTACAACATATGCACTGAAGCTCGGCTGTAAATAAAATGTAATAATTAGACTGCAGCAACATAAACTAATCTACCATGTGGAAAGAGATTTATATATATATATATATATATATATATATAAATTCAAAACATGTATTTATTTAATTTATTTACAGCGAGTGCATATGTTGAAATATATGTGTGTATTCAGGGACAATGAAATGTGGGGATGAGATGGGTCCAGGCCCAAGGTCATGTGACCATATATTGGAAGGGCGCCAACTGAGGAGCACAGGCACCCTATTGTGCCCTTGCATATTGCAAGACACTGCACTGTTCTGAAGGCTGCTATTTGGTGTGTCTGCCCCACTATGTCTTCTCCCCTCCCATCCCCTACCCCAGTGGTCTGGTGATGTGATAAAATAGACTTCAATTTACCCATGCAGCTTCTCATACCTGGCAAGGCATTTTCTCACCCTTTGCGTCCTCAGCAATGGCAAGGCTATACACAAATGAATATAGTATATGCATACAATATATTTCATTATTGCCCTTTCAATACAGTGACTGGTCACCCACCGTCTATTCAGTGCTATTTATTATGAAAAGCACATTTTTAGTTTATAATAAAAATATAACTTACACTTGCATCAAAAAAGATAAGGTATACTTACAATTATTCATTTTCCACACAGAGTGCATTACAGCTGTATGTGTCAGTGAGCATATGTGTTAGTGAGTGTGTATGCATGGTTCATTGAGTGGGTGTTTGCATAGGATTCAGTATGTGTATACTCATGCACACTCTCAGCCAAACAGAGTATCTACCACCACACATTCTGTCACATATTGCCTTCCAACCACCTACCTGGTTACATTCTCCATCCAATCATATCTCAAGCTAGTTGCATTAACCCACGCAATTATTAACCCCAAACTACTTACATGCATGTATGTAAGAAGACCTTGGGATGCATTGAGGAAAACTGGCCTTGGGGCAGCAAGAAGGTAAATCTGGTTTCCCTTTCCACAAGCTGCAATACAATTTTGTAAAACATCTCACAGTCCAAATATGCTCTTTGTTGTCAATTGATTTTCGAGAAGAGAAACAGTGTAGCACAATGGACGCTCTTAATACTCTTTTATTCCCTGTTGTTCGGCTGTCCGTATACTCCTGTTCATTTACCGAACCCCCATCTGCGTGGTCCCCTTGTTCGTACCTTTTAACAACTGGTCACCCCTGGCTGTTGACCACAAATTGCTCATTAAGGAAAGTGTTTCCCCTGTGTGGCCACCGCTCATATAACTGAACGCACATTTTCAAACAATTGGCCATTTTGTCTCCCAAACGGGGGCAGTGGTACATGGTCTTTGACAGCATGGAACTATATTCGGCTACACGACCCTGCGAACACCCGGTAAACTGGTACCGCTGCCCATCTAACTTCCCGAACAGTTATGAGAACAGCGTTCAGGAGGCATGAACTACCGAACAGGGGGAACAATCGTAAACTAACAGCCAGGGGACCGTTCATCGGTGTTCGTGCGAGAACCCCAGAAAGATCTGTTTTGGGGCATCACCTTGTGGCCGACTGGATACCTATGCTAGGTATTGGAGCTCTGCTACAAACGTCATCAAATGTAGTTCTTTCCCTCAAGGAAAATCTATTACTTTTCCTGCGTTCACACCACCTCATGTAAATCCAGTAAATCCTGTAATTCTCCTGTGAGACTCAACTGATTGATTAAAAAAAAAAAAAAATGCAATTTAGCTGTGCTAATTTAGCCATTTAAAAAAGTCTCCTAGAGGCAACCCGTCCATTCCAAGTTCTGAATCTCTTAAATTCCACCGCTACCACATCTGACTTAACTTAATGACGTACTGATGAGGTGTGCTGATGGCATGATTTAGCACCTACACTAACCAGAATGAAAATGCCTTGAGGAAAATACATCTATGCTTTCCTATCGTCCCATTATCAATAACACCTTAGAAGACATTAGAAATTCTTAGGGTGCATTGTATTTAAATTATTATTATTTTTTCTTTTTAAAGTTATAAAGTGATTTTTCATAGGAGTCCAAGGATTTCCGTATAGTGTATACATAAATTGCCAAAGGAACATTTAGGTGGCACAAAATCTAGAACTGAATATAATATGGACAATTCTAACTACTAATTCATACCTTTAACGATTAAATAACCAGCTAGTCTGTGTTCAGAACTCATTTAAATTGAAATGCCAATTTCACCATGCATCTGCGATTTTTCATAAACTAATAAATTCAGCTTTAAAAGCTACGCCGTTAACATGACAAAGATTTGTTTGGCTGTGAACACACGCATGCTTTGGGGTCCCAGACTTTTTGTAAATACCCCCATCAGACCACCGTCTGTCACTGAGAATGTCCTCCTTTAGTTAAAGGATGCCTTGGCAAAGGAATGGTGGAAATAGAGCACATAATGAGGGGGATGTGCTTATAGTGCAAAATAAACAGGAAAAACAAGAAGAGTTGGGAAAAGCCAACAATTAGTGGAGTTAGTTCAGAAGGAAAAAAAAACAATAAGTAAACATAGATCAATTATCAGCACCTTTGGATAAAGCGAAGGAAACCTAGCAAAGGGCTGTGAAGGAATCTGATTGTAAACCTCAACCATTAAACTGCAATTCACAACAGATAGTTGTCCCGAGAAGGGTTTGCCTCTCCTTACCGCAAACAACTTGAAAGAAAGGAAAAGGGCATTTAATGGGGGATCATGACTCCATGTGCCATCTCTACAATGGGTTGTTAGGGGGCTGGGTTGTATAATTCTCAGTGGAAAGACAAGGAGAGCAGTCCGTAAAAAAATAAAAAAAATTAAAAATAAAATGGAAAAGCGAGAAAAAAAATTGAATGAGTTTGTTCAAACAAATATTTTAAACCAATATATGTTTCTTTAAATATTCCCTGATTGATATTAAATTAGTATGTTGAATTATATAAAAGTGAACCATTACGCTTACCTTTATTTCCGCAAATCTCTCATCGACTCTTGCTACAATTTACTTACGGTAGATTTGTCCTCAGTTACTAGTATATTTTGGTTGCCAGTTGTATAGTACTGCTAAATATTCAGGCATTTTACAACTGAATGTTCTAAAAGCACAGTTGTAAGTCGTTTTAAACTACCAGTGATGATTATACCCCTCTTACGCCATACTATATTCTATGCAGTTATATAAGTCAAGACTCTAGTCTTTAATGACAAGTTAACCCACCCACAGTATAGATTTTAACCTCATCCCCTCAATAGCCTTCTTAATCTAGTGACCACTTAAGGCAGAGACCCGTATTACTGACTGTCAGCACTACAGGTGCTTAGCCTGGATTAACGCTTAGTCCTTATTCCTCGTCTCATGTCTGTAATTTACTAAATTTGCAGAATATTAAATCAAGGCTGGGTATCTATAACTACGGCACACATTCATTTTTACAGGATCATGGCTAATTAAGAGAAAATCCTGCCAAGATTTTGAGGTTCAAGTTTGCATTAGACGCTATAAACCAAGTCTTTAAAATTCCCAATGTTTGCCAATATCTACCCTTCCATCAAACCCTTTCTTTCTCTGAAAAGAACCTAGCAGAGAGAATTTTACAATTGTTATTAATTCTCGTATTTTCACTTCATGTTATGGTTCAGGTGAGACCATGCTCCACTTGATTCTTTTTTTAGTGCTGCCAAAGGAATTTCTATTAAATAATGATTAACCCATGTTGTGCTAGGTGGTGGTAGATCCCATTGCCATTCATATTGTGTTGGTAAATTTTACTGTGTAAATATAATGTATATTAAGCTGTGGAAATCTTGCAGAATTAGGAAAGAAGAACTAAAATGTTAGTTTCATTTTAGGGGGAAAAAAGCACATTAACCCCTTATTTATTTATTTATTTATTATTGCCATTTATATAGCGCCAACAGATTCCGTAGCGCTTTACAATATTATAAGAGGGGGATTTAACTATAAATAGGACAATTACAAATAAACTTACAGGAACAATAGGTTGAAGAGGACCCTGCTCAAACGAGCTTACATTCTATATCCCTTAAGGACACATGACATGTTTGACATGTCATGATTCCCTTTTATTCCAGAAGTTTGGTCCTTAAGGGGTTAAAGAACATCTTTTTTTAAATATATAAATATATATATATATATATATATATATATCTGTACCATCTATTTTATAAGTATAGTACCATCAATATTATCCACTTATTATTATTTGTATTATTATTATTATGATATTTATAGAGCGCCGTCTATGTAGACATGTAGTTGTAACCAGACAAGTTGGACACACAGGAACAGAGGGGTTGATGGCCCTGCTCAATGAGCTTACATGCTAGAGGGAGTGGGGTAAAATGACACAAAGATGTAAGGATAGTATTAGACTAGTGACAGCTGCATAAGAGGAATCAGTTGGGAGCTATTAACAGTTTAATTGATACGCTTTTATGAAGAAGTGGGTTTTTAATGATTTTTTGAAGGAGTGGAGACTGGGTGAGCATCTAACGGAGGAGGGAAGCGAGTTCCACAGGAACGGTGCAGCCCTTGAGAAATCTTGAAGGCGAGCATCAGAGGTGGGAGTACGGACAGAAGATAGACGTAAGTCTTCAACAGATCGTAAGGGCCTAGACGGGACATACTTGAGTATAAGGGAGGATAGATAGGTGGGAGCAGCATTATGTAGAGATTTGAAAGCAAGAACCAGAATTTTAAATTGAGCTCTATATTTTATAGGAAGCCAATGTAGGGACTGACAGAAGGGTGAGGCATGGGAGGTGCGGGCGGACAGGAAGATGAGCCTCGCTGCCGCATTCATTATGGACTGTAACGGCACAAGTTGGGAGCACGTAAGACCACTGAGAAGCGGATTACAGTAGTCAAGGCGAGAAATGACAGTGGAATGGACCAACACCTTAGTCGCGTCTGGCGTTAAGTAGGGGCGGATGCGCGCAATGTTTTTGAGATGGAAATGACAGGTTTTGGCGATAGATTGAACATGAGGCTTGAAGGAGAGGTCAGAGTCAAAGAGAACACCTAGGCAGCGAGCCTGCGTGATGGAGCTGATGGTAGCACCGTTGACTTGGAGGGAGACCGACACAGGAGAAACAACACTTGAGGGAGGAAAGACCAGAATTTAAGTTTTGGTCAAGTTTAGTTTAAGGAAGTGGGCAGCCATCCAGTTAGAAACAGCAGATAGGCAGTCAGAGACACTAGTCAAGAGGGACGGGAGAGATTAGGAGAGGGCAGGTAGATTTGCATGTCATCTGCATAGAAATGATATTGGAAGCCAAAGGAGCTAATGAGTTTACCAACGGAGGCAGTATAGAAGATATTGACAAGTCTACATTTTCCTCCTCAACTCAAACACTTTACGAGGTATTGGGAAACCTCCACTGCAGATGACAGAAGCAAATAATGACGAGCTGAAGAAGTACCCTAAACTTGCATGACATTAAATTCTGCCTATGCAAACAGAAATGGCGCATATGCGTGATTTTTGGAACATGGAATCTGAGAAGAGCATCTGTGGAAGTTCTTCAAACATATAGGATATTGCATTGTGTTAATAGAAATGGCAACAATGCTTCAATCAGTGAATTATAAAAGTATTATCCTCTGATGAGCAGAGATTGGATCTGAATGCTTCCTACAATTGAATTGGGTAGTCTGGGCATTTTTTGGGCATGTGAACACAGATGTGATTGGTGATTATTTTCTAAAATTGTACGCACATGGCAATTTAAAATAGAAAGATAGGTAATTCAATCTACAATCATGACTACCGGTAGCCATTTATATGCAACAAGAGTAATTGTGTTACTAACCACCCTTTTCATGCACCCACTGGGAATACTTCACATCCATCGGACATCCTCATAATTAGACAAATCAACCAATAAAGCTATTTAAGAAATTCTACAAAATGTGAATGTCTACCAGCATCGGATCGGATTGAAAACTGAAACAATTCATTTTAGTTGGTGCACCTTCGGACAACAAATTCCACACATTGCTATGTTATCGAAACATATCAAACATAGAAACAAACTATGCGAGAGGACCTGAAGAGCTTGCATGTCCCCAGACCACATAAAAAACACACATTTACTACATTAGGAATATAGAATTTTAAACTTGGAAAAGAGAATTGTCATTAGTCCGTCTGTTACTTACAGGAAACCACTGACTGTTCATTCTGCTTTTCTTTTGATCTAGACTATAATAACAACATACTAGAAAGCTTTCTTACCCCTCAAAATAAAACTGGAACTTTGGTTTTCAGGTGTTGTTAAGCCCATATTCCCTCCTCATCGTCCTGGTATTCAGTCATGTGAAGATCCACAGAGGTGTTGGCAAGAAGGGAGAAAAGAAAGAAGAGAGTTATAAACAAACACAACCAGTGTCATTCAACAACCAATAACCAACAGAAAACACAAACTTGTTGCATCTGTAGATTCCCCCACCCCCTGAAGATTATTTATTTTAAAACTTACATTGTTAGACCTCAGAATGTTTACTTGCCAGAAATGAAACATTCACATAAATCGAGCTAAACAACGCCTGCATTAACAATCATCCGATCATCCATATCTCAAAAGCAGGGTCCAACAAATATTGACATTATCCTACTCCATCAGCTGCAGGATGTACAGAGAATATTTGCCCCATGAGAAGCAGAGGACTTGCAATAAACAACTCTCTGACAGCCACTTAACCTTAAAACTCCAGTCCCTAATAGGACCAGGTTCAATTTATAGCAAGTCATGTTTTTAATGACTGGTGTCTGATTTAGCGGGAACCTTATCACCAAATGGTGCTTAACCTACAACATGACAGTGTCCTGCCTTGATCCCTAGAGAGAGTGATGCAGAATTGTGTCTTACGAGAAATACAGATGTGCTACTTAATGATACTTCCCCAGATAATGCATATATCCGGGATTGTACATTTTTTTCCAGAAGATTCACTGACGTCAGTGTACAATACCCTAAAACATGAGGTGTACCTCTTCCTTATACCATTATATGTCCTAAAAGATTGCTTGCAAAGTGACGAGATTTTTACACAAGGAAAAAAAAAACACAAAACAAGCAATACAGATGTTTAATTCCTACAACAGAAATATATTTATTGATAATGGTACAGAAATTAGGATTGGGTTTATTCATTGAACAGTGATTTGGATTCAAACCTCACAACAAAATGGCAAGAGCTTAAAGGGACACTATAGTCACCACAACAACTACAGCTTATTGTATTTGTTCTGCTGAGTAGAATAATTCCCTTCAGGCTTTCTGCAATAAACACAGTCTTTTCAGAGAAAATGCAGTGTTTACATTACAGCCTAGTGATAACTCCACAGGTCACTCCTTAGATGGCTGCTAGAGATGCTTCCCGAGGCAGTGCTGCACAGCGAGCAGCACTGCCATTCAGTTTCTCCATCTCTATGAGGAGATGCTGATTGGCCAGGGCTGTTTGACTTGTGCTGGCTCGGCCCTTGATCATCCTTCTTGACAGTCTCCGCAAATTCTAGGAAGCCAGGTCACCACTTCTGATGATGTCAGCAGACAGCAGGCAGATCAGGAGCAGAGGCAACAGCTGCAGGCTTGAATACAAGTAAGATTGTGCTATATTTAGGGAGGCAAGGGGGATGGGGGTTTTAACACAATAGAGTCAGGAATACATGTTTATGCTCCTGACCCTATAGTGTTCCTTTAAACAAAATATACAACTCACTGATGCTAGATATATTATACAACTCCAGTAACTCAACTATGATTTTACCAGTCGAGTGCCAATTATGACAGTCTTTGTTTGGAATGAACACAATCATTTCTTTTTTCTCGTCCAATGACTATTCAAGCCTATAATCTAATTTTACTCTCACTTCTGATACTGTTCAATTATGAATTATTTATTCATTCAAAGCATTCCCAATAAAATTAGTTTAAAATGGCTTCAGTATCTTATAATTTTTTTACTTTAAAATAACACCAATTTTTTCACTCTTTGACTGCCAAAGGTACACGCAATGCATTGCATTGCTAACTTCCTTCGCCTTGCTGTGGTAATCATGTGGCACATCACCAAATCTAACCGCTAAATATTTTTTCCAGCTATTAATTATGATTGAAAGAGACAGGAATTCAACTCTTTCTGTGTTCCCCGCGGGTACCAGTACTGTTACCATTCCAATTAGTTCCACACACACCAGCGTTCCATCAATGGGTATTAGAAACCAGATGTTGGGAAAAATCTGCACGCATCTTAATAAACTTAACTTAATAAAGTATTCTGACATTCAAATAAGATGAGGATATAATTTAACACGGCTGCAGCTTGAGTCAATTTCAGAAGAATATTTACAAACTCTACAGCACCACAAAATATGAACGTGAATCTTCAAAAGTGGGTAGATACTTCCTACTTGAGGGTGAGTTAGTTATACTCTGTTTTTAAAGTGCACAGACTATTTTTGATGATAGTGGACCACTAAAGTTACTCTGGCCACCTTATCACAATGAAGTCAATTGGGTGCAGTGACTTTAGTTTTAAACCTGAAATAAAAAACACTGCAGTCTTTAGTTTAGTATGCGAGTGGTGCTCACCATGTATGCATATCAGGACCTTCATTGTTCGGATCATCATCGCAGTGTTGCCCATGTTGGATGGGCATGGTGCCCATGTTGGATGGGCCCTCCCGGTCATCCAGTGACAAATCTCTTGCTGACATGAGGAAACTGGAGAGGCAGGTGGAGAGGAGGGGAACTGACATACCTCTAGCGAAGACTGGGGGTCCACCGGTGATGGAGAGAGTGCTGAAAGCCCTTCTTGATGACCTTCGCCACAAAATCGTGGCCGACATAAATGTATTTAAGGAGGAAATAAACGGAGTGTCTGTGCGCCTCCACGACAAAGAGCTTAATACTGCAGCCCATGAGACCCGGCTCACTACAGTGGAAAATGAGCTGAAACGCAAACAAGCCCAAATCCACAGCCGCCTGGCGGCAATGAAGGACCACAGAAGATGGAAAAATTAGAAGGTACGAGGCCTGGCAGACTCGATTGCTATAGCAGAAATATCTCCTCTCTTCCGGAGACTACTTGCAAATGTATTCTTCGCTAAGCAAGCTAAAGCCATGGCACTGGACGGCTGCTACAGACTCCCAGTGCCGCAAACAGGCATCTCGGGATTGAGAACATCCGCTTTCAACATAGCCCTGACAGACCAGCCTTTATGACGGCGACCCGCGGTAAAACTTAAGGAACACTCCCTGGCATTTTTCCCTGACTTATCCAGAACAACTATGGACTGGCGCAGATCTCTGTGACCCTTACATTGGTGCTTGACAACCATAACATCCAGTATAAATAGGGTACCCCGAGATGTCTGGGACTTTGAGAGTCCATGAGGCCTCAGAAGTGACCTGCACTCTCCAAATGCCTAGGCTGTCGACAGCCATCGAGGAGCCGCAACCACCTGAATGCCTGCCGCCACCGAACACTTGGAAAAATGCCCGGGTTCGCCCATTCATCCCTGCCGCCCAGCGTGGAAACTCAGCATCTGATGGAGTCTTGTGAAAGCTCATGTGCCACTATACTAACTCACATCTTGTTTGATTATCTTTGTTACCTGCAGTTTGAGTTCAATTATGATTTTCTACTCTAGCACATTCATGCCCTGATAAGCGACCTGAGGGACGCATTCCCTTTTATTACCTCCAGTTGGCTTTGGGGACTCTTAGCCTCTTTGTGTATGTACCCAATAGACGTAATAACCAGCATTATTTTTGCGATAAGAGGCAAGTAGCCTTTCCTACCCCTATACATCATACAACTTTGCTTCCGATATTCATCATAGGGGTGGTAGGCTTAGTACATTAATGATTGTTTATTATTCATACTGTTACTCCATATAACACAAAATCCTAAATCCTCTGTCTAATCTTAGTAGCGCTCAGCATATCACAGTTGTCCTGTATTTTGTCTATGTACCTGTCACGTTTAAACATTTGTTATGAAGGAACACAACTGCAGATTTCGTATAGTTGAATATTTATTAACGAAAGTAAAAGGTAAAGACTTTAATTCCAATTTACAGGTAGCTTTAAGTAGTAAACGATAACTGAAGTCCACAATTACAGGCACTGTAGCTTTAAGTAGTAAATGATAACTGAAGTCCACAGTTACAGGCACTGTAGCTTTAAGGAGTAAACGGTAGTAAATTGCAGACACTGAATCAATAAAGAGTCTCTTAGTAGAGTAAACGGTTTAGGTGATAAGTAATTACAATAGCTGTTCCATACTTTAACTGAAGCAAGACAGATGCAGATAACTGATATGAAGTATGAGTTGAAGTTAGCTGTAACGGGATTGTTTTTACCGTAGGACTTTTGGAGACAGGTAATAACAGCTTTTAGATGCAACTCTTATCACATTGGTTTTACTTAGCTTCCGGCACATAGAACACTGGTTCCCGAGGCGTATGAAGAGTGTTTAATCTTTAGTCGTGGATGAGGAGAGGTGAAGGGAACTTTGCAGAGTCTTTCAGTCCGGTCTGGTAGCAGAGGCTTTCACCATGAAGTTGTAGCTGGGTTGTGAGTAAGGAACGTAGTTCAATAATCCAGCCCTGATCAGCTGGTGCAGTCAGATTAAATAGGCAGACCGTGTCATAAAGGGGTGTGGCTAGGCTCCGTGGAACCAGGAAGTAAGAGGATACCATAGTTAAGGCATGACAGTACCCCCTCTCTAATGAGCAACCTCTGGGTGCTATTGACTTGGTTTAGAAGGGTAACGCTTGTGAAATTTGGAAACCAATTTGTCAGCATGAACGACAGAGGAGTTTTCCCATGTATCTTCATCAATTCCATATCCTTTCCATCTGATGAGGTATTGTAAGGAGCCACGATGGATCCTTGAATCCAGTATACTTTGAATTTCGTATTCTTCCTCACCCTGGACCAATATGGGATCAGGAGAAGTAGTGACATTTCTTTGGAAAGGGTCAGGATGATGAGGCTTCAACAAGGACACATGAAAAACAGGATGTAGCTTTAAAGTTGGTGGAAGTTTCAATTTAACAACATTACGGTTGATAACCGATATTATTGGAAAAGGACCAAGGAAAAGAGAACTTAACTTCTTTGATGGACGATTTGTAGAGATGTTCTTTGAGGAAAGCCAGACAAGATCACCAATTTTATAAGAAGGTGAAGGTTGTCTTTTTGTATCAAAAAACTTCTTTTGATTGGAGGAGGTCAATTCTAGATTCTCATGCAATTTCTTGAATAAAGAGGACATATGAGAGATTTGATTCGAATCGGAGAGATTAGATGAAGAAACTGTCTGAGCAGGAAATGAGGAAGGATGAAATCCATAATTGGATAAAAATGGAGTCATTTTACTGCTGGTATGAAAAGAGTTATTGTATGCAAATTCTGCCATAGGTAACCAAGTTATCCAATCGTCTTGTAAGTGAGAGCAATAACATCGTAGATATTGTTCTAAGCATTGGTTGACTCTTTCAGTTTGTCCATCTGTTTGAGGATGATATGCAGATGATAGTTTACGTTGGATATGAAGAGTGGCACATAATGCATTCCAAAATTTGGAGGTAAACTGAGTTCCTCGGTCTGAGATGATTTCGTCTGGCAGTCCGTGAAGTTTGACTATGTTATCAAGAAATATTTTCGAAAGTTCAGAGGATGTGGGTAACTTCTTTAAAGGAATGAAATGAGACATTTTCGTGAAGCGGTCTACCACCACTAAAATGGTGGTATGATGATGAGAAGGAGGTAATTCTACCAGAAAATCCATAGAAATGGATTGCCAAGGTCGTTCAGGAATTGGTAAATTCAATAATTGACCAAATGGTTGATGATGGACATGTTTTGATCTTTGGCATACAGAACAAGATTTGACATAAGATTCAATAGTTTGGTCTTGACGAGGCCACCAATAGTATCGTTTAGACAATTCAAGGGTCTTTTTTATACCTGGATGACCTGCCAGAGGAGAATCATGAATAAATTCGAGTACTTTAATTCTGAAAGAGGGAGGTACGTAAATCCGGTCTTTGAAGTAGTAGAGACCGTTTTTCTTGGATAATTGAATTGATTTAGGAAGTTCGAGAGCATCTTCACTGAGATCTTTAATGTCATCAATAAGAGAAGATAAGATTCCAATGACTTTAGGCGAAGGAGGTTCAATTTGAGTGTCTTTATGGATCCTGGCCTTTTTGTTTCTAGACCCAGGTCTAAAGACGATTTGGAAGTTGAACCGGGAAAAAAAGAGATTCCATCTCACTTGTCGAGCAGACAGTGTTTTATTGGAGTGAAGATATTCGAGATTTTTATGGTCAGTATATATGATTAAAGAGTTCTGAGCACCTTCAAGAAGGTGTCTCCAGGTTTCTAAAGCCGCTTTGATACTTAATAATTCTTTTTCTCCTGTAGGATAATTCTTTTCGGCAGGAGATAATGATCGTGAGAAGAAGGCAACAGGATGAAGAGGTTCTTGAGGAGTTTTGTGTTGAGAAAGGACAGCTCCAATTGCAATTTCCGAAGCATCCGTTTCAAGGACATAAAGATATGAAGGATTTGGAAGTTGAAGAATAGGAGCTGTTGTAAACTTTCTCTTTAATTCAGTGAAGGCAGTTTGAGCCTTCTCGTTCCAATTGAAGGGATGTTTTTTACTGTTAAGTTGATTGAGTGGGTGAGCTATTTCAGAGTAGTTTTTAATAAATTTTCTGTAGAAGTTGGCGAACCCTAGAAATCGCTGTAATTCTTTTACTGTAGAGGGAACAGGCCAGTTGATGATACAATCGACTTTTGAATTATCCATACCTATTGAATGAGGGGAGATGACATAACCTAAGAAGGTTATTTCTTTGACGTGAAAAACAAATTTTTCGGGTTTAGCGAATAATCTGTGAGTTCTGAGTCTTGATAACACCCATCTGACATGTTTTCTATGTTCCTCAGGAGTGTTGGAGTATATGAGAATATCATCTAAATAAATGATGACACAGACGTCCAATAGGTCTCTAAAGTTATCATTTATGAAATGTTGAAAAGTTGCAGGGGCGTTGCAGAGGCCAAAAGGCATCACCAGATATTCGAAGAGGCCATATCTTGTTCGGAAAGCAGTTTTCCATTCATCATTAGCCTTTATCCTGATGAGATTATATGCCCCGCGAAGGTCAAGCTTAGTGTAGATGGTAGCAGTTTTCAATCGTTCAACCAGTTCATTGATGAGGGGAAGAGGATAACGATTTTTAACTGTTATTTTGTTTAAGGCTCTGTAATCAATGATAGGACGTATAGTCTGGTCTTTGTTTCTTACGAAAAACATACTTGAGGCAGCAGGTGAACTAGAGGGTCTAATGAACCCTTTCCGTAGGTTTTCATCTAGATATTCTTTGAGAATTTGTAATTCAGCCTCAGAGAGAGGGTAGATGTGCCCAAAAGGTACTGGGGCACCAGGTATGAGGTCTATAGGACAATCGTAGGAACGATGAGGCGGGAGCGTTTCAGCTTCTTTTTTACTGAAGACATCTGAAAAGTCTGAATAACAAGAAGGTATGGTTGGTTCTTTGGAGATTTGAAAGATAGGAATTTGCTGTAAACATGTTTCTTTACAATAATGTGAGTTAAAGGTGATAGAGAAAGGAGACCATGAAATTTGAGGCTTGTGGTTCCTTAACCAATTGATCCCTATTATAACGGGATAGAGAGGTGATGGAATAACATCAAATACTAGAAATTCAGTATGAATATGATTGGTGGTTACCTTTAGAGGGATGGTTTCATGAAGAATCGGTCCCGAGGGGATAAAGGAGCCGTCAATCACTTTAATAGGAACAGAAATGGCTTTTTGAACACAAGGAATTTTATTCTTTGTTACAAAGGTTGAATCGATGAATACTCCATGTGCACCAGAATCGATGAGAGCTTCAGTCACAATTCTCACCTTATCCCACTGTATTACAAGGGATACAGGTGTGAACGGAGTGGTCGATGTTAAGGGGAGTGCACTGAAGATCGCAGAGGTATAGGCTTGTCTACCGGCCTTTGTCCGTTTTAGTAAGGGACAATCAGAGACCAGATGATCTTGAGAGGCACAATCATGCATAGGTTTGATTGACGTCTTCGGTTCTTTTCTGCAGGAGTGAGAGGACTTCTTATTACCCCTAATTCCATAGGTTCACTTGGTAAAGAAGTTTTTTCTGGAGCTTTTGAGGGAGTAAAAGGTTTTCGATCTTTAGAATGAAAGAGGGCTTTTTCTGCCTTTCTTTCTCTTAAGCTTCTGTCAATGCTGATTGATAAGTGAATTAGAGCGTTCAAATAAACCAAGCTTCAGATAAACCAATTCGAAACTGGTTGCGCAATGTGATGTCATTCCATTGCGTTTCAACAGCCCATCTTTTGAATTCAGCAATATAATCTTCAACTGGTCTATTTCTTTGCTGTAGTGTTCTGATTGTTAAATCAGCTGTAGCTTGTTTGTTAGGATCTTCATAGAGAAGAGACATGGCTTCAAAAAATTCATCCAGTGAGCCTAAGATGGGGTCATCATTGTCCAAAAAGGTATGGGTCCAGAACATAGGTTCACCTCTTAGAAAGGAAATAACTGAAAAAACCTTAGATCTTTCTGTGGGATAAGCTCTAGGTTTTAAAGCAATCAATAGTTTGCAGGAATAAAAAAACTCCTTATATTTGGAACGATCACCATAGAATTTTTCAGGGTTACATACAGCAGGATCGCTAGCCGAGAGCAGAGTAGTATGAGGAGTACGAGTTTGTAATTCTCTGACATAAGTGAGAAGTCTCTCGTTAGTGACTTGCAGGTCTTGCACACCTTGGGTTAGTGTATCAACTCTTTGATTCAGCGTAGTTATAGTAGAATCGAAATCTGCTGGATCCATTACAATGGCTGGATTATTCTGTCACGTTTAAACATTTGTTATGAAGGAACACAACTGCAGATTTCGTATAGTTGAATATTTATTAACGAAAGTAAAAGGTAAAGACTTTAATTCCAATTTACAGGTAGCTTTAAGTAGTAAACGATAACTGAAGTCCACAATTACAGGCACTGTAGCTTTAAGTAGTAAATGATAACTGAAGTCCACAGTTACAGGCACTGTAGCTTTAAGGAGTAAATGATAACTGAAGTCCACAGTTACAGGCACTGTAGCTTTAAGGAGTAAACGGTAGTAAATTGCAGACACTGAATCAATAAAGAGTCTCTTAGTAGAGTAAACGGTTTAGGTGATAAGTAATTACAATAGCTGTTCCATACTTTAACTGAAGCAAGACAGATGCAGATAACTGATATGAAGTATGAGTTGAAGTTAGCTGTAACGGGATTGTTTTTACCGAAGGACTTTTGGAGACAAGTAATAACAGCTTTTAGATGCAACTCTTATCACATTGGTTTTACTTAGCTTCCGGCACATAGAACACTGGTTCCCGAGATCTCCTCAGAGGCGTATGAAGAGTGTTTAATCTTTAGTCGTGGATGAGGAGAGGTGAAGGGAACTTTGCAGAGTCTTTCAGTCCGGTCTGGTAGCAGAGGCTTTCACCATGAAGTTGTAGCTGGGTTGTGAGTAAGGAACGTAGTTCAATAATTCAGCCCTGATCAGCTGGTGCAGTCAGATTAAATAGGCAGACCGTGTCATAAAGGGGTGTGGCTAGGCTCCGTGGAACCAGGAAGTAAGAGGATACCATAGTTAAGGCATGACAGTACCTCTGCAATTGTACTGCCTGTGTAT
The DNA here is from genome assembly GCF_036172605.1 of Pelobates fuscus. NCBI lineage: Eukaryota > Metazoa > Chordata > Amphibia > Anura > Pelobatidae > Pelobates > Pelobates fuscus. The sequence continues at coordinate 165,024,899 of NC_086323.1, read as the reverse complement.
TTTATGTATTGAGAATACAATGAGATTGCCCAAAAAATAATAATAATAATCTTAAATTAAAGTAATGCAATGAAGAGTTGACTCTTCTCTACCCCACCGTCATTTGCTAATCGTTGTCTTGTTGGGAATAAATGTAAAGCTGTGCCAGACAGAATTAAGAATTCACAAGTGTTCTAAAAATGACAATCTCAGAACCAATATGTATAAAATTGGCTTATAAACATATCAATAACGGCTTATATATAAATCTGGCGTACTGCTAGTCGCTTTACTGGCACATTGGCAAAGTCCCCTTAAAGCTACTGGAAAATAAAATCTAAATAAAATGTTTGATGTACAAACTTCTTTCATACATACATATATTTCTATGGCAGTCTGCCTGTTTTAGTTTCAGAGAAAATGCAATGTTCACATTGCAGTGCTAAGACTGCTTCTAGTGGCTGTCTACCAGAATTGAGAAGATGTTGGAAAGATGCATGAGGGCATCCAGCATCTTCATGCGCATTAGCTTCCCCTCGGCAAAGACGTCGGAGGAGGCGGTGAACTAAGTTAAGTAAGAAACAGCTTCTTTTTTTTTTTACATTTTAATAGCTTTGTATTCCTAACACTTTAGTGGTCCTTTTGTATGTATAATATTAATATACTAATATTCTTAATCTCTAGGTAACATTTTTGGAGGGTGACAGGTGTGCTACAAATAGGATACTTAAATAACAGAGGTTAAACTAATATATTTTCAAGTTTTATTCAGTTGTAAATATCTAGGTTGCGCAGTTCATAAATATGCATTCATACCACAGAACACTTTTAGATCAAGGTTAGGAATAGTTTCCCAAAGCCACGGGGGAAGAAGCCTAAAAATATTGGATAACTTGCCGTTCTATAATATAGCTTAGAACAACATCTTCTCGATTCTGAAACCACATTTGAGCCAATAATTTCTTGTGAACTAATCCAGGTTTTTTTTTTTGCTAGACTAATTCCTGCGGCCTATTCCACAGTGGGTGTCTTCTGGAAGAGAGAGGAGAGTTCGAAAGGTTAAAATAAATGTAACACATTCTCAGTGCACAGTTATCCCACACTTGAGACCTTTAAAAGAAAGAGAAAAAACCAAAAAAAAAAAACATTCTTTGATAATAAGTCTCATGGTGGATACTCTGCCACCCCTATAGTTTTTTTTAAAAAAGATAATAAATCAAACTCAAAAAAGATCACAAAGCACAAGTTTATGTTACGATTTTGCTGAATTAAGCAGGACAGGACAATAGCGTTTCCATATTTCAACACTGCGGCCAAATTATGTGGTCAATAGAAGAGAATTTGGCGAGGTTCCAAGGATACATTTAAACTGAGAGGATAACAGAATATTATCTTATGAAGATCAGTGATGGCTAACCTGGTATTTGTTAACTATATGTCCCATGATTGTCAGCCAGCCAGAAGATTGATAAAGAACAGGAGGGATGAAAAAGTTGATCCTTGAGAAACGTTAAGTGAAGCTGTCAAATGTTTACCTTTTTTTGTGAACAATCTGACAACTACTTAAAAGCTGGGGGTCTGTCAGGATTACTGTAGATGCCCAACACACAGAACTTAAGTAGATAATAGGAAAATACCTAAGACGTATTACAGGGCCTTAGAATGGCCGGATTTAATGTTTAAATGTAAAAAACCACAAGACAGGGTAAAGACAAGACGTAGGAATAACGCAAATGGTGAACAAGCCACGGGTCAAGGAATGGAGATAACAGAATAGTCAGGAGCCAAGCCAAAGGTCAAGGAATACAGAGATTGGATAGTTAGAAGGAAAGCCAAGGTCAAATACACAGGAATCAATACAAGGAAAGTGCTCTCGGATAACCAATATGGAAACTGCGACAGGGCACTGAGAAATGGACAAAATAGGCTCAAATAGCTTATGATGTTCCCTGATAGGCTGTAGGGAAACATGTGATCATGGGTGTGTGAGTAGCACACCCACATGGTAATTAATGGTCTGGTCCTTTAAGGGTTAAAGAGGAAATCCTTAAGTTTAGTACATTTGCAGCGCCGGCGTCTTTAACAATTACAGACCCGGCCGCTGAGAGGAGGAGCCACCACGTGGTGATGGGAATGCCGCCGGACCGAGACGTGCCCGCCGGCAGGAGATCAGCGGCATTCCCCTTAGTGTGTGGGAATGCCGCCGCAACAATGCGTGCCCGGCGTGACAGGGTCTACCTTTCTACAACCCCTGATTCAGACCCATATTTACACATACAATTTGTATTCTACAATTTATATTAAAGCAGGTAACTCAAACAGCATTTATAACTTACATCAGCTGTATGCAGTTTTGCCAATCTGCCTAATATTTTTTCTCATTGACCACTCAAAGCATTTAAAGGGTCTGTCATCTATACATTGTGCTAGCAACCTTGCTAGCAAATATATAGATTGGGAGAAAACATTATTTAAGACTCTATATCAAAGAACTGATTGATAAAGGAGAGCAGAAGAGCTGCTTCTTTTGCTCTCCACCAGCAGTGCATGCGCAGTGATTGCTATAGTAATGTCCTAGCTGGTGCTGCTTGGCTGGGGAGTACAGGAACAGAGAGACTGATGCCACTCAATTTAGATGCTGGCAACAAAGCCAGTGTGTCCTCCTCATAAAGAAGGTTTGCACTCCTTAGGAGAGGTTCCCAAGCAGGGTAAATCACTGAAGAGACGGGCTGGATGGGAGGTGGGTATTACAGAAGTGACATGAGAAATGAGCAACAAGAGAAATTAGATTGTCTTGTAAATGGTGAGAGGATTGCTTTTAAGGGGACTATAGGGCCCACATGTAGTCCTTCATGTTCAGTTTAACAGTGTTGAAGGATAACCGTGCCATCAAATAAATCTACTCATGGGACATGAATAAACCAAGTTTGTGTCTCTTGTTCGGGAGTTTGCTCCCACCGAATGCCTTTTTATTCCCACACCGTGTCCTGAACTTCGATGGAGGTGTAAGTTCCAGCGGTGTTCGCGCCGTTGAGTGTCCGATTTCAGTTCTATACACTCGACGACCAAACACCGCTGTTTGTGTTCGCGGCTAAAGATGGCCACCTCCACATGTTCGCTCATACAAGCGACGGCCACCCAGCCAACCACTTAAAATGTTGCTGTTATTGCGGCTACTGAGGTGTTGGCAGAGGTTAACAGGGTCAACAAGTGGCACACTCTGCATATGGGCGGTCTGTCATTTGGTGTTTTTTTTGGTATTCGAACAAGATAATGTAAAATAAGAGGTTAACGCAATCCACCGAACAAACAGGAGAATGGAACAAAAAGCTCACTGTCACACCAGTCACATGATGTATTTCCATACCTCACAAGTGTCCCTATTTAGGGCCCAAATCCCACTGCTACTCTTTTCTATCCTTTTGTTCCTCTTTACTAGGAGCTCATTATTATTGGTATATCTGAGTATATAACAGAGCTTTACAGTAATAAAAACAAATCTTTGACCACAATGTATGGAGACAGTTGTTCAACTTCTAAACCAAAACAAAACCTAGAATTTGTGCTATGTGTTTTCTTTTTTTTTTTCTGATAACTGCTTCTAGTTTGAGCAGGGATTTAACATGGTTAACACCAAGTTGTAGCCATGGAACCAGAGCTGGTGCAACCATTAGGTGAACTAGGCATTCGCCTAGGGTGCTGGCCTGCTTGGGGCGCCCACTGGCATATTTCCTGGTGGGGCTCTCCTGTCCTGGGCCGCAGCGCTGGGCGAGCCGCTCTAGAGCTGCCCACCCCTCAGCACTGGGTCAATCCTCCAGGCACCCAAAAATGGGGGCGCCGAGAGGAGCCCTGTCACAGGGGGCTTAAAAGGTGGCCATTTGGCAACCTTAGGGCACCCCTGAAACTGTCCATCAGTATGGCAGAGCAGGAACTTACCCTGATGGCAGGTGTCTGCTCTGCCAATGAATGCCGGAGGAGAGGAGGCAGGCGACGGCAGTGTGGGCGCGAGGGAGTCTCTTCTTGCAGCTCTCCACTCCTCCCTCGCTTGCCCTCTGTGATGCCGGGAGCTGGAATATGATGTGATTCCGGCCCCAGCATACTAAACAGGGCGCTGGAGGAGTGACGAGCTGCCCCACACTGGACCCCAGGTAGGTAGGGAGGCTGGATGTCTGAGTCTGTGTGTCAGTGAGTGTGCGAGTGCTTGACTGTCAATGAGTGTGTTTGTGTGTGCATGTGTCTGTCAGTGAGTGAGTGAATGTATGTCAGTGAGTGTCTGTGTGTGAGTGTGTGTCTGTGTGTGTATTTGTCAGTGAGTGAGTGTTTGTCTGTCAGTGAGTGTGTGTGTGTCAGTTAAAGTGTATGTCTGTCAGTGAGTGTGTGTGTCAGTGAGTAAATGTGTATGTCTGTCAGTGAGTGTGTCTGTATGTCTTTTAGTGTGTGTGTGTCAGTTAGTAAATGTGTATGTCTGTCAGTAAGTGTGTGCCTGTATGTCTTTTAGTGTGTGTGTGTGTGTCTGTGTGTTAGTGAGTGAGTGTGTGTCTGTCAGTGAGTGTATGTCTGTCAGTGAGTGTTTGTTAGTGAGTGTGTGTCTGTGTCTGTCAGTGAGTGTGTCTGTGTGTTTCTGTCAGTGAGTGAGTGTATGTCTGTCAGTGAGTTTCTGTGTGTGTGTGTATGTGTCAGTGAGTGTGTCTGACAGTGTGTGTGTCAGTGAGTGAGGGACATGAGGGGCCGGCAAAATGGATCTTTGCCTAGGGCGACAGAAATCCTTGCACCGGCCCTGCATGGAACCAGCTAATGCAGTGGAGGCTCAGTTATCAGTTGTTACATGGGTCTCCCTGGTGTAAGCAGGGATTTAACCCTGTTCACACAAGAACATTAGGAGATGTCACTACATCCTAACAGTTTTGAATTTTAGGCTATCTAGGACATCATGACATGACATATTGTGTTAGTTCTAAATTACATTCAAACAATTTTTTTATTTTATTTTTATTAGTACGTCACTTAAAATTTCTCAGATTAGCCCCTCCCCTGGATACACCTCCACTCACAAACCTAAAACTAAAGTGTTCCTCTGAGACAGTGAATTGCATACATCCCAACATAGCAAACGACAAAGAGAGGAGTCATGTGCCATCTCAGATAGGCAAAAATGCTCAAAAGTTAAACGTTTCTAATGATGGGTTTGTGCTATGCTTCTTGTGACCTTTTACTTTTCCCAAAAGTAATGTGACAGTTTCCAAAATCAGGACTACCTTGCAGAATCAAAAGCCGTTGAGAGGTGTCTGTACCTCTGTTTTGGCTGGCTGTGAGATAAGAGCAGAGACCTTTTAAATACTTTGACGTCCAGGAGGTTATTTTGATTAGTGAAAGACCGCTAAAGAATGTTTTCTGGTTATTTGTTGGCAAAACAAGTTTCAAAGCACAGTCAACTTGCTCTCCAAGGCATGACTAGAAAAACAATATATGGGACGTATAAATAAACATGTGCTGTATACAATAACCATAGACAGAAATAGATCTATGGAGGGAACACCTTCTATCAGCATGAATTATCCCACTCTTTAAAACCTAGCCTTTTACGGGAATTGAAGAAATAATGTTGAGAAACCGTGATTCATGGAACTACATGTTGTTACACTGGGGAGACGACAAGCTATCTAGAACATTTTCTGTTAAAAGTAATAATGGCCAAAAGTCAAACTTAAATGGAGATTTATGGTTTAATTACGTCTGAAAATTTTATTAAAACACAAAAACAGCAAACAGACTTGGGCAGGTCTTGTTGATTCCTATTTCTGTTGCTTATCGCGGATTTTCTTAAACAATACAAGTCTTGAGGACAAATATTTTATGTACTTATTTAATAGCTAAGATCATGAATAATTAGATGTTGGAGAGTTGCATACACAAACAAGTAATAAACCTAACAATCTCAGGCATTTCCCTGGAGAACTCTGCAGATGTTCTGATTTTGATACTGGACAAAGTGGCTTAGAAAATGCCTTCTCTCTGAATTTCAAATCGGATGGGAGGAGTAGAACATAGAAAGCGGCATGCAAACAATTATCTCCTTCTGAGTGACTGCATTCTGATACTATATATATATATATATATATATATATATATATATATATGTGTGTGTGTGTGTATATAAATCTATATTTTTTATTTTATTTGTATTTATTATTTTAAATGGCACAAGAACTATTCATTTGATTTATTGTCCTCATTCTTTAAATAACAAAACTGTGTGCATAACAAATTACTTTTCGTGTATAAAAGCTCAAACCAAAACCTAGTGATCATTCTTAAATCCTTAAATTAGTTTTATTATAAAAATCTTTTACTGTAGAAAATTACCTTTTTTTTCTAGGGTCTTGTTCTGACAGGGTACAATTGGTGAAATTTACAAATACTATACTAAAGACAAACAAAAGTCTGTAATTTAATTTTATGCTTGCTGGCTCATGGACAATGATAGTTGTCTTTAGACCTAAGGAGGCTGCTGCTTAACAAATAAAAATTTGTCTGTATAACAAAAGGCAACGCAAAAAGTATCTTATTTGTTGCATACAATACTTTATTGGCTTAACTTCTCTTTTGGCAAAAGGACTTAAAGCAAAACTATGTATCTGATAGATCTAGATTAGGGAGCCTAACAATGTCTGCATTGTGTAAAAGTTACTTTTTTGAATGTTCAAGGTGTCTTAATGGGGGTTTATACAGTGAATTGATAATTATGGAGAACTTGACAAGGAAATTAAAGATTTTGCAGTAAACAGACAAATTGGTGAAAAAACTTCCAGCCACTAAGCTATTTTGGCATGAAATTACCTTATCAGCTCTCCACTGTTCCCATTTCTGCTAACAGACCCCAGCAGGCACAGTCTAGCTAGGGGTGACAGTGTGAAACTGGCCCCCAGGGTATCTCCTTTGCATTTATTAATATATGGCTCTAGCAATAACCACAGGGGGTGTCTAGCACTGAATATATATTTGCCTTAGGTACACTATCGCCTCTGACTAGACTATTTTGTTGCTGACTACATTAAAGTCACCCAGACAACTTCATTTATTTATTTATTATTGCCATTTATATAGCGCCAACAGATTCCGTAGCGCTTTACAATATTATGAGAGGGGGATTTAACTATAAATAGGACAATTACAAATAAACTTACAGGAACAATAGGTTGAAGAGGACCCTGCTCGATCGAGCTTACATTCTATAGGAGGTGGGGTGTAAAACACATTAGGACAGGAAACTGTCTTCATCTCAATTAATTTGTCTGTGTGCAGTGTCCCTGTCATCTTAATCCTGCAACGTAAAACATTGCAGTTTTTAAAAAAATTGCATTGCAGGGTTAAGTTCACCTCTAGTGACTATGAGTATGACAGCCACTAGAGGTGCTTCGGCAGCACTGAGTAAAATTGTGATGTGACATGGAAGGCCCCAAAGGAAAGCATTGATTCATACTATCCTATGGGAAAAATTTGATTTATGTGCACCAAGCATTCGAGGAGCATTCAATTGGACATCAGCAGAAGAGGCCATGCCTCCTCCATGATGTCACAGGAGGTGGAGCAGTGAGCAGCACATAGGGAGCCTCTAGGTGGGGAGGTGCGGAACTGAAAAAGAGTAGGGATACAGTGTATTCCTAACACTGTAGAGCTCCTTAAACATAGTCAAATTATTATTATTATGATATTTATAGAGCGCCGTCAAATTCCGCAGCGCTTTACAATGGATGGACAAACAGACATGTAGTTGTAACCATTTATTTATTTATATATTATTGCAATTTATATAGCGCCAACAGATTCCGTAGCGCTTTACAATATTATGAGAGGGGATTTAACTATAAATAGGACAATTACAAATAAACTTACAGGAACAATAGGTTGAAGAGGACCCTGCTCGATCGAGCTTACATTCTATAGGAGGTGGGGTGTAAAACACATTAGGACAAGTTGGACACACAGGAACAGAGGGATTGAGGGCCCTGCTCAAAGCTTACATGCTAGAGAGAGTGGGATAAAATGACACAAAAGGTAAGGATAGTATTAGACGACAGTTGCAGAAGAGGAATCAGTTGGGAGCTATTAACGGTTTAATTGATATGCTTTTATTTTTTTTTTTTAATTCTTTATTTTGGTTGTGCAGGTGGTTCCAGATAATTAACAGCGCCACAACAGCGTATTTCAAGGTTACAGTGGTTATGCAGTGGCAGAGAAATTGCACATTTTTTTTTTTTATGTGATGGATAGCAAGATGTAGGACGAAACGTGGTCAACAGTGTCTGTGTAGCTATAACAGCCGTAACAGACGCATTCTTGTGGAACATATTAAAACATTTTCATGGCATAAGTTAGCTTAGTACGTTTTTGCTATGTAGTGAACAGAAAAGACAATCTTAAGCGGCGTACGGGTCAACACGTGTGTGAGCAAAGGTGTGTAAGTGGCTAAGTGGCATGTTGGTGTACGCCTTATATGCTGTATACAGTATTGAGTTTCGGCAGTAGTTGTGGGTGTCGGTGCTTATGTATCGCTCGGGGCCTATGTACTAAGCAGTGGCGTAAAAACATTGCGCAAAACGAAGCCATCTAAAGTGTAACATTGGCAGAGTTTTGGGCTGATCTTGTGTGTGTAAGTAAATATTAAGCCGGATCAGACGTTAGCTGAGGTATATGGTAGGGCTCCTACCTAGCTGATCATATGGAGCTCCAGCAAGATGTGTGGGTACGGGAGCATATATTTCGCCTAGGGCCTATCCGCTAAGCAGCTGCTTATAAACATGGCGAAAAGCCAAATTGTCTTTAAGTATACAGGTAGCTTAAATCCTGGCTAATCTTAGGTAGTTTACTCATATTTTACAATTGAACAACTTTTTAGATAAGGAGGACCTGGGTCTCCAAAATACAGGCAAAAGGAAAATTGTGTAGCTGCAACATATAAACAATAATAATTAACGATTCGGTGTAGGTAGGATAACGTTCCTTGCTGCATAGTTACATGTTGAGCCCCTTGGATATAGTGGGTGTCCCTGGGGTCATCGCAGTGGGGACTGCTTAGCCAATGCCCGCCTGATGGTGCACAGAGTCCCGTGGCCATGTGGCATACAGCAGGCTGACCCATCCTGTGGTGTATCGGCAGGTAGGAGTTTCCTCTGGGGTTCTCCGTAGCACCGTCGGTAAGTCCTGTCGGCTTGCCCCGTTGGTAGGAGTGGGAGGTTGTGCTGCATCGGTTCCCGAATCAGGTGAGTGGCTTGTGCGGAGGCCAGGTACGATCCCGCTTGGTTTCCACGTAGTGCCTTGCCATATTGCTCCGCCAGGGTCCTTCTGAGTGCTGGATGCGGTTAAGCATCCCTGCTGGTGGGAGATGGGCCGATAGTTTAAAGAGGCCTCCCCTGCTGCAGGCCAAACATAGGCCTCTCGCGTGCGCCTCTGTGGTTTGTACAGCGGCGGACCGCGTTGAATAGCTCTCCGAACACGTCGGGGCCTGGGCCGGCGGCGTCTGAGGCGTGGTCTGCGGTCTCTGAGTTTGCCCTGTGCCCCTTGCTGCTTTTTGCCGGTCTGTGGCCTGACTGTGTGGTTCAGAGCCGGTGCGTGTGAAGGCATGGCGGTGTAACGAGTATATACCCCTACACGCAGGATCCAGCCCTAACAGATGACAGTACAGAGGAGAGATACGTCTACCGGACCTTAGAGTGGCCGGACTCGACGTAATAGGATAAGACAGAGTCAGGAACGATCCGAGGTCAAGGGCACAAAGAGACAGCGTAAACGAAAACTAGCTGGGGACTGGTACACAGGAATCAGCAAGCCGGCAAACAGTACAGAATAGGATAAAGCGAAAACGAAGTCAGAATACAAAGCCAAGGTCAAATACGGAGAAACACAACTGAACACAACAAGCACTAAAGGGAACTGTAGCAGAAACCACGATAGGGCAAGGAACTAAGGGAAAAGGGTAAGTATAAGTAGCCTTCAAACTAATGTGATTGGCTCCTGTCACTTCCACTCCCCCAACAGGTAAGTGTATGGGGTGATTGGCATGACAGGAGCCAATGGGAGCCTTTTTGCAATTTAGGCTCCCACTGTCTCTTTAAGAGCGCGCCCGAGATTCGCGGCGCGCTCTTAGCTGCAGGCGGGACACGTGACCGCTTCTCGTGGTCACTGCCCGCCTTCCTGTCAGAACAGTCGGACGAGCCGCGCGCGGCTCGTGCAGCCGCAGGACCGCGCGCGGCTTGAAGAGAGGACCGCGTCCGGCCCCCGGATAAGGTAAGTACCGCTACAGTACCCCCCCCTGAGGACACGCCCTCCGGGCGGGCAGGACCAGGCCTGGCAGGAAAACGCGAATGGAAAGAACGTACAAGGCGGGGAGCATGAACAGCATCCGCAGAAATCCAACTGCGCTCCTCAGGCCCATAACCCTTCCAATGTACCAAGTACTGAAGCCGACCCCTAAGAAAACGAGAGTCAATAACAGCAGATACTTCGAACTCCTCATGACCCTCCACAGAGACAGGAGGGGGAGGGGGAGTATGCCGGGTATAGCGGTTGTGTACGTAAGGCTTCAACAAAGAGGTGTGAAATACATTGGGTATACGCAGATTCTTAGGCAGACCCAAGGCATAAGAAACGGGATTAACCTTATGTATAATGCGATAAGGACCAATGAAGCGGGGAGCCAATTTCATAGAAGGCACCCGGAGGCGAATATTCCGTGTGGAAAGCAAAACCCTGTCCCCCACAACATAGGAAGGAGCCGCTCTGCGATGCTTGTCAGCCTGAGCCTTCTGGCGGGCAGCAGAGTCCACCAAAGAACGCTGAACCTGCTCCCAAGTATTACGCAAACCAGCCAAATGCTCATCCAGAACTGGCATGCCCTGAGAGGAGAATGCAGCCGGAAGAACAACGGGATGCTGGCCATAGACAACGTAAAAAGGGCTTTTGCCGGAAGAATCATGAGTGGCATTATTCCGAGCAAATTCAGCCCAAGGAAGCAGGTCAGACCAATTGTCCTGATGGTGAGACACAAAACAACGGAGGTACTGCTCTAGAGACTGGTTGGCACGTTCAGCAGCTCCATTAGACTGGGGATGGTAAGCGGAAGAAAATGAGAGGGAAATACCCATCTCCGAACAAAAGGCTTTCCAGAACCTGGAAATAAATTGGCTACCCCTATCGGATACAATAGATAAGGGAATACCATGTAATCGAAACACTTCTCTAGCGAAGATAAGAGCCAATTCCTTGGAAGTGGGCAACTTGCGAAGAGACACAAAGTGAGCCATTTTGGAAAACCGATCTACTATCATCAGGATGACTGTGTTACCATTCGAAGGGGGTAATTCAACAATAAAATCCATTGATAGATTAGACCAAGGTCTCTCGGGAACGGGCAACGGATGCAACAGCCCACAAGGAACTCTACGAGAGGTTTTCATACATGCACAAGTAGTACAAGCACTTATATAGTCAGTAACATCCTTACGTAAGGTATCCCACCAGAAATACCGAGAAACGGCTGACACTGTTTTGGAAATACCAGGATGTCCAGCAGTCTTAGTATCGTGATAAAGTGACAGAATATCCCGTCTCAACGAACAATTTATCATTAGGCCTCTCGCTGGGTGCCATGCCTTGTTTCGCTTGTATGGCCTGCAAGAGGGACGAGGAAATAGACAATATAGTAGTTGCTATTATCCTGTCTGGGGGAATGACAGGAGTGACATCAATCTCCTGTATGTCAATAGTCTCGAATTGTCTGGACAGAGCGTCCGCTTTAGTGTTCCGGTCACCTGGCCTATAGGTGATTATATAATTAAAATGAGACAAGAACAGTGACCACCTAGCCTGCCTTGAAGACAATCTTTTAGCTTCGCTAAGGTAGGATAGGTTCTTATGATCTGTAAATATGAGAATAGGATCCTTAGTTCCTTCTAGCAAATGTCTCCATTCTTTGAGTGCTAAAATGATAGCAAGGAGTTCGCGATTACCCACATCATAATTCCTCTCTGCCTTGGACATTTGTTTAGAAAAGAAGCCACAAGGATGCAATGGCTTGTCAGGAGACTCTCTTTGGGATAAGACAGCACCTACCCCTATATCGGAAGCATCAACCTCAAGTATATATGGCAATGAGGGGACAGGATGCTGTAAAATAGGGGCAGAGGCGAACGTAGTCTTAAGAAAGTCAAAAGCCTGAAGTGCCTCAGTAGACCAGACACGTGTATTGCCATCCTTTTTAGTCATACGAGTTATAGGCGCTACTATAGACGAAAAACCTTTGATAAAACGTCTATAATAATTAGAGAACCCCAGAAAACGCTGGATGGCTTTCAGACCTTGCGGCAGAGGCCATTCTATGACTGCAGCGAGCTTCTGGGGATCCATCCGAAAACCCTCGGCGGAAATCAAATACCCTAAAAACTGGACCTCGGACTGGTCGAATAGACATTTTTCTAATTTGCAATAAAGACCATTAGCAAGAAGGGTCTTCAGAACTGTTGTAACATGTCTGTGATGAGCGTGAATGTCTGTAGAATATATTAAAATGTCATCCAAGTACACAATAACAAATGAGTGAATAAAATCCCTTAAGACATCATTAATAAATTCTTGGAACACTGCTGGGGCATTGCAAAGCCCAAATGGCATGACGGTATACTCATAATGACCTGACCGAGTGTTAAAGGCTGTCTTCCATTCGTGGTCCTTTTTAATACGTATCAAATTGTATGCTCCTCTAAGATCTAATTTGGTGAATACCGTAGCATGTTTGAGCCTGTCAAACAATTCTGTTATTAGAGGTATAGGGTAAGCATTTTTGATGGTGATCTTGTTAAGACCTCTATAATCAATGCAAGGTCTTAAATCACCTTCTTTCTTTGATACAAAGAAGAACCCCGCTCCAGCCGGAGAAGAGGATCTTCTAATAAATCCCTTGTCTAATGACTCTTTAATGTACTCCTCCATGACACGGTTTTCTTGAACCGATAGGGGGTACACCCTGCCCTTAGGAGGTATAGTACCAGGCAACAAATCAATAGCACAATCGTAGGGTCTGTGAGGCGGTAATTTGTCAGCCTCTCTTTTATCAAAGACAGTCTTTAAAGTTAAATACTGAGAGGGTATAGTCGTAGATAAAGGAGGAACAGTAGGAACGTTAATAGAATTCACAGGCGTGACTTCAATAGTACATGACTCATGGCAGGCTTCACTCCATGATTTTATCTGCCCTGTCTCCCAGTCAAAAATGGGATTGTGGGCACGTAACCATGGATACCCTAACACCAACTGTGAAGAGGGAGAGGTGATGACCTGGAACCGAATGGTTTCATAGTGTAGAACCCCTGTGTACATGTGTAGCGGTGCAGTCTCGTGAGTAACAACAGGAGATATCAATGGTCTACCATCTATGGCCTCAACGGCCAAGGTATCTCCTTCTCTCTGATGGGAATATTGTTTCTCTTTACAAAACCAGAGTCTATAAAGTTCTCGGCTGCCCCAGAATCAACCAGGGCGTCTATGTTTTCAACTATACAACTCTCTCCCATATGTAAAGAAACAGGGAGAAGCAGTCGGTTAGGAGGCAAAGTAGGAGACTTAGAAATCACACCCAAGGCCAGTCCCCTATAAGGTCTTAGGTGCGAGAGTTTTCCGGGAGCAGAGGACACTCCTTTACCATATGGTCTCTCTTACCACAATATAGGCAGAGTCCCTCCCTTCTCCTATGTAATTTCTCAGTATCTGAGAGTTTGGCAACCCCTAATTGCATAGGTTCCTCTTCAGGTACTTTAACACTCTCCGGTATATTAACTCTGGGTTGAATAGGTGTAACAAAACGTCTATTCCTGTTCTTAGTATAGAGCCTGTCACGAATCCTATTATCTATATCGATGAGGTAGTCAATAAGGTCCTCTAAGGCAATAGGAAGCTCCTTAGCTGCTACCTCATCCAATATAGAGTCTGATAAACCTTCCATGAAGGCCGTAGTTAACCCATTATTGGTCCAATCGACCTGTGAGGCAAGGGTACGAAACTGTATAGCGTAATCAGCCACAGACCTAGAACCCTGTTTAACCCTCATTAATGCTCTAGCGGCATTCTTAGACCTTTTCATAGTATCAAAAGTTCTGCGAAAAGCTGTTAGGAAACTGTGAAAGTTATGCACCATAGGTCCATTAGCCTCCCAAATAGGGTTTGCCCATTCAAGTGCTTTGTCGGTAAGTTGGTGCATAAAGAACCCAACTTTAGACCTCTCTGTGGGAAATGAACGTGGATACATTTCAAAATGAAACTCTATTTGGTTAATGAACCCTCTGCATGTCTTAGAATCCCCTCCATACCTAGGAGGAGGCGTTAAATGTGCTGTAGCGTTAGGCATAGTCGATACTTCAGGAAGCAGGGGTGCAGGAGGGTTAGGTGCGGTTGCTGGAATGGTTCTAGCTAAGAGCGTCTGGAGAGCCTGGGCTATTTGATCCATACGGTGATCCTGCTCTATAAATCTAGCCTCATGGGTCGCCATCTGTTGAGCTAAATCTGCGGGGTCCATGGCCCTATCGTAATGTAACGAGTATATACCCCTACACGCAGGATCCAGCCCTAACAGATGACAGTACAGAGGAGAGATACGTCTACCGGACCTTAGAGTGGCCGGACTCGACGTAATAGGATAAGACAGAGTCAGGAACGATCCGAGGTCAAGGGCACAAAGAGACAGCGTAAACGAAAACTAGCCGGGGACTGGTACACAGGAATCAGCAAGCCGGCAAACAGTACAGAATAGGATAAAGCGAAAACGAAGTCAGAATACAAAGCCAAGGTCAAATACGGAGAAACACAACTGAACACAACAAGCACTAAAGGGAACTGTAGCAGAAACCACGATAGGGCAAGGAACTAAGGGAAAAGGGTAAGTATAAGTAGCCTTCAAACTAATGTGATTGGCTCCTGTCACTTCCACTCCCCCAACAGGTAAGTGTATGGGGTGATTGGCATGACAGGAGCCAATGGGAGCCTTTTTGCAATTTAGGCTCCCACTGTCTCTTTAAGAGCGCGCCCGAGATTCGCGGCGCGCTCTTAGCTGCAGGCGGGACACGTGACCGCTTCTCGTGGTCACTGCCCGCCTTCCTGTCAGAACAGTCGGACGAGCCGCGCGCGGCTCGTGCAGCCGCAGGACCGCGCGCGGCTTGAAGAGAGGACCGCGTCCGGCCCCCGGATAAGGTAAGTACCGCTACAGGCGGTGGACAGTCGAGGGATCCTTGTGGCTGCTTGGGCCTGTGCCATAATGGTCCACCACCGGGTCCAAAAAAGGTCAAAGGCCGCTGCTATGCGGTCCTCCTGGGGGAGCTCGCTTGTCAGTTGCGTCGGTACAGATTGGGTGCGTGGAGGCCCCGGAGCCCGAGCAGCAGCCGCCATCTTGGGTTCCGGATGAGGGGTGAGTGCGGTCGTGTGTGCTCGCAGAGTTCTGTGTCCCTGAGGAGGGTGGACCGGGATAACCCCCACCGGTCCGTAGGGGGGGGAACGTGGGCCCAGCAGGGTATGTGCCGGATAGGCAAGCGGCGGGAGAGCGGCCGTCTCTCCCGCGCCGCCCGCGTGTGTAGGCCGCATGTCGGCGCCGGGCAGTATCTCTGCTTTCGAGGTGTCTTTAGAAAGGTCTCGGTGTCCGCCGCCCGGTATCAGCTTTTTAAGAGCCCAGTTAGGGTGCCTTTTTTGGTATAATCCGCATTAATGGCGGTTCAGCTCAGGAGCTGTTGCTTTGTGCGTCCGTTGCTCTTAGCGGTCAGGCCCCGCCCCCGATATGCTTTTATGAAGAAGTGGATTTTTAACGATTTTTTGAAGGAGTGGAGACTGGGTGAGCATCTAACGGAGGAGGGAAGCGAGTTCCACAGGAATGGTGCAGCCCTTGAGAAATCTTAATGGCGAGCATCAGAGGTGGGATTATGGACAGAAGATAGACGTAAGTCTTCAGCAGATCGTAAGGGCCTAGACGGGACATACTTGTGTATAAGGGAGGATAGATAGGTGGGAGCAACATTATGTAGAGATTTGAAAGCAAGAACCAGAATTTTAAATTGAGCTCTATATTTTATAGGAAGCCAATGTAGGGACTGACAGAAGGGTGAGGCATGGGAGGTGCGGGTGGACAGGCAGATGAGCCTCGCCGCCGCATTCATTATGGACTGTAATGGCGCAAGTTGGAAGCACGTAAGACCACTGAGAAGCGGATTACAGTAGTCAAGGTGAGAAAGGACAGTGGAATGGACCAACACCTTAGTCGCATCTGGCGTTAAGTAGCGGCGGATGCCCGCAATGTTTTTGAGATGGAAATGACCGGATTTGGCGATAGATTGAACATGAGGCTTGAAGGAGAGGTCAGAGTCAAAGAGAACACCTAGGCAGCGAGCCTGCGTGGTGAAGCTGATGGTAGCACCGTTGACTTGGAGGGAGACAGACACAGGAGTAACAACACTTGAGGGAGGAAAGACCAGAATTTCAGTTTTGGTCAAGTTTAGTTTAAGGAAGTGGGCAGCCATCCAGTTAGAAACAGCAGAGAGGCAGTCAGAGACAATAAATAAGTTTAAATAAGTTTTAAAGAAGGGACAATAAATATTCTAAGCAAAAGCAACATCACAAAGAATCTTCATTCAATGATATTCAATATTGATCTACAAAGTTTGTTTTTACCACAGTTTTCACAGTACTTAAAATAAGTAGATAAACAGATTAAAAATGTAATAAAATAATGTCCCTTTAAAGGTTTGTCCTCAGTTTGCTCCATCTTTATTTGTAGGATGCCTTGTGACCCGGTCGGATCAGCACTACTTAACAGTGTTAAACGAACATGTTGACCAAGATAAGTTTAATGTCTCTTTTAGCCAAGTAACCAATTTCAAAACAATAACAGAGGCATCAGGCCTGTTGGACTTGATGCTGACAGCTTTGCGGTTGTGTGTGTGGTTTTTGTTTTTTGGATCCATGTCTGAGAAAAAAAGACTAAAAACAGTAATTGATTCAAACAGGGATTAGCAGCGCATCCTTTCATTACTAACAGCACAGCGTTGAAAGGAAGGTGGGCACGTCTGGCAGTCAGGGTGCTACAGGAAAGAGATTTAAAACTGTTCCTGGCATCCGTCTGCAACATTCAGTCAGTTCCATTACAAGTTAATCTTGAATGAAATAAAAAAAAATAAAAAAAATAAGAAAATACGAACAGCTGAGATTTACCTACAACTCTACAATTATTGAAATAATATTTTCCCATAAATCCCTCAATGAAATTGTTCTGCCACTCTGTTGTTGAACAGGACGATAATAATTTTGAACGATGTGTCTGTGAAATTCTTGGCATGGCAAGATCTTTGTGGAATTCTTTGTTGATAGCATAACAGAAGAAATTTGATGAGTTAAGCTACATGAGATATTTTTTGTTTGGTAAAAGACTGTACCTGACAGAGCTCAGAGCGGCTCACTTTCATGTGCGTGCACGTATGAATTAAATTAACGTCTTAACTGGAGTTAAGTAAATCTAGATCTCGTCCTCCATCAGCAGAAAAGAGCACACGTGCGGTTCAGAATTATACAGTTATTCTCTGATCTTCCCTTATTGTCTGTGGCTAAGAGCAGTTCCATCAACATGTAACTGCTAGTCTTGGGAATGTAAGTTTGTAAGTTTTTCTTATATCGGCAGCAGACACTGTGGCAGATTGTTATGCAATCCTTATTAGCATCTTTTTATATCAATGGGTAAAATATTTATTGCTCTGGTTTAGGTATAGGCATATCTATGGCAACACAGTGGCGAGGTCTGCTAAATTTGTAAAAAAAAAATAAAATAAAAATAGAATCAGCTAAACAGGTTAAAATGAAAAGCAAAAAATTTAAAAGTGCTAGATAATAGAGCACAAGCAAGCAAGTGTTAAAGGGATACATTAGGCATACAATAAAACATATTTAGCGTTATAAAGCAGTTTTAGTGTATAGATCATGATCCTGCAGTCTCACTGCAAATCAGGAGATATGCAATTCTAGATTAAACAGATTGAGCAATAAAGCAACCTAAAATACCTAGTTTCCTCTTCAAGAGGTATTTAGGAAGACTGTGCAAGTCACAAGCACAGAGGGGTGACTAGTGCTGTATAAACAAAGTGATTTAACTTGTAAAATGCAGAGAATTGAGCAATGAGACTGCAGGGGCATGATCTATGCACCACAACTGCTTCATTAAACTAAAGTTGTTTAGGTGTGTATAGTGTCCCTTTAAACTTTGCAATCTCAGGCATCTTGAAGGTTCCAAACTTATTATGCTTCCAATAATTTCCAAACACAAATAATGATCTTACTTTGCTCCCTGTAGCGGAGCCCCAATACCCTGCATAAATATCTCAGCTCTATAATCTTTGTAGCTGAGAGAGCAATAAAATATCTAAGGCAAAATCCCCCCCCCCCCCCCCCCCCCCCTCCCCCCTCCCTCAGTAACTGGACAACACACAGTTCTGGGAGTCAACTGATTTTTATTCAGCCACAGCTGGCTTTTATGCAACTCCCCATGCAAGGGGTTTCTTAAATCACATTCCAGGGGCATTTCCCCGATGCACCTGAGAGGAGACAAGGGTCAAGTAAACAGTTCACAGACTCCTCCTCTGTGCCTGAGAGATAATTGAGTAAGAACAACTATTTCATTCAATTATCTCTCAGGTACAGAAAATATACAATATTTGCAAACATCACAAAACACATTTTAATATTGGTATATTATATTATAATATAGGTTTTGTCTTCTGGATATGAATTCCAGTGACTAGCCATAAAATTTCCTGGACGGCCATCAAGTAGGGAAAAGACACAACATTAAAATCAGCATATTGATAACATCAATATTGGTCGCCGGTATCTATACTGGTGCAAATCGTAGACACCAAAAAGATGGCCGATCAGATGTACAGCAGCGGCCACATAATTGCGCATGTGCGAAAACTTGGAAAGCTATTTACAGATTATTTGTATGCCACTCTAACGTACTTAATCCAATTGAGCGAAATGGAAAAAAATGAGAAAAAGAGAGCTCACAAGTGCAAAAGACGATCATAAAAAACAAGATTTATATAATGGATGAGAATTACACCAAAGCATTGGTTCTATACATGTTTACAATATAAATTACATATTTAATATCAATTACATACCCAATGTTCATCAAAAGATAATATCCAAACTCTCTCATTATAACATTATCAATTGATATAATGTGAGTTGAAAAACATATTGTTACCCCAGCAATAAAAAATAAAAAAGTATAACATAAAAGAAAAAATAGGGAAAAAAGAGAACATAATGGCTAATATCCCCATCAGAACTTCAAAAACATTATATACAAAAAATCATTTACAATAAAATCACATGAAAGCCAAAATTGTCAACATCAACATTTAGACCAGGATCTCCCAATGTCTTAAGTTTCTATATCCATTGGGTTTCACGTTGACATGCCTTTTTCACTATATCCACCTTACAGAGGTGGCTCTCTAATTAGGCGACTTAGGCGGCCGCCTAAGGCCTCACGTTGACTGGGGCCTTGCGGCCGCCTAAATCACCTTAGGGCAGACTGAACTGTTAGGTTCTCGGTCTATGACCGAGGACCCGACACAGGAGGGGGCCCAGTAGCTTGCCCTGTATGCCGCCGGGAGCGAGGCCCCTCCGCTCGGTCTGCCCTGGGGGAGAGCCAGCCTTCAGTCTGCAGCTCTGCCGGGTTACCACGGCAATGCTCTGACTGGAGATCGCGAGACATTCACCATGTGGTCTGCAGCTCTGCATCTGGCGGAGCTGCAGACCGGAGAGCCCACCGGACCACCAGGGACCCCACCGGACCACCAGGGAACCGTCCAAAAAAAAAAGTAAATTTCATCCCCCCCCCTCACACTATCACCCCTCTCACCCTCTCACCCCCTCTTACTCTTTCACCCCCTTCTTTCTGTCACCCCCTCTCATTCTGTCACCCCCCCTTACTCTGTAACCACCTCTGACCCCATGACCCCCTCTTACTCTGTCACCCCACCTCTCACCCCTCTCACCCTGTCACCCCCTCTTACTCTGTCACCCCTTCTCACCCCATGACCCCCTCTTACCCTGTCACCCCCTCACCCCATGACCCCCTCTTATTCTGTCACCCACCCTGTGACCCCCCACACTTTGTCATCTCACCCTGTCACTCCCCTCACACTGTCACCCCCCTTCACCCTGTCACCCCCTAACTCGGTCACCCCCCCCTAATACGGTCACCCCATCTCACCCTGTCACCCCCCACATTACATCACCCCCTCTTATTCTGTCACCCCCTCTCACTCTGTCATCATCCCTCTCACTCTGTCACTCCCCTCTCTCATTCTGTTACCCCTCTCTCATTCTGTTACGCTTCTCTCACTCTGTCACCCCCTCTTACTCTGTCACCCCCTCTTACTCTGTTACCAACCCTCACACTATGCCACCCCCTCACACTGTCATCCTCCCTCTCACTTTGTCACCCTCCCTCTCACTCTGTCACCCTCCCTCTCACACTGTCACCCCCTCTCACTGTGTCACCCTCCCCCTCATACTCTGTCACCACCCCTCACACTCTGTCACCTCCCTACACTATGTCATCCTCCCTCTCACTCTGTCACCCACCTACACAATGTCACCCTCCCTCTCACTCTGTCACTCCAATCTCATTCTGTCACCCCCCCCCCCCCCTACACTATGTCACCCACCCTCTCCCACTAGGTCACCCCCCTCACACACTGTCACCCTCCCTCTCACTCTGGTACCGTCCCTCTCACACTGTCACCCTCCCTCTCACACTGTCACCAACCCCACACACTCGGTCACCTCTCTTCTCACACATTGTCACCCCTCTCATTCTGTCACCCCTCTTACTGTTACACCCCTTGTACACTAATGTAATCCTCTCTCACTATGTCACCCCCTCACTAGGTCACCCCCTCTCACTGTCACCCCCCTCTCACTGTCACCCCCTCTCACTGTCACCCCCTCTCACACTGTCACCCCCTCTCACACTGTCACCCCCCTCTCACACTGTCACCCCCCTCTCACACTGTCACCCCCCTCTCACACTGTCACCCCCTCTCACACTGTCACCCCCTCTCACACTGTCACCCCCTCTCACACTGTCACCCCCCTGTCACACTGTCACCCCCCTGTCACACTGTCACCCCCCTGTCACACTGTCACCCCCTGTCACACTGTCACCCCCCTGTCACACTAATGTCACCCCCTGTCACACTAATGTCACCCCCCTCTCACACTAATGTCACCCCCTCTTACTCTGTCACCAACCCTTACACTCTGTCACCTCCCTACACTGTTATCCTCCCTCTCACTGTCACCCACCTACACAATGTCACCCTTCCACACACTCTGTCACCCCCACTACACTATGTCACCTTTCCTCTCACACTAGGTCATCCCCTCACACACTGTCACCTCCCTCTCACTCTGTCACCCACCCTCTCACTCTGTCACACCCTCTCACACTGTCACACCCTCTCACTGTCACCCTCTCCCTCTCACTATGTCACCCTCCCCCTCACACTATGTCACCAACCTATATCTCAGAAATTGTTCCCAGATCTAGAAATTGAATAGGCTGGAACTCTGTATTTTTCCTTTGGACCCCAATTTAGAAGGTGAGATAGCATTTGAGTCATGTTTATATTCACTTGGCTCATCACATGAGAATGTATTGATCCTGTAAGTCTTGTAGCCTCATCTACCTCCTCATCACCAAAAAAATAACGATTACGATTGACATGATATCTGTATCTTTATCTAACTTTATCTAACATTTTCAGAAATTAAATCACAAACTCTGTCTTAAACTCTGTGTCATCGAATTCCCTATCTCTAAAACTTGAATTTTGCAGTATTACTTTTTGAACTCCTATTATTTCTTAACTTCTCAATGTCATTTTATTTTACAGGAAAACTTAATATTTCCTAAATGTCTGATTATTTTATGTCTGTCATGAATAATCTAAGCTTTTTCTCAGTGTAATGACCAATCGCCAACAGTGGTGGCCACAGCAGGCTGCTCTACAGCCAGGAATGTGGACTGGTGTAATTTATTTTATTTTATTAGTTTTCAGTAAATCTTCTCCACATGCCTTTTTATGCAAGTCTCTTTGCATTTCATTTTTAAAAGATAGTATATAGCCACATGCCAGTTACAGCATTTTATTCAACGCTCTGTTTTACCATTTTGCAGCAAAGGTTCTAACTCTGATGTGTCACTATAAACCAACAACTAGAATCTTAAAACATAACTCAAAACACATTCTTCTACATTAAAATGTGATATTAAAACAGCATTGCGAACACACATGGTCTTTTCATAGGACACATATGCCCAATTTCTCATTAGAAATGCATTCCATCCCTCTTGCTGCTAATTTACACTGTTGCTGAAATATAGAGGGGAAAGGATGGTCTGATTTATCAACTTTTCAGAATTATCAAACAATTTTGCATCACCTTCCATGTAAAAATTAAATTATTATGATTCAAACAAGTTTAAAATAGTTTTTAATGTTTACAGAATTTAAGTATTTTATCCTGTCTTTCAATATATTGTGCTACTGGTACTATGTTGTCCTACTAATAGATTATTATCACTGGCATTTATAAAGCCCTAACATTTTCCGCAGCTTTGTGTAATTGGGGAAAAGACAGTACAATATTCACACCTGGAAAATACTGTCGTCCAGGCACTCAAGGTGAAACCAAAATATGAAGGTTTATTCGAGCAAATACAAGCAACATTTCGTCCCCCACAAGGGTCTTTGTCAAGCTTGAAAAAGACCCTTTTGAGGTCAAAATGTTGCTTGCATCTTCACCAACAAACCTGCATATTTTGATTTCACCTTGAGTGTCTGGATCAACGTTTATTTTCCAGAACTTTAAAGTGAGGTTTGGCCTATCTCAGGCTCGATTGCACCCTGAGAACCAAGGGAGGGAGGTGTCCTTCACATAGTAATACAATGTACACAAACCAACACAAAATTAAATAGAACCCAGCCCATGAGCTGAGGTCTAGCCACTGAAGCTCTTTTATTTAAAGTACTTAGCTGCATAACCTGTGAGCTTGTCTAGTTGGATGGAGCCTATGCTCATTATTTTAATGTAAACATCTTACATTGAGATTGGATGAATATGACTTTGAATTACTTGGAGGTACGTTAGTCCTGTCTACTCATTCCATGAAAGAAACATTGGTGGTATGTTTCAATATACACCCATTATCACACCTTCTGTATTAGGAAGCCAAGAGCCTGTGTTCACTGTCATTTAATAATAAAATAATAATTTAATAATACAAAGAATTCTCGAAATAAATAATGCATAAAATGATGTTTATGCACTACACAAGCATTGTGGGGAATTCATAATAATAAGGGCAAAATAACCAAGTTACAAACATTCTCCAACTCACATCATTTTCCACCTCTACTATTTTTGTCTATATTTTGCAGTTTGGTAGCCAGTTTAGCACAATTCAGGGTTTCACGAATAAACCAGAAATAAGACAGTTCATTTTCAAATATGAATATTCCTTTAACTAGATCTCCTTCAGGGAATATTCGATACAAGAAAAATACTCCTAATAAGACTTTCCTTTCCACCCAAGAAACTGTTGTATAACATCAGAACATGTGTTAGGAGACTGAATAAGCATTCTTGCATACTTTTCCATTAGTAACAGAACACTATGAAAGGCAGTGCATGATCAATTGCTGCCGTTCTACTTAAGCAAGTGGAAGATCTAAAATTTATTTCCAGCATGTGTCTCTTGAGAAACCCTCTGCTCTAACACGTGCAGGGTGTCCAGCTGCTGTTTCACTCCGACTCTTGTAGCTCTCGGGCAATCGAAAATGAAGGAGGGGAACTTGGGTTATCATTGTGCGTGTGAACAGGCATGCAAAGAACATATAACGCTAGTTTTCTTTATTTTTTGTAATTATAAAAAAATTATAATGTGCTAGTTTTGCAGTGTTTTAAAGGCAAAATGACCCACACTATCGATTAAGCTATAGCTCGCAAACAAAACATAATTTTTTATTAAAGACACAGAGGCTCTTATTATGCCTTCTCTTTCTTTACTTTCCTCCGCAGCAAAGACAAATTTGAGCAAAAATCATATTAAATTAAACACAAAACTGCATAGAAACATTATAACCAATCAAAACAGAGCATGATCCATAAAGCTTTGCTGTTCTCTCGGACTAGTTAAGTACCGTACTTAAGTGTGCCAATTCCTTTACATACCCCTCATGGGGCATTCTGACGTTTTGCTCACCAGCCATTTTTAGTTGAGGTGGTTTTTCTTCTGCCCCTCCCCAGTAACCCTGCTCATTTCTACTTTCTCAATTCCTCGGAGTTGAGCTCTGTTTTGGAGCACAGTGCATGCGCATTTGCGCTCATGGCAGTCATTTTCTTTGTGGGAGATTGGTGTCTTCAGTTCTCGACTCTCACGCAAAAGCGAATTGGAACGGTGCAACACTTCCTCCCTGCTGCTCAGAATTGGCATATACATGGGGTTGGATGCTCCTACACTCCCTAGGTACACTCCACCTGTTTTGTTTGATGAGTTTTTTTAGGTTACATGAATACTCAATGCTCAATTCTATATTTTTCCTTTAAGTTTTTTTTTGTTTTGTTTATCAGTGTAGTGGTACCTGTCTCAGGGCTTGAGTATCCATACTTGTTAGGTACTTTCAGCCATCCTTATAACTATGCTGATATGTTTTATTCTGTGTCCTATCAAGGACTCTTGATTACTTCTGTTTTACCTGTCTCCAGTGGTTGGCATTCAGCTCTATCGGTCTGTCTTTACTATAGTCCCTTTGTCTGGGAATATTTGTATTAGCCACATGGGTTTGAAACCTAGGAAAGACTTGGAATTCTCTCTGATGAATTGCAAAGATAAAATACTGGACACTCTAGGCCCTTTGACCAAACTGTACAAGAGAACAAACTAACAGGCACACTTCAGTATGACTTGAGGTAGAAAAAGACTGGCTCCAAGGCTTAGTCTGTATGTTGGGTAATGCCACCATGGCCCTGTCAATGGAACCTAAGTTGGGTCAACATGTCAGTCAATGAGCCTGGGGCGGCCCCTAAAGGCTTATTGTTTGGTAGGTATTTGGGGAAAGATTTGGGTACTTTCATGGACAAGGAACAGAACTCTTTGAATGGGTGTTCTCACACAAGGTTTTAAGAAGGACTGGATGAGCAAGGAGCTGTCTGTTCGGCTGTGGTGCTCGTGGCTCATACCAAGCAAGCTGAGGCTTCTTCCCTATTCGAACATTTGCCCCAGCATACAAACCCACTCAATTCTTCCCATTTCATGAATGATACACCAGGATTCGTGAGCAACCTTTTCCTGGTCGTAAATAAAGAGTTTCTCCTGTTATCAACCTAAAACCATTCAATGCTTTTGTCCGAAACAACATTTCAAGATGGAGGGTATTCATTGTCTAAGAGATCATCTGGTGCCATCAGATTGGATGGTAAAGTTGTTTTTATGAGACACCTATCCAACAGTTTTGTTTGCTGAAGATCATCAACATTTTCTACAGTTCCTTTTGCACGGGAGAAATGAAGATTCACTTGTCTACCATTCGGCCTGTTATCAGCTCCTTGATTTTTCCCCAAGGTCATTTAATGTGTAGTGTCGTTCCTTCAAACTCGGGGCATCCATTTAATCATCTACTTGGACGACATCCTCATTCTCTCTCAATCTCAGTCTCCGCTCCAAATGCACCTTTATTTAACAATTCATCTTCTACAGAATCTTGGTTTCATCATAAACTAGGAAAAATCCACCCTTCACCCATCCCAGAACAAAGGGATCCTGTGGTTAATCATAAATTCTGTGCAACAGACTTCTGTGCTTACAAGAGAATAACATCATGGCAATCAAGAAGGAAATCAGATGCCTCCTGTGATGCACGGTTTTCTCTCTCAGGCATCTCGCATACATAATCTGCCTCCTAGCGTCCTCCATCCAGGCAATTTTCCTTGACACACTTCATTATCGAGCGCTTCAGCGACTCAAATCGTCTTATCTACACGCGGGTAGCTTCTATGAAACCTGTATTTCTCTAGATGCAGTATCAAGGGAAGAACTGATGTGGAGACAAAATACAACAAAAAATATGTGGATATGGTATGCAACCCACCCACAGAAGATACCACAACTCCAAGTAAAATGTCTTAAATGTCAGGTGAATAATCCTGAGATCAAGGCCTTAATAGGGTTAATTCCATTGATGGGCTATCCCACATATGCAGTAAGTGACACAAAACAAAATCCTTATGATCCACAGAAAAATACACAGCAATAATGAAAAAGTGCACATTTATTGATATAAGAATTGCAGTGCTGGGGCGGGGCCTGACTGGCAAACTAACAAGACATACTCAGCACGAGCTCCTGCTGTCTGGGCTCGAATTCTGTTAAAATCTTGGGGTACAGCGACGAAAGCTGCCCACTACACCATCCACTGAACTGGGGGAGTAAGCGTGAACCCGCTGACACATCACTCGATAACCGGCATGACCGGGAACCGCAACTGCAGAGTGAGGCCTACCGGAGGAGACAGGGATGAAGGGCGGCCGCCTTCCTACCCGAGGCTGACCGACTCAAGCGACGGCAAACCACCTCCCCCCCCCCCCTATGGACCGGCGGGGGTTATCCCGGTCCCCGCCAGACGGAGTGCCCCAAACACCACACTACACGACAGGCCTAGCGACTGCACTGCGCACAGTGGAACCGAGGGCCTCCAAGATGGCGGATCTACACGCGGCAATGCAGAACAGGCGGCAACAGCAAAATGCCACGGCATATACCTGTGGACATACAGTGGACCCCATGGAAGCAATCTTCGACCGCTTTTGGGCCAAGCTGATGGCGAGCTTATAGCCAGTGACACCTCACCGCGAACTACCCAAGCGGGATGAGGCCAATGGCGGAAGGAGGTTCGGACCTCCTCTTCAGGGCACTACTAAGCCCCATGCTACTGAAACCCACATTACACGCCTTCCCGGGCTGAGAGCAACTGGGCACAATACCCAAAGGTGCCAGCCACACAGGCGGAGAGCAGCAAAACGACGACCCAGCTCGACGACCAAGACTCACCGCAACATCCCAGGGACGACCCTGGACCAAAACGGACTCCAGGCTCGTGGCAGGAGGACACCAGCTCTCACAAGGCTCCGGGGCAGGAGAGGAGACCCGACATCTAGACGCCACGCACCTCCACAGCTGGGTTGGAACTCCGGCATATGACCCAAGCTTGGCGGCCACCATGTCCACGGCAGGGTAGTAACAACTCAAGTACACACTAAGGACTGCTACTATCCCTGGCCCACCTGTCAAGCTTCCAGAGCTGGCATCGGCTGATCAGAGTGGACTGAACCAGTAATGGTTGATACCTCATGTTTTTTGTTCTTTTTTCTCTTCTTGCTCTATCTACTTACACATGTTTTCTCTTAATATTTTTTGCCTTCCCGACCCAGTGGCATTAAGCTCGCCCTATTACTAACGTATATAGAGTGCATTTAAACTATGTTTATTTCTTGTTGGTATTTACTTTTGCTCATCACTCCCACCAATGACAAGGCAGGAGGTAACCCTTTGACAAGCGACACTAACCCATAATTTGTGTGCCCGATTGTCTCCTTTAGCAAAACCCAGCCGATAACCTATGGCGCACACTAATATGGTGCACCCCTGAATGGTACCTACTGTCAGTTAAGCGGTTAAATAAGCAGATTAATATTCTTGACACGTGCAAATACTTATACTAATACACACCGTGAGAGAACCTTGCATTTAGCGTAGCTTGCTCATAACTAAACAGTAGACCCAACCTTCTGTTACTTCAAGTTCTTCCATGTTTGTATATATCATTTGCTCAGTTGACAATAATGTACCGTCGGTTTAATGCCATACATACGAGCTACCGTGATAATACCCTCAGCCAGTTAGGCAAAGTTAAAATGGCTCTACTTGCTACTGTATAGGTTGGAATCATAACTTGTAGTATGAAAAGAAGCATTGCGACCCATCTCAATAGACTGGCATTGCTAGCCAGCGTACAGAATGTTTATGAACTTAACTGTGTTATTAACTTGTGTTTCTCTACCCTTACAAAAATGTGCGGCTAAATTATGCCATGACTATGTCAATGAACAGTCTGTAAACGCTGTTGTGGCGCTACAGGTATCTCTGTTGTAAAATCTAATGCACAAGAAAAAAAAAGAATAAAAAAAAAAAGAATTGCAGTGCTTTATGGCAGAAAATAGTGATGGCAGCACTCCAAAAAGCTGAATATAGGAGTATGAATATTGAGTAATGCAAACAGCATATAATAATCACAAGATGAATATACAGATATGGAAAGCAAGGACACACACTTGTAAAAAATAGGAACACTTAGGGAATAAAATATTAGGTTGTTGTGATACCTGCTGCTGTCAGACGTGAGGAAGATCACCTACATCACTACCCACAAAAAGGTAAGAGTGAGTACCCTGGACACGTTTAGCACACCCGGTGCTTTCTCAACATGACAGTCACTAGAGGTGTATTTAACTCTACAACGCAAACATTGCAGGGTTAAAATGACAGGACTACTATAAAGAGCCAAACTGTATCCCAGATATACAGGGCTAGTAAAAAGCTGGGCTATATCACAGATATACAGGGTTAGTAAAGAGCTATATCACAGACATACCGGGTTAGTAAAGAGCTATATCACAGATATACAGGGTTAGTAAAGAGCTATATCACAGATATACAGGGTTAGTAAAGAGCTATATCACAGATATACAGGGTTAGTAAAGAGCTATATCACAGATATACAGGGTTAGTAAAGAGCTATATCACAGATATACAGGTTTAGTAAAGAGCTATATCACAGACATACAGTGTTAGTAAAGAGCTGAGCTATATCACAGATATACAGGGTTAGTAAAGAGCTATATCACAGACATACCGGGTTAGTAAAGAGCTATATCACAGATATACAGGGTTAGTAAGAGCTATATCACAGATATACAGGGTTAGTAAAGAGCTATATCACAGATATACAGGGTTAGTAAAGAGCTATATCACAGATATACAGTGTTAGTAAAGAGCTGAGCTATATCACAGATATACAGGGTTAGTAAAGAGCTATATCACAGACATACCGGGTTAGTAAAGAGCTATATCACAGATATACAGGGTTAGTAAGAGCTATATCACAGATATACAGGGTTAGAAAAGGGCTATATCAGAGATATACAGGGTTAGTACAGAGCTATATCACAGATATACAGGGTTAGTAAAGAGCTATATCACAGATATACAGGGTTAGTAAAGAGCTATATCACAGATATACAGTGTTAGTAAAGAGCTGAGCTATATCACAGATATACCGGGTTAGTAAAGAGCTATATCACAGATATACTGGGTTACTAAAGAGCTATATCACAGATATACAGGGTTAGTAAGAGCTATATCACAGATATACAGGGTTAGTAAAGAGCTATATCACAGATATACCGGGTTACTAAAGAGTTATATCACAGATATACAGGGTTAGTAAAGAGCTGAGCTATATCACAGATATACCGGGTTAGTAAAGGGCTATATCACAGATATACCGGGTTACTAAAGAGCTATATCACAGATATACCGGGTTACTAAAGAGCTATATCACAGATATACAGGGTTAGTAAAGAGCTGAGATAGCTCAGATATATAGTGTGACGGACTGCCTGGCACCCAGACCGGGTACCTCAGTCAAAAGCTGCTTCCTAGTACTTGCGAGCACCATAAGCACTGTACTGGAACACCATAACCACCATAAACCCCACGAACCGCTGCAGCTTGGTTGAGGTCTCGCTGTCCTCCCCCCTGGACCGTCACCCACCCTGGACCCAAGAGAGCGTAGCAGGAACAGATTTATAAGAGCTAGTGATTATACTCAGGGGAGTATTCTGATATAGCAATCCCCAGAGTGTATGTAGTTCTCCAATCCCTAAACATGAGCCAAGACTTCATGAAGGGGTAAACAAATCTCAATTTAATGGGAGCCACACTTGGCCTTTTATGACGATTCCCATGCAAGGGGTACGCCCACATGGACCTTATTGGGGACTCCAACACAAAGACACAGACCAATAAGAACAGTGATTAAATGCCCGACACTCCCATAACAAACACACAATCCCTCCTCCCTGCTTGGGAGATAATTGGATCAGTAACTGTACTAATTCTAATCCAATTATCTCCAAGCACAGAAAAAACATACTTTTTTAAAACACCCTAAAAATACATAAAATCCCACAAATGTTACACCTCCTGATAGCCCTGATCTGGGTGACCAACATATCCAAAAATCACCCAGATCAGTTCAAGGTTTCATGAATTTCCTGGAAGTCTTATTTTGAACCGACCTTGCACATGGTCCCATGCCCAAAACAGTTCCAGAGAATTAGTGCTAACGGTCGGTCTCTCTGTCTGGAATACAAAAGTACATACTACACATGAACAGAGCCTTTTAAAGTATTTTAGCCTGGTCTATTGCAGGGTCAAAGGGTAGGAGGCCGGCAAACAGGCCCCTCCAAAAACTTGTGGCAAACTCACAGGAAAAGGGGAGTTTGTCACATATAGAGTATGTGAATAGCTGAGCTATATTAGAGTGGCATTATGTTGTTTAAGAGCCTAGCTACATGACAGAGATCCATACAGCTCCGTCGTCATGAGCAAATTGAGAAGTATACTACACCCTGAATTGCTAGCTAATGCAGTTTTGAATTTTAATAACGTTTGGCTGGTGCCTCACTAAGCAGATGATGATGTTGTTATCCAACATGACACATTCCCCAAAAATACATATTTTTCCTAATTAGTTATATTTTCCCTTTGATCTTTCTTCTCATTTAGTGCAAATTAAGGCTCCCTACACTGTAAATTGTTTCAATGGCACAGTAACCCCTGCCAAAACAACTTTTATTTTAATAAAACACATTTTTGGCTAGAGTCCACCCTTATTACATTTTACACAAATAGGTCTGCTACTCTTAAAGTACTGCAACATAGTTCATTTAATGAGGGCCCTTGAGATGCCAATGAGCTTTTATTAGTAAAATTCTGTGGCACACACATCTTTTTGTTTGAGAAAACTTTTTTTTTGTTTTGACAAAATACATTTGCATGTGTAAAATTTTCCATTCATAAAAGTTTAAGAGGATTTTTTATAAATATACATGTACTACACACGCGTTGGACTTCCAAGAGGTGGATCCTTTAAAATGATCGCAATTTACCATGTTCATGTGGGATCTTTTTAAAATGATCATCCACCACCACCAGTCTGTACATTTTGGATTCTGTCGCTGAAAGGAGCAGACTTAACTTAATTTAGATCTGAGCCTTGCTTTGATACTAAAACTTTTCAATAGGCTATTGTCTGCCTGGAGGACAAAGTAGCAATATTATAGCTGACAACTACTCTTAATTTTGTGGGATACACCTATATCGTAGCACAAATGAGTCCATGGACATGTCCCACATTCCAGGGGCAGAACCCACAGGAAGGTGGTTAGAAATGTTTTTTCGTTTTTTCTGTGTGTGTATGTCAGCTTGTCGGTGTGCATATCTGTGTGTTAGTGTGTGTGTGCATCTGTTTGTTTGAGTTTATCCGTGTGTTTTTCCATGTGTCTATTTGTAAAAAAACTTTAAGGGACACTTTAGTGAATACTCATGTCAAGATATTACATAATTGACAGTATTTGACACCAAAGTATGAATACTCAGAAATGTAAAGTGTATTTAACATTTGAGGCCAAACTAAGCAAATTGAAAACCTTTGAATTCTCCACAATTTACATTTTTACTGAATAACACTGTACGTTTGAATTTCACTGCAGAAGTTCCTTTTATTCTGCGTACCACTCTACAGGCCCTTTGATAACACTATTCCCCTCCACTTGGTGATTTCTAGACATGACACCCAGTGACCCACAACTGTACCTGCACATATAAGTACTGAGGGTTCCAGTAAGTTTCACATCATTGCAGTCACTGCCTGATTAAGGTGGTGATTCTGATTTGAAAGCAAACACCTCTGGTTGAACCTACTTCTACTGCCTCTGTGTGTAATACTTTTTCTTTCTATAAACAATCTAAGTAAAACATCCACTGACTATGCTGTTAATGCTTAACGCCTGATGTAAAAGTGCATGATAAAAATGCAGCTTGTTCTTCTACTGTGCTCAAATTGGTTTAAGAAGTGTATGGATTTGAAAGGAATCCTGTTTAGTAACGCTTGCTGAATACAGGGGGCCCTTCTAAGAATGATGATTAAAACAGCTCTAACTGATCAACCAACAGCGCTTTTCTCAGAAGAGAATGCCATTCTCCCCAGTGATCAAAATCACCTCATTCTAGCCCTATGGTTTATCTAGAAGGTTTATTTCCATGGTCCTTTTCTCCTGTTGGAAACAGGTGGAGTGCTAATGTGCCAACGTAAGACCATGCTTAAATATTAGGGACTATGGCATCATTTATTATTGCTGCCTCCATTTTTTACATCCCTCCTTTTAGTTTTATATTATTCACTTAGCAACATACTTGGTATCTGCTGATCTGAAATGAAGTGCCTCACACTATATTATACTGCTGTCCAAATTACAGTGAAGTACCTTACAACATGGATGCTATTCTGCTGTCCAAATTACAGTGAAGTACCTCACAACATGGATGCTATACTGCTGTCCAAATTACAGTGAAGTACCTCACAACATGGATGCTATACTGCTCTCCAAATTACAGTGAAGTACCTCACAACATGGATGCTATTCTGCTGTCCAAATTACAGTGAAGTACCTCACAACATGGATGCTATACTGCTCTCCAAATTACAGTGAAGTACCTCACAACATGGATGCTATACTGCTGTCCAAATTACAACTGGGTGAAATGACTTCTCTATGTAATGAGTTCTCTATATTAATTTGTGGCTTGCTATGATGTCAAATTTCTTTAGATGCCCCCAAAAAATGTTCTGGGACACTTTGGGAGATATTTATCAAAATGTCACCAATACGTTTACATCTACTTTTCAGCAAATATGTTATCATAACTGTAAATTTGTCTTTTTATTTATATTTTGCACCTTTTTTTCGAATCATTCGTGAATACCAGTAATACTTTTGTGAGACAACAGAATGTTTGAATACAGAGTGTTTTTGTATGGCGTTTATGTGTGTAAATGCATGGGGTGTATTAGTATGTAGTGTAGGCGTTTCAATGCATCAAGGTATGTGTGTGTAGTGTTGGCATCTGAATGCAAAGGTATATTTGTGTGTTGTGTTGGCATTTTAATGGAGGAGTGTATTTGTATGTAGTGCACGCCTTTGAATGCATTGGTGTATGTTTGTGTAGTGTTGGCATTGGACCAGTGATGTATTCTGGATTTGTGCTGCCCTAGGCACGACTAATTTTTGTCTCTCCCTTATCTAAATTTGACCCACCAATTCGTGTCCAGGCCTTTTTTTTGACTGACCGACATACACTCACAATGTCAGA
This sequence comes from Pelobates fuscus, assembly GCF_036172605.1. NCBI lineage: Eukaryota > Metazoa > Chordata > Amphibia > Anura > Pelobatidae > Pelobates > Pelobates fuscus. Next base: position 164,991,274 of record NC_086323.1, on the reverse strand, counting down.
CACAAACACACACTCACTGACAGTCACACACATACTCACTGCCAGACACACACACACATTTAATCATACACTCACCAATTATTATTTTTTTTTCATCTAAAAGGACATATCTTCCTCATCGCCCCCGGCTAGAATATTAGTACTTTAACACCTAGGGGGGCCCTAAGGTGGCAGCCAGCTCTTGGGCCCCCCAGTACACACAACAAACAAGGCATTTACCTGGGCACTTGGGGCAGTGTTTTTTGGAGCCCCCCCTGAAAGTGCCGCCCTAGGCAAATGCCTTGTTTGCCTTGTGGTAAATACACCCCTGCATTGGACATTAAAGGTGAATTTGTATGCAGGGTCTGTGTGTTTGAATGAAGATGTGCTTTTATACCGTGATGAGCATAGGCTCTGGTTCACATGTGTGGAGAGCAGAAAAGCTGCCTGCTCTTGAGTGTCAGTCAATTCTTCGGCGTAGAATGTAGGTCAAAGAACTGACTGACACATGGGAGTAAGCAAAAGACAACAAATACAGGGTGCGCTGGATGAAATAAACAAAAATGAAAACACGAAAAGGAAAGTCTCTAAATTAATACTTATTTAATCAGTCCTGCGGTCGTGGACAGATCCAGTACTGCAAAAGGAATCCCTGGTGGGGATTATTCCACCTACGCTTGGTTCATAGAGCAGTGTGGCTGCTCTGAACACTGTAAGTACGTTTCTTTTTATTACTTTGTCATTTTTACATATGGAAAACACTATGGGCCCTCTCTTGTGATTTTATTTTTCATAAGACCGGCACTACAAGCATCACTAGAGGAATATCCTACACGTGGGGAGTTCAAATACCACTGTATGCTGTTTTACTTAGAGCTGGTTATAGCTCTTTAGATTGTAAGTTGGCACTCTTAGGACCTCTGTGTTGTCTGTTGTTGCAGTATTACCAAAGTTATTGCACCATTGGGTTTTTCCTTTTATATATTTTATATGCTGACGTCTGTCTCAGAAGTTTTAAAGAATCGTGTGGAGACTCCAATTGCCCAGTTATATCCTACATGTGGGCAGGGCCGTCTTTAACATTAAATGGACCCTGGGCAAGCATTTGCTTGGGCCCCCTGGATCCTGCCTCCCCCCACACTTGCACCCTCAGGGCATGTAATCATGCTCTCCACCCCAACAGTGGTAGAACGAATGTAGAGAGGGCTCTGGTGCAAGAAAGTTTTTGGGCCTCCACTCTAGGGCAAGAGTGGAGAAAATAATTCCCACAATGCAATGCTAGCTGGGGATCTACAATTTGGACATTCTAGCAGGGCTGTCTTTGAGAGCAGTGTTTGTGCATTTGAATGTGAGCATGTTTTTGTATAGAGTATGTGTGTGCATGTAGGGTGTAGTATTGGTGTTTGATTAAAGAGGTGTATTTTTATATACTTTTGAGTTTGAATTCAGGGGTGGTTTTGCATGTAATGTTTGTGTTTGCATGTTGTGTTTGATCGCTGGGATGTAAGCACATGCATTCTATACATTCACAGACATACATACACATTAGCACGCAGATACACAAAAACACACTGATACCTGAACACACCTAGACACATGCACATACTGACACAAACACACTGGCATTTACACACACACTAGCTCATACACTAGGATACACACAGATACGGTCACATACATACACACACACTCAGATACACACACTTTGATACACACAGATATAAAAACACTGGCACGCCCACATACAGAGATACACACATTCAGATACACACAGACAGGTACACATACACAGAGGTAAACATGCAGGGGTGTATTTGTGTGCAGTGTTGGCGTAGGAATGCTGGTATGTATGCATTGCCACACACACTTACACAAACACTGAGATACATGCAGACACAGGAACACAGATACACATGCAGTGGTGTATTTGAGTGCAATGTTAGCGTTGGAATGTAGTAGTGTTTTTGTGTGCAGTATTGGCACTGGAATGATGGGATGTATGCATTGCCGTATGCATAGATACACACACTGACACACATACACACACACACATATACATACACAGGTTTACATACACACAGATACACATACACACTGACACACAGGTACACATGCACTGACACAAAACACAGCCAGATACACACAGTCAGATACACACACTTACACAAACAAAGCCTGATACACACACTGACAAAAACACAGCCAGATATACACAAACAGCCAGATACACACACTGACACGCACACAGCCAGATACACACATACAGTCAGATACATACACTGACACACACAGCCAGATAGACACACAGCCAGATACACACACTGACAAAAACATAGCCAGGTACACACTCATAGATAGATACATACACAGCCAGATACAGACACACACACACACTGACAAAAATACAGCCAGATACACACACTGACCCAGACCCAGGTACTATCAGTTTACATAGTTTAGCCACCCTCCTTTCTCCTTACCTTTACAGAAGGGTAGCTTCCCTGGGGTCCAGTTGGAGCTGGATGGCTGAGGTTGATGGTAGTCTGAGGAACCTGCTATCTCAGTCCCTCTCCTCCTCCTTTTCTTCCTACATATGTGCCTCCTCCACCCCAGCGGCACTCTGTTACTTTTGAGGAAGTGGTCTGACATCACTTCCTCCCAGCAAGCAGGAAGACAGGGCCAGGTATGGAGCACACTTAAAGGGCCAGGGGCCCCTGATTACATCACCTGTTGCAGCCCACCGGAAAATTTCTCAGGATCCCAGTGGGCTGTCAGGTCCTGGTTGCAGGCAGGAGGCCCCCCAGGAAGCTGCTTTGGGCCCCCCAGGAGTAATTGGACCCGGGGCAGCTGCCCCTTTTGCCCCTTGTTAAAGACGGCCCTGCATGTGGGGAGTATCAAATACCACTGTAAGCTGTTTTACCTAGAGCTGGGCTTAGCTCTATAAATTGTAAGTTGGCATTTCTCTACGTCTGTGTTGTTCGTGATCCTCTCAACAATACGGTTTTGCACTATTGGTCCCCCCCTTCTCTGCTTTTGTGTTTCATATCCAACCACTGCGATTCCAAAGCGAGAACAGAAGAACAGTTACTCAAGGTCTACACTGTACCTATAGAGACTTTCCTTTTCGTGTTTTCATTTTTGTTTATTTCATCCAGCGCACCCTGTATTTGTTGTCTTTTGTTTTCTCCATTTTCTGAAGGGTTTGAGGGTAGCCCTTCCTCTCAGGTGTGCAGCTTTTTTCCCCCTTGTGATCAGTACTGTAGCGCTGTTCCCTTCCCACCTTTTCTCACATGGGAGTAAGACCTATTTTTAAAATGTTTTTCTCCCAATCTATACATTTCCTAGAAAATCTGCTAGCAAATATTGTATGGATGATGTATAGATGACAGTGAGTCAGTCACAGCACCACGGTTCTCTGTGAGTTGGAAGACAGTGTAATCACTTCCTCCCAGCACAGCGTACACAAAGAGGAACTGCTCAATTTAGTTGGCAGGTATACAGGGCATGTCAAAGGACCTGCTTTTGCCAGGAAAGGTGCCCAAAACATGATACTCTCCTGGCAACTATGCATTTCCCTGGAGTGGATCTTTGCTTCCATTTTCTCTCTGCATTAGCCTTTTACTAGTGCTTGTTGCTGAGCTGTCTGCAGTAGACATATTGTGACCATTTCATGTTTGTAATTAGATTTCATCATGATACGCATGCCTGACATTTACACACCTACAACATATTGAATTTGTAAAACTATGTTGGGCATACTTTTTATGCCTTATCACTTCCCAGAGTGTATACATTGTGAAGCCTCTGCCATACACACGTGATTGTTTATTTGTGGGTTATTTGTTGATGATGCACCACAGGGGTTACTGAGATATAAACATAGGAGTATGCAACAGGTTACATCAGGGGTGGCCAAAAGGTAGATCCCCAGCTGTTATTTCATTTTGTTACACTTGCTGTACAGTAAAGTGCAGAAGAGATTTAGAATTCTTGCAGTTGTATATTGCAAATTAAATGTGCATTTAAAAGGGCGTGTCTTCTTGAGAACAGAATGAAGGAAGGACACCATATTTCAATTAAAATAGGGAAACCCAGCACTCGCTAAGTTCATGCCAGACTACCTACAATGAAAAAAGGTCTCAAACTAGTAAACTGTGAGATTCTATCTTGGAGGGTCCATACAGAGAATTATTCGGCCCAATTTCACATAGGTAATCTAAAATGTTTTATCCAACCTAAATTAGACCTGAAAGTTCAGAATTAAATCTCTTAAGCATGCACATGCTTTATAAAAATTATAATATTGCAATCTAATTAAAGAAAAGCGTTACTAATATGTATTCATATCACTATAGTGACCTTGTCACCATTTAGGTGACCAGACCAGTGCTGCCATGATTTAAAAAAAAGGTACTTTACTTACTCTTTCTCCCTTGCAGGTCTCCTCTGTGAAGCTCAGTCTCTTTGGCTAAGATCATCAATATTTATGATCACAACCAAACCAATGCTCCAATCACGGAACCTAGTGACTGTGATATTGATAGCCACTCAGCCCAGGTTAACACTCCTGCAAAACGGCAATGTTTCCAGCTGTATGGTCAAAATGGGAATGGGAGGCACATGGTACCCAGGCAATAATTAATTGAATCTATTTTTTATTTTTTTATAATTTCATGTACTAATTACAATAAACTATTTGCACGAGTAAGATTATAAATTGTTTTTCTTATTTGATTAAGTTAATTGAGTTGCATTTTAGATATTTGTAGTTATTGAGAGTAAAGCAGCTCATGATCTCTCTGGGTTCTTTGAGAAAAAAAGTCGGGGAGCGGAGGCATTTTTTGTTGAATTATAAAGAAACATGTCCTAATCCCACACACTAAGCAGAGGCTCAGACTGCACCACATATTTCAAGAGTTTATGATTGTGAACCAGGGTTCACTATATTTGGTGAGAGGCAGAAGGATGTGGGGTCTTTAATTTCCTTGGTATCACAAAAAAAAAAGAGATACCGAGTTCTGCTGCTATAGCTGATCTCTTCAGTGGACCTATTGTGTACTCCATTTAAAAAAAACATTAAAAAAAAGGATCTTATAATTATCTACTCATCTCCTTTCTCTCCACCTAAAGCATTGGTAAGAGATTGTGCAGTGCTTCCGTAGTTTCTTGGATTTATTCTCCATAATGTGCATACCAAAGTGGAAGACATATTTTTGTCTTCACACATGAAGAGTTACCAGGTAAGACTATGCTGCTACAAAAGTTGTAATGCAGATGATATAGAGCTGTCAGCTTGCTTTTCTAATAGACTACAAAGTTGCTATTATCACAAGTTACAAAGACACTGCTCCATGTTTTCTGATTAATAATTGTAAAACAATCTAATCTTTTATCCATCACCAGTTCTTTCTCCCTTGTATAGCTTTATTTTTACTTATTATTATAATGATGGCACTCCTCATGTTTCACCTGGTCAGGAGAGGGTCTGTGGTTAGATTGTTGCATTCTCCCAGGAAATCGGTGATGGTGGTGGTGATGGTGGTGATGATGATGATGGTCATCTTCAAGGTTATCTGCCATTAGTTTCATCCTGTTCTGTGTCTGGGTGTAAAAAAGAAAGGATACATGTTAAACAAAGATCGAGGATATACAATTATTTACAGAGTAAACGTCAAACTAGATACTAAAATACATTTTATTATTTGTTTTTTCACTCTCACAGTTTATAATCACTGTACTAATTAATGTATACGAGACACAGTGACTACAACAACAACACATTTCACATTAGGGTTAAAATAAAAAAATAAAGAGTTTCAAAGCCCCTATTTCCTCTGCTAATACCATTCATTGCTCTAGAGTTAGGCAGAAGAGGACACATATAGGTAATTCCGCTGACAGAAATAGGATTCTAGATAATAAGGGTCAAGCAGAGATTTTCCGGAGAATAGAGGCGTTTAATGTACTCTGCCAAATATACATAATAAATTGGACTTTGCTATCTACTTGATTAAGGTAGGAAGGCTGTTTTCTTTTAAAGCTCTGGAACAAATTCCAGACATGAGTTGTAGACATTTATTTGTAGGAGGAATTTCTACGCCAATTGAGTTACTGAAGGATGACACTGCTTAGTGAAAGGACTATGCGTTTATCTTGACATAAATAGGATTTTCTAATCCTGGATGGTTCAGTCTCTCTGTCCATTAGCTTCTCACTATACCATTTGAGGATCGGAACACAGAGTGCGCTGTATAAGAGTATTTATCTTAATTTATTATTTCTCTGTTAGTCCCTAGCGTGATCTACTGTTCCATCTGTATTTCTCAGGGACATATTTCATTTAGTCTGTTCCTGCGTTATGACAGGTTATGGATTATGGTAATAGAAGAGAGCAGCATGGACAGAGGAAAATACTGCTAATGACAAAGTGAGATATTATTATGAAATGTATGTTTGTACATTTCATCAAATGTTGTATAGCACAGATTAGGTATGATGCACAGAAATGATGAAGAAAACAGAAACACACAGATTAGATTCACAAAGCAGATCAAAGGAGCAAGAGAGATTGGAAAGGTAGAAACATAGATTAAACTGAAGGACTGTATTAGAAACAGAGAACACATATAGTATATTAGAGACAGACATTTAATGTACAAAACACAAAAACATATCAGATGACTAAGTAGATAAAGCACAACATATTAGATTAGAGTAGATTAGAGTAGATTGGATGCACTGTACACAAGACAAAAATGATAAATATTCTGAGCAGATTAATTGCTAAATAAATCAAATATACAAGGTGCATTGGATGCTCAAAAAAGATGTACATAGTAGAATTTAAATACACAGTAACTGTATATAGCGCTATAGCTGTACAGTATAAATGATTAAAGTAGGTGAGAAAAATATACACGTTAGACTAGATAGACAAAGTGAATTAGATGAACACAAATGTTCTGAAAATATTTTCTTTGCTCTTTATTCCCTTGCATTCGCTAAAAACTGTATAAACAAAGAGATTCACATGATAGATGCACAGAACAGGTTTATAGCTTAGATCAGCTCCTGGTACAGGCAATGAGCACCTGATGTACAGAATAGATGGCTAGAGCAGGGTTAGGCAACCTTCGGCCCTTCAGATATTGTGGACTACATCTCCCATCATGCTCTTACAGCCATAATGCTGGCAAAGCATCAGGCGAGATGATGTCCACATCATCTGGATTGCCAAAGGTTGCCTTCCTATGGCCTAAAGTATATGCAGAGAGTAGCTCTACAGAGCAATTTGCCTTGCACATTTACTCTGCGCTGTTAGATTAGATGCATGGGATATATAAGCCCTCCTATTTACAAACACCCTGTTCTGTGTAATGGATTCACATGTCGGTGTGATATAGATTACTGGCACTTTGCACACAATATCAGTCAGTGGAGAAGCACTAACAGGGACAGAGCAGGTGTAAGAGCAAGAATATGCTCCCTCATTGTTAAAATGATGAAAGATAAAAATTGAAGCAGCCAATGACATCTTCTTAGTATAGGGTGGTCAAAAGTTAAATCCCTAGACACTCCTGCCTTAGTGCGTGGTCTACCTTAAATCCGTCTAGACCACAATGTATCATTTGTCTGCTTGCACACTAATCTTAATAGAGGTCAACAGAATACCAGGAACAATATTTTAGTGAAATAAGATTCACCTTTAATACAAATCCGCACAAATTAAGTATTGGCATCAGGCTACTACGAGATTTCTTTGTGTAGGAACTGCAAGGAAGCACCCCGCGGGCAGCATGCAGCTTTGCATTAAAGACAGAAACAAAAATAAGAATGAAGTCCCACATTGAAATGGGAAGCTTTAAAGTGTTACTAGCCGAATATTTCTGTAATCCTGAGCTTTTAGCTTCTGAACCCTTTAAATATGGTCCATCTGGAAAATCTTGATATGGATATTAAACATCTTTAGATTGCTTTTGTATTAGTGAATTGGAATTAAAATTCCTGAGAAATAATCACTGGAAAACAATACGGGGCTCTCAATAAAGCCAATCATTATTCCATAGGGTCTCTCGAAGGTCTTGAATATGTTTTTTTAGCTATTGTAATGAATTGGATGGCTAATGTATCTCTCTGTCTCATCAGGAAAATAGTAGAACATTCAATACTAGCTGTTTCAGAGTAACATGCGCCATTCCAGTTATTGCTCCTGCTCAATGGTTCGGTTACCCTGCCCTGACTTCTAACTGGTGCTTCTGCATCTCCCTCTCTCCTGCAAGCTAAATGGGGAACGTGATTTAAAAAAAAAAAGGGCATTCATTGACAATCAAGAAGGAACTAGGAATAAATGAGATATCAACTCCAGGCACATGCTTCACCTTTCTTATATGGATCACACTACTTAAGCAGTAAACTCAGTCTTAAAGCCCCCATTCCATATGTCTTCTGTTCCACTTTAAGGTAAGGAATAAAAAAACAATGAGAAGGAAATGGAAGTCAGTCAACCCAACGTTCTTCTATAGAGCTTTGCATATATAAAATAACATACCAGAGAATTCTCAAATCTGGGGTTCCTGAAAAATTCTGCAGCTATCTATCTATCTATCTATAGTTAATGTTCATTTATATTTGCATGAATATGTCGCACAACCAGTTAGTGGTTAAACTTAATCTGTAAGGGTCTTACCAACCCCCAAACTACCATCAGAATGGACTCTTTTGAGAACATAAATAATTTTTGACAGATTAGGGTTTAATGGAGTGCCCTGTTAATATTTACATAAATTAATCACAATTGCCTGGATTAAACCTGGCCTCTTCATTTCACAGGCCATATTACCAGGCATGTTGTCTTGCACCCATGGATTTGAGCATTTTCCTCTAAACATTTAGAAAGACGTTAGATTATTTACTATCTGCATTGGTCAGGGGGATCGAAAATTAATTTCTCACCTGGAGGAACACTAGTACAGGAGAAAGTGAAGGCAAATATGATATATTGCAATATACTGTAATTTGCATTGCAATGCAAAACAAACAAATACGTAGTGTTGTCAAGTAAAGGGTTACGTTTACTTTCGGTACAGATAAATACATTTCCAAGCCGTTTCCATCTGGCCGAACAATTCATGGCCCCTTCTTCCATGTTAAATCCCACAGCTTGCGGTTACATCACAGCACTGGCACTGATGGAGAAGGTGCTTATATTTTAAAGGGTTAGTATGGCTCAAGTAAAGTGACCGAGAAATCCTTGATTGACTGGTAATAGAGAGAGTAGCTTAGCAGCAATCTGTAACTGTAAAACTCCAATATTTAAACTGTCTTTTTAAAAATATTTGAGCAACGCAGAATTAAGGGCTCACTCTTTGATCAGTCATCTGGATGATGTTAAGTCAAATGCCGTTTAAATAAGGAATAACAATAGACTGTGTTGCCAAGAGATACAAACATAATAAGCCCTTTCTTCTAAGTCTTGGTTACAACATCTGTAGATTATCATTCCGATTGAAAAGTTGATGACAGGAGTACAAATAGGGGTTCAAAGGAGCATTGATACCAGTTACTGTGGATTCATGGCTGATCAATACAGTAAAAAAAATTTAATGTATTCAAGCTTTAGGTCATCCTTGCACACAATGGAAAGTAAAACTTCAACATTATGCCCCTTTTTGAATCTTGTTTGTTCCCATCCCACACTAGGTTATCGGCCAGTGATGAACATATTACATACAATTTTTCTTTGCCCTTTTTAATATAAGACTCTTTGTATAGCTGAAAATTGTGTCAGTCTCTGTAGCCCAAACAAGACGTGATTTCTCTGTCCAAAAAGTGAAACAATCATCACTACTAACTTTAACCCCTTAAGGACCGAACTTCTGGAATAAAAGGGAATCATGACGTGTCACACATGTCGTGTGTCCTTAAGGGGTTAAAACAGATTGTGTGTTTTCGACAGATAAGTTGGATTCATTAGAATTTATCAGCAATACACCAAAAACAACAATTAAGTGACAGCACTGTTCATCTGTCTGCAATTTTGTTCATTGCAGTCTGACAAAGATATGGAAATACAATCTTGTGTTGCTGTTGTTGGGACTTATTTCTTAGAACACCCCATTAACAAACGTAACTATTGTGCAAAAATCATATTTGAGAGTTTGATTAAACCATGGGGATGTTCTTTTCACTGAGCCTGGCATCTTCATTTCTAAGGACATGGTACCATGCTAATAAACGTATGATGTCACGTCAGCTGGATGCCATGAGGGTAAATTCCAACAATCAAGTATAAGCCACTGCCATGCTGAAGAGCCCGGAAAAAGAGAAAAAACACTATTTATGGTTGAATATTGGATTATGCAGAGCCTGATGCTTTCATGCCCTTTGGGACACAAAGCTATGCTATAGAACAGTAGGTCATATTTGAAGGAGGCTTTCATAATTATAATTGTAATATAATGGATAATGATCTATCCATGTCCTCATTTACATATTTAGTATGGCATTCTGGGAATGTTAATGATGTACAGTCTTTCAGGACTGCTTAGCCTGGGGCACATTTCTTAACTTTCCTTTCAGTATAAAGACTTTACACAACAGTATATTTCATACTTTACTGAAATCATTGGAGTTTATTTTGTTCGTTTTTAATCTCTCTACAACTTCACAAGTTTCTTTAAATTATAGCTACAAGTACACATCTCCATCGGAATAACTACGCAATGTAAAAAAAAATCATTTATATCCAAATTCAGTTAATATGTACAGGTGCGTTGGCTCAACGCTAGCCTAAATGAAACATATTGTGGTATTGTATCAAGCTAACAAACGCTTATTACAGAAGAGCCTCTTGTTTCAATGCAATTTGTAACTGTCACTGCTTGACCTTTGCAAGATTATGTTTTAATATTACAGTCTCTTGGTATTTCTAATCCTTACGAAACTAGAGTTCAGAATTTGGGATTCTTTATGAAGAAAGCTATAAAGCCAAGTAACCAAACAAGCCTGCTCTGTCTCAAGAGTGGTGAAGTTGTTTTTGGAATATATTGAAGTTTTCTTTTCACCTTGTAAAACTAATATTTTTCCTTTATATGCAGACATTTGCACGTGAGATTGTATAGAAACTCAGGTGAAAATAGTCTGTGTTTATAACCAGAAGCCATGTCATAAATGCATTTCAGCAGAACTAATGATAGGTCAGAGAAGACTACACAATGACCTACGAATAGGTGTTTTGAGGAATATATTTTGCATTAATTTAATATACTACCAGCATTCAACCTATGTACTCAGACTTAGCCAAATATATATTTGACCTAAGGTGACAAAGCCTGGGCCTTTGGCAGCAGGAGAGAGAATTTTTTTTTATTTTTTTTTATTAAGGGGCAGCTGCTTCTTCAAGACAGATTTATAAGGCCTCTGGATTAAAATTAATTATGAAAAAACAAAGCTACATCCATTTACTCAATGGCTAGATAGGAGGGATGGTTTCGCTTTTGCTGTGCCTTCTCCAACAAAACAAAATGCCCTTAGTATTTTCATTTTATAAAACCAATAAAACCCAGACACTAACCAATATATGACACATCTCCATACCCAAAACTCCAGTCTACACTCTGTTTGCTCACACATTACTTGCATACTGGACCTACTTTGACTATCTTTTCCATTAGATACCTCGCTTTCCGAAACAGATCTCAATGATACTCTAGACAAGGTCAGTGTATACTCAACTCCAAATGCTTTGTTTAACATAATATTAGAATGCCCATTAATGACTCTAGATTTTGATAATGTAAACATGTCCAATAACCAACTAAGACTTTAGTCTTAGAATACATCACAGGGCATATGTAACTCCTTGTCTCATATTCAGAATGGACTGTCCCCTACTGGTATCTGTTTAAAATGTGATACATTTAAGGTTGATCTGAAAGTGATTGTCTACAGGCATACCTTGTCTTCCCATAGAATTCAAACACTGTTACAATTGTAAGACTGAATTGTATAATCTGATATTTCCACACCATTTGTTAGGCAACATATTAGCCACGAAAGTCTAGGAAATGTTTATTTTAATGATACGTGTAACAGGAACAGGGTGGACTAGTGTCTCCAACTGTCTCTCCACTATTTCTCACTGGATGGCAGCTCACTCCCTTAAGCTCAATCTCTTCAAGACATAACTTCTAATCTTTCCTCCTTAACCTCTTAAGGACACATGACATGTGTGACATGTCATTATTCCCTTTTATTCCAGAAGTTTGGTCCTTAAGGGGTTAAAATACGTCACCTGTATCAATCTCCCTCCAAGTCAACAGCACTACCTCACAGACTCACTGCCTTGACATTCTCTTTGATTCCAACTTCTTCTTCGCCCATCACATCCAGTCAATCACAAAGCCCAATTCACCATCGGGACTGGGACTGAGACATGGCATACCGTAGCCTTCCGATGGCTTTCTTTTAACACCCCAGTACAAGTGATGGGGTGGGGGAGAAACGCAAACCACACACAAATAATTGAGGCGATGCTACTGTTAATATTTTCTGCACCCGTCTCACATTATGAGATTCATATGTCAGATATGTTTTTTTTTTTATTAATTCTTACTTATCTTTTATACATATGTTTATGTACTGTCTGACACACACTAAAGCTTAATATAAGCCCTTTGTGAAGGGAAAGGTGTGTTGCAGCTGAGGCGAGATATGAAGCTGCTCATGAGGACATGCATCCATTTATTTCAACATGGGATATATTGTCTTCTATAGTAAGATCAGCCTCTCCCACCCAAGTTTAGGCACCCAACTGTCTTGTTAGTTCTCCCTGTCGCTTCCTTGGATGATAATCAGCTGAATAAAGATACCCCCGTAATCTTACCACCAAAGACATGGGAGGCCCCCAGATAACACAGGACTCTTCTGGCTGAAGGGCTTAGCCTAACCATACTAGTATATCTCTACATGTTTTCTCTCTACAAACCCACCCCTGATTGTAAAGCTGCTATCCCTTTCCTACCTCCCCTACACTATCTTTTACTACAGCAGCCTGTACGATGCAAATTTGGGTCATGGGCAAGTCCCATATATATCTCCAGGTGACCTGCAGATTAGATTGATTAAATGCCTACCAGAATACAGTTTACGGCTGGTAAGGGAGATGTGGGCAGTGTGGGCGTCCTTTGTGTACCTTGATCCTGATGAAAGTCCCAGTGTGGACTGAAACGTCGATTTTGTTTGGATTACATGTATTTGGAATAAAGAAATTACATTATTGGAAAGACCATGAGTGCAGCCATATCTTTTAGTATAATTATCCCTAACTTTGTGTATGTATGTATGTGTATATATATATATATATATATATATAAATATATATAGTTTTCTTTCTCTAAAATGTTCATTGTACTACAAACCTAATTAAATAATAAAGAATAATTAAAGAATAAAGAAGGCAAGGTCAACAGCCTATAAGAACATATTTATGGGGAAAATGTCTTAGGTAGCCAAGATTTTTGTACTTCGACTTCGTTTTTCTTTACTGCTAATACTCATCCTGTGGAACAATCACTTCTTGGGACTTTTTAAATTTAGTTGTCTTCCATTTTTAACATTTTAACTTAATATATGGAGTCTGTTCTAGAATACAGATAAAAACAGCTATGTGCATATCTACACTTAATTTTTCAGAGTGCCTCCATATTGGCTCCTTGTCAACCGCAGTCATAAAGTGCCATCTTTGTACCTGTCAGTATAGAGAGTGGAAGAGAAACATAAACAATGACTATGGCTCTTCTCCTCCATCCAGTGCTGTGTGTGCCCTGACTGTGCCTGTGACAACTCAACTTTTAAATCTGCTATACTTCTCTTCTGTTACTGAAGATGACCTTGTATTGGACACTTAATGTGGTCATCAATTCTAATTCCAGAATACTATGGTTTCCAAAATTCCAAAGAAGTAACAATTCCACTAATAATCTGCTATACTATCCTTCTGCTACTGAAGATGACTATGTATTACACACTTAATCAATGCGGAGACGTCATCAAATCCTACTCCAGAACATTGTGATCACATAAGTCTTCAAAATGTATATATAGGCTTGTATTTCCATTAACCAATAGACTGGGGTTACTTATAATGTTCTTAAAACACCACCAATCTTAATAACCTTTAATCATTAAGAAATTCAGTTGTCATATGAATAGAGAAGCAGATCAAAGGACATGTTTCCTCAAGATTCCTCAATGCCATGGGGGGTCTAACCCGACAATATATGTATTCCCTAATATTCCACTCCTCCCTTGTACAGTATTTTGTACCAGAGTTCTAAGGACTACTTAGCTACATCTGTTAGTACTATTGCAAAATAAAAGGAAATTATGATGAAAGAAAATCATCAACAACTATTTCGACAAGATCTGACACTGTCATTTTGATGATCTGGATGCAAGATCCCTGGGGCATTCAAGTCAGACAGCAACTCACAGCCCAATTTCTGAAATGGGGTATTACTTGCAAATATCAACTCTCTCTGCATGTTAACTGAACGCGGCATATTGGTTTGAACGATGTCAGTCTTGTGTTTCTGTTGTGGTCACTGATTCCCCTATTAAGCTTTCAAGTTGTGTGAGATAATAGCATGGCTCCAAGACACAGGATGCATCTTCAAATAACATAGCATTGCAGACAGAAACATATATACTGTAGGCTAAAGTCATGTGAAAATCATTCGGCCAACTTACTGCACAATAAAAGGCATAATTATACTTTGCTATGTGGAATCATACACACAAAGAAATGGGCTGAAAAGTGTAATTAAATCTGAGAACAACATTTCCCTCAAGCATTTTAGCCAAGCCTTTTTTTTTCTTCTTTAACATATCTTCCTAGGGCACCAAATTTGTTCCCTCTCTCTCTCTTTCTTTTTAACAAATGCAGGAAATAAGTTATTATACAGGACAGTTAAATAAAATAATTATTGTTGAAACAGACAGGGTCGGAAGTCTTAAAATCCTTAATCCTCAAAGGTAGACATGTTACATATGTTAGTTAAAATTTATGACTAAGAACATGATTGGCTTCCTGGCTCTTATTGTTATATGATTATAATATTATTATTTTTTTTTGTTTTAAAAATGTGCAAATACTGCACCTATTATCTTATTTGAGGAAGTCTATAACTTGCTAAATTTAAGATTAAAGCATTAAGCAGAAAATAAAACTCTTCCTTAGCCGTGTTTCCAAGTTAGCTGTTTAAAGCAACATTTAACAAATTATATTACTGGAATTAACAGTTTAGTGAATAAATAGCTTTTTTTGTTATATAGTGTATGAATGGCAGTATACTATAGAGGTTATATAGTTTTGCCTAGTATCAAACAGAAGTGTGTATAAACTCAAATTGCCTCTGCAGATAAAACCCAACCATGGACCGGTCCCTAGACATTTTGCATACTTAATATTCAAATCTTTATGCAACAAGTACAGGAAGTTTTCCTGAGGCAATGAAAGAATTCTGGGAAATGCCAAAATGTCTATAGTCTATATAACTATAAATTCTCTTCCAGATCTGACAAAAGTATTAGGGATACTGCTATGAAATAGCACAGGTCAGAATGGAAAAATAAAGAAAAACGGGACCAGAACAGACTTTAACAGATGGTCCCAACAATTTTTCTATTGTGCTTTAATTGTAATGCTGGGCATGCTCAATATAACATGAGAGTACTTGGAGAAATTTCCAGGTCTTTTTAACAGCGATATATAATAAATGGAATAATATCAGTAAAAAAAAATCTTATGTATTCTCCATATATGAGCAACATCCTCATCAATGTATCAATCAGTTTCTGACAAATTGTGTACAAAAGCCTCATGTGTTGTTAAAATCACCTCTTTAAAATATTGTAAAGCTGTGTAGGATAAGTTGGTGCTAAATAAATTCCAATAATAATTATGTTTGTATGTCTATGTATATTTAAATACACATAAATCCAACAGAGAGAATGTCTATGTTATCAAGGAAAGTTCAAATCCATACCTCCCAGGTTTCCTGGGTCTGACCTAATTTAGAGCCTGTACCATGCCATGAAAAGTGTTGAAACAGAAAATAAGCAATTTTATTCTCTTGTTTAAATGAACACTGTAGCATTAGGAATAGATAGCTGTATTCATAACGCCACAGTCCTATTATTTTGCCACTCTCCCACCTGTATAGAAAAAAAAAATATAATAATAATAATAAAATTACTCCCCTTTTCTTAAGTGTGAGTCTCCCTCGGTGCTGCCGAGATCACCTCCTCAGGTTGCTGCACCCCCGTCATAGAGAAGCACTGGAGAACGTAAGCGCAGCACAATGTGCGTATGATTCTTCCGCGGACAATCATTGTATTCAATGATTCTCTAAGGCTGACCATTACGGCACTGTGAATGCATGCATGATGTCACAGTATGAGAATCGGGAAATACAATTACTGGCTCTCATACCCAGAGGGCTTGAAGACGTGGCTTGAAACTGTTCTCCCAAGCCTTCTAATTAGTTTAATATTAGGTTTTGGGGGGCAGGACAGTGGGAGCAGGACTGCAGGCACAATAGCAACTTCAATAAGATGAAGTTGTTAAAGTGCCTACAATGTCTCTTTAAAGCATGTCAACACATTTTTCAGATGCACTTCACACTTCTAATCATTTAATCGTTGATATGCATTGTTTATAAATCCTCTCTTTCAGTTAAATCAAAGAAATAGCAAACGTTACGATCATATGGCACTTTATGTTCGTACAGACCTTATAATAATCTGCAGTTTTCCGTGTTAATCTTCAGGCTCCAGTATTTAAAAGAACATAATAAGTATACTGTATTGTTATTCCCTCTGAGAAAACTAAATTATTTGTCCAATATGTGAAGATATTTTGAACACAGTAAATGGAAACATATGAATCCATTACTATGTGTTGTGTGTTTAGAGAATAATTACATTGAGAAAAACAAAAGCATTATTTATGTTTCACGCTAGGCGGTATATATTAAAATATACAACATATATATATATATATATATATATATATATATATATATATATATATATAAAACAAGAGATGGAAGGAGGTGGCGCCAAAAAAGCATTTATTTGTGTTGTTTTAAATGAGTATAAAACTCAAGAAAGAGCCAAGATAAAAATCATTGAGTTTTAATACATATAGTACAAGAACAATATAATACATCCACAAGTAATTTAATATATTATTTTGTTCTCATGGCATTTTAACTTCTGTCAGGTTTTCTGCCTACGTACTTGTCAGTTCAGCGCCAGGTGCCGTGTTCCCCCTCCAGCATTCTGTCTGAATTTGGCGTTCGCTGAACCCAAGGCGGAATTCAGTAGACTGAATTTGGCGCATATAAATGAGGTCAGATTAGGAAGGTCAAGTACCTTCCACGAATAGTGGTCAATTCCAAGTGGAATTGGACCAATCAGAATTAAGTGATGCCTATTTATACTTACCTCTCCCATTCCTTGTTGCCCTGTTGTGATTCCTGGTAGCCCAGTAGCATGTTCCTCTTGTGATATTTTGGTGATATTTTCTGGCTCTTGTCTTACGTTTATCCTGTCTTCTCTACTTCTTTGACCTTGGCTTGTTTATACGATATCCCTGTCTTCTCTACTCCTTTGACCTCAGCTTGAGATGCTGATTCTGTTTGTTCATTAACCCGGCCATTCTAAGGACCAGTATTACGGATTATCTTTTAGTGATTCTGTCTGTGTGTTCAGGTTCCAGCTTATCCTGACAGCTTCCGAGTGTTCAAAAGTGGATCAATCCTGTTGTAGGATGCTTAAAAACTGGATCAGACGCATAGAAGGGCTGTTACAAGCACAATACGAATGGCTTGCAATCTCCACCTTTAGATGACTGCTGGTACTTGGGCTTCATATGCAATGGGTTATAGTGACGTTCTATTAAGTAAAGATTGGTAACTAGCCTGCTTACTCATGTTTTCCATAGGCTATGTAACCATATTGTACTATTGTGTATGTAAATCGGTGCCGCTATGGAAACCCATACCATCATTGATTGTTTTGGATGTTGAAATCATATATTTTGTTTTTTAATCAGCAACTGTATCAGAGAAAAATACAGTTCAAAGTGTGGGAATTCCATACAAAAGAAAAATACTTTCAAATAGTATTTACAGTTAAATGTATGGTATTTCAAAGTGACACACGAAGAAAAAAAAACTGTAAAATTCAGAATAGAAGAGGAATATAATATTAACTGTTAGAAAATATTTATTTAATCTGATTTATGTAAAAAATATTTTCAGGTGACAGGGCTGCTTTAAGTTACACCCAAACAAAAATGGCAGACACAAACTCCAAATCGGCAGGGAAAAAAAGGGGTGACGAAAAGACCCTGAGGCTAGATAATGTAATGAGCAGAGTGGTTTTGCAAGGTGACACATGCAAACTGCTGTTTGCTGACAAGGTCAAGTTCTTTCCTCAGAACTTTGTAAAATGAAAGAACTGTCTCAATGTTTAAATGTTACCCTTGTAGAATTATGACTTCAGGCAATCTTGTTAATGGTTGCTTTTGTCAAAATCGACAAGTGTTCTCTTCCAACTTCACTGCCTCGTGTTGTGTTTTTAACTCTCAAAGTTAACTTTATTGTTACTATTATTATTTTTAAATACAGTATACATATTTTTCTCACTTATTTTACTGATAAAAGCAGTCATCGACGATTATCAGTGACTAAAACACAAGAGGTGAAATTCTTATTGACAAACCGTTTTGTGCAAAAGCCATTTGCTTCAAATATATGGAGAAAAATTACCCACGAGGGCCTGTATCGTGATCATTGATTGCAAATGTAAAAATTACAGATCTTTGACCCATGGTTCGACCCCTCAGTATTATCTTTAAATCAGACACAATGCATTTAACAATGTTTTCTTTGTCTGTGAATTCTTAATTATTAAAGTGCATGGATGTTTCTCGAACAAGACTATTTGCTACATGCCTCGACGTGACGCCCGCTTTAGGAATTCTTTGAAATGCTTCATTTTGTAAAGAAAATGCATTAAACATAGGCTGTTGCAATTTATTCTGTGTATTTTCTCAGGTGCCTCAGAGATACTGTTCCATGCCATTACCACATGATGTGTGATTATATCCTTTGGGTCCTGTAACTGTAGAAAAGCCGAGTGTCGTCCATGACACGTTACTGGAGGAGTGCTACGTCTGATGTATAATTGGGAGGCAAAAAATAGGTTCAATGATCTGTCATTAATTATGTTATTCTTCGGGGAGAGAATTATGAAAAACCACAGGAAATATTTGCATAAATTAAAATTATTACATTACAAGTACTATTTACTGTTTTCTCATATGCATGCCACAAACCAATGAAATACGTTCTAACAGCACCACCTCTCACTTTCACATGTCTTTTCGTATTAATATTTCTATTATTTATAATACATTACATAATGTCCTTTAGTGTAAGTGCAAGTTCACAAAAAATACTGTTTAGAACAAAATGTTCCTACATGGCTACAGCCGGAACACGATCTATCATGCAACCTACTGTATATGTGGTGGTCTTTTTTTGTGTGTGTACGTATATACACACATAAAAATAACTAATTTATTTAATTATCTTCCCATCCTGTTTAGTAGATTATTCTAAATGTCTCCAGACTGTGAGGTAAATTATTTCCCACTAATACACGATGCTGCATTATCTTTTATATTAAATTTTTTTTCTTCTAAATTAGGGCAGGACGATACAACTGCACTTTCTCCCCAGCACCTGTAACAGCATATCATTAGCAGAAGCATCACAGAATTTGTAGCGTCAGATGCAACTCCCAAAATAATGGACAGACTTGAGAATACGCAGTGGTAGTCACACAATTCATTCTGATTTGAATGCAGTATGGTATTAAGTGTGAATTTTGGTAATATAATGTCATGACGGGGGCACTGAAGACATCATAATAATGTGAATTTTCATATGTCTCTTGTCAAATGACAGCACCATATTTGTGTCCGCTTTCTAAACAATTTCCTTATACTCAGCTTCTTATCTGATGAGATCGCTATTTAGGGGAGTGATATTAGCTTTTATGTCCAACTGACAAACTTCAGGTTTTGCATCTGGATGTTTTTTTGTTTTTCCTTTTGTTTTATTTTTCTGGTATACATTTCAAATTTAAGAGATCTTCTTTGTTTGGTGTAACACCTGTTTAATGCAGTGAGGACTTTGAACACCTGAGTTGGTATTTGGAAGTTGTGTCTAATAATATTTTAGTGCATTGTTACTTAACCCCTTAAGGACAGAGCTTCAGAAGCTTGTCTTTCACTTAATGACAACGGCATTTTTTGCATTTTTTGCTATTTGCGTTCAACTGCAATTTGCATTTTACTAATTTATTGCACCGACACATATTATATACCGTTTTTTAAAGGACAGAAAGGGCTTTAATTTGATGTAACACATATATATATAAATGCTTATTTATTATAAAAAAAATACAGAAATATGCAAAAAAAATAATTTTTGTGTGTTTTTTTTACAGTTTTTGCAATAATAATGTGTACATAATTAGTGCAGGTTAAGGAAAGTAATTAAAAATAAATTCATTTAGTTGTTCTGATTTACAGAATATATAATGTGTCTGGGATTTTAAGTTTTTTTTGGTAGTTACAGGTCACAAAGCACAAGGAGTAAAATAAACTTTTTATGTGGAGCGATTTTAGAATTTGGTATGTTTGTCTTGTAAGCCTAATAGCCATAAAAGAAAACAAAATTGCCACACAAAAGTATATATTTATATAAAGTAGACACCACAGGCTATTTACCTAAGGTTGTTTTGACACTTTCTACGTAGCCATTTTACCGCCAACCTCTGCTAAATATTGGAGTAAAATTGTGTTTTTTGGTGGTTTTCGCACACAAACTTATAACAAAGAACTACTCATGTGTATTTTGTAAAGTTGGTGTGTGCTATTCCTGTACAAAGTTTTATTATGTGTTCAGTTACTTCTGCTGAGTACAACGGTACCCCCATTGTATGTCTTTGGCCCTATTTTGTGAAGCTACAGTGCCATATAGGAGACCTGTCCTTTTCAGTATTCACAGTAGAATTTTGAGAGACGGATTTAATGAGCCTATGCTTCCATTTGGGGTATTATAGTAGTTTGACTGTTCAAAAAAACCCCACAAAGGCCTACCATTTGTAAAAGTAGACACTCCAGGGTATCTCATAAGGTGCATATTGTGCCTTAACATGCCCCCATTTTTTTACCATTACATGCCAAAGTATGTGGTAAAAAATAATTTTGTGCATATTTTACATACGGATTGCATTTTTGCTGGGCATTTTGTATATTTCATGTGTGCCACTAAGTTCAAACCCCCCAAATTATGCTCAGCTAAGTCTTCTGAGTAAAAGGACACCCCCATTGTATGTCTATGGCACTATTTCGTGAAGCTACAGTGCCATACAGGAGACCTGTCCTTTTCAGTATTCACAGTAGAATTTTGAGAGACGGATTTAATGAGCCTATGCTTCCATTTGGGGTATTATAACAGTTTGACTGTTCAAAACACCCCACAAAGGCCTACCATTTGTAAAAGAAGACACTCCAGGGTATCTCATAAGGTGCATATTGTGCCTTAACATGCCCCCATTTTTTTACCATTACATGCCAAAGTATGTGGTAAAAAATAATTTTGTGCATTTTTTACATACGGATTGCATTTTTGCTGGGCATTTTGTATATTTCATGTGTGCCACTAAGTTCAAACCCCCCAAATTATGCTCAGCTAAGTCTTCTGAGTAAAAGGACACCCCCATTGTATGTCTATGGCACTATTTTGTGAAGCTACAGTGCCATATAGGAGACCAAGCCATATCAGTTTTGACCGAACTTTGAATTTTGACGCCGGGCCTATGTGCAATTTCCAAGCATCTTTGCAGGATTTAAATTCAAACTACCCCACAAAGGCCTACCATTTCTTAAAGTAGACACCCCAGGGTATTTCAAAAGGCATATTTTGAACCTTAGCGTGGGATCATTTTTCCGCTAGCGTGTACCAGGTGTAGCGGTTATAAGCGTTTTTTTCTGCCTTTTTGACACACAAAGTGAGTTTGCACAGTATATTTTGCAAACCATATGTGTACTACCACTGTATAATACGTCATATTTTGCTCAGCTATGTCTGCTGAGTACAAAAATACCCCCGTATGTACCTTTGCCAGGTATATGTGGACATCGGAGGGGCACATTTGGGACACAGCCATTCCATTTTTTTTCAAATTTTGAATTTTTACGCTGTGCCCATGTCCCATTTTAGAGTATTTTACCAGGCTATATAATCCAAATACCCCATAAAGCCATACCATTTCTTAAAGAAGACATCCCAGGGTATTTCAAAAGGCATATTTTGAACCTTAGCGTGGGATCATTTTTCCGCTAGCTTGTACCAGGTGTAGTGGTAATAAGCGTTTTTTCTGCCTTTTTGGCACACAAAGTGAGTTTGCACAGTATATTTTGCAAACCTTATGTGTACTACCACTGTATAATACTTCATATGTTGCTCAGCTATGTCTGCTGAGTACAAAAATACCCCCGTATGTACCTTTGCCAGGTATATGTGGACATCGGAGGGGCACATTTGGGACACAGCCATTCCATTTTTTTTCAAACTTTAAATTTTTACGCTGTGCCCATGTCCCATTTTAGAGTATTTTACCAGGCTATATAAACCAAATACCCCATAAAGCCATACCATTTCTTAAAGAAGACATCCCAGGGTATTTCAAAAGGCATATTTTGAACCTTAGCGTGGGATCATTTTTCCGCTAGCTTGTACCAGGTGTAGTGGTAATGAGCGTTATTAAATGTATTTTTTTACTTTTTAAAACTTTTTTTACTTTTTAAAACTATTTTTTAAACTTTTGTTTTGATTATTAATTTTTTTAAAGTTTCCTAAACTTTCGTAAAACTTTTTTTTACAGATTTAACATTTTTCTAAGCTTTTTTTTTTACGTTAACCCCTAACTAGCAGTAAGCAGCACTAACAGTAAATTCCCCATTTTCCCATAACTCCCACCCACCCCAGCTAGCAAAATATTTAATTATACAATATTTAAATTAGTTAATTAAATACATTTAACCCCTGAGGGTTAAAAAATAAATAAAAGTTAATCGTCAGGGGTTAAAAAAAAAAATTAGAACAGTATAATACTGTGATCTGTATTTTGATCACTGTAGGCAGTGATCGACTGGCAGGGAAGGGGTTAATTTTTATTTGGACTGGGTAAAGGGTTTATTTTTTTAAATTTTTTACTTAAATGTTATTAAAACTTTTTTTTTAACTTAATTTTTTAACTTTTTAAAGCTTATTTTTAAACTTTTTTTAACGTTAACCCCTAGTTAGCGTAATACTAAATCCCCCAATTCCCCACTAACTTCCACCCTCCCCAGCTAGCTAAATTTATAATTTTAAAATATTTAAATTAATTAATAAAATAAATTGAACCCCTGAGGGTTAAAAAAAAAAAGAATTAACCCTCAGGGGTTAAAAAAAAAATCAGATCTTAGTAAAATGTAATCCCTGCCAATTGATCACTGTAGTCAGTGATCAATTGGCAGGGAAGGGGTTAATTTTTTATTAAAATGGGTAAAGGGGGGGTAAAGGGGGGTGGGATTTTAATTTTACTATTTTTTTTTCCACCAGGGGGCAGGATCACTGAAGATCCGTCCCCCTGCACTTCACACAGAACCAGGAAGTGCAGGGAGGCGGAGGTGAGTATAGAGAGCACATGTGCCCGCTCAGACATGCTGTCAGAGCGGGCACATGTACTCTGACAGCCCGATCCGGTGCTCCCGGTCTGCCTCTAATGCAGAGGCAGACCGGAGCACCATTAACCCCACGATCGCCGCGATTGCGGCGATCTGGGGTTAATTTTAACGGGTGACGGACGAGGTCCGTCACTCGTCATTAACGCATTCCCCTGAGTGACGGACCTCGTCCGTCACTCGTCGTTAAGGGGTTAAGCAGCACAATCAAAGTTCCGCGGCGTCCTCCCAGGATTAGTAATCAAACTGTTTACAAATGGTTAGACAACTTTTCCGGATTTTGCCAGGTGCTGGTCACAGCCTCTTCTGAAGCCATAAGATCCTCCATTAGCTACACCGAGTGCCCATAGCACCAATGAAATATAAATACAGAGAGAGTGCTGGACCCACATGGACATATATATATATATATACACACATAAAACTAATATTAACTAATTTATTAAACTGTCCATCCTATTTAGTAGATTATTCTAAATGTCTCCAGACCCACAAGATAACGTTATTTTCCACTAACACTAATTCTGGGTTACACATTTCTATCATATTAATTTTTCTTTCTTCTAAATTAGCGCAGGACTGATACCTACATACCAGTTTGTCTGAGATCTTAATGCATATGTCACGTCACGTTCTACTGCGATAGGGTCTCTTTTACATATATGGCGATCTCCTCCAGCAGTCCGATACCGGCAGCTGCGCATCTGAGCCTTATATATTCTAAACACATATTTTAGTTGCGAATATACGTGTGTCGATGCGCAGATGTTGCTAAAGCAAGTTCTAATGTCCATGACAGTTATTGGCCAATCAGTGCCTTTCATAGGCTATTTAAACTCAAATTAGAAAGTTCTCGGAGTCCTGTTGTGGTTTCCTTTGTGCTTATGCGAGAGCAGGGCCGCACCGAAGCCATGGAGCAGGGGGCACCGTGCGGCCAACACAGCTCAAACATGGTCGGGTGACAGCTGTGCAGGGGAACTAAATACCCGGGTGGAGGATTTCATTATTCTCCACCCGGGACTATGAAAAAAAAATAGTACGGCAGCAGGGACGGAGCTTACTAAGCGGCGGGGTGACGGAGCTCATCGTGAGGCGGAGGCGGGGTTAAAATGACAGAGGAGGTGAAGCTAATATCTCCCAGAAGCCCCTGGTAACTGATGCAGTCCCTGCTTCCCCAACAACTAGAGTGCAGCTGCACTGTCTCCTCTCCTCCCTTACAGCCATAATGGAAAGAGGTAAGTGTGTGTGTGAATGTCTGCCTGTGTGTGTGTGTGACTGTCTGCCTGTGTGTGTGTGTGTGTTGGTGGAGGACTGTCTGCCTGTGTGTGTGTGTGTTGGTGGAGGACTGTTTGCCTGTGTGTGTGTGGGTGGGGGGGGGGCACTGTCTGCCTGCCTGCGTGTGAATATCTTCCTATGTGTTACTGTTACTGTGTGTGTGTGACTGTAACTGTATGTGTGACTGCAACTATTTGTGACTTCAACTGTGTGTGTAACTTACTGCCTTTAACTTAGTGTGGGTATGTGCCTATTTATGTGAATGAGTGTCTCCCAGCCTTTAACAGTGTGTGACTGTGAGTGTGTGTGACTGCTTGTAACTGAGTGTGTGTGACTTTCTACTTGTGACTGTCTGCTTGTAACTGTGTGTGACTGAGTGCCTGTAGCTCTTCATGACTGTGTGCCTGTAACTGAGTGTGCGTGACTGTCTGCCTGTAACTGTGTGTGACTGACTGCCAGTAACTGAGCATTTGTGACTGTCTGGCTGTAACTCTGTGTGTCCGTGATTGCCTGTTTGTAACTGAGTGTGTCTGACTGTCTGCTTGTAACTGTGTGACTGTCTGCCCGTACCTGTGTGGGTGACTGTATACAGGCAACTGAGTGTGTGTGTGTGTGTGTGTGTGTGACTGTCTGCCTGTAACTGTGTGTCACAGTATTAAGTGACATACTTAATCTGTTCTCTGTAATGCAGCAGAGGCAGTCTGGCACCTCTGGATTGCACTGTTCTGCTGGCTGCAGACCATGAGTAGCTGTCTTCCGAGCTCTGGCAAATCAGTGCGTTACTGCAGATTACCAGAGGAAAGCTCTAACACTGTAAATGCCTGAGCTAACTAGACAGTTACTCATAGTCTGCACCCGGGGGAGCGGCAGACACGATTTTCAGCACACTGGAACACCAGAGATCTTCATTCCCCCTTCAATGCAAGATAACAACAGGGAAGGGGGATTGAATATTTGTTTTGAAATCATTATTAATGTAATAAATCCCCTATACAAACGTACACCCCTATACACACACACGCATATATGGATGAAGGTGCATGACTAGGGAGGATTGGTGGCGCAGTGAAGAATTTCCGCGTCTTAGGCCAGCCCTGTGCGAGAGTGTACTATATATTTATTGATTCTGTTTTATTTTGACCCTGGCTTGTACCTTGACTATTCTTACTTCCTTATTCCTTGATCTCTGGCTTGTCTTACCATTTAAATACTCTCTATTTCCCTTGCCTCGGCCTGTTCTGTACTATTCTTTATTTAACATTAAATCCTGCATATTGGTGTTATTTAAATCCTGACAGAATAGAACTTCTGGCAGCAGAAGAGGTTGCAACAGGTACCCAGCGGACCCTAGATAAATCGGCAAAACATTAGCAAATGTCTGAATACTTACCCTGAGAGGGTGCCAAGCCAGTCCGGGCACCATAAACTTTACAGTGGATTGTAGTGGTTATGGGTCTTGGACTGTTACTTTAATCATTCATAATATTGTTGCTACACTTGCTACTTTTGTAGATTGGCAGAAGCAAGTAGCTGTGTTAGAGTTTGGCATAAAATATGCAGGCATTTTAACATTACAATTTATTTAGTGTTATTGCAAATGAGGACAATAAACTGTAGCACAGTCTACCCATTGACTATATTAATGTGTTTAATTTTGAAGCTGACAGGTAGTGGGTGACCTACCTATCTGCTATACGTGAACTATATTTCTATAAAGAAAGGCACAAGGCAGTAGTGTGTGTGTGTGTGTGTGTGTGTGTGTGTGTATATATATATATATATATATATATATATCAAGTTGTGCTCTAAAGTTTGCATACCCTTGGAGAATTGGTAATATATGTACCATTTTTAAAGAAAACATGAATGAGTAGGCAAAACACATTTCTTTTGTTTCTAATGGGTTTCATATTCAACTGTAGGTTATAACAGAATGGCACAATCATAAAACAAAACATGGCAACAAAGAAAAAAAAATGAAATGACCCCTGTTCAAAAGTCTGCATAACCTTAGTTCTTAAAGGACCACTACACGCACCCAGACCACTTCAGCTCAAGGTCTGCCAGGTCCCAGACCACTTCCAAAGTGGCTCAATGATATTAAGGTCAGGAGACTGTGATGGCCACTCCAGAACCATCACCTTTTTCCGCTGTAAGGGTCAACTCGGCCTTGTGCTTAGCGTCATTGTCATGCTGGATAGTCCAAAAGCGTCCCATGCACAGCCTTCGTGCAGAAGAATGCAAATTGTCTGCCCGTATTTTCTAATAACATGCTGCATTCATCTTGCCATCGATTCTCACAAGTTTCCCCAAGCAACCACCATGCTTCACAGAGGGGGTGGTATTCTTTTCATTATAGGCCTTGTTGACCCCTCTCCAAACACAGCGCTTAAGGTTGTGACCATAAAGCTCTATTTTGATCTTGTCAATCCAAATTACAGTGTGCCATAAGCTATGTGGTGGCGTGTTAAGGTGATGTTGGGCATATTGTCACCGGGCTTTTTTGTGGCATTGGCGCAGTAAAGGCTGCTTTCTAGCAACTTGACCATGCAACTCATTTTTGTTCAAGTATCGTCGTATTGTGCTCCTTGAAACAACCCCACTGTCTTTTTCCAGAGCAGCCTGTATTTCTCCTGAAGTTACCTGTGGGTTTTTCTTTGTATCCGGAACAATTCTTCTAGCAGTTGTGGATGAAATCTTTCTTGGGCTACCTGACCTTGGCTTGGTATCAAGACATCCCCAAATTTTTCACTTCTTAATAAGTGATTGAACAGCACTGACTGCCATTTTCAAGGCTTTGAATATCTTTTTAAATCCTTGTCCATCTTTATAAAGTTCCATTACCTTGTTACGCAGGTCTTTTGACAGTTCTTTTCTGCTCCCCATGGCTTAGTATCTAGCCTGCTCAGTGCATCCATGTGAGAGCTAACAAACTCATCGACTATTTATACACAGACACTAATTGCAATTTAAAAAGCCACAGGTGTGGGAAACTAACCTCTTATTGCCATTTTAACCTGTGTGTGTCACCTTGGATGTCTGTAACAAGGCCAAACATTCAAGGGTATATAAAGGGTATAATAAACTTTTGATCAGGGCCATTTGGGTGATTTCTATTATCATTAGGATTTTAAAAGGACCAAACAACTATGTGATAATAAAGGGCTTCATATGGTCACTATCCTTCAATAAAATAAATTTTTCACATGATCAGTCATATTTTCAAAATCAATGCCAACATTTTCACAATTTCTGCCAGCGTATGCAAATTTTTGAGCACAACTGTATGTACAATACTGAGGTAATATAATGAATATGATTTGTTTCCCCATTAACACATATACTTTATTATGTATCTTACATATATTAGGTGATTTTTATTTATTTACTTTTTTGTTGTTGTTAAGTATTTGTAAAATTTGCTGAGATTGTCTCTACCCTGCCATTGGAATTCAGCACAAGATATGTCTGGTTGCCACTGCTGTTTTAGTTCTGTCCCTTACTAATAAGCCAGGAGAGGTGCCAGGGAAAGTGAGCCATTCACCATAATGACCATTGCAAACCAAATCTGCAGTTTAGGTGTGCAATGGCCATCAGCCTGGGACATGTACATCATTGTGCTGCACTAACATTAAATGGACACTATAGTCACCAGAACAGCTACAGCTTATTGAATTTGTTCTGGTGAGTAAAATCATTACCTTCAGGCTTTTCACTGTAAACACTGTCTTCTCAGAGAAAATGCAGTGTTTACATTACAGCCTAGTGATAACTTCACTGGCAAACTCAGATAGCTGCTAGAGATCCTTCCTGGGTCATGGCTGCCTAAAATGCATCCAAACATTCAGTGTCTCCAGACACTGAACTTTCCTCATAGAGATTAATTGATTAAATTCATCTCTGAGGATATGCTGATTGGCCAGGGCTGTGTTTGAATCATGCTGGCTCTGCCCCTGATCTGCCTCTTTGTCAGTATCAGCCAATTCTATGGGGAAGCATTGTGATTGGATCAGGCTATCACTTCTGATGATGTCAGCAGACTGCTTGTTTTTCTGAGGCAAACAGCATGCAGAGTTACAGCTTCAGGCTTGAATACAGTAAGATTTTGCTATATTTATGGAGGCATGAGGGGCCTAGATGGTGGTGTTAACACTATAGGGTCAGGAATACATGTTTGTGTTCCTGACCCTATAGTGATCCTTTAAGGCCAGTGACTCATAGTATTACACTGTTAAACGTGACATCGTACATGTCACACTTTCAATACACAGGTTTGAAATTGGATTAATTGTATCTGAAAGGCTACAAATATAAATGATTGGCATAGTGGCACACATATATAAATTGCCTTATTTAGATGAGCAGATCAGTCAGTAGGTAGCAGGTGAAATCACAGAGGTTATTTCAAGGAGGGGAGGTAATAAGATGTGAATGGCGGACTTGCGCTGTCATAGGAGGTCTTAATTCTTGGTTATATACACCCATTTGAAGCATGAAACTATGTGTAACTGTCATAATAACAATTTAGATATTTCTTAAAAACGTAACTTCAGCATAAGACATAAAAGAAGAACCCAAGACTTAACCAATTTTATTTTTGTACCTTAATGAAATGTTGGCAAATAAAATGGGGGAAATCAAAATCTGTAGTTTTTCCACAGTTTGTACCATGGAATGGCAGGAAATGCTTCAAACCATAGACATCTGCAGGAGGAATTTAAAAGCATTTAAAAGCAGATTCAAAGGAACAGTTGTTCGATCCACCATTTAAAATGGCAAATCCGGTACTCATCCGGTTAATAAAAACCTTGATTTGCTAAGTGAAACAGCACACATAGGGATGTTAGTGTAGGGAATAGTTGAAAGGAAGTTGCATTAGGTAGTATTGGCTATGCTAAAAAAGCACATGGAGCGGTCTAGTGCAACATAGCGTGTGTACTACAAAGCAGACTGCGATTGGATAGAATGCCTCCTACGTTCTATCTCTGACTGACCTGAGGCACAAGGATTTTGTTTGCATCATAACTGGAAACCAGGTACTTGGCAGCAATGTCTGTAATGAAGTCAGCATCACAAACGGATGGTATTTTCAGACTTTGTTCCTCTTTCCTATCTATATAAACCTGTAAAGGAAACTTCAACAGTAAGGCGTGAATTTTGACTTTAACTGCAACGAGAACATCTGTTCTCTCCACCAAGGAAATTGGCAAACCAATAAACACCATAGTCACATCAAGTAGAATTGTAGGTTTTTCCTTGAATAACACATGGTAGTGTGTGATGTCTGGGTATCATAATATTGGCTCACTGAAGATGCTTGGACAACATGCCAGGTCTGACCTTAGGATGAAGGCTTGTGATATTTGTGTTTTCAGGTCAATTCTCATTGAGATCAATTGAAAGTCTATTCATTTAACAGTGACTTGAGGAATGCTGGCTAATTTAGGCCAAATACTTGGCTACATTGGTAAAACGTTTGCAAGTCATTTGTTAATGCTTCACAAGTGACCTTTATTTGTTAAAGATGTAACTATATGTGTAGCAGATATTAGACGATGAGAATCATAGTTTTAACATCAAGAGAGCCTCAGGTATGGGGAAAGTGTGAAATTTTTGTGCCTGAGTGTCCAATGTGAGGAAGCTCACCGGATGTGACTGCAAAAGCCTTTCCATGTTATAATATTCAAGAACATTCACTGAATGATCAAGTGAAATAAATGTCGAGTGATAAATGGACTGCTTAAACATTCAGTGGGGACGGTTGCAGTAGCAGCACCATCTTTTTGAATCATTAGAAGTAGACTTCATAAAAACATAATTACAGATATTGGATCAAAATATAAAACTATATGGAAATTAATAAAACTGAAAATACAAAAGGGCAGTTAAAGGGAAACATGGTGGACAATCAGATGTTGCATGTCAGACAGGTGTTTTAAAGGGACACTATAGTCACCAGAACAACTACAGCTTATTGTATTTGTTCTGGTGAGTATACTCCATTTCTTCAGGCATTTTGCAGTAAACACTGTTTTATCAGAGAAAATGTAGTGTTTACATTACAGCCTAGGGATAACTGGCCATTCCTCAGATGGCTACGAGAGATGTGTCCTGGGCAGTGCTGCACAGTGTAATTGCCAATCAGTGTCTACACTCTCTGCATTGAGACACTGAACTTTTCTCATGGAGATGTATTGATTCAATTTATCTCTGAGGAGATGCTGATTGGCCAGGGCTGTGTCTGACTTGTGCTAGCTCTGCCATGATCTGCCTCCTTGACAGTATCAGTCAATCCTATGGGAAGCACTGTGATTGGCTCAGACCAACACTTCTGAACATGTCAGCAGAAAGCAGGCAGGTCAGAGACAGACAAGGGCAGAGGCAGCAGCTGCAGACCTGAATAAAAGTAAGATTTTACTATATTTAGGGAGGCATGAGGGTATTGGGGGGGGGGGGTTAGTTTTAGCACTATAGAGTCAGGAATACATGTTTGTGTTACTGACCCTATAGTGTTCCTTTAGGAATGCTTTTTGTTGATGTGGTTGGTTTGATTGCTACGTTTTACATTGGATTGAGTCAGATTAGATGTTCAATGATTGCTGGATGCAATGGACTGGGCCACCCAAGGATAAATGTAGTATATTTGCATTTTCATTTATTTTGTTAGTGTTCCAGTGTCAAATCTGATACCTCCAGCAATAGGAGGGCAGACATTCAGAGTGTGACGCCAATGATGCAACTTGCACCACTGATGT
This sequence comes from Pelobates fuscus, assembly GCF_036172605.1. Classification (NCBI taxonomy): domain Eukaryota; kingdom Metazoa; phylum Chordata; class Amphibia; order Anura; family Pelobatidae; genus Pelobates; species Pelobates fuscus. Next base: position 164,959,393 of record NC_086323.1, on the reverse strand, counting down.
TACCCACAATGTTACCTGCAAACGCATCTAATGATATGCAAGAGCTGTGCTGTCCATGGAGAGTTCCCTGTATCACCAAATGCGGGACACCAGTAAGATAAATCAGAGCGGTGGGACAGGACAGTTGGGAGGCCTGTTTTAGAACGTAGATTATTTTTCCCTCTAATTAAATTGCTCTCAAAATTGCTACACTGGTGTATCCACATACTTGATCAGCCCTAAGTCTGCTTGCTGAGTTATGTGAAATATATACAACATGTAACAATTTTGTGTATATACGTTACTAACGCAAACCAGCAAATGGAAAACCTGCATTGCCGGTTCCATGTATTCTTATGCAACTCCCTGCATTTGACTGTAGAGTTTTTATTTTACCTATTTATTTGGTGAGATTTTATATATATATATATATATATATATATATATATATATATATATATATAAATAAAATATTTTGGTGTACATTTGCTTTTTAAACAATTTAAAATATTACATATAACAGAAATAAGAGCCCAGTAGTACTTATTTATTTCTGTGTGCACCAAATGGGGAATTATGGGGACCAGAACACTGTTAAGAACTCTCATATGGGTGGAAATTCCCTAGGATAACCTCATGCAACAGAACTGGGTTTAATAGTGGGACATCTGAGAAAATGTCTGTGATGACAGGCTAGCATGTGCGTTGCCCCCCCAAAGGAGCTTTGTAGGTAAGGCACAGGGAGGGTGAATAAATAGAAAATCTACCCTCTCCCTTCCCTAATTCTGCATCCCTATCACATCTCCTAACCCCCATTACTGCCTCTATTTTATTTTCCCACTACAAACTTATTATCCTCTGTATTCACTGCAACACCTATCAGCTAAGCACCTACGACGGCACCTATTACCCCTTGCGCCCACTAAAGCTCCTATACTCACTAATCCTCTTATACAGCCAATACAACCCCTATCCCTCCCCTGCACACACTATAGTTCGTGCCCCCACCATGTATTGTTCTTTAAGTCTCCACACCGAGTCAAGGTCCTGAATTTGGAACTGATCCCTCAAATAACTATGGAAATGTAATATCAAGGTAACTCAGGTAGTGGTGCATGCAAGATGTGCATCTTCCCCTACCTGGGATTTAAAACCGATGAGCTCTGACATTAATTCACCTGTTTCCTCTTCTGTCATGAACAATTTAAAAACCACCAAAACAGCCAAATAAAAGTAAAGTGTGACAAAAATAAACACATATATCTATACAACAAGGATTGCAATAATAAAACTAAAGCACCAATTAAAAAAAACTAAAAAGATACAAAAAATAACAAAAGTGAAAAATGTAACGTGGATTATTTATGACATACTGTCTTCACAAAGGGGGTTTAAATTTGAAAAATTAAACCTTTTTTGCAACATATCCATAAGGCCTCCTATAAATATCTCGGTCTCATAATACACACTTTAAGTACCAAACTAGTATATATGAATGAAAACCTACCTTTCTTATTAGTTGCTACATAAAATGACATTTGAAAAGTTAATTACCTGTTGCTTTAACTGGTAGACGAGTCGGTCCTTCTCTCGTTTCAGAGCAATAATATCTTCTTGAGATTTCTTTTTCTTTGAGCCAGATATTTCTAGCAAGGCAATGTTAGCATCCTTTTCACTGATTGCAGCCAGAAGCGCTTCTTGTCTGTAATGAGATAATAAAATATAGATGTATTTTTATGTACAAACATAGTAAGAGCTAGGTCACACATTGCAATATTGCTCTACATGTCAATACGAAATTATCCCTTGTGGGGTTTTACTTTTATTTGGAAGACTCCTCAAGCTGGCATGTATTCTTGCATACTGGTGGAAAAAAAGAGAGGGACTACATAAATGATGTTCTCTGCCCTTGGCACCACTACATGCTCCCGACAGATGTAGCAAGCAGGTGGAAGAGTACAGAACAGGGGATCTATAAGAGCCTCAGTGCCCCCAACAGTCCATTATTTCAGTGAGACAGTCACGATTTAGTTCCCTGATCTTCCACATTCAGGGACACCAGGGAACTGTCCTTGGAAGCACAGCCTGAGTGCATCAATAGATGTGCTTGCACTGTGAATGGACACTAAGATCCAGTAAAGAGCACTCCAGTAGCACTCTCTGCAAGGTCCTATAGACTGGGGCCGGATACACAGGCCCCTTCAGTGGGTGACCAGACTCTTTTCTGGGTAAGTCTGACCATTATGGACCTCACCAGAGTTGTGTCAATGGTGAAGCGGCCCCTCTCATGGGGAAGTATAGATAGCAGGATCCTTCATAGGCCTTGAACATGCACAATAAGATGCCATAGGCATGTAAAAAATCATGCATAAAAAGTTGACTGTTCCCATAGAACAAGTGGCAAGTAATTGGAAATGGCAAGACACCAGTGATAAAAGCAGTTTGAAGCTCTGTCGTTTGCCAAATTTTACAAAAAAAAATCTCTAGATAAGACAAACTACTTAGTCTAAGGCTATATTTTAATTTTACTGGAATTCCAGTCTATCAGCAATTTTCACATTTTAAAATGATCTTATCTCCACCATTCCATATTTAGGGGAATAACTCCTCATTTTGCATGATTTAGATGGGAATAACTGAGCTGGTTAAAGTAAACTGCCCAAAATACTCAGTGGGTACAGTTTTCTGTAATCTTTTCATACAAACAAACAGGGTGTCTAAATTAATCTCCTAGGAAGTTTATCTCGTGAGTAAGAGCTGTAATGTGCGTGTTCTGTAACAATTACACTAATCACTACCTGCACAAATAACAATTTGTCTGAAAAACGTATTTGTTTTGTTTTCTGTCAAGATGAAAAGGGAATATGTTTTGTAATCTTACATCTGATTATACTTTACATTCTATGTAAATATTATATCTATGAAAATATGTAACAAAGGGATGCTAATTCAACTGAATTCACCCAAGATGACCTGAAACCATATTTTTTTTAAATTGTAAATACAAATATAATCCAGGTATTCTATATGCATTATGCACATACACATAAAAGGATCTAGTACGCAGTATGAATATTACATATACACATATCAGGATCTCGTAATCAGTACATGCATATTAGGAATCCATATACAGTGATTATTATAAACAATCCTATATAACCCACACGTGTAATACATTTACACAAATAGTAGGATCTAGTACTGTGTATACAAAATATGTAGTTCCTACATTGCAAGCTTGTTCTTAGATTTAAGATGGTTTGAGAGAGGGGTCCCTCGTCACTTCTTCCTATCTGTTAATATTATTTGTGAGCCAATTACTCACTGTTATCCACACTGTATTACGCTTTGTAATATGTTACTTTATAGATGCCAATAATATTAATAGTACCTGGTGCTTATTACAACTATACATATCAGAACCTAGTACTTGGCATGTACTGAACCCATACAAATAGGAGGATCTAGTATAATGTAAATTGACATATTGCGTACATCCCAACATTTGGAAATATGAACGTAGGACCAGGATTGGGCGAGCCTACAGGGGCATTCCAGTGACACCACTTGTGTTCAGAAAAAATGATGCTGAAGTGCTCTCTGCGTGATTCTAGTGTCCACCAGTACAAGCTTGTCTAATGGTGAGTTCACATGGTGCTGGCTAAGGGCTGTTCCCTAGAACTACTGAATGTGGGACACCAGAGATCAAAATCAGGACAGCGGAACACAAGCCTACAAACAGGACAGTCCCACTAAAATTCAGACAGTTGTGGGCATGATATCGGGATCTACTACTCAGCATCTTCTGAACATATAGAAATTCCAGGATGTGGTACCCAGTGCTTTATATAGACATATAGATCAGTACCTACTGCACAGTACATTTGAAATAAACACAAATGAGGACCTACTATCCAGAATGTATAATATTAACGTCAAAACAAAAAAAAACTGGTGTGTAGTAAATCCTATACATATCATAATCTAGTACCCAGTGTACATTAAAGACTATATATATATATATATATATATATATATATATATATATATATATATATATCGTATGATGCTATAAATATCCAATAAGATTAATTAATTTCCCAGTCAACTAAGTGAGGCCATAACGTTCGAGTGTGATACATGTGCAAAGCCCATATAGCACAATAAACAATTATACATAAACTATAATGTAAAAGGCACCATATTTGATGAAAGGATCAGTATGTCAATTAGAAGAGAGCATGACATTCAAAAATAAACATCTGGAGCAAAATGCTTTTATTGGAAATCTTAAAATGCCCCCATATTTAATAGCCAGCATTCCAAAAAATGCTATATGACAGTGATAAAACACTTCAATCGAAATAAATGTAAATATTTGAGGGTAATACTTCTGAGAAGCAAAAGAAAACAGCCTGTCTAGGCTACTCTGAAATTAAAGGACGAGGATTACTTTTAAATAAACATTAGAATTTCTTGCTCATTGCACGTCCATGATCACTTATTACGACTGTTATTTTAATGTAAAGATTCAATCTGTAATTATATACATTGATATAATGGATAGGCCACAAATAAACAGGACATATTGCAGATGGTGGCCTAAAAAAGAATTTATTTGTATAATCTTAACAAAGAGTTTCCGGGAGTCCTCTTAATAGGAAGCTTGGCAGTCATTTTCCATTTTAGCATAAAAAGAGTTAACAATGCTTCAACTAGGAGAGACACACTCACCAATGTATTACGATAACGAGACTCCAATTATATGGATTTCCTTTACTGGAATAATGCTTCACATTCCCTTACATCTCAAGTTTGGCATCCTGTGATTCAGGACACCAGTAAGCAGGGAGGCGGGCCAATGATGGGATTGTGTCACTGGTACCGCCCAAATGTGTGGCCCTGTCTAGAAAGGGGTGTGTCTTCCTGAAGGATTGGAAGGTCAGCTTTAGGCTTTCTATCAGCCAGACCGGTCCACTGGGTGCAGACTCTGCAGGGAGCACTGTTTCATGGGTTAAAAGGGGCGGGGCGATGATACAAGTGGGTCAGTGGCTCTGCCCAAAGGGGTGGATTCAACCGAATTATTGGCAGGTCAACCTACCCCGCCAAAATAGAATAGTTATGCCTATTTCTGCTGATATGCCTGATATCGTCTAATTTTACTATGCTGAGCAAAGCATTAGAATTCTTGGCCTTACTTCCAATGGAGGATTATTTACAAATTGTATCAGTCTCAGCTGTGTAGTCCCAATTTTGGGCCAATATTCCGATCATTCTGGCTTTGTTCACCAGTGCCTCAATTTTGAGGACAAAAAGAAAAAAATCCCAGTAGAAATAAGCAAATCGTTACAGCACACCACTTTACTATGGGTAGTATGCAATCCGGACAGGAGTGATCGGGATGGGGTGGGTAGGCCTTGGCAATGCCCCGGGCCAAGCAGACAGGCTGATCTGGAAACGTACGGGTCGGACTGGCATGATTCCACACTAAGCTGACTGACAGCCTCCTGAGCAGGTGGACCTAGTCAGGACCGAGGGCCCTCAGCACAAATTATATACTATCGCTGTGCTGGCCAGGAACAGCTCCCCAGTTTCCCTGTATGCAGCATACCAGAAAATAAAATCCCAAAGGCCTCTTAAATCTGGGCTGTTCCACCTAATTTAGGGAAGTTGAGAGACCTGCTAGAAGTACTGACAACGTGCAAATTTGAATGCAAGCCATAAAACATAATTTCATAAGCACTCTGAGCTTGGGCAACCTTGAGGGGGCATTAGCCAGCATGGAACCCACCCCCACCAAATAAGTAGGGATTCTCTGTGTGTTACATCATGTATCTTTCAAGCCCAGGGTTGTGGTTTATGAATGTTCTATATTAAAGTAATTAGTACAGAGGGGGCTTGGGAATAGGAGCTGGAACCTAAACATTACATTATCACCTAGATAGCTGCAAATCAGCTGATAGAGTTAATATAATCAAACAGAACACTAAATCTACACTTACAACCAACTAATAAAGCACGTAGGGTTTAATATTCAAAATAATTTTCCTTTTAGTTCTGGTTTAACACAACATTACTATAATTTTTCCTGACCTATCCTTTTAAATGTCTCTGCTCAGAACATGTGTATTCATTCTCAACATACCCGTCCTTTATGTCTTCATTTTGCTAAGAAAGAGAATTTGTGAAGGTAATCTCTTACTATTGTTTAATAAATGGGCTAATAAAAATAAATTTTCAGCCATATCTTATAGCAATACATTTCTGAAAATATCTCTGCATTAATATTTAGAAAAAGTAATCCTTTGTGCTATTATGAGCTTTTCTTTCATTTTGGCTGCTTAATCTGTTACATAAACACCAGGCTAAGATTTCTCTCGTACTCCTAGGAAAATCTAATGCACTCATTGAGTTAATGGCAAGCAGCAGAACCGAGCCTAAATTGAAAACATTTCTCGCGAACAGGAATTTGCTGGTTTAGTCTTCATTTTTTTTACTTGTAAACTGTCTCTGAGCACCAGGATGGCAAAATATATTGATTGTGTACAACAGACTCCTGGAAAGAAAGTGTCTTTATTAGGCCCCTTTATTTTATTTTTTATTTTATTTTTATCCTTAGTTTAAACAAATTAAAAATTTAAAGGACATGACGTATTGTCAATAACTTGGCCAAATTCGCATCTATGGCATCCCCAGCTGACAAATTCATTCTTTCCTTCCTACGCTTCCCTGTCCCAAAATGCACTAAACTAAAATATTTGATAAAGATCAAGATAAAAAATGCTACGATTTAAGATGGGCACAGGTGAAAATGGAAGGTGTAAAACATACAGGTCAGGAAGCACAGGCAGGGCATGAATACAAGCAAGTGAGATACTGCTTGCTAATGAGACATATTTTGTCATCCTCAAACAAGGAGATCAGGACAAATAAATGTAGGTACTGAATAAGAACTGGAACCAAACCCTGACAGCAGGTCCATTTATCATGAAGAATTACTTAAACGGATTACTTGTGTACAATATGTAGCCTGTTCTCTTTGTTCGTGGAAACGTTTCCACCGAACAGTGCCTTTCTAAGTCCAGCTGTGTTCAGGAGTTTCTGTGTCCGATTTTACTTCCATTAGATGTATGCCTAAACACCGCTGCCTACGTTCGCAGGAACAAGATGGCTGCCACCTCTTGGTCGATCAAATGCCGCCACCCAGATGAACACTTAGAACACTGCGGTGGAAATTGCTAAAAAGTATCAATTGCGCTTAACAAGCACCCGGGTGGTCTTGTGCGACTGTTCAGTTTCTGAACAATATAAATTAAATTGCACAAACCAAGCCTTTTTTCAATGTTTTTTGCATGGTCCATACTCCTGGGGCAGGAGGCTAGCTAGCAGGCTCCTCCAGGAGCCCGTGACGAGGTTCGGTTTGTCACATATATTCCCCTCACTGGAGAAACTAACCAGACCCCAGACCTCCAATCGGTCTGGGTCTGTGTTAGTCTGGTGTCTTTTCTAAAAAAGGGCCATGATCCAGAGGGCCTCCTGCCACCTGCTCCAAAGTATAACTCTGGGGTCTTGCCGAGCAATTCAACAGTTATAATTCCCTTTGGAGGTCTGCTGTTGTTGCTGGAGGGGAAGGGCACAACTCTCCCCTCTCCAGGATACATAGCACCATTGAGGAGGGAAACGCAGGGTACCATATCCCAGGCACTGGCTCTGCTGAAGGTGCAAAAACCTTATTTGGGTTCCCATACTAGGGGGTTGGGGATCCAGGCTGACTGACCATGGGGTGGAGACCATGGTCCCATCCACCCCTTCCGTGCCAAAAGCTTCACAGACTTGTGGGCAGAGACCACCGGTGCTCTGCCCTAATGCCAGCTCTTCCGCTGGGTCGATCCTTCGCTACTAGGAAGAGAGACGGACTGTCTCTACCCCTTGAAACTCCTGCTGCGGTTGGGGATCTGGGAAGGCTGCCCAGCATCCCTGTTAGGTTGGTGCAGAGACCTCGGTGCCATCTGTACCCACCGCTCTACTCATCCTGTCTCCTGATACCAGGCACTGCTGCTGGGGGGAGGAACTGTTGGTCTCCTCTCACTTTGAACCATACTGCTGCTGGGGAGTCGTACCACCTGTCACGACTCTCAGTAACGCTGCCTGGTGCTGGGTAGTGGGACCAACCATCTCATCTCCCAGTGCTGCTCACTGTTGATGGGACGAGGGCCCTACAATCTACTCTCCCAGTAAGGCTGGTGTAACGATCTCGGTCCCACCTCCACCAGCCAACTGGAAACCTTCCCAGGACCAGTCTATGAGGTCTCCTGTTTCTAGAGTGGGTAGTGGGACAGGGGTTACAGCAGCCCAGTCTCCCAAAGTTGCAATTTCCATTAGCTCCATCTACTGCGTCATTATCCGGTAAAACAGATGTGCATAATCCTGCTCAAGCTCACACTCCCGTGTAACCAGAAAAGTCATGTCCTGTCTCACCTCATTAACGGTAGACAGCTCATGTATGGCCTCTCTGTATTCATATATGTCCCAAAATCGAGCTCCTCCAGAACTTCCAAAATTCGATTCCGCAAACGCCTCCCACAACAGGCCAGAGTCATCCTAATCCTCACCCTCGGGCCTATCATGCTCAGCCATCCATGAGCAAGGCTGGACCGTGGACCACCATAACGCCCGGTACACTGTGGTGGAAATTGCTACAAAGTATCAATTGCACTTACCAAGCACCCGGGTGGTCTAAGGTTCGTGCGACTGTTCAGTTCCCAAACAATATAAGCCAAATTGCACAAACCAAGCCTTTTTTCAGTGTATTTTGCATGGCCCATAACCCTGGGCCAGGAGGCTGGCAAGCAGGCTCCTCCAGGAGCACGTGATGAGGTTCGGTTTCGTCACACGGGGGTAACAATCGTAAACTGTGTCTAATATCACCTCATTGAAAGCTCTGTTCACAGTTTTCTGAGTGGCAATGTATACAGCATTCACCCAAGCCTCAAACTACGCATGCACAGAACCACGCTCCGGCTCTCTCTGTGCCAATGAGGGGTAGTGAGGACCTAAATTTTTTGTGTACAAGCCCTAACAAGTTTGTACATGCAGAGAAGAAAGTATAGTGACCACCTCTATATCTAAGGAAATGTGGAGATATAAGAGCTCCAACAATTATTGCAGATTGCTACAGTTATGATCAATGCTCAAAGTTTTAGTAGTTAGTATGTGCAGAAATATGTTTTTCTTATTTACCTCACAAAAGTATATGTGCACTGAATGCTTGTTCAAATGTAAACCTATAATTGTTTGAAGAGAATATACGTCACTTTGCCTACATTTCACGGGTGGGCGACCAAGAATCACCGAGCCATGCAGCACTGTATGCAAAACGGGTGTGTGCACTCACACGTTAAAGAGATCAGTGGTTATGAGCCACAGAGGGGAGAGAGACAAGGACAGGGGACAGTCTTCCACTATAACATCTGGCTGTAGTGGCTTACCAGGTATGCACAACTGTACTGATTTAAGTTTGACTGCCCTATTTTTGTCGTCATTTGTAAGGAACACTGGGTGTAGAAATGTAGGAGTTTGGAGCCATCATACCTGATTTAAAACACCTACAGGTTTATTTATAAAAAAGACTTGGAAATTCACCAGGAAATTGCAACTTTTTGTCCAAAATATCAGAAATGGGAAAAATGGCCAAGTCGCCGGTATTTCCAGTTATTTTGGCTTAAAATTTGCAATTTCCAGAGATATGCATTTTAGTGAAAATACCTTTTAACTTGCTTATCATTAGCGCATGTCTCCCACTAGCCAACTCCCGTAGTCGGGATGATCCACTGCATGTCCCGGGGAGATATATCCCGTTCATATCTGTTATCGCTACTTTTTTCATTACCCAAAGATTTTCAAGCCATTATTAGTTCAGCATATAATGTCTACTGTGATAACACAATTTTGTGCTGTATTCTTACCCTTGTGGCTTGATACAAAAATAAAGAATAATGGTAAAAAAAAAAAAAAAAAAAAAGAATAACCTGGTTTTGTTAGTGCTAAGGAGATGTTACAGTAAATGACTTATATTTCAGAAAGCGAATGTAATAAATTTGTTAGATTAGCAACATTCTGATATGGTCTCCATAATGTGATATTATTTTTGCTACTTTCCTGCCCCCTTAAGGACTCTGTGCTTTGATACAAGCAAATTCTGTAAGAGACTCCCTTTTTGGAACTTTGCTCATTTCCTTTCAACAAACAGAGAAAATAGTTTTTGAAAGGAATAATTTTAATAAGTATCTCCTAGCAGACGTAACCACTAAAACATTTAAATTATAATATCATTATATACATATTCCATTGCAACACAGACATTGCAACAATGTTACACAGGCAATTTAAAAACCCTTCTTCTTAATTATAGGACTGCAGAATGGCTTTTCCCTAAGCTGGTTCAATTTGCTGCATCTAACATGAAGCCTTGGCTTTAATTCTAGAACAAATCATGAAATTAATCATATCTTTAGTTCAGCTGCCAAAGTGGCTAAGTAAATTGGCTATCAGCTTGTCTACAACACATTTTCTCTGAAAAAAGAAGTGAAACAATTAGCTTAGTACATAGAGAGTTATGTGTATCTTATATCAGAGGAAAAAAATAACGTTTTGCAGTTACCTGAAATATTAAAACAGATCAGTTGCTATTCTATAAGACATTTCACGTCCTTCTCACCATCAAAACTGACTGAAGCATTTTCTCAGACGAAGAATGAAGCAGAGATATAGAATACAGTCTAGAACAGGCAGAGACCACCTTCGGCACTCCAGATGTTTTGGACTACACCTCCCATGATGCTTTGCCAGCATTATTGGTGTAAGTGCATTATGGGGCATGTAGTCCACAACATCTGGAGTGCCGGAGGTTGCATACCCCTGGTCTAGAACATTTATATCTGCAGGATCGTCTAAGATGATGCATAACAGTTTCTTCCATTGTGCTGTACAAGTGGGTTTGTTCTCAGGCATTCCTTCCAAGGTACTGCGGGAGCACTCATTGTCTGCAAGCTTGGCATCATGGAAGTCACAATGACATGCATTATATGGCAGCCTAACATACAATGTAAGCTAGAAAACAACAGCACACATTACAACTAGCTTTTAATTATCTATTAGATTGTGCAATCTCGTAATACGTGATAGTTGATAGTTCCCTTTTAAAGGGACACTCCACTTCCCAAATAAAAAAATATAGATCACTGTTTAGTAGATACACCACAAATGAAACTATGCATGTATTTAATTATGCATTTTCCCACTGAAAGTATATCTAAAACAGCTTGTAAACCCTGCATTTCTCTTATCTACAGCCTTTGCAAGTCATCCCCTTCTAACTCCGCCCAGACCTTCTGTGGCTGTCCAATCACAGTCGTCCCAATACAGCTCAATGAGAAGTCTTTGCAAGGTGCTGCTCTGGGCAATTGCTGCCTCTTGAGTTTAGCTCCACTGAGCTAACCAAACCAGGAAGTAACCAGGACAGTTGTCTGCATGGAAGCTGGTGTAACCAGCTTAATTTATAAAAGTGTATATTTATATATTGAAATCTGCAAAAAAATTAAAAATTGGACACACTATTCACATATAATGTGTTTCAGCAAGCTAAAGTACTTTATAGGTCTGGAGTGTCCATTTAAAATAGAAATGGTCTCTCACAATCTTAGCCTGTTTAACCAACATCTTGGTGAAGCTTTTCTGGTAGCACTGTTGCCTGATGTTGACAGACATGGGAACACAACAAATTGAAATGGCTATCACTGCTTCACAGCTCCTAGTAGTTTAAAATGTTAATGAAAAATGCCTATTTCTCCATAATTGATATTCACTGTCATTTTGTCATGGGTAGGCTCATTAACAGAGCAAATAGTTACATTACCAAGCATCTCACAACTAACCATGAGCAGGTTCTTCATATGTTTCCACTTTCCTACCTGTACCAGCAGGATGTGAATTTTTACATGTATTTGGTGATCACCTGATTAGTATGGGCACAAATCTTTAAAGCATGAAAATGTAACTTTACATAGCTGGGGCCGGGGGCTATGGGAAGTGGGGAGGGGTGGGGTAAGTGTGACACTATATTGTTAGGAATACAGTTTTGTATTCCTAACACTATATTGTTTATTTAAGGATTAGCAAATTACATCATAATCCATGCAAGGAAGAGAGCTTATAACAAGAATAATAACAATAAAACTAAAATGGAGGAATCCAGTTGCAGGATAATGAGATGTAGAATTGTATTATTACATTTTATTCTTCACACCTCACAGATACATATTTGTATAATGTAGGGATACACAGTCACTGTGCTATACCTCTTTTTAACAGTTTCCATTGGGGGCATCAACTGGTTACTTTTCTTTATTATATTAATACCATTTACATTTGTTTGTGTATAATGTCATTGTCCTTTACTACTACTTTGTGAAAAAAAAATATTGTAAATTTTTTTGTATAAAACTTTTTGTCAAAGTTGGAAACAATATGATTCGCTGTATTCTGCATGGTTCAGAGAAAATGTGTTTACACTACAGCCTAGGGATACCTCCACTGGCCACTCCTCAGATGGCTACTAGAGGTGCTTCCTGGGACAGTGCTTCACTCTGTGCAACACTGATTTTCAGTGTCTCTGCATGGAGACACTGAACTTTCCTCATAGAGATGCATTGATTCAATGTATCTCAGTGAGGAGATGCTGATTGGCCAGGGTGGCGTTTGGCTCTGCCTCCTTGGCTGAGATAATCAGAATTGACAATCTCAGACAATCTAATGTTTTCCTATAGGCAGACTGGAATAAAGGTTAGATTTTACTATATTTAGAGGGCATAAGGGACCCGGGGAGGGGAGGGGGGGTTCGAGTTGGTGGTTTTAACACTATAGGGTCAGGAATATATGTTTGTGTTCCTGACCCTATAGAGTTTCTTTAGGACAAGATGCAAGATGTGTTTATTAGATACACTCAAGCTAATTTTTATTTAAGTTGTATTTTTAAGTGTGTGCATGCTCTTGAATTTACTACCTTCTCTATTATTTTCTCACACCAACCAAAAAAAACAAAAAAAAAACATATATTTTATGTGTTTGTTAAAAGGATATAGTTTTCAACAACACTTTTGCTGAAGATGATATTAGAGAAGAAAGATCTCTTCTCAGAATATCATATCACTTTGCATTAACGTAAAAAAAAAAAAATCTGTTTTATGATAAATTCCAAATACGAAGAAAAGATTCTCGCTGGAAAGGATGGGAATTTACGCCCCGGCACTATGGTGTATTTTACAAAGTTCCAGCCTAAACATGTCACACGGAATCAATTCAAGAACAAATATGTATAGCAAGGGAGAAATAGTGCTATATATAATTAATCAAAGATAAATAAATCTCAATGGTTTGTCATTCAGTTTGTAGGAGGGATTGCTTATAAAAGCGAGAGAACAATTTTAGGTGAAAGACGGAAAAGGAGCCGTGAAGGATGGTATTCGAGATAAATGCTTTTCTGGAGAGGCTTTGCAGTTAACCTCTCCCATAAACTTTGAATGCATGATGGTGCTGTCACTTAAAACAGTCATTTTAAAAGGGGGCTTTATAAACACAGCTATTTTATGCATCAGGCTTGTCCATTCTAACGTTACAGTACAAAGTGTGCTAATCTTTACTGTAAATAATTGCAGCAGCAGATGTAAAATATCTTTATTCCGATGGCTTTTTTTTTTTTTTTTTTTTTAATAACTGAAGGTGCCTTAAGAATGTTGCAAAGATAACTGTGCTCAAAATAATTAAAATCCCTGGTGAGTAACCCTAGCCAAACAAGGTAGTGTTTTTAGATAATTATGCTCATAATAAAACTCTACCCACAGTCCTATGCTAGAAAACCAGCAAGATCAACCTTTTTTTTTTTTTTTTTCATTTAATTACTGTTTTTGTTCCCTTATGACCTTGAAGGTTCAGTAGGAGGTAACGAAACAGAATGTGAGGAGAGATCTTGTTAAAAAAAATATGTTAAAAATGTTGTTAATCTGTCCAAGATAAGAAGGTTTCTAAGTCTAATCGCAGCCAGTTTTCCCAGTTTACAGCTCAAAGGAAATGCTACTGTCAGGGTTCTTCCCCCAATATATCGCTTCTGTGAAACAAAATTGTAGTGTACGTCATGAAAGAATATCCCTGTTCTTTGACATATTTTTCTTCCATTTAAAGGAGCGCCATATAGATAGGAATACAAACCTGTATTCCTAACACTATAGTGTTCTTTTCTGCCCCCCCCCCCCCCCAAAGCTGAATTAAAAAATGCCATGAACCTGTCTCTGTACTTGCTCAAACAGCCTGCATCGATATCACGCCGGCTCTCTCGTCTATTCCAATGCTCCTCAGAGAGGAGCATTGGGGATGAAAACAACATGTGCGGCCAGGACTGCTCTCCTCCAATCACATTTGAGATTAGCTGTGAGGAGAGTTTGACTTGGTTCTCACAGAGGTAGCACCTCTAGTGGCTGTAACCCTGCAATGTCGTCATTGCCATATCTACTAAAGGCAATGTTTTACATCTACAGGACCACTGCATTCACACCACTATATTGAGATGGAGTGTTTTGTATTTAATTCTTAAATTCAAGTCACAGTTTATGAAAAATAATTATAGAGATATTCAAACTTGTTTTCCGATTGCAAGCTTGATTTTTCCAGCCAATGAGAAGACAGCAAGAATTTAAATCATATATACAGAGAACAAAAAATGCACAAATGCAAACCTAAATGCATAAATAAATTGCCCACCCGCTCACTGCTGTAAAGCACGGACTTTGTGCAGAGATAAAAGGAAATCTAATAAAGTTTTTCAAATTTTTACTTGCTATGTAAATTTACCAAAATATGCTCTTTTAAAACAGATGAGCTTGCATATTACTGCATTTAAATATAAATAATAATCCAAACACGTGTATTAAATCAAGTAATATTTGGAACACGAGACCCCTACAAATCAGCAATAACCTGCAGTACATACATTGAATTTATAAAGTTGCTGGCAAATGTCTATATTAAGTTCTAATATTGCCCGCTACTTAATACGTTTTACAAATAATTCAATACTGTTAGAAAAACTGTCCAAAATATTTATCTGCAAAAATTCCCAGAGACGTCAGAGGTGACTTCTGTAGATAAGTAATTTTGTAGGTGTTTCTAACAGTATTTAATTATTTGATAAGTCAATTGAATCGAGGCCATTATTATTGAAGATTGCTCTCTGGCTGGTGCTGTAAGCTGAGCACCCATGTACTCCCATCATGCATTTCACTCAAACCAAGAAAGCAATTAGCCAATGAATTCTACCGATGGGGACTTCAGCATTAACAATATCAGAAATGGAGGCCAGACTGAAGGAGTTCAGGAATCTCAGTAAGTGTCAAACCTTTTGAAAATGGTTTGGCTCCTATGTGGGAGATGGTCTCCTGGCATTATAACAAATGCAGCAGCTGCATTGTCGCTTTAAAGAGACAATACCTTGTTTGTTTCCACTTAAATTGGTTGTTTGCATGTATACAAGATAGATGCCAAATATTTTTTTTTTTTACAAATTAAAATGTAAAAAAAAATCACTATCCACGAAGGCAGCATACACATATTTACATGAGGTAAGATACTTTGTAATATATGCACATGAAGTAAACTTACAAATAGTACTTAAAATGCCTACTTTCCATGCCTTAGTTAACATTCTCACTTATTGATGATTAAGTGGACACATTGCAGTGGTCTAAGGTTTAGTATTTAATAGCTGATAGCTGTATCTGCTTATACAGGCCTCTATTTAATAGAGTTGGATTAACTTTAAAAAAGATTTAATATTGTTGGATTAACTTGTAAAACAATTTTTAAAAACATATTTAATATAAAAAAAATATTAATGTATATACAAAAAAAATATGATATCAATATATTAAACCATATCACATTTTTTTAGTAGTCCTGATGATCTCCTGGCCAATACAATGCTTCTTATAGAGAAGCATTGGAGACAGGACACATGCGCATCAATCACTGTGTTGTGCCTGCAGTGCATGTTATAGAAAAGCATTGAATCCAAAGGAAACAGGAAGAGCTGTCCTGACTGATGTCTCCCGACAAAGATTTCTAAAAGTGACGATTTTTCTTGAAATCAGCACTTTATAAAGAAGCAAAGAGGGGATACTCTGTGAACCCCTTAAACACTTAAAGGGACACAGTAGTCACCAAAACAACATAAGCTTATTGAAGCAATTTTGGCATATAGATCAGGCCTCTGAGGTTTTACTGCTCAATTCTCTTTTCAAGTTTTGTTTCTGTTTATGCAGCCCTACCCACACCTGTGACGGACACGGCCTGCACGACCCTGCACACTTTCAATCAGATGCAACTTACTTAAAAAATTGCTCTCCTGCTCTGTAAACTGAACTTTAATTACATACAATTGCATACCTGCAGGGTCTAGCAGGCTATTAACAGAGCAGTAGATGGAAATTCTAAATGAAACAGAATTTGCAATAAAGGAAGTTTAAACATTAGAGCTTACTTTACAGGAAGTGTTTAGGAAGGCTCTGCAAGTCAAATGCATGGAGGTGTGCCTAGGGTTGCAGAAAACAAAATGATTTAGCTCCCAAATGGCAGAGTACTGATCAGTGAGTCTGCAGAGACATGAGCTATGCATCAAAACTGGTGTATTAAACTAAAGTTCTTTTGGTGACTCTAGTGTTTCTTTAAGCAAGCTGACATATTTAAGGATTTTTGAGTGTTCCTTTAACTCAGCTTAGTTGATATATATTGTCCTTCCTGCCATGCCTGCACTGTACAATACAGCGCTACATTGTGTCTTATCTTAACAACAAGAAGAGAATACATTTGCACAAGATGGCTACATTACTTTAACTTTTATCAGCCATCTATCTTTTTTCTAGAGTCTAGAGATATTATCATCAATCTGCTACTGGAAAGTGCACTGGATGACAGATACTGAGGTGTGTTTAGGGAGTACCATCATCTTGTCCAAATAATTCATTCTGACAATTGATTATCCGTGTACTTAGTTCTTTTTGGGGCCACTTATGTGGTTATGTGCAATTTACTTAACCAGGTGATACCTAATGATCTCAGCAAGACTAACACTTGAGAAAGGACTCAAAAGTAAGTAGAGCTCAGCTATTAGAGAAAAAAATGTTCAAATAATATGTAAGTGGTATGACTGAGAATCCACTTGTGTTCACAAAGCTCATAATTCAACGTTTTAAAGTTCATCAAAGGTTCAAATATACACGTCTCAATATTTCAAGTCCTATGCTACTAGCCAGCCAGGTCTAAAATGATACTCACTACATGACTTCTGTGAATGGACAAGCAATCTTAGTGACCTTTGATAAAAAAAAAGTATCCAGTTTGGGATAATACACATTTAACATGCTGTGATTGCATTTTTTTTTACCCCTTTTTTTTACAGTCCATCTATATGTATAATTACAAATGAGAGAGGTGCTTACTTGTGATCTCTCTCCTGTATCAATCAATCGGGAGAGTTGAGTTAGGGCTGGTGGCTCATGGGCAATTTCTAAAAACTCTGCACAGCTTTATCTGCAGGTGCTTGTTCTGTTTTTAATCATGAGCACCACAACTCACTATATAGGTTTGTTATCATCTTTGTTTCCCTGTAAATCATTATATTGGAGTTTCCAAGATTACTTTTTGCTTTACTCACTGGACAAAAACTCAAGAAGTCAGTGCTTCCCTCTAAATTACCTCACCCAATTCCAGGTTATATCCACTGCTATACCGCGTACAATTTGTTTGTTACATCTGAACTTCTAATCTAACCATTCCATCTTAACCAAACTCTCCGGGGCATTTTGGTTGTCTGGTTCCTTGGCTGCTTACTTACTATTTATGCTATGTTAAAGAGATGTTAAATAAAAGTTACTTTTGCAAGGATACTCCCAGGAAGTACCTATCCATCTAGAGTTGTTATTTTATCTGTTCTCAATATTGTATTATTCTTTACTTACCTATACAGACATTGCTTAAACTACATCTGTCTTACTACAGTCTTGTGTAAATAAACACTCATGTCAACACCATGTAAAAGTAATAATCCCATCTACTTGCCATTAAGATTGTATACTAATCACAACAGTCACCCTTTGTGCTTAATAACAATAAACACAAGCAGTTGGTGGGATCGAGGGAAGTGATGCAAATTACATCACTGGTGCTGCCCAAAGGTTGTGGATTAGCCCGGTGTCAATTATCCATGCCAGCCTCTGATGAGCCCAAAAGCAGGATACCAAGAACAAAGATGTGAATTTTAAAAAGCTACAAAGATATTGACACATAAATTAGGCCTCACAACCATCCAAATCTGGTCAGGACAGTCCAGGTATTAGGGTCCTGTCCCGCCAAAGTCAGGATGGTTGGGTGGCCTAATTTATGTGCTAATGTTTTTGTTTTCTATTCATCCAGATTTAAAGTTTTGTTTTAGAGGATGGTGCACAAAATAGACTTCAAGGAATGTGTGACTGTTTAGTGGTTGAGGAGGGTAGTATTTTAACAAAACACAGAGTGATCACTTTCTCTGCAATCCCAAAATAAAGAAATGTTTAATTGGTTGTGGAAGACATTGACTCAGGTCTACTATTGTTGGGGTTGGTAACTTAAAGGGAAACTATAGTCCCATGAAAACAAACTCGTTTCCTGGCACTATAGCTTCCTACTCTTTCAAGGCCACCCTCTCCCCCTTGTGGTGCAGAAGGGGTTAATAACTCCTTCTATTACCTACCTGGGTCCAGAGCCGATGTCCCTTGGCGCTTGCTCAGCTCCACACAAACGCTGACATCAGCTGGCGGGGGAGACCTAATGCGCATGTACAGCAATGGCCACACTCGCATTAGGATTTCCCCATAGAAAAGCATTATTCAATGCTTTCCTATGGGGCTTCCAGTGATGCTGGAAGTCTTCATGTATAGCGCGAGGACATCCGGCGTCATTTAGGCGACCAAAAGTCGCCTATCCACCCGGAAGTCCCTCTAGTGGCTGTCTGGTAGAAAACCACTAGAGGAGGAGTTAACCCTAGCAGGTAATTATTGCAGTTTATAAAACCTGCAATAATTACATGTTCGGGGATAAGGGTGATGGGAGTCAGTAGGCTGAAGTGGTCTGGGTGCCTACAGTGTCCCTTTAACTGAATCAAGAATTATGTAATGTATTTTTGCATTTGGACAATATTGTTGCTTACCAAAATCTTCAGACTGTATTTAAATTAAATAAAAAAAATAAAAAAAATAAAAAAACTCACAAGAACACACTCAATTGTATTACAGTGCATATGATGGGAATGGAAATTTGAGGTTTTGATTATATCACATAAAGCATAAGGTATGTGAAACTATGACCTAAGAATGAGCGTGCGTGCCAATGACATTGTATTGTGGGGTAATGTTTCCTGCCGTGTGTGTACCTTTCTTAAAAACAAATTACTGCACATGGATGTTTTCAGAGACCCATTAACCTTATTCTAAAAAGGTTTTCCTTTTTTTCAAGTTTTCTCATCCTTTTGTTAAGCTTTTTAAAATCTCATTAAGATTGTGTGTTCTTCTAATATAACAGACAAAAAAAAATTGTCCTGACAGTCAAGCCTCTTAACTTAAAGAATTAGAGAATATTAAACCAACAAACTCGACTACAAAGTAAACATTTTCAAGAAACCGTAGCGTGCGGACAGCGGGACTGTCTATACCATCCTGAACTCTCTTTCAACTGCACAACAGACAGGTAACATTAAAGTCTTTAGGTATAAAAGTTATTACACCCAAAGGAGATCTTGGAGGAAACAATATAAAAAATGCTCTATCGCAACAAAACCTGTATCTGCCATAGATTTGTGGTCTTCTTTTGAGGTGTATATTATTGTAAACACTACCTATATGTCATTCAACAATTGCATCTGGACTGGGTAATGTGCAAAGTTAGTTTTATTTCTAAATAGGTTTTTCCCCTGAATTGCTCGCATAATATAAAATTGTATTTGTGCTACCAATCACGTGTTTACCAGCACTAAGTACAGGGTCGGCGCGTCCATAAGGCGGCACAATCGGCTGCCTTAGGGCGCACCGGCCCGGGGGGGCGCTAGGATGGAGTGACCGGCAGGAGGTGGGCGCACAGCGCTCCCTCCTGCCAGGCACTTTGTGTAGCGTGGAACTTCTGATTCCTGTACCTGGCCGGACTGAAAGGAAGTGCTCACTGAGTGAGCACTTCCTATCATTCTGGCCGGGTACAGGAGACTGAAGCTCCTGTACCGCAGTGCGCACAGCTCTGCTCGGCCACACTAGGAGACACACGGGGGATAGAGGGGCACTATGGGGGGGAGGGGCACTATGGGGGGGAGAAGGGGCACTATGGGGGGGAGAAGGAGAACTATGGGGGGAGAAGGAGCACTATGGGGGGAGAAGGGGCACTATGGGGGGGAGCAATATGGGGGGAGAAGGGGCACTATGGGGGGAGAAGGAGCACTATGGGGGGAGAAGGAGCACTATGGGGGGAAGAAAGAGCACTATGGGGGAAGAAAGAGCACTGGGGGGGAAGAAAGAGCACTGGGGGGGAAGAAAGAGCACTGGGGGGAAGAAAGAGCACTAGGGGGGAAGAAAGAGCACTAGGGGGGAAGAAAGAGCACTATGGGGGGGAAGAAAGAGCACTATGGGGGGGGGGAAGAAAGAGCACTATGGGGGGGGGGGAAGAAAGAGCACTATGGGGGGGAAGAAAGAGCACTATGGGGGGAAAAGAAAGAACACTATGGGGGAAAAGAAGGAGCACTATGGGGGGAAAAGAAGGAGCACTATGGGGGGAAAAGAAGGAGCACTATGGGGGGGAAAGAAGGAGCACTATGGGGGGGAAAGAAGGAGCACTATGGGAGGGGGAAAGAACGCTATGGGGAGAAGGAGCACTATGGGGGAAAGAAGGAAAACTATGGGGGGAAGAAGGAAAACTATGGGGGGGAAGAAGGAGCACTGTTGGAGGGGGGAAAGAAGGAAAACTATGGGGGGAAGAAGGAAAACTATGGGGGGAAGGAGGAAAACTATGGGGGGAAGAAGGAGCACTATGGGAGGGGGAAAGAACGGGGAGGGAGAGGAAGAACACTATAAAAGAGGGAGGGTGGAGGAACAGTAGGGGGAAGGAACATTAAGGGGGGTCACTAAGGTACAGGGGAAGAAAGGGAAAATGAACACTGGGGTAGTGGGGGGGGGGGCACTAATAGAGAAGTGAGAGGAACATTAAGATGGGGGGGTGGGAGGAACATTCTGGGAAATGGGGGACACTAAGAGACAGGTAAGGGGGAGGGGAGAGTAACACTAAGGGATATGGAAGGGAGGGGAGATGAACACTAAGGGACAGGGAAGGGAGGGGAGATGAACACTAAGGGACAGGGGAGGGTGGGGGAGAGGACCACCAATGGACATGGAGGGGAGGAGAGAGGAACACTAAGGGACATGGAGGGGAGAGTGGCACACAGGGGGGCCAGAGTGGGGAGAAAGACACACAGAGGGACATGAGGGGAGAGAAAGACACACATATGGGCCTGGGAGTGAGAAAGTCCACCGAGGGGCTGGAGATGAATGCGCCACACAGTGAGTGGAAATACAAAGGGGCTGGGAGTGAAAGAGATATAGAGGGGTTGGAGAAGAGGAAAAAGAGACACAGAGGGGCTGGGGGGAGATATACGGGCTGGTGGTGAAAGAGAAATACACAAAGGAGCTGGTAAGAGTAAAAGACACAAATGGACTGGGAGAGAAGGAGACACAAAGAGGCTGGGGGGAGTAAGAAACACAAAAGGGGTTAGTAAGAGATACAGAAGGGAGGTGTAAGAAACACAATAGGGAATAATGGAGGGTAAGACAGTTTAAAAAAGGGTTAATAAACAAAAGGTGGGTTAAGAGGCACAGAGGTGAAGAGGTTTTTGGGGGGGAGGCTCCAAAATAATCTTTGCCTGTGTACCCAAAAATCCTTGCACCGGCCCTGACTAAGTGCCCATTGAATCTGGATTGCCAGGAGATATGTTCATTTTCTTTGTGGTCTGATTTTCCCATTGAAGAGCAAAATGCACACATAATGCATACTGACATGATTTAATTGGAAGATAAGAATCATGGAATATATTAATTTACATAACATGACATTGCTGTGCCTTTTTGGTAGGCAGATTTGATATCAGAAAGTTACAATAACTGAAATACCTTAATAAAAAAAAGCCATTTAAAGTAGGAATAGCTATGTTGTTTTATTTAAAAAGCTTCTTCTAGGCATTATCTGTGTTTTTTTTATATATATATATATGAAAACGTTGTAAGAATTGTGTAACTTCACTAAATGAGTAATTGTAGAGAATTGACATCGGAGAAGAAAATACTACACTAATAATGTTCAATAAGAAAAAAATCTCCATCTTTGCTATTTTGGTCTAAAATATGAAATTCCTTTGTGAATTCTTGACAACTTCCAATTTACCAAATTAACCTCATCTGTCCCAAATGTATAAAGCTGCAATAGTGTATTTGCTTTTGTATCGATATGCACATAGTCCAGTCCAAGGACAGAGAAACAGAGACAAAAAGAGACAAATGGCAGAAACAGTGGCAGGACATATACTTTTACTTTTTGACCTTTATGCACCAAACGAGAAAGATGTACACTAAAGTCATTGATTAGTGCCATAACAATTAAGTATCTAATTGTTAATCAAATACTTTTCCTAAAGAACCATGATCCTAATGCTATGCCATTCATCTGTTTCATCTGCATTCTGGTTAATGCTGGGTGTGTGATTGACTTTGAAAAGCTGTTTGTCTAAACATTGCCAGAGTAAAGGGACTGGACAGTAAAGGTTTTGGTGTATAGACATGCCCCTGTATTCTCACTACTCTGTTTTCTGCTGAGAACTTTTTAAACTTGGACTAAAACGTAATGCTGCATCTCCTCCATATGAAGAAAGGGTGCCACATTCCAGGTAGTGATAAATAAACTTTATTTCAAAGTAAACCTACGGTTGGGACACACAGGTTCCAATTTCTTATTCCCTGCTCTGCAAATTGCCTGCTAGAGTCTACAGCAGCCTACTGTTTATGACTAAAGTTCACTTAACAGAGTAGGAGATATCTGTGCTTCTTATATAAAGTATTATAAGCTCAAATCGAAACTTTTTTTATTGGAGCTAAGGCTACATAACTCCTAAACAGCAGAGTGAAACGGGTAGGGCACAACCTCGCACCCGTACGGCCAACTCACGCTTGCAGGACCTCTCACGGGCGGCTCCTCTCCTATGGAATAACTTGCCTACTGCCATCAGACTCCCTAGTCTTCAATCATTTAAGAAGGGCCTTAAATCCCATCTCTTCAGGAAAGCGTATGGCCTCCCAGAGTAATCTCTCCCTTACATACCTGTCTCTTGCTCTCCTATGGGATAGTGCTTTGCTCTCTCCTCCAGCTTTGCTTCACTCCTACTTGATATTTCCTATCCTAATGTTTCTAATACCCCACCTCCTATAGATTGTAAGCTCATTTGAGCAGGGTCCTCTTCAACCTATTATTCCTGTAAGTTTTCTTGTAATTGTCTTATTTATTGTTACATCCCCCCCTCTCAAAATATTGTAAAGCGCTACGGAATCTGTTGGCGCTATATAAATGGCAATAATAATAATAATAATAATAACCTATACACCAAAACTGCTGTATCAAAGGAACACTATAATGTGTATTGCAAAAGTTATAGAGTTCCTGTCCCATGTAGTACTAGGTAACCCGCCAATTAAGCATTGGTTTAAAAAAAAACTATTTATTTACTTACCTTAATCCAGTGCCGAGGCTCGCTACTGCCTACTGTTGACCTTTCCTCCCCAGGCAACAGAGTCTTTGGAAGGTCCAAGCCAATGCTCCTCATAGCAGAACATTGGGACCTAATGCGCATGTGTGGAAAATGCTGTGCACATTTATTGATTTTTACCAAGTATGACAACCACTAGAGGAGGAGTTAACCCTGCAATTTAAACATTGACATTTTCTCAAAAACTGTAATGTTTTTACTGGGCACTGCATCGAAAGGTAGTGGTTTTGGTGCTTAGAGTGTTGCTTTAACATTCTAAAGCATTTTCTTTATACTAAACCATGAAAATATGTGTAACTTTAAAGAATCTACACCCTGTTCCAAATTATTATGCAAATTCTATTTAAGTGTCACAAAGATTACATATTTTGTTTTTCAGTTTAACTCATGGATGGCATTGTGTCTCAGGGCTCTTTTGATCACTGAAAACAATCTCAGACACCTGTGATAATTAGATTGCCAGGTGAGCCCAATTTAAGGAAAAACTACTAAAGGAGGGTGTTCCACATTATTAAGCAGAGCACCATTTTCATGCAATATGGGGAAGAAAAAGGATCTCTCTGCTGCCAAAAATAGTGAAATAGTTCAATGCCTTGGATGAGGTATGAAAACATTAGATATTTCACAAAAACGTAAGCGTGATCATCGCACTATTGGCTGATTCAGAGCACAGACGGGTTCGTGCAGATAAAGGCACATTTAGGAAGATTTCTGTCAGATCCATGCATCGGATCAAGAGAGCAGCTGCTAAAATACCATTACATAGCAGCAAACTGATATTTGAAGCTGCTGGTGCCTCTGGAGTCCCACAGACATAAAGGTGTAGAGTCCTCCAGAGTCTTGCAACTGTGCATAAACCTTCTATTCGGCCACCATTAACTAATGCTCACAAGCAGAAACGGCTGCATTGGGCAGAAAAATACATGAAGACTAATTTTCAAACAGTCCTGTTCACTGATAAGTGCCGTGCAACTCTGGATGGTCCAGATGGATGGAGTAGTGGATGGTTGGTGGACGGCCACCCTGTTCCAACAAGGCTGCAACGTCAGCAAGCCGGTGGTGGAGTCATGTTTTGGGCCGGAATCATGGGAAGAGAGCTGGTCGGCCCCTTTAGGGTCCCTGAAGGTCCCTAAAGATGACCTCTGCAAAGTATGTGGAGTTTCTGACTGACCACTTTCTTCCCTGGTACAGAAGGAAGAACTATGCTTTCCGTAATAAAATCATCTTCATGCATGACAATGCACCATCTCATGCTGCAAAGAATACTTCTGCATCAATGGCTGCTATGGGGATAAAAAGAGAGAAAGTCATGGCGTGGCCTCCATCCTCCCCTGACCTTAATCCTATTGAGAACCTTTGGAGCATCCTCAAGCAAAAGATCTACGAGGGTGGGAGGCAGTTTACATCCAAACAGCAGCTCTGGGAGGCTATTCTGACATCTTGCAAATAAATTCAAGCAGAAACTGTCCAAAAACTCACAAGTTCAATGGATGCAAGTCTTGTGGAGCTGCTATCAAATAAGGGGTCCTATGTTAAAATGTAACGTGACCTGTTAAAATGTTTAAAAAGTGTTGTTATAAGCTTAAAATAGCTTTTGATTTCAGTAAATATGCTGAAAACACAACAAATGACAATTTTCAGTTATTTACAACCTATAAAGTGTTTTGAAACTTACTGTGCGTAATAATTTGGAACAGTGCATTGTAAGTTTTTTAGGTTTAAAAAAAATACTGTTATCATTAGGAGGTTTGTTCAATACAATTTGAATTGTACTCTTACTAGTTGATAACATGAAAATTATGCTGACTGTTATTTTTTTTTTTTATTATTAAATCTTTAATGCTGACTGTTATTTACATCAATTATTTAGGTAAATGAGAAAAATATCATTTGCATAATAATTTGGAACAGGGAGTAAGTCCTGCGTAGCTACTGATGGTGACAATCAAAAATGAAGGACGTGCTTTAAATCTTTAGCTACTATTGTTTAAAGCCACTTAACAGTGAAAACTAGCATGACGATGCCAAAGAACACTGAATATTCCCTGTAACTCTTGTAATGTTAGCGTTTAAAGTAGAGAGGTAATCGTCGCGTCCCAGAACACGCTACTTTAGCAATTAAAAAATATGCACTTTTGTATTCTAAAATTTTGTTCCCCCACTGTCATTGCTCTTTGTATTTCGCTTTGTAGATTGAAAGTATTTGTTACTTACAAAGCAGGTCCTTTTAAACATTAGATTTTGAGAGGCATTTGTTAGTAACTGCTAAAGCAGTCTGCCAAACAAAAGATCTTTGCTCGCGATGTGACCACCTAGTGACCTCTAAAAATGTTTTAACAATGTGAAAAATATCTCCCTCTTGTAGGAAAACGGCAATTTTTAAAATTAAACGTACACTGAATGCGCGCTTACTTACAGATAAATGGTATTCACAGTCACCTACTCTGTTTTCAATTTCAATCTCTTGAAACCCGGCCCAATATAAATAAATAAATGTTGACGTTAAAAGGAAACTCAAAAGTGCAAGAGCTTTGTGATTTTACAAACAGCTTTTTTCCATTTTGCAAAATCTAAACTTGAGCTGGCTGGGGAACGTGTAATGAGTAGACGCAGATTTGGCAGACCCTGTTACTGTTATGTATCGGACGAATATGAGTGGCTATAATGTGGAAGATTTAAAACCTTTGAAAGTTTTCGGTTCGCAATTTAAGTTTTAAAACACCCATAAAATTTACAAATTGTAACCCAATCGGGGTGCTGACAAGGTATGTGTGTTTAAGTTCATAATCGGCCAGCTTTCTAGAACAATTTTATCATCATCAACTTTGAAAACTAAAATAACAGAAGGTACTAATATGGAGGGCGATGTGTTCTTAACTGCTTTCCACTAAAACAGTTTTGCATTACTTTGGGCTGTTAGGACCTTCTGTTTATGTCATTTCCTGTTACTGAAGCGTTAGTGAGCATTAAATAAAATGAGCAGCCTTAATTCAATAGAACCAGCACAGAGCTTATTAGAAAGCTTTTTGCATTAAAACAAATAGGAAATAAAAAGGGATAGTATTTCTACATATGGCAAACACTAGAACATGGTTTAGACGTTTAAACGAAAAAAAGTAAGTAGCATAAAATGTTACATTCCTTATTCTGAGAGGTCCAATAAAAGCTCAGCTACATTTTTTTAAATAGGGATACCAGCTAAACTCAGCTCTTACCCCAAGCCCTTATTATTTTCCTTAAAATTACAACAACAAAAAACGTACTATGGGGAAAAAAACAGAACGTTAAAAGTCACATTAAGTTACACAAAAGATAAAACTTTAATATTATCAATGATGCATAGTTTCACTGTAAAATGTTGAAATCATTTTAGATAGAATTTTAAGCAATAAATAAAGAGTCATACAGATATAGAATTTGAGAGCAGGAAGATGTATTTTGGCCCCTTTGGTCACAGCCTTCTCACTCTAAAAGCACAATTTTACTCTTAATGTTAGAGTCTATTCTTAGCATCCATGTAGTTTCATAATATCTCTGCAGAAATTCTATTCCCTGCATCTAAAATAAAAAAATAATAATAATAATAATAAAAAAAAAAAAAAAAAATATATATATATATATATATATATATATATATATATAATAGTGAGTAGTTTCCGGGTCTTGACATCTGTGGTGAATGGAAGATTCCACCTGAAATCCAGAACCCAGAGACTGTACACCAGGCCTGATGAGTATCCATTCCACCTGAAATCCAGCACCTGTACACCAGGCCTGATGAGTAGCAAGTTCACAGTCCTGGATGAAACACAGATCATCCACAAGTACACATGAAGAAGGCTCCCAAAGATGAACTGCTAAGGGAATGCCTGAGACAACAACAAATTGAGAATGCATAAAAGGAAGAGGTTCCATGGCAAGACAAACCTCTCCATGGTGGGTGTACCACCGGCAGATAGTGGATGTGGTTCACATGACAAAATCCTACCAGTGGTTGGAAAAGGCAGGACTGAAGGACAGCACTAAGGCATTAATCTGGAGCACATGAACAGACACTCGGCACCAGTCCAACAGAAGAGGGAGTCTACCACACCAGGCAATACCCAAGGTGCAGACTGTGCAAAGAGGCCTCTGGGACAATCTAGCACATAGTAGCCAGGTGCAAGATGTTAGTAGGAACTGCATACACTGAGAGGCACAACCAAGTTGCTGAGATTGTGTACCTCAACATCTGTTCAGAATATGGGCTATACCTGCCTATGTCCAGATGGGAGATAACACAAAGGGTAGTTCAGAATGACAGAGCTAAGATCCTGTGGGACTTTCAGATCCAGACAAATAAGCAAGCACTGGCCAACCAACATTGTGGTGGTAGACAAGAAACAGAAGACTGCAGTGGTGGTGAATGTGGGAATACCCAGTGACTTTAAGATCAGGAGGAAGGAACATGATAGACAAATACCAAGGACTGAAAGAAGAGCTTGAATGGATGTGGAAAGTGAAGGCAGTAGTAGTCCCAGTTGTAATAGGAGCACTCGGTGCAGTGACCCCAAGTTGGGAGAGTGGCTTTAACAGATTCCAGGTGGGACATCTGAGATCGCTGACCGGAAGAGTGCAGTTCTAGGAACAGATAAGATACTGTGCAGAACCCTCAGACTCCTAGGCCTCTGGTAGAGAACCTGAGAATAGGGAATACATATACCATATATAGGGGTTAGAAAATCAAATATATATATATAGCAAATAGATGGCTGCACTCTTGGTCTTTCAATAAAAAAATTTATTGAAAGACCGAGAGTGCAGCAATCTATTTGCATATTGGATGTTGGAGCCCTGGTAGTGTACCGGGCCACGTAGTTTTGCAGCCTGAGTGCAAGTTATTGTAGTATATATATATATATATATATATATATATATATATATACACACACACATATAAAATACAAAGAGTTTTGCACTCCTACTTACAGCTGCTTCCACCCGGTGCTCGATTTGACCCTTTGCAAGAAAGGACGTTTTATCTTTGAAACCCCCTGGGGTGCTAATACCTTTCTCCTTTGACTATATATATATATATATATATATATATATATATATATATATATATATATAATGTAAAATCTGAATTCACTTTGTATTTTCTCTTTCTGCTAGTTAGTAATAAATACACACCGAGTAGCGCACACTGTATGTGGTATCTTCAAGCGAAAGTAGTGTCAAGTTTAAGGTGCTAATAATTAATATAGTGAAGGGCACTCAAAACTAAACATTTATGAATTATTATTTAAACAGGTGCTCACGGCGGAAGCCCTGTTTCCCTTTAGGGTTAAATCCATACTCTAAAAGTAATATCATACAGGAACGCACTAAACAAAAACCCAATAATCTTGATTAGAAAATCAAATTCAACAATAATCCATAAATTCACTCAAAAATATAATATATTTATATTGGCAAAAACATTCTATAAACCAATATTTACCATACCCTACCACTGTTCAAAATAGAAACATGTCCTAAAAGTCAATAGAAAAAATGCACAAGTAAATGGGCTTATTTACTGGGTAATGGACATACAATGGTACAAATTAAGAGTAGAGGATCCTGATACCAAAATAACAATACCCCCAAACGATTAGGCCAAAACGCCGTTCTCAAAGGCATTTTGGCCAAAACATTGGGACACTTATTATTTCTCAGTTAATTACAACAAAATCTTTAAGTATTTCTCATTTTAGGTATATTCCACCCAAGTAAAGCCTAAAAAAAAACAATGGTTTTCATAATGTTTCAATGGATTTACAACGATAGCTATACACTGCTGTATCCCTAATTCTGTGACCAGAAAAGACTAAAAGAATAAAAACATATTAAAGTGGACTTGTAATGCGCCATTGTTATTAGGTCACTTCATGTATCATACAATTTCATCTCTACACCTAGCAAAATGTGTAGTCAAGAATACATTGTTGGGTGCTGCACAATAAGACACATCTAATCATACTTACCGTAATTTGTCTTTTTCCTGGACAGATCCCCTCTTGTCTAAGAGGATAGGAAATAGAAACAGAAATAGAAAGATTATATAGTAAACCTACCCTCTCCTAACCCTCAGTCTTGTAACACGTTTGTGACAAAGAGAAAAAAGGAGGGCAACTGATGCATCCATGGATCCATCCAGGAAAATAAAATTATGGTAAGTATGAATAGATTGTCATTATTCCTGGACAATCAATGGCAGCATCACTAATGGGTAATGCCCATACTAAAACCCTTACATAGTGGATGGGATCTAAAATATACAAGAACACATTTACAAATGCAATGAAAAGTTTAATTATAAGTAACAGGATTGAGGACTTCATGACTAAATTGAGAGTCCTTAGCAGCTCTGACGTCAAGACAATAATGCTTCACAGACGTATTGACGGATGCCCACGAGGGAGAGAGACCTAGTCGAATGGAAACTAAATTTAAACCTAAGTGAAACAAAACTAAAGGAAACAGAAAATACCTACAGCACCAGGTTATAGGAAGTGTCCCTTAGCCATGAGGACAGGAAAAAAGACTGTGTTACAAAAGGGGAGGTTTCCTTTATCATTTTTGTTTCTATTTCCTGTCCTGTTTGCTGAGAGAGGAGGAGCTACCCTTTAATGATGCTGCCATAGATGGTACAGTAAAGCTTTTTGGATGACTGACCAAACATGCCATCATTTAAAATTTAAATATTTAGCTATAGCGGACTCTGTCATTGACATATAGCGAATAGAAGCACCACCTAAAGTAAACACCACAAAAATTAGTTCCCCTCAGAAGAAGCATACCCTTCCATTTGTTAATCTCTTAAAATTCTAAATTTATCTCAGTGTTGCAGTGTTCTATTAAATGATTACATGTGCGTTTTTTTAAAAACGATATATATATATATATATATATATATATTTAATTCTAAAAAAATGCATTTTTTTTATTTGGCTTCACAGCCATGCTATCTGACCAACTCATTCTCAGCCTAACTTGGCTGCTGCTGTGATTTCTCTCTGGCAAATTAGGTTGAGCAGCATTTGGTGAAATAATGGTAGAACATTTTCTGGCTACTCAGCCAGAAAAAAAATGTAAAAAAGAAATTTTGCTGACAGTTGTCCTTTAATAACTTGAAACCATGATCTGCTAATATGTCCTAATTAACAGAGAGACGTCCTGAGTGGTTGACAGTAAGCATCTGTACACTGGCTGTCAACTAGCCTATGAAGCAATTAGCAAAAAGATTGTTTCAAAAATAGAATACAATGAGGTGATATGATGGCGATCGAGGTGTGGTTATGTTATAAAAGTCTCAAGGAGAGGTGCAAAACAGTCGCCAACACTCGAAGTTGGAGGTCAAAGCTACATCAGAGAATCAACAGCTGGATTTTTTTTATTAACATCTGGGCTTCATGACTGTCAGAGGAACAGACATGGGACTTGTAAACAAGACATTAACTGAAATAGATTATACAGATTCCATTTAAATAGATCATGTCATTATGTAGAACATTAACCACTTGTGACATATAAAACTCCATTGATGAAGGACAACTCATTACTGCACATTTGCCAACAGAAAGTCAGCAGCATAGCTTCCAAGAATACTTGCATATTTTGAGATATTATTGCTTGTTGGGCATCGGCAAGAATTCTAGGTGATATGTGCGTTATTAACCTGTTGTGTGCAAAATAGTATTCCAAATTCCAAAGTATGTTCAACTTTGTTACTCCAGTAGTTAGCATTATGGGAGATGTAGTCCACAACATCTGGAGTGCCGAAGGTTGCCTATTCCTCAGTTCGGTTATACTACCTGTTGAGTATTATCACAATCTAATCCAACAACAGCTGGAGGAACCAACGTTAAATATATTTATCCATATAACTCAGAAATGTACAGTACACGTCATGGATTTAATTATATACTTCGTTCCATGCCATTTGCTTCATGGAGGTAACTAATTTCACTTTCTTTACTGTAACCAGTGCAACACCAGCTGGGCTATTTAAAGTTCTTTTCATTTCAAAGCGGGGTTTAAGGTCATAAAAAGCATGACACACATGATAGTTTTGATTCCCAGTG
The DNA here is from genome assembly GCF_036172605.1 of Pelobates fuscus. Classification (NCBI taxonomy): domain Eukaryota; kingdom Metazoa; phylum Chordata; class Amphibia; order Anura; family Pelobatidae; genus Pelobates; species Pelobates fuscus. The sequence goes on along the minus strand of NC_086323.1, from coordinate 164,927,380 downwards.
GGTAATGATGAAAGACTAAACAAAAAAGAATTTAAAGGCCTCACAAGCTGAAAAATTAGTTTTTTCTCGCACTTCAGCATCAGCAAAGAAAAAAGAAAAGACATTTTTGGAACTCAAGTAAAACAGGTTGATTGCAATCCATAACAGTGTTTTTATTGCTTTCAATAGGTAATTCTACAGCTGCAGGAACATTAGATCTGTTTCCAATTATTTATTGATTGACAGATTCAAGTTTATATAAGGTTAAATGAATAGTAAAAAAAAAATGTATCATACACAGGATGACTCATGTTCCTATATTTAGATTAAATATTTTAATTTGTTATATAGTATTGGCAAATGTCCCTCATTAGATTCCCTTATAAACACTACTATTTCCACCCCACCAAAAAAAAAAATATATATATCAATAAAACTGTTTCTTCGAAAGTGAGATTTATTTTTACAAAGGAATCCCATAATCGGAGATACAGTCTTCCAGGAAATCTAAGCATTCGGTGACTCAATTCAATTTCCAGAAGGATGTTCAGGCGGAGTACATCCAATAACATGGAGAGCAGTACAAGAATAGAGCTTCTTTTCGATGAACTACAAACCTCCTGTTAAAATTTGGAACTAGAGCTGACATACTCAGGACTGTCTTGTCCAAATCTCAGATGTTCTACTATCTAGTCTTTAGAATGTACCCATAAACACTAAGACTGATCAGAAGATTAATTGCTTTGACATTGATCAGATTCCTATATTTGCATTCTGCCAGGATTGTTCACTCTTAGGGTGATGTCCTGCACCCTTTTTTTTCCTTTTGCTCCCCAAAATTTTAAATTAAACCACCCCTGAAAGCCTCTCATCTGTAGCAAATATCTGCTCTCTAAAACAGCTCCTTATTAGTGTTGTCGCGAACCCGAAATTTTCGGTTCGCGAACGGCGAACGCGAACTTCCACAAATGTTCGCGAACCGCACGAACCGCCATTGACTTCAATGGGCAGGCAAATTTTAAAAACAACAGGGACTCTTTCTGGCCACAATAGTGATGGAAAAGTTGTTTCAAGGGGACTAACACCTGGACTGTGGCATGCCAGAGGGGGATCCATGGCAAAACTCCCATGGAAAATTGCACAGTTGATGCAGAGTCTGCTTTTAATCCATAAAGGGCAGAAATCACCTAACATTGACACCCGTCCTCAAAGCCCAGCCCTGATACACACTGACACAGAGCAGAATAGAGACTGTTCCCCCTACATAGGGTCACTTGGCAGATATGGATTGACACCTGTCCTCAAAACCCCTGATACACACTGACACAGAGCAGAATAGGGACTGTTCCCCCTACATAGGGTCACTTGGCAGATATGGATTGACACCTGTCCTCAAAACCCCTGATACACACTGACACAGAGCAGAATAGAGACTGTTCCCTGTCCACAGAGATCATGATACACACTGACACAGAGCAGAATAGAGACTGTTCACCGTCCACAGAGACCATGATACACACTGACACAGAGCAGAATAGAGACTGTCCCCCCTACATAGGGTCACTTGGCAGGTATGGATTGACACCTGTCCTCAAAGCCCCTGATACACACTGACACAGAGCAGAATAGGGACTGTTCCTCCTACATAGGGTCACTTGGCAGATATGGATTGACACCTGTCCTCAAAACCCCTGATACACACTGACACAGAGCAGAATAGGGACTGTTCCCTGTCCACAGAGTCCATGATACACACTGACACAGAGCAGAATAGAGACTGTTCCTCGTCCACAGAGACCATGATACACACTGACACAGAGCAGAATAGGGACTGTTACCCCTACATAGGGTCACTTGGCAGGTATGGATTGACACCTGTCCTCAAAGCCCATGATACACACTGGGGGGAGCTACTGTCCTCCCCAACCCCTGCGCGGTGGGTGGGGGCCATAAATCACAATGGGGGGACCTACTGTCCTCCCCCCCCTCGGCCCCCACCCCTGCGCGGTGGGTGGGGGCCATAAATCACCCCACAGTGTTTGGTTCTAATGAGTGCAACGTAAATGGCTGCACAGGAGCTGGCCAACTGGAGAATTCAAAAGAGAAAACATGCACTGGAACTAATCGAGAAAGAGGAAAGACAGCCATACCAGATTCAGATGACAAAGCTGACACACAAGGGGTTAATTGAAATTGATACCGTGCCCGATCAGAACTTGACCCTAGAGGATCTGTCTGATTCTGTGTGGCAGCCTCAGGATTCTCAGCAGGATTGCATCTCAGAGAAAGGGGACACAACATCCCAACACAAGAGCCACCTTTTAGATCAGGACTGCCTTATATGCAAAGGGCTGATAAACCCCCCAGGTGATGCTGACTTAAGCCAATGGGTAATTACCAAGAAACCAGAGAAAATATGGAAACACCATATAACTAATGGCAATCAACATTCTTCATGCATTGAAAAGAAGAACAAGAAATTGTATGATCCAGATACTAGACTCACAGATCCAGCAGACTCAAGTGTGTGGAAGGGATTCCTTCACATGTTCTCTATAAAGCAGTTTAAAGTTACAGCCACGCCAGAGTCTGGTTATAGCAGTCATCTTTGCCAGGATTTACCAAAAGTGTTAACATCCGAAGGATGCATTTTGCAAGAGTCTGTTTGGGAATATGTGGATCGTATCTGGCCAGAGTGCACCAAGGACATGTGTGTGATCCGACTGAATCAAAGAACGTCAAGTGATGCAGTTTCATATGCTCGGCTGTATTCTTATCTTAATCGGAAGCTGAGATATGCAATCATCAGAAGTCATGGCATGGAGGCGTTCCTAGTGCCTCTACCTGCCGGCCAACCCATCCCTCAAAGATTGCGTCCTTTGGGAGGTCCAGGTTTGGAAGACAACCATCCTATTCTGCTTCTGATCTTGCTTCTTCCAAGCCATCCTTCCTGGACAGCTTATCCCAAAAAATCTTCCAAGAAACATAAAGAAGGTTTGGATATCCCAGATGATATTTTCTCTGACATATTAGCAGATGTTGAACGAGAGGAGAGACAAATGGCCGAGCAAGGGCTCCCTCCTCCAGGTTTCCCAAATTTTGAGCAGTGGAATCAGAATTCTGAGGATACAGGAGAGGAAGTTGGCATGCCTGAGATCATAAATATGCTCCAAAATTTGAGCAATGGCCTTCAGTTCCCAGGAGAATTCTCTGTAATTATAGGAGAGAGTCAGGGTGCTAATATTATGCCACCTCTCCATGTGCCAAATACTGTTCCAGCAGGTCTCCCATATCCATCTTTTCCATTGTATCCAGAAGCAGCCTACCCTGGCTGGCTGGCATGGTATGTTGCCCCCTACTCATGCAGTAAATCCATTGTCCATTGACCCAGCCAATCTCTTCTCTTACCCGCTTTCACAAATAATACCACCTAACTTCTTATCTGATCAACATTTTACTGCAGGACCTCAACCTTTTGCATAAATGTTGTAGTTTTGTTATATTTACGTTTTTTGTTTTTTTTTAACTGTTATGTTTTAGCGAAATATTGAAAAAAATACATGTAATGTGCTGAACATCAAAGCTGAAATTTTAATTTGTCTCAGTAAGTTGAAAGCCATACTTTCTATGGGAGTTTCAAATGTTCAATAATTGTTTTCTGAAGAAAGCATAACTGTCTGTTTTTAGCAAGCAACAACCCCATATTAAGCTGTTTATTCACTGAACATCTATTTGTACTGAATTGAAAACTGAATGACAAAATGTAGGCAGAAAACGAATGATTTGAATATATTCTTCAAATACCAGAATTTTTTAATTTGTTTTTTAGTTCACTACTATTCTGTGTTTAGTAATGTATAAGTGTGCCAGATGTGACAAGTTTACATAGGTTAATTATAGCCACTGTTATATCTGGGCTACAAATACATGCATTTTGGCAAACACCTCAAAGCCCAAGCTTTGTGTTGTTGAATTTCAGTGATTTCTTTTATGTTGCATGTGTACAGTTGTACTGTAAAATGGGTAAAGCATGGGATATGTTTTTACATTTGTATACTAAAAATTTTAATATACGTTGAAAAAACAAAAACAACAAAGAAAAAAGGACGCATGAGCCTACAGGCATTGCGCATGAGCGTCCAGTAACATGGCAAAAAAAATCCCAGCTCCCCAGAGGCTGTCCTAGCACCCCGGTCATACAAATATTCATTAACAGCTTTTTCTTGTTGGAGCAGGCGGTCGAACATTAGGAGTGTTGAATTCCAACGTGTAGGGCTGTCGCAAATCAAGCGCCTCACTGGCATGTTGTTTCGCCGCTGGATATCGGCAAAGTGAGCCATGGCCGTGTAGGAATGCCTGAAATGGCCACACACCTTCCTGGCCTGCTTCAGGACGTCCTGTAAGCCTGTGTACTTATGCACAAAGCGTTGTACGATCAGATTACACACATGTGCCATGCACGGCACATGTGTCAACTTGCCCAACTTCAATGCCGCTATCAAATTTTTTCCGTTGTCACACACCACTTTGCCGATATCCAGTTGCTGCGGAGTCAGCCACTTTTCCACCTGTGCGTTCAGGGCGGACAGGAGTGCTTGTCCGGTGTGACTCTCTGCTTTCAAGCAAGTCAAACCCAAGACGGCGTGACACTGCCGTATCCGGGATGTGGAATAGTACCTGGGGAGCTGGGGGAGTGCCGTTGATGTGGAGCAAGAAGCAGCGGCACAAGAGGACTCAGCCGAGGAGGTTATGGAAGAGGATGGAGTAGGAGGAGTAGAGGAGGTGGCAGCAGGACTGCCTACAATTCGTGGCGGTGTCACCAACTCCTCTGCAATGCCACGCATTCCTTGCTTGTCAACCGTCAGCAGGTTTACCCAATGCGCAGTGTAGGTGATATACCTGCCCTGACCATGCTTTGCAGACCAGGTATCAGTGGTCAGATGGACCCTTGCCCCAACACTGTGTGCCAGACATGCCATGACTTCCTTTTGCACTATCGAGTACAAGTTGGGGATTGCCTTTTGTGAAAAGAAATTCCGGCCGGGTACCTTCCACTGCGGTGTCCCAATAGCTACAAATTTTTTGAACGCCTCAGACTCAACCAGATTGTATGGTAAAAGCTGGCGGGCTAATAGTTCGGACAAGCCAGCTGTCAGACGCTGGGCAAGGGGGTGACTTGGTGACATTGGCTTCTTACGCTCAAACATGTCCTTGACAGAAACACAGGACTGTGGGCAGATGAGCGGGAACTGCTCAAGGCGGGAGACGGAGTGGCGGATGGTTGAGAGGGGGCAAGAAGGACAGCAGTGGTTAACGTGGCTGAAGATGCTGGACCAGGAGGAGGATGGCGGCTTAGAGTAGGCGTGCTGCTTGTACTCATGTGTTGATCCCATAGGCGTTTGTGATGTGAGATCATGTGCCTACGCAAAGCAGTTGTACCTAGGTGGGTGTTGGACCTCCCACGACTCAGTTTCCTTTGGCACAGGTTGCAAATGGCATCGCTGTTGTCAGAGACAGACACACACAAAAAATGCCACACTGCTGAGCTCTGCAATGACGGCATTCTGGTGGTGGACACAGCATGCGTTGATTGGCGTGCTGTCGGGCTGACCCCGGGTGCCGATGCATGCTGTCTGACTGTGCCACTAGCTCCTTGCGACGTCCCCCCCCTGCTTCCAACTCGTCTCCTCCTCCTCTCTGTCTCCCCATCTGAACTTTCGCCCTGTTCTTCTTCTTGCCGAGCGGGCACCCACGTGACATCCATGGACGCATCGTCATCATCAACCGCTTCGCTTGTATCTGACAAAGAAAAGGAAGCAGCAGTGGGTACAACATCATCATCATCACACCGTACCTCCATGTGTTTAATGCTGCCTGCCTGAGACATATCCCTGTTATCTACATCCTCTAGCAATAATGGTTGCGCATCACTCATTTCTTCAAACGGGTGTGTGAATAACTCCTCTGACATACCAAGTAAAGCGGCTGTGGTGCTAGTTTTGGTGGTGGGGGCAGGCGGGTGAATGGTATCTTGAGAGGTGCCTGAAGCTAAGCTGGAGGAGGATGGTGCGTCAAGGTTCCGAGCGGAGGCTGTACAAGATTGGGTGTCCTGTGTTAGCCAGTCAACTATGTCCTCAGAACTTTTCAAGTTCAGGGTACGTGGCTTCTGAAAACTGGGAATTATTCTAGGGCAAAAGGGAATCACAGCACCACGACCACGATGGCCCCTGCGGGGTGGCCGGCCTCTGCCTGTCATTTTTTGGGGGATTAGTGGTACTATAAGTGCAAGCTACTGTGAGACCAGATATGATTGGCAATGTGAACTGTAACAGTTCTGCAGAGCACACACTGTAGGCCTGACACACCCGCTTGAAGACAAGTAACTGCTATTCAATCTATAACAGTGAAAAATAAATTTTGGTTTTAAAAGCACGCTATAGAGACACCAGATATGATTGGCAATGTGCACTGGAACAGTTCTGCAGAGCACACACTGTAGGCCTGAGACACCCGCTTGAAGACAAGTAACTGCTATTCAATCTATAACAGTGAAAAACTAATTTTGGTTTTAAAAGCACGCTATAGAGACACCAGATATGATTGGCAATGTGCACTGGAACAGTTCTGGAGAGCACACGCTGAAGGAAGGACTGACAGAGCCGCTTGAAGGACACTGACTGGCTGCTATTAGCTTACACTAGAAACCTTTTTTCTTTGTAAAAGCACGCTAAAGAGACACCAGATATGATTGGCAACTGTCAAAGCTCGCTGGAACAGGTCTACAGAGCACACGCTGAAGTAGGCCTGACACCCAGACGCTTGCTGATCCTGACACCCAGACAACTAACTGATCTTCTATTACAGTGAAAAAAAAATTATTTCTTTAAAATCTAAAGCTTAAGCTATTGTTAAAACAGATATGAGTGGTGGCACTGACTGTGCAAATGGGCAAGGCATCCAACCTGACACAGAAGCTGGCAGGCAGGCAACTGCTCTTCTATTACAGTGAAAAAAAATGATTTCTTTAAAATCTAAAGCTTAAGCTATTGTTAAAACAGATATGAGTGGTGGCACTGGGCAAGTAGGCACAGTATCCAATGTGAACCTCACACAGAAGCTGGCAGGCAGGCAACTGCTCTTCTATTACAATGAAAACAAATTATTTATTTAAAATCTAAAGCTTAACCAATTGTTAAAACAGATATGAGTGGTGGCACTGACTGTGCAAATGGGCAAGGCATCCAACCTGACACAGAAGCTGGCAGGCAGGCAACTGCTCTTCTATTACAGTGAAAACAAATTATTTATTTTAAATCTAAAGCTTAACCAATTGTTAAAACAGATATGAGTGGTGACACTGGGCAAGTAGGCACAGTATCCAATGTGAACCTCACACAGAAGCTGGCAGGCAGGCAACTGCTCTTCTATTACAGTGGAAACAAAATTTTGGTTGTAAAAGCACGCTAAAGAGACACCAGATATGATTGGCAACTGTCAAAGCACGCTGGCACAGGTCTGCAGAGCACACGCTGAAGTAGGCCTGACACCCAGACGCTTGCAGACAACTAACTGCTCTTCTATTACAGTGAAAAAAAATGATTTCTTTAAAATCTAAAGCTTAAGCTATTGTTAAAACAGATATGAGTGGTGGCACTGGGCAAGTAGGCACAGTATCCAATGTGAACCTCACACAGAAGCTGGCAGGCAGGCAACTGCTCTTCTATTACAGTGGAAACAAAATTTTGGTTGTAAAAGCACGCTATAGAGACACCAGATATGAGTGGCAATTTTCAAAGTACGCTGGCAGGGTTGTGCAGGGCACACGCTGAAGGAAGGCCTGACAGAGCCACTTGAAGGACACTGACTGTCTGCTATTAGCTTACACTGGAAACCTTTTTTCTTTGTAAAAGCACGCTAAAGAGACACCAGATATGATTGGCAACTGTCAAAGCTCGCTGGAACAGGTCTACAGAGCACACGCTGAAGTAGGCCTGACACCCAGACGCTTGCAGACAACTAACTGATCTTCTATTACAGTGAAAAAAAATGATTTCTTTAAAATCTAAAGCTTAAGCTATTGTTAAAACAGATATGAGTGGTGGCACTGACTGTGCAAATGGGCAAGGCATCCAACCTGACACAGAAGCTGGCAGGCAGGCAACTGCTCTTCTATTACAGTGAAAACAAATTATTTATTTTAAATCTAAAGCTTAACCAATTGTTAAAACAGATATGAGTGGTGGCACTGGGCAAGTGGGCACAGTATCCAATGTGAACCTCACACAGAAGCTGGCAGGCAGGCACCTGCAATTACATTACACAGGAAAAAAAAAAAAAGCAGCCTGATGTTATAGCCCTAAAAAGGGCTTTTTGGGGTGCTGTCCTTACAGCAGAGATCAGATGAGTCCTTCAGGATTGTAGTGGACACTGAATACCCTAGCCTAGCTATCAATTTCCCTATCTAATCAGCAGCAGCTAAACTTTCCCTCCTCTCACTAAGCATGCATCTTCCGAATGAATCGAAAATGGATGCTGGGAGGGAGGTTGGAGGGTGTGGAAGGGAGGGAGTGCTGCTGATTGGCTGGAATGTGTCTGCTGACCGAGAGGCACAGGGTCAAAGTTTGCCCAATGATGACGAATAGGGGGCGGATCGAACTGCGCATGTGTCCGCCCGCCGCGGCGAACGCGAACACGCTAATTTCGCCGGGAACTGTTCGCCGGCGGACAGTTCGGTACATCACTACTCCTTATTGGTGCAAACAGGAAAAACTGATAATTCTCAGCAATCCTAGCCCTCATTTATGGAATGCCTACAGAGTTATTTCTCCAAAGAATTGCTGTACATTCGCTTATTTATAAAAATGTATCCTTAAGCTTCTAATCCAAAGTTAAAAAAAATATTAAGAACCACATCTGCGAGTGTGGAACGTTTGTCTGTAAAGATGCTAGAGCAGGAGATTACCAGACGTATGCAAGTTTCAGGGTCTCTCTCTTCCTATTGGAAGAGAGAAACTTTGTAAGTGGTTCTAGTTGGCAATTGTTCTTTTGCAAACTCTGAAATGAAGCATACATATCAAGCCAGTTAAGTAATTTTAACTTTACATAGTTACATAGCTGTCTAGGTTGAAGGAAATAGTAAAGTCCATCAAGTTCATCTGTGAAGCCCATTTTTTTATGTTCTTGATCCAAAAGAACGCAAAAAACCCAATTTCCAAAAAAATGGGAAAAAAAAAATCCTCCTTGAGTCCATAACAGCAAATATGCATATGCATCGAAGTTGTCCAGATGACTAGAATGTCTTTTTTATTAAGGAACTTGGTAGAAATACCATAATTCATCTAAATAAAAAATAAAAAAAATTATGACCATACTCTGTGCTATCTTGTCATTTATAAATCGAAACGGAGAACATAACTCTAAGCTAATAAACGATGATGACATGACGAAATCCCCAGCATTCGGATTCCCATCCATGCCTGTTCAATATTACTAATATAATCAATCTTTCGTCCTACCTACATTTACATATATCATTTCCAATAGTTTTTCTTTTTTTAATGCTTCATACTCTATGTCATCTTCCATTCTTTAACTGCTGTACCAAATAAATGTATAAATTACATCTACAGAAAGGGGGAAAGGGTAGAAAATCCAGACACTATTGCAGTTTTAATTTTGTGGTTTCTGACAATGTGGTCTGGAAGGATTAATATAATTATTAGTTAGCAATTTGTAATGAGCTATGCCTTAGTTTTATGTAAATAAATGTTTAAACAAATTGATTTATACGCCACAGAATTGTTAAGAAGATTAACTGCACTTTGATCCCAAATTCTCATCTCCAGAAAATTCGTGCATCTATAGTATGCCAGCTGGCTACGTTCTCCGCTGGTCATTTTTCATCTGGGAGTCCATCTAAAACTTTAACATAGCTGCCAAAATGTATTCAGTTTTTCTCTCTCAATAAGAAAGCCCTAAATTCATTAGGTTCATTTTCTATTCCAAATATGTAGACAGATTTTTTTTTGTTTTGTATAATCTAATTTAAACTCTGATACAAGGAGGACAAAGTTAATGTTGAGTTTCTCAATGAATAATGAAAACTACCCTTTATTTACCCTTTTCTGAATGAATATAACTGCTCTTTAGACAAACCCACAAATGTTACATTCAGCGAAGAAGCATTAATTTTATGAATAATGGGTTAACGTTCCTCGACAATAATGGACAAGCTAATAAAACAAATGATTAGCAATAAAGACGTGGTTGCTCTGTGTTTAGTATTCACAGTCAAATGATCAAACTCACCATAGCCTCTCTTCTTCTTCCAATACACTTTGGGCATCCCACATATACTTGGGCGTCCCACAAAATGAATCATTCAACATGAATCCCAGAGCTTCAACAACTTAGAGAACAGATTTTTTAAAATTCTTTATGAGATAAGTCAAATCCCTATGACAGTATGTGATCAATGGCATTAACATCAGTAGTATCTGATCCATTTTTACCAAAATATATACCAAATAAAAACAACAGCAAAAGGTAGATAAAGTGAGAAAATTAAAGGGAAGAGACAGAGGAAGAGAAGGCATAGCTACCTACTATGAAGAGGCATAGAGAAGGGTCATCCCAATAAATGGTCCAAAATGAACTACAGGTACACTCCAACTAGGAGTCCCATGTCTTATGAAAGAACGGGAGACCTTAGTTTAGATTTGTCCATTAAATAATTATCGGTAACCCTGGTCATTACCTTGGAGGACAGTTTTTGAGAAAGGGATTAGACCACTGAAACCTAAAAATCTTTCTCCGTCTGGAAATGTTCTATAAGAGGTTTAAAAATATTTTTGGTTAAATTGGTCTTTGTTAGAGTTTATATAAAGGGAACTATATGAAGATGTTTCTAGAAACGGAGGGCAATATCAAATCAAAATTAAGTCAATTATTGTAATTGTAAAGAAATGAACAGAGCTGTTGACACACTGCCCAGAGTAAATCTCTACAGGGGGCAGTGGGGCAACAGCGCTGACACAGGGGATAACCATAATACATAAACCACTTGAGCACCAAAACAGGAAAAAAACTGAAGTGTACGATAACACCTCGGGATGGGAAGGCAGTCAATGTAAGACAACTATTATTGAATCATTCGGGAGTTAAATGACTTACTACAAAATCGCTACAATATATACAATAAAACCCAAGGAGAAAAAAAAAAAGAAGCCTTGACCAATGCATACAAGGTAGCCACAGGCTACTAAACATGGAAAGGTAGGCTAGGTCAGGAAAGATCAATGGTACTAGGTAACTAGGTAAATAAGTGTATACATTGGTCACGGCCGGCCTCCTTTTTTTTCCCTTGGGTTTTATTGTATAAATTGTATATATTTTAGCTATTTTTTAGTAAGTCATTTAATACCCGAATGATTCAATAATGGTTGTTTTTACATTCACTGCCTTCCTATTTTGAGGTGTCTTAGTACACATCAGGTTTTTTCCTGTTTTGGTTCTAAAGCGAATCAAAATTAATTATATATAATTGTATATAAAATTCGGTCTAAGAGGTATATTTACGGAGTATCATTTGCATTGCTTATTATTATTGTCAAATTAATCAAATCCAAACAGTTCTCCTAAACCAAGTCAAAGCCATTTTGTTTCTGCTAATTTTATCAGTATATATAAATCACAACAAATCCACGCTTTTTACATATTTTTAATTTAAAAAAAAATGCTATGAATTGTATGGTGTTTTATTTATAGTGTAGACTTGATTAGTCACATTAGTCCACTAGACAAGATGCCAAAATTATTATTATTATTATTATTATTATTGCAATTTATATAGCGCCAACAGATTCCGTAGCGCTTTACAATATTAAGAAGGGGATTTAACTATAAATAGGACAATTACAAATAAACTTACAGGAACAATAGGTTGAAGAGGACCCTGCTCGATCGAGCTTACATTCTATAGGAGGTAGGGTGTAAAACACATTAGGACAGGAATTTGCAATCAAATAAGGTGGACTGCCCTTTAGGAGAGGGCAAGAGACAGGTATGTGAGGTATTGGTTAGTCTTGGAGGCCATAAGCTTTCCTAAAGAGGTGGGTTTTAAGGCACTTCTTAAAAGATGCAAGACTAGGGGAGAGTCTGATGGCGGTAGGCAGGCTATTCCATAGGAAGGGAGCCGCCCGCGAGAAGTCCTGCAAGCGCGAGTTGGCCGTACGAGTGCGGACAACGGACAGGAGGTGGTCACGGGCAGAGCGGAGAGACCGAGAAGGGACATACCTATGGATCTGTGAGGAGATATAAGAGGGGCTAGAGTTGTTCAGTGCTTTATAGGTGTGAGTAAGTACCTTGAATTGACTCCTATAGCATACAGGAAGCCAATGTAAGGACTGGCAGAGGGGTGAGGTGTGAGAGAAACGACTAGAGAGGAAAATCAGTCTAGCAGCAGCGTTCATTACGGACTGTAGGGGTGCAGTACGGCTTTTGGGAAGACCAATCAGGAGAGGGTTACAGTAATCCATGCGGGAAATTACTAGAGCATGGACAAGCTCCTTTGTAGTATCTGGTGCAAGAAAGGGGCGGATGCGGGCTATGTTTTTAAGATGAAATCTACAGGATTTGGCAACATGCTGGATGTGAGGCTCAAAGGTGAGACCAGAGTCAAGTATGACGCCAAGACAGCGCGCTTGCAAGGATGGACTGATGTTGGTACCACAAACTTGAAGGGAGAGCGAAAGAGGAGGATCAGTATTAGGAGGAGGAAAGACAAGGAGCTCAGTTTTTGAGAGATTGAGTTTGAGAAAGCGGGAGGACATCCAGTCAGAGACGGAAGAAAGGCAAGCAGTGACACGTTGCAGGACGGCAGGGGAGAGGTCCGGGGAGGAGAGATATAGCTGGGTGTCATCAGCGTACAGGTGGTAGTGGAATCCAAATGAGGTAATAAGTTTGCCAAGAGAGGCAGTATAAAGAGAAAATAGAAGGGGACCAAGGACGGAGCCTTGGGGTACTCCAACCGAGACAGGGCGAGGGGAGGAGGTATCATTATAGAAGGAGACACTGAATGAGCGTTAGGAGAGATAAGAGGAAAACCACGAGAGGACAGAGTCACAGAGACCAAGCGATTGAAGAGTTTGAAGAAGGAGAGCATGATCAACGGTGTCAAAGGCCGCTGAGAGGTCAAGAAGAATTAATATGTAGAGTATTGTAGAGTAGAGTAAAATAGTAGAGTATTGCAGTATGCAATGATACCTTTTTTATTGGACAGACATAATGTTTCAAAGACAAGCTTTTGCGAGTTTCCTCTCAGTTGTTTTAAGTGTTAAACTCTTTCAGATTGATCAGTATTGCTTCAGACCTGAGTAAGACAGGAAACTCTCGAAAGCTTGTCTTTGAAATATGATGTTTGTCCAATAAAAAGGTATCATTGCATACTGCAATACTCTGGTATTTTGTCATCATATATATACACACACACACACACACACTCTGTTTTGTTTTAAACATCAAACACCAGGAAAATAATATCACTAGTATATTATTTGAACAGTTTAAATATATATTCCATAATCTGGTCTTTCTATAGATAGACATTATCGTGTTTAAAATATCAGCCCATCTACATTTTAAGACTAAGACGTTTCTAACTATAACTTAACACATAGTCTCCAGAAGTCAAACAAGTATGCTTTCTGTGGTGACAACCATTTCACAGCTGCCGTTTCACAGTACGTTTTGACAAGTTTTCCTCTTTAGACACAAGCCTCTTGTGTAGGTCAGGGCTAGACAATAGGCATCTTCCCGGTGTTCTAACCTACAATCTCCAAATTACTTAGTCAGCATTTAACTGCCCCCAGGCTAGCTGAAGATCATGACAACTGCAATTCTGAAACAACTGGAGAGCTACCTTCTGGCTACCTCAGGTTTGTTGAAGCTACATTCTAGGTTACAGATTGCAGAAGATAAAAATGGGATAGAAAAGTGAATATATCAACCTCCTGAGCAGGCATAACCTTCACAATTCTCAATTTACATGCACTGAAGTCTGGAAATTTAATCGAGAGTCTAAAAACTCCTCATTTACAAGGCCACACGTTCACGTCTGTCAATAAATCCACAGCGAGGGGGGCCACACACTCAACCTGAAAAAGTCTTAGACTCAAAACTACAGAGATCTCTCAGGTTAAAATAGGTCTCTAACTGATTTACCAGTCAGTATTAAATGTTCCTCCTTCATTTTCTAGAGCTAGATACAGTAATTGCTTCAGTAACCTTCAGTTTTTATTACCCAGGTTAAAGATGTCTGTCCTATCAGACAATGTGTCACATTATATCTTAAAAGTATTGCGATAGACAAAACACAAACAATAGTTCAAATTCATTAGTAAAAACGCTAATCTATTGTGCTAAAAAAAAAGAATCATGTTACCCAATTTATAACTGTTACATTTCTATGTTATTCCAATATTGTATTGTTCTATAAAAACCTGTTAATAAAAAATATTTGAACAGGAAAAAAAAAATATATAGCAAAGTAGATTTTTCTCAAGTTCGGAAAATACCTGATATAAGAGACTGTATTTGTGTCTTTTTTTTTTTTTTTGTAAAGCTCAATATAGTCAATTTTATTTAAGATACCAAATGATAATATACCACTATTTTAATATTTTCATTTATCTAGCCTCTAATCTTCATTGACATTATGCCCATGTCCAGGTGGATTATACAGTTATTAGCTTATATGTGCTTGTTTATGTACTTTTAAGTTATGTATAAAAAAACATGACATTTCTTTTGGCATCCTGCACTATTGGTATTGTCTTGTTTCAGTGGAGGTGGAGGCTTTCTCTCTCCTACTCTGGGTCCATCTTACCAGGACATTGAAGAGGTGTTCAAGTTTGAGAAAGTCTGTGAGTAATACATCATTTCAATAGTGTTTGATGGTACAACTATTAACTTTTTCTATGTTTCTCTTAAGATTGGCTGTATACCATGTTTCAAAGCTGTTGTAATTTGCATATGCCCACCCAGAATCCTTTGCAGTAGTAGCATTACTGCAAATGTGTGATTTCTGTGGGAAAAGCAAGTCTTATGGCTTGACTGGTGTGCAGATCTGTGCTGAACTCTGTATTGACTATCCATTGACTTCAGGTGGAAGGGGTTTTCAATCACAATTTTTCCCCACCATAACTTTCTTGGTTTGTGCTTCACAAGTAACGGCAAGCCTCACTAGCAAGCCAGTAACCAACCAACAATGAAACAGCTGTCCATGAATGGTTCACTGGCTTTGCATCTCTTCCTGGGTTGTGTTTCAAATCTGTTGTATACAGCAAACACAAACTCCAAGGAATCCATGTTTAACCTCTTAAGGACACATGATGGAAACATTCCGTCATGATTCCCTTTTATTTCTAAAATCGTATCCTTAAGGGGTTAAAATGAAATAATGAGGCAAAAATGTGGTTCTTTGTTGCACTGATTTTAGGGAGGGGGTGCTTAAACCCTTATTTGAATTAGTTCCTGTCTAATTAGGGAGGAGCTAACCATTGTTGTGCTGCCATGGATATGGCCAGGAAATAAATATATATATATATATTTATTTATATTTATTTTTTGTCTGTAATTAGTTTTACCTGTGTCATGGATATATCAATACATCACCCTTGAAAATGTGCAGCAAAATTAAAATGAAAGAAAAAAAAATAGAATTTACTGGGTGTTATAAAGTTAGAATCTGTTTATAATTAGGATGTAAGCTGTGTTTGTGTTCACACAAAATCCTTTAATATCTAAATAATTCTTGTGCTGATCATTTCCAATCTTGGCTACTGTAACGTTTTGGCCCAAAATACATCAACCAGGTTAAACATTTCTCCCGGAGTAATCCCATCAGAATTCTGCTGGTATATTTATATGCAGCGATGCACAGTATTTACATTTTTTCCTTTATTATGAGATATGATATACGAACATCCAGCCATAAATGTATCTCAAAGATTCATTTGACAGTGTGTCACTGATTGTTGCAGATCAGGTATCCTATAACACAGATGTATACATTCTCAGTGTTCTAAAATTTGCTTTTCTTATGTAAACTTTTGTGACCCAGCGAAACTGACATTTAATGACATTGTCGGCTTTTCTCCAGTTCTCTTTCTCCAGTCATCTTGGGTCGTCTCATCTTCCAGCCAGTTACATGATTTGGATGATATGTTGGATTTGTACGTAGAGCCAATTTCACATGTAAAATATGTGAATAAAAAGGATGCACTCAACAAAGCGAGCCAATATCAATTGATTTGCTGTATTAGTTACCAAAAACTCTATACATTCAACAGAGCTTGAGAAATCCATGGTACTCGGCCATCATTGCAACAAATTAATTAAACCTAATGCAAATAATTTGCTTCCGAGCCAGTCAGGGTATATAAAAATAATCTTTTACCTGCTACAATAGTAGAGATGGCATCTTGACTCATAGTGCTAGTGGATAAATGCTATTATATTATGTCACAAGTTCCACCAGAACTGTGAATCAAGATGCTGCTGTAGCCATAGTATCTGCTACTATACGGTGGACACCAGGGACATAATGTCAGAGAAAGAGAGTAGAAGGAAGGTAACTGGAAATAAGAAGTTAAAAAATATATAAATGTTATATTAGGTTAAGTGGTCAGAATAAAACCCTACTCTTGGAAATCTCAAATATTGCACAGTATCAATAAAAAAGTAATAGACACCTTTTTATTGCTTTATTAATACATGTACAAAAGTCCTATTGAGTGTTAAAACAGCATGCAATATAATGGACATCTAAAACCTATCTTATGTGTCAATTACTGTTTAGTGAGGCTACAGCATTATTATTATTATTTTTTTTCAGTGTTTCTTGCAAAACCCCTACATATACATTGTTTTGTCTATGTAAGCTGTCTTTTGGGACCAGGGGGAGCTCTCCATGTTGTGAACTATTTTTATTAAATTTATATCCCTGGGCAAAGTCTGCACATATTGTTTGGTGTATATGCACACACATTTTCTATGTATATTTAAAACGCACTAAATACATATGAATAGACGTGAATAGAAGATCATAAACACAACTGCAAATGCTAAAGTTAAAGGGACACTCCAAACCACTACAGCTCTAAAGTTTTCTATTTTTGTCCCAGTTTACAAAAAGTGCAGATTTTTAAAATAAATTATACATTAACCTTGTTACACTTCCCCGGCTGTCAATCAGACATCAGGTCCTGTTACTTCCTGGTTTAGTTTGCTCAGTAAACGTCTGTGCTTGCTTAGGCTTCAGCAAGAGATCTGTAGCTTTTTTAAAGCTTTTTTATTAAGCTGTTTTCAGTTAGTGATTTTGTTTTGGGAGGACGGCGGTTGCATTAGGAACCAACTAGAGGCTGCAGAATGCCATTGCATACAGACACTATGGGATTGTTTACATCCCTCTTGCTACTTTTTAATTACCAGCTACTTATTGTTACCATGCTTGTCATTACTGTTGGTAAGTAGCGGCTAATTTCCAAGTGCAAAATTTCAAGTAGTGACCTGGAGTTACTGGTTGCCATTACCAAAAGCCAGTCGCTCAGTAGCAGCTACATTCTCCCATCCGTTTCTATGGGAGTTGCTAACCACTACTTAATGACCGGTTTCAGACCATATCGCTACTCAGTAGCATCTGCAGCAACCCAAAAAACCTTAACACTAATCCTTAAACTGGTATAAAGAGGTTAACAAGCTACACCCCTATACATTCTATAGAAACAAAAATTCTTATTTCAACCCTTTTGCCAAGTTTTACTGGACGGCTGCTGCTTGCCACACAAGTTAAAGTATGCATGCAGGTGTGTGTTTCTGTGCTTTACCAACAAGCTACTAATATGCAAGTGGTTGGTATTTGTAGCGGCAGCCATTATGCCTTCATACGGATATTTCCAGCATCCTTGTTGATACTCTTTTTCGGACAGTCACACAGTAGATCACTCCTCTCAGTCTGGAGTGCTCTTTTATATGCCCTTTTCAAACAACGATTCGGGTAGCCCTTCTCCTTTAAGTGTTGCCGAAGTTGTTTCGCTTAGGTTTGCCCAAAACATCTAAGTACTTACTATTTGAATAGGGCATTCTTTACCTATATTTGTGTCGCGATGAGTTTACACTGTATTTTTAACTCATTCCGTGTACTAAGTTCCCGTGCATGCGCCGATATTGGTACTCTGACATGCTAACGGCATAGTCACTATATGGGGCTTTATTCGGTACGCATGCGCAGAGATTTGGACACGCGCAGTCATTCTAACCCCTCCTCGTGAGATGGACAAACTATATTGGCTACTCGCGACCAATAATGGCAGTTGGGAGGTACGTAGGAGACGTTTAAATGGACCAAGGGGGAGACCCTAGTTCGGTTTACTTCACTTTATTTTGCCCTTGAGAAAGGCGTTTAGACCGCCGAAACGCGCGTTGGGCTATTTCGATGCTGTAAATGTTGACTCTTACTTTATTTTTCTAGTGAACTCTATTGACACGTTACTTGAGCTGGTTTGGATCTGGTAATCACGTGTTAGGGTGATTGGGCTTTTCATGGAGTTATTTTATTTGGAGAGATCCAGCTTGTATTTAAGTGCAGACTCCCTTTGAGGTTACTTCAACTTTATTTTTCTCTCTCATTATATGCCCTCCTCTATCCTTTCGATTTCCTGCTGCATGATATAGTTTAGTATATATCGTTACATGTATCTCTAGCCACAACTCTGTTATGAGTGATATTGCAATACTGTTTAGGGATTGATACATCTTTTTACAGCTATATATTTGCAGATATCAGGCATGATTTATTTATGAGTTCCTAGGTGCTTTGTTTTTAACCAGTTTTTTTCAAATAAAGTTTATTATTTTCTTGTACAAGACATTGTCTTGGGGTGGCCTGAAGGGGATCAGCCCGTTTGGATACGGGGTGGTCGTACCTTAATTCTCTATTCTCTTCTGTGCTTTATGCAGGGTTGTGCCCTTTTGCCACCCCTTTAACCCTTTCTCTTCTGTACTCCCTATTAGGTTGTTTACCTAGGAAGTACTTTTTTCTATAAAATATCACATGGTTGCCATCTTTTCTGGCATGACCTCCTAAACATCCCTGCCCCAGCCAGTGCCCTGCTTTTGGGGACACTAAAAACAAGACCCCAGAAAGTGCATCGGTAATCCATCATTAAACACTAGAAAGGTTTGGGATAATACCAAGGAGGTTGCCAGTACTCTCTATACAGGCGACTGAAGACCACCTGTTCCAGATACTGTTTGAAAAAAAGAACTTTGGCAGATGAGGTGAAAGTGGAACTTTTAATCATCAATTAGAAGTGTGATATTTGGGGAAAAGTAAACACTACATTCCAACAAAACAAACATATTTCAAACATGAAACAGAGTGATACCATATTTTGAGTCTGTATGCAGCCATGACATCCAGAGAGTCAACAATAAAAGGAATAATTAATTCTAGATTATAAACAGAAATTCCACAG
Source organism: Pelobates fuscus (assembly GCF_036172605.1). NCBI lineage: Eukaryota > Metazoa > Chordata > Amphibia > Anura > Pelobatidae > Pelobates > Pelobates fuscus. Next base: position 164,907,866 of record NC_086323.1, on the reverse strand, counting down.
GAGAATATCATGAAGCTTAATGGCAAACTATAATTTATATAGAATTTCCACCATTGAATAAAACATTGAAAATCACCTAAAACTTAACCCTATTTTAACTTTATATTAAAGATTTATCAAATTATATCACAGTTCAGATAAGGCATTGCAAAGACTGCAATTGAAGAGGATGAATATAATTATGGTTTCATTTCTTATCTTCTCTATTTGCTTTCTCTATGCTGACTTCCAGGTGCAAAGGACAGAGCTCAGAATAGTTATTGACAGGGAACCAAGATGTAGTCGCCAGGCCCTATACCCCATATTTGTGTATGTATATATATATATATATATATATATATATATAAAAAAACCAAATAATCTTGCACTCCACCTGATCCGTAGTCCAATGCCCGGTGCTTGTCAGCCAAAATTCAACGAACAATTCAAAGATAGCACTCCAGGGACTTAATAAAATGTAACTTTTATTTTTCTCACTAAAACATCAAAGGTGTCAACGTTTCAGCTTGATCCCCTCAAGCTTTCATCAGGACATACTGTGCAGACAAATAAACCCACATATATACCATACAGATAATGATAACTCACCACACTTGTGAAGGTGACATGTATCAACAATTATAAAAAAAACAACCTTACACATAGATCGTGCAATTAAAAGAATTCAAATCAACTATTTTACGCTAGGGGAATCAATTACTTAAACATTAGTCACACTGGCCGCATAGAATAGTAATTACTGCAATGAATATCTTTGCTAATGTGTAAACTGGACTCATAGAAAGCAGGGCTGAAAATCAACAGGAATGCTCGTGACTCTGAAAGAGTTCAGACAAAACCAATCAAAAGCATCTTTAAACATCATTATAAAGGCATATGTCCCACTGGAATTCACTCCACACAAGATCGCTAGGATAGGGGTAGATCGCCTAACTGATTACAAAAATAGACTCCACAATTAAACTCACTGGAGATTGGCCAGTTACTAGATCAAAATAACTACTAATGATCTCAAAATTAATCACACTGGCCACATAGAGCTGTGACTGATGCACTATATTCAATTTCTTAGTATATACAACGGACTCTAAAAAAGCCCATACGAGATAACAAGATTATTTAACAAAAGGATAACACCTAAACGCATGAGCACATATATCCTCAGAGTTAACTAAATCCCAGTTGTATAAGATAGGGGTGGATAACCTAAACGGTTCCAACTAGACTACCCAATTAAACTAATACTGACTTGTGTAGTTACTAGAAATAAACTCGATCTTACTTAGATTAAATAATAAACAGAGCTGCGACTGTCTCACATAGTAAACACCCATGCATTACAAACCTCTGTATCATCATCATGATGAGTTACAATTCTGAGGCACATGGAAACTATTGAGGTTTTCAAAATAATGAATGTGCCAGTGCCACCATGAGTCAAAGGGAGGATTGCCTATCCCCCAGGGTGGGCATCCACATCCCGCCCCATGATCGTGACATATTCCAGGATTGACATGGTTATGAGAGAAACATAGGTATGTATGCCTATCCCTCAGGGTGGGCATCACATACCCCATCTCTAAAAAAGGTTCATTGAATGGAATGTGTATATATATATATATTTATATATATATATATATGTGTGTGTGTGTGTGTATGTCTGTAGCGAGTACCGCTACATCTATGCCGATGCGGGTCTCTGTGTATGTGTAGTGGATGAGGTGTGTGCAGTGTCTGTGTAGTGGATGTAGTGAATTCAGTGTCTGTGTTTGTGCAATGGATGCCGTGTCTGTGGTGTTGGAAAAGGGCTGTGGGGGTAGTTTTTAAAAAATTAAACCTCCGGCAGCTAAGCAGGAGGTCTTGTCCATCTTTCGCAAGACATGAGAGGGTTGTGACGGGCTGTCATGGAAATGCTCTATGCAGTAACACTCTCGCGACGTGAACTGAGCCTGCTGTTGGAGGTGGAAGATGAGACTTCTGGACGCTCTCTTCATTGTATAAGCATACTGTGCCGCAAGCCCACCAGGAACCTAGTGTCCCACCCCTTCCTGTACAAAGGTAAAAGGCAAAGAGGGCAGAATAAACATCATTAATTTATAAAAAAAAACTGCTCACTCCCAAAGCCCTTATCCAACACCACAAACACAGACACTGTATTCATTGCAAAAACACAGACACTGCATTCACTAGACACACTGCATCCACTACTCAAACACAGGCACTGCATACACCTCATTTACTACACATGTGCAGACACTGCATCTACTACACACATTGCATCCACTATACACACACGCTCTCTGTATCCACTACATCAGACTTGGAAGTGGGCCCTCTGGGTGGACTCAGGAGCAAGGCCTTGAGCTGTGTAAGGGGCCCCACAATTTCTCATGGCAGTCCAAAAAGTACAGATTTCAAAATAAATACTACTAAACACACACACACACACACACACACACATATATTTTATAGTTAATACATTGCTAAACACAAATACACACACCAGTCAAGCCATAAGACTTGCTTTTCCCACAGAAATCTAACTTTAGCAGTGCTCTCACTACTGCAAGGAATTCTGGGTAGGCATATGCAAATGAGCTCAACAAAGAACACACATCTTTTGGTGTGTGTGTATATATAGTCACCAAAACAACTTTAGCTTAATGAAGCCGTTTTGGTGTATAGATCATGCCACTGCAGTCTCACTGCTCAATCCTCTGCCATTTAGGAGTTCTCTCCTTCAATGCTCCGATGATTAGTGACCAGTGACTTATAAAATAGAGCAATACTTGAAGTATAACAAACTCTAGGCTGTAGCTCCCAAATGAATCTTATTCTAATATGATTTATATATATATATATATATATATATATATATATATATATATATATATATATATATATATATATATATATAAATACAAAATTGCTTGCACTCCTGGAATAGGTAAATAATGTGCCCGGTGCTGGTCAGGCAAATAGCATAGAAAAACATACATACAAACACGAGAAAAATTGTATGTATGAATATATATACATCTTCATACAATGTTTTTTTCCTGTTATGTTTGAAAACAACTGTATACCACTAGCTCAGTATGTATAAAATGTTCATATCTAATGGGTTTCTGAGAGACTTTACTTTGGATGTTATACTAAATTATTAATGAAACTTTGTGGCCAAAATGTTTTATAAATCTGTTCTTTCACCTCTTGTTCCGAGGTTGGGCTGCGTTCTACATTCCATGCATGTACAATGTGGGAGTTACATCTTCTCAAACCCTTTAACTAAAGTACTTGGACCAGGATTAATGAAACGATGAACGATGATGATTGCGGATGATTAGTTATCAAGGAGCAATGATCATCACTTGAGACTCCTGATAAACTTTAAATAAGGTTATGGTGAACTGAATGTGTCTGTGCTTCTTGTGTATTCATCGCTTCTGGTTAATGGAAATTTAGGAACCTTCTGAGGTGACATTCCTTTGCAAGCACTGCACAATCACAGACTTTATGGTAGTGCTGGGAAATGTTAAGGAGTGATCTCAAAAAATAAAAAAAAGTGAAAGAAATTAATGGCACACACCCACACGCCAGGCTGGGTTTGTCTCCCATTTAATAGATTAAGAATGCCCCCCCACCTCTGTTTGTAGTTCAGAAGAGGGGAATGGTCTAGGTTTTTGGCAGTTTGTTTCATTATTCCAGTACCTATGCTATGTTATATTATAGTTCTGTTAAAATGCAAATGTAACCCCTTAAGGACACATGACATGTGTGACATGTCATGATTACCTTTTATTCCAGAAGTTTGGTCCTTCAGGGTTTAAAGGGACACTATAGGTACTCCATCTCAGTGACGTTGTCTGGGTATCATGTCTTTCTTGTTTAACCCTACAGGTGAAGAAAAACCTCCCGTTCTACAGAACAGCAATGTTTTTATTGCAGGTTGTAAATGCCTCTAGTGGCTCTCAGACAGCCACCAGAGACTTAATTTTTTAATTAAAACCTGCTATTTAAATAGATGATCTCAAACCAGTATTTTGCAGCACATGGCAAATAGTCACCCAAAGCTTTTATGCGGGAAAGCCTCGGTTTGGCTGAGATCATCAAGGAGGCAAGAATGGTGGTGTGGAGATTGGTGCTGCGAGGCAGATAAACAACCTTTTTTACTCCCTCTTAGTGGGAGCCGGGCCCCTTAAACAGCTAACAGGGCACTACAGCATTAGGAAAACACTCTTGTATTTCTAACGCTATAGTGTTCCTTAGTGTTAGTGTTGACTATAGTCACCCAAACAACTTTAGCCTAATGAAGCAGTTTTGGTGTATCGATCATGCCACTTCAGTCTCACTGCTCAATTCTCTGCCATTTAAGAGTTCCCTCCTTCAATGATCCCAGCATTAGTAACCAGTGACTTGTAAAATAGAGCAATACTTGAAGTATAACAAACTCTAGGCTGTAGCTCCCAAATTAATCTTATTCCAATATGATTCTAAATATATATAGTATTAACATTTGTTAACGTGTATCTGTCATCTGTGAAACGTAGCTAACTAAAGGGCCAAAGAACATATTTCTCTAAAAGATGTTATTAACAGATGGTGTATGATCATAAATTATTGTAGTAACCAGATGCACTATATCTTGGAGTAAAGTGTGTACACATCGAACATTTGTCAGGGAAACAGGATAGATATGCATCTCATTCAGAATGGGGGAGCTGTTAGAGGGAAGCTGAAACGTTTCAGAAAATTGAATAAAACCTGAAAAATAGAATAGAAAACAACAAATATGTTTTACCTAATAGTTGAATTACCTTTGTGGTATAAACCTACTAATACATGAAAAATAAAACTTCATAAAAAAAACAACAAATTAGAAATGAGGAAGCATGATGATATAATAAAGCCAACTCGCAAGAAAAACCTGGCAAAGAATCTGTTTTAAATAGGTAGCACTACAACTTATACTAGAATAGGTACCTCTTGTTAAACTTCTGAAGTGTTTAATGTAGCTTAGATTCATCCTGTGTTCCAGTACGGATCAACACATACAGGCAAGTCCAAATAACGCTTTTTGTGCAAATGAAAACAAATCATGTTCGCAAGCTCACGTTCGAAAGAGCCTCTTCCCAGTCTTCCTTGTATATAATTCCATTGAGGGAGCGTTCCAAGTACCGTAACCACTGCATAGTGTTGTAGCGGTTATGGTGCCTTGGCACCTTCGCAATTGGTTTATGAACTTACTTGAAACAGTAGGGTGCTAATTACAGCTTCCAAGAGCAATGGAATCTACTGATCGGAGATTCCATGAGCTCCCCTGATCAAATAGCTGCTGAACTTAGTCTTGTGGACTATAGTATATCCATTGTACAGCGCTACGGAATTTGCTGGCGCTATATAAATAATAAAATAATGTTAATAATAGTAAAAATCTTGCCTTTTTTCCCCTTACAAAGGACAACTTAGACTAGAATGCAGGGTTTTAATATTAAGTGTTTCATAAGAATATTACAAACTATCTTAAAGCGGCACTGTCATGGCTACCAATTTTGAACTTTGAGTCTTTTGGTAGATAGCTTCCTAATACCGTGTGAATTAGGGTATTATCTACTAAGCGGCAGCCGCAGCACGAATTGGAGCAGAATTTCATTCATTTAAATTAAATTTCGAACCAAACAAAATGCACAAATTTCAACACTATTTACAAATTGTACTGATTCTGTTAGGACGAAATGTTGTAGTTTTGCCGGTGTTAGAACGGCGAATGAAGCAACTAGAGATCACAGACGAGAGGTGACTATTGTGGGAAAAATTATTTGATCACAGGAAATGGAGCGGACTTAAGCTCCTCACTGGGTCAAAGATGGTCAAGTGTATGAATAATACATAAGACAAAGTAGTCCCTATAGATATCAATACATTAGTGATCATTTTGTATTTCACAGAATGTATGTATGTATATATATATATATATATATGTATGTATAGCCAGCAGATGGGGTTATTTATTAAACATGGAGGACCTAGTGTCACCCCTGCCCCCACCAATGGGTGGTGAATGAGGTTCTAACTAAAAAAGGAAATGGACATGCTATTATCAACTCCCCGGTTGGCTTCTTACCATAAGAAATCTTTTTTCTTGTATCTTCTTTTCTTCAGCCCCACAAAAGGCCAAATATCAAACCATTATTACCAATCTTACTAATAAAGAACAGTAGCTTTAACAAAGGCGTTTTCCACGCTTTGAAATATCAGTACAGCGCTCTGATTGGGTGGCTTGCCCGACAGGCAAGTCTCCCTTCTCTCAAGAATTGCCTGGGAATATTCTCATAGCAGTGGATTCAAAAATACATTTTGTAAGAAAAAATATAGCTACAAAATATGTTATTAACTTGATTAGATTATATGAACCTCTTAACATAAGCAATAGTTATATTTAGAAAAACATATTTCTATTACGTAATATGTTGATTTCGCTGAAGAATTGCTAACATATGCCCAGATTATGATATAGGCAGATGTTTGTTAGAAAATTGGCTTTGTAAAACTAAACTAACTTATATAAATAACATTAAACCATAAATACATGTATATATAAAAACCATACATTTCGTGAAATACACAATTATCACTGATGTATTGAATCATATATAAACTCTAGAGCAAATGGTAACATCGCACTTAAGATATCCTTTAAAACCCTTATGAAACACTTCATATTTAAGACCCCACATTCTAGTCGAAATTGTCACGTGTAGGGTTTTAATGGGTGCAAAATGTTTACTATAGTCCACGTTCAGTTTGAAAGAAGTTAAATAGCATGATTCAGGAATCTTGTAAAAAAGATTCAATACGTTTTCTCGCACTTGTAATCCATAAAAGTCTATTGAATGTCTTAATATTTTAAAGAACACCTTATGGAGAAACATACTTCACATGTGTATGCTAAAAATGCTGAAGAATTTCTGCAAAATTAAAACTGAATGCCAAAAATTATATATATATAATATTTGAAATAGTAGATGAAGCACACTCAGTGGACTTTTCTGCAAGTGAAACGAATGACTGTATTTACATACAAGTAAAACTGTTTGGTATGTAAATAAAGTTATTTGTTTCACTTGAAGACAAGTCTACAGAAAGCGTTTGCTATTTCCTATATTTTTTCATCGTGGCAAGTATTGTGTGTGGAGTAGTCAAGATAATATATTATAGACTAACAAACCACCTCTTTTACAGGTAGCATTTTGTCACTGATCTTGCAGTAACCACAGCCTTCTAGGGTATACAAAGTCCAGGACACATTCAGCTCAGTTTTCCTTCTTTTATTTGATAAGAAAAACAGGTGCTTTAAATAATAATAAACAAACAAAAATTCCTTGCTCTTACTTGAGCTCTTACTAGACAGAAATCACTATCTGTAATTGGGTGGCTTTCCCACTTACCAATTTTTCAAAAAATAACCAAACAAAATGGATTTGCAATAAACACAATTGTTGCTCATCTCTCCTTCAGCTCTCCTAGCTGGCTTTTTCTCCCTCACCCTGCAGCAGGCTAATCTCTTATTTTAAAGGCCTGTCTGCTAATTGACCAGCTACCGGTGAGTGCCAATTAGTTAATTCTGAAGCTAAATCAAGATTCTAGTCAGTACACAGCAACTAGTGCTGTTGGAGCATTGGCCCACCCTGCTCTCCAAATGCTCCGCCCCAGGGACCCATACCGTGTTTTGTAGAGCATCAGCAATGTATATTGCAAACTTTAACCTCTCTCCCTGGGGCATTTAAATAAAGATTCTCTGGCTACTGTTTAACAAATCAGGCCTGATATATCTGCCATCAAGCACTATTCCTTTTTTTCGCTCACAATACATAGATACGTATTTCATCTAATTGAAGTGATTATGGTGCCTGTAGCTCCGGAACCCACTCATAGTTCTGTGTATCACATTATTCAAACAGTTTAACATTTAATGAGGGTCACCAGGCTCATGTACCTTATCCTCTCTGCTATTGGGGTTAGTGCATTAGCCCAAGAGGCAATAGGCAGCAGTGAGATGCTGAGAGAGTAACTCTGCCTTAAGCATACATCCAGTGGCTTTGTTAGGGGAGTACTTGGACCCTCATTTAATGTTTCAAAATGAAAACTGAAGCCTACGTCAGAGCCAGCAGACTCCAGGCTCCATAACCACTTCAATAAGATTAAGGGGTTATGGTGTCTAGAGTGGTAATGTAAGTGCTTTCCATGATGAAGGATGATAATGATACAGGGTTCTTAACCAACATCTCTGGATATTGTGAATTATATATTTTTTGTTTATTGAAAGTAAACACCTACCTCATAATACTGAGATAAGACCATGATTTATACGTGAAGAAAGGAACACAACATTCCACTCCATTTAATTATCTAGGTAACTAACCACTCATCCTACCGCACATGGGTTTGGATAGTTAACTATGTTAAAATGGCTCAGACAATAAGGGGCCATTGGACTGTCATACTCTAGTTGTGGGAGAGTATCTGCAAGCAGAGTTATTAAATCACAGGAAAATCAAACACTTATTGGCTGATGACAGCTCCAGCAGACACCACCAGGTAGAACAGTCTTCCCTAGGGTTCCCCCTTCAGATCTCGCCCATTCTATGACTGCAAAGCCACACTGAAGTATCTAGGTGTTAGAAGCATTGCTAATGCTTTACCTGCCAACCAAAAATGCAACTCCATCACAGGACTCACACCCATTGGGCGTCTAATGTGTGGAGTCTGTGGATTACACATCGTGCTCACCCTACTCAAAGGGCAGATCTGGCTGCTAGCCATATTATGGTAGAATTTGTCATAGCATGACATACGTTTCAGCATTCTGGAAGGACATAACTCAAACAGAGTCTTTCTATGGAATAGTGCATCAGCATACAATGACCAATAAAAAGCAGATTTAACAAACAATACAAACTTTAAAAATTAATAACTCTTAAGCGTAGCAAAGTCCACAATTCTGTTCCCCCCCCCAAACACTTTGTATGAGATTCTGTATTAAGATTGCTTTACAGTTAAATCAATCACAGCATGCACACCTTCTTAAAAGATGTTTCCAAAAACATATTCCAATAGAGATCAAACATTATAAGAATTAATGTAGCATAAAAGTAAATGCCCAGTGTTCTTTATTCTGAGTTTTAAGCACATATGGGAAAGATCATCATACAATGTTACTGTTCATATTGCATGAGCTAGTTCTTCTAGGGAATTAACAACTATAAATCTTCATTTCCCAAGACATTTAATATGCTGAAGCATAGTCTTTACTAGAAAATTAAAAGTCTCTGTGTAGAATCCAGAGGATACAATTGATTACAGAACATGTTCAGGGGGTGTGCTGCAATATGCACCTTTAATGTTTTTACATCACATTTCGTTTTGAATTACCTTATCATAGCCATGGTGCAGAAGAAAGATTGGCTGAGAAGCAGAATGTAACATTTTTAGTAAGCTTTATTAAATTTAATACATAGAAAACCAAATTAAGTTAAAAAATATGAAGAAAAAAAAAATCAAAACCGTAAAATTTGAAGAAAGTGTGGAAAGAGTTTCACATGGTTACTTTCGGGGGAAAAAACAGAAGGCAGCCGAAGGTGCATGTGTATGAATGGCTCAAGTAAAGGTTCCCAAGGTGCTCATAGAGTATTTAACAGCAAATGTTCAAGTGTGCGTCATTGTGTGATTGATGTTGTCCTGGACACAAAAGTTCAGCGTTGATAAGAGTTTATCAACACAGTGAACAAGAATAAAAATTGTGCAAGATTTTCTTATCCTGATTGTAGTAGATTGAAGTAGTGTTGGCTCATCACTAAGTAAGTGGTCAATTTATAAGACATGCTTGTCTCCTACTGATGGTTGCAGTGATGGAGAAATTACTATAAATCTGCCCCTAGGCATTGCTCCTTGTTCTTGGCCTCCTCTATTTAAAGAGCCTAAAAGAGAAATCATTGGGGATATAACATTATTTCCCATTCAGTCCCATAACAGACCTTTTTGACAGCGTGAAGTTTAGGGACAAGGAACATGGTAGAGGGAGATGAAGGGAACATTGGAATTTGAACAGGAAAATAGCTCATATAAGATAGAGGCAGGTAAACTGATGAAGATGAGGAAAATTAAAAAAATATGTCATCCACCTTAGGACCCAAACAGACGTTGGGCTGGACACTGCTTAGTATTCCCCCATAAAGGCAGGCCCGACACACAGGTCCATTACGAGCCCTAGGTCTGAGAAACCGAGCACTGGGGCCTGTCCAAGACGGGCGGGAGGAGGAGGGAGGACATGACGGGGGGGATGAGGGGAAGCTTAGAGACGACATCCTAAAACCACTATCGGAACTAAAGCCTACAGACTTATGTAACTTGTTATACCGTGTTACTTGCCATTGCTTGACCTGTATTGTAACCATTTCACTTTAAAATTAAGAACGTAAAAAAAAAAGGGTAAGAGATAAGGTGGTAAGTAAGCCAATTAGATGAGGCATGGGTGGAGAAGCAAGTAATGCTGAAGACAGAAATAAGACTGGGGTATGTGGAGACTGTGGATTGAGAAGGTATAGTGAACTAAGGAAGAAGTGTGGTGATTAAATAGGCTGAGTTAGAGTTGCTTTAAGAAACAAAATGGAGAAAGGCATTTGTAGGAAGGAATTTGACAATAAATGGGTCAATGGGAGAATGGTGTTCTACATAAGATTAAGTCCTCTGGTTGTCAGTGCATGTCCTAATGTAAGGAAGCAGTATAAAAAAAAGAAAACTACTATGGTGCTATTTACTAATACTGAGATAGTCCACTTGCACAGAACTGGTAATGTCATTCTTTAAATCTGTACATAACCGCACACGTGACTGTCTCACTGTCTGTATCTATTGGTTTGCAGAACAACTCTCCAAGTGCCATGGACTGTTCCATTCCACCGTACCCCCCCCCCCCCCCCCCTCTGCCAATAAGTCATTAAGGCCTTTACTAATAATGATTAATAGTAATATTTATATAGTGTCAACAGCTTCCGGAGCATGTTGCAATTATGTATTGTGAATATTTAACACTAAATAATTATTATTTCTATAATTGGCAACAAGGTAAAGAAGGCCCTATTCAATGAAGCTTACTATAAAGGTATCGGGCCTATAATATCATTATGAAACCGGAATGTATAATATTTCACATTCAGAGTTAAATTAATATGTGTGCCTCCAGCTAGCTTAATTGCATTAGGGATTACATCATGGACAGTTATATATTTTTGACTGTAAACCTCAGCGGTAGGATGTAACATAAGACCTATCTATATATTGCACCCTGTTGGAAAGACAGATTAGTACATAATTTTTTAACTTTTGCCCTCTTTGACCTGTTTAAGCAACAGAAGTTGATTGGTCTTTTGATTGGACAAATGTTAAAGGAACACTCTAAGAACCAAGACAATTAAGCTTAATAAAGTGGTTATGGTGTATTTATCATGACCCTATAGTTTCACTTTTCAATTCTCCACAAGATAAATAACTTTGTTATGCAGTAGCAGCAAGCATCCCTGGAAGTGGAGATAGTCGGTCTCACTACCCAGCACCAGGCAGCGTCACAGGCAGAGGAGATTGTTGGTCCCTCATCTCAGCAGCAAGCATCTCCCCAACGGCTATTAGTGGCTTGACCTGGGTGTCCCTGGTTCGGCACTTTCCAGAGCTAGAAAAATAACCAACTTGACCGGACATCCCCAAGCCAACCCGTTGGGGTCTAGGCGGGTATGCCGTCCCATGGAACTGGGGGGAGCTATGTGACAAAAGCCCTATTTTGTCTTCCCAGGAACCATTCTCTTCCTCAGTTCGGGAATATGTTTAAACTTCATTTTTATGTTACCAAAGTTGACCGACCGCTAGCCCTGATTTCCTGGAACTGTTTTGGGCATAGGACCATGTACACGGTCCGACCTGGGTGATTTTTGGATTAGTTGGTCACCCAGATCAGGGCTATCAGGAGATGTAACTTTTGTGGGGTTTTCGTGTATTTAATGTGTATTTTGGGGTGTTTTATAAATTGTGTGTTTTCTGTGCCTAGAGATAATTGAGTTTGTACAGTTCCTGACTTAATTATCTCTCAGGCACAAGATAAGCCTGTTTTGTGTGGGAGTGTCCTGGGCATGTTTGCTGTGACTCTGAAATGTATAAAAGCCACTGAGCCTGCATTTAACAGATCATCTTAACCCTTCATGAAGTCTAGACTCATGTTTGAGGGATTGGGAGCTATATTCACACTTATAATCACTACGGCGCTTGGGACATGGGAGATTCTTCACGGATGTACTCAGCTGGAGTACTGGGATCTGTTACAGATATAACTGCACATTTTCAGATATATATGCAAGAGGTAAAGATACACATAGGCTAAACAGTTGTATTAATAGGTGAACATTTTGTGTTATATGTGACTGGCTGGGTTGTAACAAACATGCTGAGTGGGCTACTGTAGTGAGAAGCATGACTAAGTGGTTGTACAGTGTAACAGTATGAGTAGTCTGGAAGGCGCTTAACAACTAGCTAATCTTAGATAGACGTTAATGTGACACGCTATGTTCAAAATACGTAAAATAAAGACAATACAATACTTTCGTACTTATGAAAAGAGAAAGGCTAGACGTGGAGTGCTGAGGAATATATGCTAAAGTGCTCATTGACCCTGAGCTGAGGGGGAAGGGTTGTGAGATGTAGGGAGTCCGTTAGTACTAGGTATGATGTGGGTCCAAAAGGATCCCTTTGGCGTTTGGCCCGGGCATGGGTGTATTTAACTCTCTCTTGAAGATTTTGCTAAGAGCACGTATGTGTCGGCAAAACAGGTTTAACAATTAACTACAATAACATTCTATGATAAGTATAACAAGAGCCGGAAGAGTTGACCCTCAACCAGGTTCTTAGGCTTTCCGCTTCATTCTTCGGGTGACTCGTTTGTTTCGACTTACGTTTGGTGATCTTGAGCTTGCAGGGTGAGTCACTGGTGTGGCAGGGCACTTGCCCGAAGATGTTATGCCTGTCGGCTTAAACGATGTAATTTTCGATAAGTCTCAGGTATGTGTGACTCTGGGGCTTGGGTCCAAAGATCTCTGTCCCGAGTGTAACGGCAGTCCCAGTGCCGAGAGCAAAGAGTCCGACTCATATGACTCAGTGATGCATAGAGCTTTGTCTCCATGTGTGATCATCAGGCTTCGGGGTAAACCCAACAATATTGGATAGAGCGGTTGCAAAGGGAGGCAATTAGCGGTTTGAACTGGTCCCGCCACATCAAGGTCTGTTTTGAAAGGTCCTGGTAGAACGACAGGGCGGCATTATCAAAAGGATGGGAAGGTTGTGCCCTTACTGCTGCCATGAAAGCTATTTGTGCCAATCGTAGCTGGAACTGTAAAATAATGTCCCATGGGGATTCCACTGGGGTACGGGATGCTTTTGGGATATGGAAAGCCCCTTCTACTGTGACCTGGTTAGCTTGTTTATAGGTAAGTATCATGGCTACTAGCCTTCTAATATAGTGCAGCAGTTCTTCCTGGGTTATTGCCTCTGGGATTCCCCTGATATTAACGTTCCGACTTCTGTGTCGGTCCTCCATGGCCTCCAGCCGTTGGGTAAAGGAGGTTTGGGTTCTGTATAATCCAGTATTTGGCATCTCGCTGTGAGGCTCTTTGTGTCTTCTTCCACTACTTTAACTTGCCCCCCCCCCCTCCACCGTGTGCACCTCTTTCCGCACTATGGCGAGGTCCACTGCGAACATTTTACGTATCTTTTGCAGGAGGGCTTTGATGTCCCCTTTGGTTGATGGCATCTCATTATCCTCATCAGAGAAGGGATGGTGTAGACCCCCTGGGCCCGAGAAGCTGCCCAGTTCGTCCATGGCCTGCTCGTCGGAGTCGCCATTTTCTTTTGGTGTGTTGGCTGCTGCGGCCTTTTTGGGTCAGAGAAAAAGGTCTCCTATGTCCTGGGAGCCTGCTGCCTTTGCGGGTCATTGGTGTCTGGACTTCTTCCCCATTAGGTAGGTCGGGTTTCGGTATGAGTCATTGTATTTTTTTTCTAAATGTCTTTCTAACCTGTACTAAAATGGGTTTTTGAGGAAGGTAACGCGAGCTTCATGGCATTGCATGAATCTAAAAGCATCTAATTAAAAAACGTACCGAAATCTTAAGCTAAAATAGTCACCTTGTTACACTCTCTTGATTAATGTAAGTGTTTATCTTGGTGACAGATCCTCTTCAATGTACTGAAATAGTTATGTTTTCAACATGTCCGAAAATGTTTTTCAAGTACAACACCTCAAAGCAGCCGACTCTTTAGTGAGCAGACTAAACAGTTAAAACATGCTTAAGGGATCTATGGCGGTGATTGATATGTGCAAACCTAAAATAATTTCCAGTGTTATTATATAAACATGCAATATGACACTTTGATCCTCTAATGTTAATAAATAAGATGACGTTATCAAAAGGTAATGACAGAAAATTCAGACACCGAACTAAAAAGGGATTTTTCACTAAATGTAACTATAAAAGTAAGATTTATCCTTGAGAGGACAACAGGATAATCTATAGGAAGCTGCTGCAATAGAAGTATTATGCTCTAATAATAAAAGAACAAATGTGTGTTACTGATTGATTCACCATTTATCTATTCTCTTATAATGGAAAATCCCTGTTATCATTGTTTTGTAATCTCCCCACAGCAGAGACTTTTCAAGAATTGTAAAGTTAAACTTCAGACACTTTGTAAGCGGCCAATGTTACTACGGCACACCCTAAAACAATATATTTTTACCCACCAAAATGTATCACTTATATTTCTGCATTTGTTTATTACAAACGCAACACACAATTATTAATGAACCACTTATATCAAATGTGTTCATTTTTGAGTCACTATGTCATATACATTCCGGAGTAAAAAGGAGAGCTTGTGACTTAAAGGATCACTATAGGCACCCAGACCACTTCAGCTTAACCCCTTATGACCGGAGGGCGTACTATTCCGTCCTTTTAAAAGCGGCTCTAAACGCCGCAGGGCATAATAGTACGCCCTCCGTTTTTTTGTAACTTACCCGGTCGCCGGCGATCCCACGCCGGCGATCGCGGTTGGGGGGACTCCCAGGGAGCCCCCCGCGGCACGTCCGCCCTCCAGGAGCCCTCCCGGCCATGTGAGAGTGAGGTCCTTGCGAGGACCTCACAATCACATGGCCGGGTTAGCTGCCTGCTGCATTGCCAGCAGGGGGACCAACTGTAATGACAGTTGGTCCCCCTGCTGGCTGAAAATCAAATAAAAAAATGTTAAAACAGTGTAAAAAAAATAAAAAATTATATACTTAGATCATATATATATATTATATATATATATGATCTAAGTATATATATACACATATACATACACACACATACACCGTCTAGGTGTATTTTAATATTAATAGATATATAATTATATATATATATATTAATATCAAATTACACGTAGACTGATACTGATTAAATATATATAAATATTGTTATATATATATTTATAAATAATATAAAAAAATAAATACCGTATATACTCGAGTATAAGCCGAGTTTTTCAGCACATTTTTTGTGCTGAAAAACCCCAACTCGGCTTATACTCGAGTCAGAGTCTGTATTATGGCAATTTGCATTGCCATAATACAGACCGGGGGAGAGGGGGGCAGGCAGAGCTGTACTTACCTGTCCTGCAGCTCCTGTCAGCTCTCTCCTCGTCCGCGCCATCCGGCCAGCACCTCGGTCAGCTCCCAGTGTAAGTCTCGCGAGAGCCGCGGCTCTCGCGAGACTTACACTGGGAGCTGACAGAGGGAGCTGCACAGACCGCGCGGAGTAGGAGGAAGCTGACAGGAGCTGCAGGAAAGGTAAGTACAGCTCTGCCAGCACCCCTCTCCCCACTGAACTACCAATGCCACTGGACCACCAGGGAAGGAGCCCCCCTCCCTGGCCAGCTAGCAAGCAGGGAGGGGGGACGAAAAAAAAAAGATGATTAAATTTTTTTTTAATAATAATTAAATAATAAATAATAATAAAAAAATAATAATATAAAAAAATAAAATAATAATTAATAATATATCAAATGCCCACCCCCACCAACACAAACACAAACACACACTGCACTCATATACACACACTGCACTCACACACTGCACACACACACACTGCACTCATACACACACACTGCATTTATTATATACACACACTGGAAATAAATATTCAATTAATATATACGCACACACACAGCACGCATACACACACACTGCACTCACACTGCACTCATACACCCACACACACACACACTGCACTCATACACACACACTGCACTCACGCACTGCACTCATACGCACACTGCACTCATACACGCACTGCACTCATACACGCACTGCACTCATACGCACACTGCATTCATACGCACACACTGCATTCATACGCACACACACTGCATTCATACGCACACACACTGCATTCATACGCACACACACTGCATTCATTATATACACACACTGTAAATAAATATTCAATTAATATAATTTTTTTAGGATCTAATTTTATTTAGAAATTTACCAGTAGCTGCTGCATTTCCCACCCTAGTCTTATACTCGAGTCAATAAGTTTTCCCAGTTTTTTGGGGTAAAATTAGGGGCCTCGGCTTATATTCGGGTCGGCTTATACTCGAGAATATACGGTATGTAAATACGTAAAAAAATAAAATAAAATAAATAATTAAAAATAAAATATTAAAAAATATATAGATGTGTTTTATTTCGTTCTAACTGTATTGTGATATTAATATATATATATATATATATATAAATACACTTATAACTAAATAATATATATATATATCTATATACATAAATATATACGTATATATCACTATATATATACCTATATATAAATAAAAATATTAAAAAAAATTATATATATATATATATATATATATATATACGTATATATACACATATGTATATATATACATATATTAATTCTACACATATATTTATGTAATAATTTTACATAATTAGGTATCCTAATTAATTACAATTAGCGGGACCTGCCTGACAACCCATGCCGAAAGTAAAGGGAATTTAATTTGCTAGCACTATATTTAACCCTATAACTTTCCAAGACACCATAAAACCTGTACATGGGGGTACTGTTTTACTCGGGAGACTTCGCTAAACACAAATATTAGTGTTTCAAAACAGTAAAATGTATTACAACGATGATATCGCCAGTAAAAGTGACGTTTTTTGCATTTTTCACGCACAGCACTTACACGGACGATATAATTGCTGCAATACTTTTTACTGTTTTGAAACACAAATATTTGTGTTCAGCGAAGTCTCCCGAGTACAACAGTACCCCTCATGTACAGGTTTTATGGTGTTTTCAAAAATTACAGCGTCAAATATAAGGCTTGTGTTTAATTTTTTTCACTTTAAAATTCGCCAGATTGCTTACGTTGCCTTTATGACCCTATGGTAGCCCAAGAATTAAAATTACCCCTATGATGGCATACTATTTGCAATAGTAGACAACCCAAGGTATTGCAAATGGGGTATGTCCAGTCTTTTTTAGTAGCCACTTAGTCACAAACACTGGACAAAATTGGCGTCTTTTGCATTTTTCACACACAAACAAATACTAACGCTAACTTTGGCCAGTGTTTGTGACCAAATGGCTACTAAAAAAGACTGGACATACCCCATTTGCAATACCTTGGGTCGTTTAATATTGCAAATGGTATGCCATTATGGATGTAAATTTATTTCCTGGGCTACTATACAGTCTCAAAGGCAACGTAACCAATCTGGCGAATTTCAATTTCAAATGTAACGCGCTATATTTGACCCTGTAACTTCCCAAAACACCATAAAACCTGTACATAGGGGGTACTGTTTTACACGTGAGACTTTGCTGAATACAAATATGTGTATTTTATTGCAGTAAAAGCAAACAGTATTATGACATTGACAGTTAAAATGTCATGTAGAACTAAAAAAATGAAAAGAAATCTTATTTTCTCCCATTTTTTTCATATTAAATTATGTTTCATAGCTAAATATTTGATATTAAATGAAAGCTAAATATTTGTTTCCCCTGAATAAAATGATATATAATAAGGGGGGGTGCATTTAATATGAAAGAGGTGAATTACGGTTGGACAGACATATAGCGCAAATGCCAGGTTTTGTTTACATTTTGTTTCGTTCACAACTTGTACATTTGGCTGCGGTGTTAAGGGGTTAATGAAGTGGTCTGGGTGCCTGGTCCAGCTAGGGTTAGGCCTTTTTTTTTTATATAAACATAGCAGTTTCAGAGAAACTGCTATGTTTACACTGAGGGTTAATCCAGCCTCTAGAGCCTCTAGTTGCTGTCTCATTGACAGCCGCTAGAGGCGCTTGCGTGCTTCTCACTGTGAAAATCACAGTGAGAAGATGCCAGCGTCCATAGGAAAGCATTGTAAATGCTTTCCTATGAACTGGCTGAATGCGCGTGCGGCTCCTGCCGCGCATGCGCATTCAGCCAATAACGTCGCTAGGAAGGAGGAGAGGAGGAGGAAAGCTCCCCGCCCGGCGCTGGAGAAAGGTAAGATTTTAACCCCTTCCTCTCTCCAGAGCCCAGCGGGAGGGGGACCCTGAGGGTGGGGGCACCCCCAGGGCACTATAGTGCCAGGAAAACGAGTATGTTTTCCTGGCACTATAGTGGTCCTTTAACAGAAGAAACTTGCCCACACATTCGTTTTGACTGCTAGTTTATATGCTATTATGAATAAATAGTAATTCTAAACAGTGAAATGAAAAAAACTTGACAAACTGTTTTAGAACGGTATGACAACTTACCTGGGCCCCAATGTGCACCTGTTGCTGCAGAGCATGTTTTTAGGTTCCCCTGCAAGAGAATCAATGTTAACTATACTGAGCTGACTTATGATCAAGTCTTAAATGCACAACTTGTGTAAAATGCTAGTTCTTTGCTTACCTACAATTTTTGAACTCTCCATGAATAAACTTCATCTCTGGATCTCCGATGCATTCAGACTTGTTGTGTGCCCACATAAAACCTTTGTGGTTTTGTTTAGTTTGCTTTGTGGCTTGAAGAGCACTGGATTTTGGAGGGTGATCTGGCATGGCTTCACAGTGTAATGAACTGCCTATATTTTATATATACTTTGGTTTGAACTAAGCAGAGCCACAGTGGTATGTAGTGGTTATGGTATGGTTTTTTTAATGAGACATATCTTCAAATTTATTTTATTTTAACACGTTTCAGCTACGCGATATTATGCCAGGTGTATATAACACTTTTATAGGTCGTTCTGACATGGAGCCCCATCAAAAATGGTATTTTCACTTATGCCAATTATCCTTCTGCTGACTCCAACCCCGCAAATATTAGTAATCAGAATAAATTAACACTATGCCTTTAAAACAATATGGTATTTACTATGCCAACTTTCATGTCATTTCAATCTCTCCTCCCATGAACACTTGTAAACAGCCTACATTTACACTTACCCTATGTAAACCGGCTAATATGTCAGCTACACTGTCCTTTTCTAAAGCATTCTTTCTTGCTCATTCTATTCCGTGGGCGTGTTCTAATCACAAACGTTAAAACGTTATATTTTAAAAGTTTATTTTGACTCAACTTGTATGTCATTTTTTTTTTTTTTAATTCTTTATTTTTGTTGTGCGTGATATAACAATAGGCTCGGTCAGCCACAATAGCAGTTCCAAGCAGTAATAAACAGTTATAACATAACGTGGCATAGGAGTATACAGCACATTTTTAGTTTTGGATGATAACATATTAGAGTCCAACGCTTCAACAGTATATATAGAATTAGACAGGTTAAACAGTGGTATTGGTAGGTGCACAGCTTTTTATATCGATTTTGTTGTTATGAAAACATGCGTATTCTAGCTTAAACGTGTAACAGTAGTGTATTACAGGATAACGTCTCATGTTAAACAGGCTGGGTGTGTGGGGGTACCCGGGTTTTTTTTTTTTTATTTTAAGCCGGTTGACAAGTAACCTCATATGTTAATTCACTTTGATAGTTTAGTTAGTTATAACAACTACGCTTTGAGACAGCTAGGCTATACTTTTTATGTTAACAGGTGGTACCTGATAGTTGATAATGCTTGTCATATTCTAAGGGGAAAGCGTAAAGTATGTACTCTAGGGCACACTTACGATGTACGCTAGGGGCAGCGGGTTATCTGCTGTGTAGACCGCGAAGACAGGCACGGGAATTCCATAGCGGTTGAACAAATGTGTAGCGGTAGATAAACTGCACAAATCCTAATAGTAGCGTTAGACCAGAAAAATTGCCCTTTAGAGAGCGGCAACCTTGCTATAAGAATTGCATTGCATGCCTATCCTGGTGCCTGTGCTTACACTGAGATTAAAAGATAATTATAGATGAGCAAGAGAAAGAAAGTAACCATAGAAAGAGAATAACAGCAGTCCCGATGATGGTTATTTGCTGAGAAGGGGGGGACTAGGTGTCTGGTCAACCCTTGCCTGATCGGGGTATGTCATCGCCCCATGGTGCAGTCAGTGTCCAGAGAGCCTGCAGTCCAGACATGGCAACGTGCCAGGAGCAGGTAAGGTTTTCGCTGGGGTGTATCGCTGTAAACCTGCGCCATGCTTTATTTGACTGACTGTATGAGTATTGGTTAGTCCCGGTTGCAGATCTCCTTGCTTGGCTCGGTCGCGGGCTGCTTGGTTTCCTGCGCGGTCGGTTCGCTGTGTCCGCCATTTTGGGTCTGTCTCGAAAGGCTGTACCTCTCCGTGTCTTGCGCCTGGAGTTGGTAAGTAGGCGGTGTATCCGATGGTGTTTGCTTGCTGGTTGCCCCATGATGGTCTTTTTCAGGCCTTGACTGCTCTCTGTAGGTTTCTCTTTTGCCGCCTTTGGAGCGGCACGGTGAGGATGCCTGCTCGTCTTGGGAGAGAGGTCCGGGAGGGGAATTACTCCTGTCCCTCCGGCTTCCCTTATTGAGCCCTGTGTTGTGCTGTCTGGTGGCGTACCTTGTGCTGCTGGCCAGAAGAGTGCCTCAAGCTTCTCCCATAACGCGCTGAATAAACCATTGAGACGGAGCTCGGTTTCTTCCTTGGCACTGTACATGGCTGCGGCGTGCGGGCTAGCCGCCATTTTGTAGGCCTCCGTATCGTTTTCTCGTTTTAGATATCTTGTCGCTTGGGTACCCTTCGTTAGGGAGACTGTAAAAGGGTGGTCCGCGATAACCCCCGCTGGACCATGGGGGGGGGGGGAATGAGGGCTTTGGGTCCAAGGTCTCAACGTCATTGGCGGCAGGAGAGCGGCCGTCTCCCCTGTGCCCGCCATGCTATTAGGCTTTGCTAGGGTGTCGGGTGCGTACCGGTGGAAATGTCGCTTGACGGGTACCGATTTGTGCGCCCCGTTGTCCCCTTGCTTGTGGTGGTCTTTTTGTAGCTGTAAGTCGCCGCTAGAGTGGTACATATTGCCGTTCAGTCGGTTCGAAGCAGGAGCTCCTGCAGCCTGCGACCGTTCAGCATGGCCTCCAAGCCCCGCCCCGTATGTCATTTTAAAGATACATACATATCATTGCCTGTGCCATACACATTTCTGTCCTTTAACAGAAGGCCAATGGCAATAAAAGTGTCTGTCACCTCAAACTTGCCTTTCTCCAATTCTTTCCTCTTTTATTCCTCTCTCTGAATCTGTTTTCTTTGTTTCCTTTCTGTTCTTTTTCCAGTAAAAGACATAAGACAAAGTAGGGACTACTTTGTCTTGTGTATATTTTCTCTGATTGACATATCTTGACAAAGGGTGGGGCTTAAGGTAAGCTCCAATTCAGAATGGTTCATGACAAAGCCAATTTAAAGTGAATCCATTGGGTAAAATGTAACTTTATTTAAACATGTCCATACAGCTTTTAGAGTTATAGATATAGATATTTAATTGTTAAATTATTTTTAAATGAATTTTCTAATCAATATATATATATATATATATATATATATATATATATATATTGTTTTTTAAAAGGGACACTATAGTCACCAGAACAACAACAGCTTAGTGTAGTTGTTCGGGTCTATAGTATGTCCCTGCAGGCATATTGCATTGGATTGGCTTAGATTGCAAATTCTTATGATCTCAGTCTAGGGGGCGGGACAAACGCTGAAAGACCTAGGTGGCACTGGAATATAGGTGCGTTTTAAACTTGTTTAAGGAGTGAAAGGGGGGGGGTGAACAGAAACAAAATAGTGTTTTTTATCACTATAGGGTCAAAAATACACATTTCCTATAGGGTTTTAGGAGACAGCCATTTGAGGTTGTCTTAACCCTATAATGAAGCCCACGGAACAACGCAGAGGGGGAGTCGGCCTTGACAGGGCCAGAGAGTGGGCAGGGAAAAGATTTGGGGGTGGGCTTAGGGTAATGCAGCGTGGGGGTGGTCTAAGAGCAAGTTAAATAGCGGCCATCTTAGAGAGGAGCACTTTTAACAGAATTTCACTCACCTGTTCTTTGTCAGGTCTGTGGGATTCTTCTTTTTTCTCGTTTCTGCAGGTATGGCGTCGTTGGAAGAGATCCTGGAGGGAGTCCGAGCGGCTGTCAGAGACCGAGGCATGGCGTGGCTACATCAGCAGCTCGGCGCTGCTGCAACATCCCAGGAGTCGGAGTGGAGGCCTACACGGAGGACAAGGCCGCCTCAGCGACTAAGCCCGGGTTTGGCACCCGCAACTCGTCGTCGGAGGAGCCCATCGGTCGATGACAGGGTGATGGCGACTGGTTCCGGCAGAGGTTTGTTGAGGCGGGCGGCGCCGGTCACTGGGACGGCTGGCCAGGCGAGGAAGGCCGCGAATAAAGGAGCACGCGGGAAGATGGCGCCCCGCGGATCTGCGGCTGGCAGGAAGGCGGGAGCGGAGCCGATGTCCAGGACAGCGGTACAAATGATCGGGTCGGGAAGTGGCCAGGAGGCCAGGGAGGCCGGATTAGCTGGATTCAGTGAGTCGAGCACCAGGGGGGGTTCGGGGAGTCAGGGCGGGAGTCTTGCTGCTGGCTCTTATCTAGCGGTCCCGCCACAGGACCAGGGGGATCTGGACAGCGGTATACAGAGGGCGGCCTTGCCGAGGGCCAGGTCGGGGAGCATGACGGAGGGAGCAGAGAAGGGGCGCAGCACTGTCAGCCACGATATGAGAAGAGCGGCAACAGCCAGGGATGCTACTGGTAGTCAGTCGGTGGTGGTCAGCAGAGGACAGGAGACGACGTGTAGTGGCCGGCCGGGCGCGGGACCACGGAGGCAGGCGGAAGCAGGCAAGGCGGAGAGGAGCGGGAGGGCCCGACAGGCAGCTCCCAGGGGGGTGCGAATAGAAGGGCTAGCGCTTGGAGGGGGAGGAGTGAAGAACGGCGCAGCGCTAGCGCCAGGCACAGCAGAAGCAGGTGTATGGACAGAGGTCGGATGAGCGGAGGGAGGAGCCCGTCGCGGGACAGGCGTAGCGACTCCAGGTCCGGTTGCGGAGTTAGGCAGCGGAGGTCAGTTTCCAGGAATTGGAGGGGGAGTAGTCGGCGGAGTGCATCCGGTTCTTCTGACAGGAGTGGCCGGGAACGGAGGCGGAGATCTGTCAGCGGGGACAGTAGGGCGGCGAGGAAGAGCCGGGATTGGGACAATGGAGAATAGGCGGGCAGGGGACCGATCAAGCAGACTGCCCAGGTTGTCTTCTCCTTACAGGTCGCGGAGTCACACGCCTGCGGTTCCGAGGAGAGACCAGGAGATCAGGAGTCGACGATTCACGGAAGCTCCGGGGCCTGACAGGGCTGGAGGAAGGACGGCATCCCCTGGGCCTGAAGCGGCCGGGGGCAACAGCGGTGAGTTGAGCTCTGCATTGCACCCAGGAACACTCATAGGCTGTTTGAAATCTTTATTGGACACGTGGGAAGAAGGTAGGGAGTCTCAGCAGTTTGGTAGAGTATGGGCCGCAGACGGGGACCAAGGTAAGGTAAATACTAGTAGGGGTTCGATATCGGGAGGGGTTGTTAGTGGTGACGCGGGTGACGCGTCTCCGCTTATAGAATCCGCCGAAGGGGTGTCGGAGCAGGCAGCGGGGTTCGGGGACATTTCGGAGGCCGCACGGCAAAACGTGCACGTGTCCTTCGCGGGGCCCCTGGGTTGTCATTTGAAAGTGGAGGTGAAAGAAAAGATATGGAAAGGTGAGTTCGTGGAAATCTTTTCCCTTCTCCCCCTAGAGGAGTTCTTAGACCTCAAGGAAGAGGACAAAAAAGACGCCAAGAAAGAGGAAGAAGAAAAGAGGCGTAAGTATAGGAAGATCCCGAAAACTTTTGGGAATTGGCTGAGGGCATTTTGTATTTTGGCCAGCGTTATAGGCGAAAAGCGTCTGGATCGCTGCTCTCAGCTATTTTGCTATCTCGACGGGATAGAAGATGCGTACCGGACTTATGGGGGGCTGGCGTGGTGGAAGTACGACGAGCAGTTTCGTCAGCGGCTGGCAGCGAATGCTTCCATGCGGTGGGACCAGATGGACTTGCCGCTATGGATGCGGCTGATGATGGCGCAGAAATCTGCTCCCTTTCCAGGGACAGCCGGCACGGCCTCTGGGAGCGCTGTGTCGGCGGGTCCGAAAAAAGGTTTTTGCTGGGCGTATAACGAAGGCCAGTGTAAGTGGGGGGCTTCATGTAGGTTTAGACACGAGTGTTCGGGTTGCGGCGGGAGCCACGGGGTCAATCGATGCTTTAAGAAAGGAAAGAGTAGCACAGGGGGAGGTACGTCAGGATCAGCTACTACAGCGACTACCGCTGGGGCGGTCCCCAGTGAAAGTCGGCGCAATGTTGCCATGGCTAAGGCAATACGATAGTCAGCACGATGCAGAGTTTTTGTGGAAGGGTTTCACGGAGGGCTTCAAGATACCCTTCAAAGCTAAACGTCTGAGTGGGGTAAGCGCAAATCTTAAGTCAGTGCAGGAACACCCGGGAGTGGTGGGGGAAAAGTTGTTGAAGGAAGTCTCCTTGGGGAGGATGGCGGGACCGTTTGCGGCCCCGCCATTGGCGGATCTGCGGATATCCCCTTTGGGTGTGGTTCCCAAGAAAGAACCGGGTAAATTCCGTATGATTCATCATTTGTCGCACCCAAAAGGGGGTTCGGTAAATGATGACATTGACGAGGACCTGTGCTCGGTCTCCTATACATCATTCGACAAAGCCGTCGAGCTGGTACGGAGAGCAGGTTGGGGGGCGTTAATGGCGAAGGTGGATGTAGAGGCAGCGTTTCGGCTGCTCCCCATTCATCCGGATTGTCATCACCTCTTAGGTTGTCATTTCGAGGTCGGGTTCTTTGTAGATTTGTGCTTGCCTATGGGTTGCTCTGTGTCATGTGCCTATTTCGAGAAGTTTAGCACGTTCTTGGAATGGGTGGTGCGCAAAGAGTCGGCGGGGGGATCAGTGGTGCATTATCTAGATGATTTTTTGTGTGTCGGCCATCGAAATTCGGGTAGGTGCGGTCAGCTGTTGGGGATTCTGCAGTGGGTGGCGCATTCATTCGGGGTGCCTTTAGCTGCGGATAAGACGGTGGGCCCCACTACGTGCATTTGTTTTTTGGGTCTGGAAATTGACTCGTGTGCTGGGGAGTGCAGGTTGCCGGTAGATAAGCTGCAGACTTTGCGACACGTGGTAGGCACGGCCAAAGGGGCAAGGAAGGTTACGTTGCGGGGCCTGCAATCACTTCTAGGGAGCCTTAACTTTGCATGCAGGGTCATTCCTATGGGGAGGATATTCTGTAGAAGGTTAGCTCAGGCAAAGAGCGGGGCGCGGCGGCCGTCTCACTATATTAGGGTGTCTGCCGACATGAGAGAGGACCTAGAGGTGTGGGATCATTTTTTGAGCAACTTTAATGGGACGGTGTTTTTCAGGGAGCTGTCTGTGTCGTCTGAGGCTATAGGGTTGTTTACAGACGCGTCGGGCAGTATTGGTTTCGGTGCTTACTTGGCGGGGGAATGGTGCGCGGAGGGGTGGTTGTCATCCCCGCTTATCAGAAACCTGGCGTTTCTGGAACTGTTTCCCGTGGTGGTCGCGGTATCGCTCTGGGGAGGGGAACTGGCCAACAAAAGGGTCACCTTTCATTCAGACAACATGTCAGTAGTGCAGGCGATTAATAGCCTGTCTGCTAGCTCGCCACCGGTGGTGCGTTTGTTGCGGCGGTTGGTTTTGCTTTGTATGTCATCTAACATTGTGTTCAAGGCTAGGCACATTCCAGGGTGTAAGAATGTGGTGGCTGACGCTCTATCTCGTTTGCAGTGGGAACGTTTTTGGGAAGCGGCTCCTGGTGCAACGAAGGTGGGGCGGGCGTGCCCAGTCGAAATGTGGCAACTCGGGATGGCCTGCTTGGGGAGTGCATAAGGAAGTCGCTGGCGCCAAGCACCTGGTCGGCGTATGTTAAGGTCTGGAAGGTATGGGAGGAGGCGGTGAATCAGGTAGGGGGGGAGCTTTCCGTGGAGCGGAGACTGGATGTTCTGTTGTGGATTCTTTGCCAGTTATTAGTTAAGCAGGCCTCTCCGGCCATGGTCGACAGACACATGTCGGCCCTGGCGTTTTTATTTAAGTTTAATGGGTGGGAAGATGTTACTAAACATTTCTTGGTTCGGCAGGCTATCAAAGGCTTCAGGAGAGGGAAGAAAACGGCTGACTCGAGGCGGCCGGTGTCTTTCGGGATACTTCAAGGGTTGGTGGAGCTGCTGCCCTCGATATGCCGCTCGTCATTTGAGGTTGAATTATTCGCAGGTGCATTTGTGTGGGCCTTTTTTGGGGCTTTTCGGGTCAGTGAACAGGTGAGTGGGAACAAGGCGGGGGTTGGGGGTCTGCAACAAGAAGATGTGGTGATCTATGCTGACAGGGTGAGTATCAGACTGTGCAGGTCAAAAACGGACGTTTTTGGAAAAGACTGCACGGTGGTCTTGTATGGGTTGCCAGGGTCCAAGGTGTGCCCGGTGCTACGGGGAGCAAGTTATTTGGCGCTCCGACCAGAGGGTAAGGGCTGTTTTTTCATACACGCTGACGGGTCGGCGTTGTCACGTTTCCAGTTTACCAGGGTTTTCCGGATAGGTCTGGGGAGGATGGGCCTGGAGCCCATGCAGTTCGGTACTCATTCGTTCCGTATTGGGGCCGCAACGGAGGCGGCGAGGTTAGGTTTGGGTGACGATAGGATTAAAAGGATTGGTAGATGGGAATCCTTGCGTTTCCGATCGTATGTGAGACCCGACAGGTTGGTGTAAAATAAACCTTAAAAAAAAAAAAAAGTGAAAGTTAAATAAACTGATTGGTGAGGGTGTTGGTAACGGGTCTGTGAGTTGGAGGACGAGGTACTAACTTTTGTTTCGTTTCAGGTTGGAAAGTGTGGGTGATCGGCCATTTGTTTGTGTATTGGGCACAGAAGAGAGCTGCAGCTAGAAGAAGCGGAACACAGCTGGGCTTTCCTCGGGAGCGGGTGGCGATCTCATGGTTTGGTTTTAGGGGATTTAACTGGCAAGGTTTGAGCAGTGTTTTGTTCAGGAAATTGTATGGGGGGGCGAAGCCTGATGTGGTAGTGTTGCATGGCGGGGGGAACGATTTAGGGCTCGTCCCTCAGAGGGAGTTAGTGAGGCGGATGAAGAGGGACATGGATCGGCTGGTGGGGCTGGTCCCTGGCGTAGTAGTGGTGTGGTCAGAGATGGTTCCCCGATTTGCGTGGAGGCACGCTAGGGACCTGGCTGCGGTGGCCCGATGCAGGGGCAAGGTGAATAGGGCTATGTCAGCATTTATTAGGCGTTTGGGAGGTGTAGTTGTCCGACACAAGGAGTTGGAGGCCATGTTGCCCGGTTATTTCAGGAGGGACGGGGTTCATTTGTCAGACGTAGGGATTGACATACTGAACCTGGGCTTTCAAGAAGGTATTGATAGGGCCCTGTTTTTGTGTAGTGGGGGTCGCGCATGTCCTTAAGGGGTCAAGGCATGTGCTATGGCGGAACAGAGCATGGTAAAGTCGGAAGTTGGCTGGAATTGGAAGTGGATAGGCCAAGGCCTAGGCCGGAGTAGGCCAGGTGGATAAGAGTGTTGGTAGGTTCAAGCTCTTCGGTGGCTACGAACCTAGGGGGTAGGGGTGTCTGGGTACACCCCTACAGTACCGTTTGGTTGGGGCCTCTTTGGTAGGCCGTGTGTTATAAGTTAAATGTTATTGAAATGTTATTTATTGTTTAAGTGCTAGGGTCATTGTCAGGGGTATTGTATGGGGGGATAGTAACGAAATGTCAGAAATGACAATGACCCTAAATTTGTTAATTTGTTTAAGATTTAATAAAAGCTGTGGACGTTATACTCCAACAGAATTACTGGTGTCCGAGTCTTATTAAAGGTAACTTAAACTAACACCTGCCGAATAACGACAGTGCCTATGTCATGTAAACACTGGAGTTTCTCTTGAAGTGGTTTATTGCAGTGTTTCTGTTGTCTCTAGCATGTCCATGCAGGGTGAGCAATGGAAACACTGCCTTTTCAGAGTAACACCTTTATTGGCCACTAGGGGTGCTTCGTGCAGACCCTGCAGAGCATGGGAGACGCTGAATGTGCCCCATAAAGATGCATTGATTTAATGCATTTCTATAAGGAGATGCTGATTGGCACGGCGCTGCGTTTTGTTGCACATGCGCAATAGTCTTCCAATTAAAAGTACTGAATTGGCTGACATCATCAATACCGATATGTTCAGCCACGGCGAGACTGAGGCAGTGAGGGTATACTCCATTTTCAATTCAATCTGATGGGGCCAGTCATCTAGACAGCACTATAGTGTTAGGAGTAAGTTTGTTTGTATTCCTGACATTATAGTGCGGTACTCCATCCATACACAGACATGGCATCTGGCCCTCATGTGATAAAGGTTACCAACTACTCCTTTAAAGTTTAAAGAATTATTCTGGGGCAACATCCTAACTAAACAGAGAGCAATCATCATGAAAACCAATGGAATAATTCTTCCAATTGTGCTAGTTTCATCTTTGTGCCCCAGAACTGCTCATTATGAATAATCCCTTTCATATATAGAGCTGGGTTCTCTTGCAAGTATGTGCTTATAAGTATGTCATGCGATTCCTGCCTTTACATACAGTAGGGGTTATGTGTAACTAAAAGTTAAACCAAAGCGACGTTACTGCTATTTGCTCCACTTAGAGAATTCTGACCCATGATCCTTATAATCTCGCCTTCAGATTTCCATTTACCACTACTTTGTCCACCCAGTAATTTTCATGTTGCATAATTCACAAGTAGGGTAATGTGCCAAATTCAAAAAAAAGGTTTTTCTCCACACCTTATGAATGAAAAATTAACAATGACATATGTTTGGAAACTTTCCTAAGCGTGGAATAAAAACTATTCAGGCTGTCGGGAAAAATTATAATTTTTATAGACATTCTACTTTTATAATCTTCCGTAATTTAATTAAACTGAGAATAAAGAACACAACCATAGTCTTGAAGAGACCCCGTAAACCCACATCATCCATCACTAATGTTGAGTCACTGCGGAATTTGTTCTATTGCAAAATATTTCTCTCTGTTCTATGCATCTCTAAACCAAGGTTTATATACTGAAATTAAATGCAATGATTTAATTATTTGCTGTGGTTAAAAATCATACACGAGGACTTTCTGGATACTGTAACCTCTCCTCTCCAAAGAACCTAGTAATTAGAATTAAAAGCTGGATAAGTGGGACCATAAGCTTATACTCATTTTTGGGATGTTTCAAATTCAGCAGATGTCGTATCCTTGAGAAACCAATGGGTGCTCCCTATCAAACACACTTTACAAGATGAGTTCCATCTTTTCATGGTCTCGCCAGAGTTTACATGGTGTTTATAGGCTAAGCCTGCCAAATGTACCCCAGAAGTAGACATTGTCTCAGGCATAAAGAATGTGATGTAACTAGGAAGCTTGATTGCACAGTGAATGCAAAGTAATTGAGACAGCAGCATTGGACAATATGGAGTATCCCAATGCAGCTGTGGAGTGCAACACATGGACAAATATTTGGGATGACCAAAAACAAAATCTCCTTTTGGGAGAAAGTGTGTTACAAAAAAGTGCTTATAGTGAAAACAGTGTTTAGCCGCTCTATACACTAATGTGGAATACCCTTTTCTCCACACACAATTATACAAAAAACAGCAAATGGTATACGGAAACCTATACCTTAAGTGGAGCGCTATGAAATTTTGTGGGGTAACTTGCCCCTCGAGATCTTGATCAGACCGTGCACGTCAAATATATATATATATATATATATATATATATATATATTAAAAATGTAACAAATAAAATATGGTGTAGATTGTAATACACTGTGACAATTCAATTATATGGCAGAATGAATCACTTACATTTCAAAGAGCCTATAGAATTGGCTCAGTAAACGGG
This sequence comes from Pelobates fuscus, assembly GCF_036172605.1. Classification (NCBI taxonomy): domain Eukaryota; kingdom Metazoa; phylum Chordata; class Amphibia; order Anura; family Pelobatidae; genus Pelobates; species Pelobates fuscus. The sequence continues at coordinate 164,877,354 of NC_086323.1, read as the reverse complement.
GCTTCAATGCTTTTTAGGGCAGCATCCCACCACTATTCATCATTGATATTCCCTCCAAAAAAATAGAAAAGGTAGAAACATTCAATATGTGGTATAATCAATAAAATACCATCAAATTATAAGAGTAGGTATTGAGCTCACCTTTTCCAGAGCCTTAAGGTCCTGGCTCTGAGGGTAACAGGCTTTGTGCCAATATAGAGGGGATGGCACTTCCACCAAATATTTGGGATGGTCTTCTTCAAACCACAACATTCTTAACAAAAAGTGCATCATTAACTTGACGACCAGCCACAGCACATAAATAAGAAAAACTGGGGTTCCAATTACAATTGTTCACTTCTATGGACCACATTGTAATGCTGGCTTCCACTGTAACACTGCAGATGCCTGATGTCGGAACCCATAGAAAGATTTGCAATGGGCGAATGAACAGATTTTGTCTAATCCTCTACATATCCAAGCCTTTTCAAAGACCTACTATTTTAATCTAGAATTCCCCATTAAGCAGTAGTGATTACATATTTCACAACGTTGGTGTTCAGATGAAGAGATGTTTGTAGGAGGGAGGTAAAGAAGGCGGTCTAGTGATACAACTGCATCACTGGCTTTGTTCCAAAGGGGATGGATCCACCCAAATTACTTGCAGGCTGCCTGTCCATCTTTCAGGCCAGCACCTGCAGAGACCACAGTTTTAGGGATCTCTCTGTTGTGTCCTGATGCCTGCAAATAGTGCCCTGGTGTCCCCAGCAGTCGGGATGGTGGAACAGGACATGAGATTTGCTATTGTCGCACCAAAATCAGGACAAAATCAGGTGGGGAGGCCTGTCAATAGCCCCACCTCCTTTATAAAGCTTTAAAACAAAGCATAAATCTAACTGGAATCCAGTGCTGGGGAAAAGCCGACACCACTAGCTTTCTTGTGAAGTCCAATCATATGCTTCTCATAGCGAAGCCCCAGACTGAATGTGTGGGAAAGCTTTGTACTTTGTATAACGGGTGAGTGGGTCATCAATTGCCCATGTCCACTGACGATTTTCAACTTAAAAAGACTCCAACTGTAGCTGCTCCCATTTATTCATTAATAAAATAATGCAAAAGGAAAAACTAATCAATAATCATTATAAAAAGTTATTTCCATTTTTTTTTTTTTAAAGAGATATACCATATTTACTTTACTTTATTGCAACATCGAATCTAATATGCACCTCAATTTATGAAACCTGGAAGCTGAATAATGTTTTTGCTGGCGAATGTAATGCGCGTTTATACAAGAAGATACTACTACACAACATTGTGATACAATGAACATGTTTATTGCAATATACCATAGTCCAATTTTAGTGTTACATGTTAAGTTTATTCTTTTTAAAGCTCTCTTTTTGAATTCGCCTGTGTGAATTTGCCAGTTTCAATTCGCCAATTTCAATTTGACCAGTTTGAATTTGCCTGTGTTAATTTACCGGAAAATGTCTAATTTTGCCCCAAATGTAAAACGCCATTGAATCTAATGCGCATTAAAATTTTTTGAAACTTTATTTTCCAAAAAAGGTGCGCATTAGATTTGAGTAAATACGGTAATAATGTAATTACGACACACTGTCCTCAGAATTAATATAGCTAATATACCTGATATTGGGTAGCCATTAGACTAGGCAACATTGTAGCCATTTTTGCACTGTTGCACCCTAATAGGCACTTTTTTTGGCATGTCTAAATGTTTCTCCAAATAGTTTTTAATGAACAATATTTGGCCGAGCAGAGCTGTCACATGAATGAGCGTTGGATGTCCAAAACTAAATTTTCATTTCAGGAAAAATTATTTGTCCGAACCATGAAGAATTCTAACATATAATATCATAAATAAATATTTTACTCATGCAATATAATTCTAAAAAAACAAACTGCTCTATTTTGCTGCATTTTTCCCCACACAGTAATCCCTCCGCACTACACTACAAGTGACAATGAATTTCCCTGTATACACTTGCCTTGAATAGCTAACGGTATGTGTAATTATTGCTGAGATGAAGATGAAATGAGGAGAATGATTCTCATTATTTTAAACTAAACTTTGCAAAGAGCACATAGTTCTGTAGCCCAAACCGTTTTTGATTAAAATCAATTCTCCTCTCTCTACTCTTCAGTAGAATTCTGCAAAGCAGCAAGTTGTGCAGTCAAACAGTCCTGAAATGGTTACATACCTCAGATTTCAAAAAGCTACTGTAACCTTCTATGTAATAAAATCCTCTCAAGTAAATGGTTTTAAGGGAGTACATACTAAAGGCATTCATGACTTTGGTCAGATTCAGCAGAGAAACAATTAATCTTGTTCTGTTTCTGCTGATGTTCCTGCCATGAGGGGGTTTCTGGGACAGAGAATGAGGAGGCAGAATCATCTATCTTCTCTCTAAAGATAGATCCAGCAGAAACTTGACCCTATAATGGAGATCATCAGCCTTTCCTCTAACCCAATTTGAACAAAATCTAGAATGTCAGTCATTGTTCAAGATAATAGCAAGTATTCATTTATTAGTTACCGAACGCCAGAGCATCTGTACAGATAACAAGCCGTAGGGAATACTATGCAGGTTTAAAAAAAACTAAAATATTTAAAGATAAAACTGTTACTTGAGTTGTATTTACGTGACATGGTTAAGATCATTCCCAAACCCTTGCATTTTGGAAATGGGGTTGGAGAGATGGGCCTTTTTTTAAATTTTCTTTATTTACACATTATACTAAAAACCCTTTCATCCCCAACTTAGAACACAAGTACTTTTTGTTTCCTTCACATGGAGAGGTATAATAAGAGAAAGAAATGGTTCTTTTGTCGTAAATAAACGTGCTACAAAAACCCACCCTATTTTATTTTTAAATTCTCCACACCCCTCACTTATAAGATTGGAGACATTACTGGTTTCTTATGATGCACACAGGACCTTAGGTACTAGCACTGTGATGGTCTCAATATTAGCAGTAGACACGCTATAAACACTTTTGCATCTTGCACGGGAATTAGTGTGTTTGTTTTTTCTTATTCTTTTTGTGGACAGCCATGTAACACAGTAACAGGAGTTATCACAAATGGTGCAATAGGCATAAGAACAATGAAACTGTGCCACAATGCCATGATTTTATAAAAAGTATAAAATAACAAAAGATAAGCTAGTTTAGTGTCAACATATACTGTTACAATCCAATAAACACAATTGAAAAAGAAAGAATAAAAAAAGCAGAGAGAAAAGAACGCAAGCAGGGGTAAATTAAAAGAGGAAAGACTGTAGAGTAGATGTCGTGGAAGGTTGGAGTGAGCCTTCTCCTGGGGATTAGTGTGTTTTATCTCTTTAGTGATTTGCTAAAATGCTGCTGAATACTCATTAACTGTGTGACACCTGAAAGGATATTTACCTCTGACTTATTCAAAATATAGTTCTGTGTATAAACGATGTACAATTCTTAATGGAACACTCCAAACCCCCAAAACACTGGGACAGCTGGGAGGGGGCTCTTCACACACTTTCAGCATTCGCTCAAAGCAGATGTGAGTCTTCTTAAAGGATAAGTATTGCCAGTGGATTGTGGTGATTTCCCAAGTTTCTCTGAGAAGACCCTTATCTACCGGGTTGAAGTGGGACTGTGGCAAGGAGACTGTCTCTCTATGTGATTAGAGGTAAATATGCTTTTTTTTCAGGAATGGGAGACACATAAATCCAAATCCTTTTTTTATTTTTATTTATTTATTGTTAGTATAAATAATTTTATTCATTTTTTTTAAATATATGTTTAAGGCCGTAAGGCCTGTATTTGTGGGAGGAGTTAAGCGTTCCTATATGAACGCCACTCCCCCCCCTTCCTACCTTGCCGTACGCACGCTGTTCACCTCCGGGCGTGCTCGCCTCCTCTTGTCCGCGAACTTCCGGCTCCCGTCAGAGCTCTTCCGCTCCCATCATTCTTGTGGCTTTTCCCCGCCAGTCGGCACCCTCGTTCGCACTTTCAAACGAACGCCAGGTAATAGGCGAGAATAGCCGCTTACGGGCTATTTCCGCCGTTCGAAAATATTTAAATATACGTATGTATGGACAGTTTGTTTGGTTATGCAGCTTTTTCTGTAGTCTGGGGTAGGCATTAGATTTACAAGGTTTGGTTGGTGGGTCTGCCAGCACAGAGTGCAGATACTCTGCATAGGCTTGGGGTGATGGGAGTTGACACCTTTCACTGTTTTAACCCTGTGACTGCCCTTAACAATTGCAGATCCTGGTAAATTCAATATGTGGGGGAGTGTTAGTAACCCACAAAGGCATTGCGTTTGTAGGTTCTATCCTAGTATCAAGTTTGGTTTCAGTATAGTGCAAATTGTTCAGCTGTGACGCTCAGAGGAGCAAGTACCTCATCTCTCAATTTCAGTACGTACCACTTACTCATTAACTGATGTTCAATAACGTATTTATGAGCAATACCTGGGGTTTTATTAATAGCCATGTTGGACTTGGAGTGGAGATGTGCAGAGGAGAGTTGGTTGTAGATAGTCTTGTGCAAATAATGTTTGGGGGATTTAATTGTTATTCGTTTATTCTAAGGTTAATCAATTTCCATCACTACCTGGTGTAACGTTTCCCTGGGTGACAATAACGTTTGTCAACCTAGTTAATTCATACAATTACTACACTTTGGGCTTATCAATGTAGTTAACTGCTGGATATAAGGTATTGCTTCCTGTCAACCATTAGGACAGTTTACTGTAATATGGTGCCCTCCTTTCATTCATTTACTACAACTCGGTTGTTACTCCATTATTTTATAATTTACATATGGGGTCGTTAACATACAAGTTTGTTACTCGCCTTGCCTCGTCAGGCCACGGCGTCACTCGACTACTCATCATACGTTATAATCAACGCAATATCTCGCTACTACCAATTTAGGGTGGTCCCCTTATAGGGGTGTTTTAGCTACGTTCCTTAGTCTCTTTTGCATGCACAGGACCTTTGGTTATAATTCTATATGTACTGTCACGGAATTCACAATAGATATTCCCTACTGTCTTCTACTCGTATAACCAACTGCATTGCTTTTCTACATGTTCAGCAAATTTGATTCCGTTTAGAGGCCATCTAGCCTGTTGGGTGTCCTTTTTTTTTTAACTGCGCCTTGATTTCAGGTTCAGGACAGCATTCTATCGCCAATCGATTACTGGCTCATTTTGTCTCCAGGTTTATTCAGGTACATATACGTTTCGTTATTTAGTTTACTACCTTATCAAAGTCACGCCTTAACACGATGGGGTAAAGGGTTACGGGGGCTTGATTTCCCGCCTTGCCTCATCAGGCCACGGCACTACTCGATGACTCATCATACGTTTCTTCTAACTCGCTATCTATGGACAATCACCCTGGTCCATACAGCCTCGCTCTTTTCACCTCCCTCTCCCCGTCTGTTACTATCACATTTTTTCTTGGCACAATGCCTTTCCGGTTATATAGTTGCCATCCTGTGTTTCTTCAGTACTCTCTGGGGCTGTGGTTACTACGCTATTCTCCACATCTGACATCTACTCTGTATTGTTCATGCTTTTCTGTCTTCTATCCTACGTCTACAGTTCCTCCTCGTCTTTTCTTTTCTCTCCCTGTAATTCGTACCTCACGGGTCATGTCAACCTCGACTCGGTTGCTACGTACATTACGTTCCACCCTCATCAAGCCCCCGTCTAGGGCTAGAGAACTGGCTGTTTAGGGTAAGATTGCTGGCCTTAGTTGCAGTACGTATCTAGTCCCGCGAGGCCAACTCCCCAATCTCTACGCTGAGATTTTTCCCTCGGCCCAAATCATAGTTAGAGCCTCGCATCAGCCCACCTATCGGGTTCATAGCTAGGGCCTCACCTGACACGGCCACACATTTTGGGATCTTTTACTGTCACCGAGAGGCCAACACCCCGCCACCACGCTTGTGGCACGTGCCCCACACCCAATTCATAGGTAGTGCCTCTCGCCTGCCGCTTGGCAACTAGCAGGGCCTCTCCTGTCATGGGGTAGAGAGTTTTTCGCTTCGGCACTAGTTAGCCAGCCAGTTCTATGCTTATTCTACTGTTTGGTTATTAATCAATGCTTTGCTGTTGTGATGTTCTTTTTCAGTATGTCCCAAGAAGGTGATATGGGAGACGAACCATTCCTCCCTAGTACAACCGCTGAATCGATCCTAGAAGATTCCGGGTCAGGGACCAGCCCACAAGGAGAACTCTCGGCCGTAATAGAAAGTCTGAATACCATTCTAAACACTCTTCAGTCCCTCAATGATAGATTATCCGCCTTGGAGAACGCCAGCCCGGCGCATACTGGCGCTCCACTCACGCTCGCTCCAGCCACCCCGCAGAGGTGGCCCCCCACAGCACCTTTCACCCCTCCTCACGGTCTGGGTTCTCACCCGCTTATTTGACTCTGGCATTTGTAGTACTGCCAACTGTGGGTTACTTCATGTATGTGCCTTTTGCCTCGGGGCTCATGGTAAGACCGTCTGCCCGTATATGTTGAAAAAATATTCATGAGGTCTGAGCTTTAAAGTTCCATGGCTGTCAAGTCTGTCCTGCACTTGGTGGTTAGTCTCACGGGTGCTACACTAGGTGGGGGTCACTCTCAGAGTGCGCTCTAGTTGTTCCCATCTCCTCAACTAATCACTTGTTATCTAATGTGGAACACCAGGATACTAATAAAGACTGTCTCAGCTTTGTTCTGTCTGCTCCGCTTTCTGTCGCATCCTCTGCCTTGCATATCATTACCCAGTTCTCTCCTTACTATATCTCTAAGGATTGTAGTTATGTTGCGGGCAGGTGTAACCACTTGGCCTAGCAGGACGGACATCGCCAACTCCTCACGTTACCACTCGTCCCTACAACTATTGGTTGAGGTTGCCGATTAAGTAACGCTCAGTCTTCCCACCTAAAGCAACGTCGGCATTAGGAAAGTACTGATAGGGGCAGCAGCATCTACGGTCAGGACCCTGATCATGCAGGCCAGTTGTAGGTTAGGCCGACTGCATAGCGGTCTGCACCATATTCTACACTTTCGTTTGTCCTCAGTCCTTAGGGATACATGGTTCGCAGACCGTTCAACGGAGCTAGTGTTAGAAGGTCCTTCGGCATGACATTCCTGTTCAGGTGGGGGCAGTATTTTGTGCTCTAGTTAAGAGTTCATCCCGCCTGGTTCCGACCTACTCCCAAAGTGTACAGTGGAACCACTATCCAGGGTGGCGCATCCCCACAGCTTTTGGGGATTCCCGTCCCTGATTCACTTGTCCTTGTACCTCTCCCATCTGACAACACCCGATTCGCCGGTTACTTTACGCACTTCATAGCCGCATTTATACATCCTCGTTCAGTCGCCCAGCTACTGGGACTCGACGACAACTATCACCGTTAGCGTTGTTCTAGTGCACCTAAGTTTACGTTCAACTGGAACATGACATTCTTCCATGACTCAGTGACGGCACAACGTGCACAGACATGCCGTTCAATTGTAGTCTATTCTACCATTTTGCCACTTTTTTTTTTTTTCTCAGCTTCATACAGAACTATCGCACCATACCAATATGACCTACAATAACACCTTATGACAAGCCTTCCAAACCGTCTTCTTGAATGCCCTATATAAATATTAAGGAATAGGTAGTTGGGGCATCACCCTACTATAACATACATCCGCAGTTGAGAATCCCGGGCAGTATCAGACTCCCTAACAGTATCCATAACACATAAACCTAGTGTCAAACCTCGGGGCCTTCAACCTTCCAAAGGTTCTGGTCGCCTCACAACCAGGTCTTAAATCTATGTGCCCGCAACCGTACAAGGGTTCCAGATCCCTACAACTCCATGATCACAACTAATCAGGCTGGCAAGTCATGTCTCCTCAAGGAGGATTAAGAAGGTACAAACACTATGTCATGTCACGCCAACATTCAAACCAGGCAATCATGACACTTGACATATAAATCACTCCCTAACCACTTCTAACACGGTTTATGTTCATAGTCCTGGCTTTAGAGTAGGGGGTGGGCCACCGACTCCTATTTTAGCACATCCTTTCATAAGCACGATACCCAGTAGCAGTATGCCGGTACACATAATTAGAGTCACTAAAAGGCAGCTACATTTTACAGGATCATTCCTAACGAATAAGAAGTAAGGCAACGGATTTACAGGATAATTATAGTGCTATAAGTGGGTTTTCTTGCATTCCTTTTTGCCCTCTTTTACAGGCCTACCCCCTACGTCGGTTCCGGCACACCACACCGACTTAAACCCCATCACAAGGTTTTCACTATTTAATATTAGCCGACCACAAGTTTAAGGCCGTAAGGCCTGTATTTGTGGGAGGAGTTAAGCGTTCCTATATGAGTGGGTGGGTGGGGGGATATAAAGATGCTCAGGGGTATGTTTACAGATATTTATATATTTACTATGCGCTCAGACTTGTTGTATATTTATTAACCAATCTTGCCACAAAGCCTGCCTTTTTGGAGCATTCAAAAACGGGATGCTTAAATCTCTTTCCATCCTTATCTGTATAAGCAATTGAGCTTTAATTAGCTCCCATGATAATTCTTGTGTTTTTTTTTCCAATTACGTGCGAGTATAATCTTATATGCAATAAAACAATGAATTATAAAACTCTATTTTTTCGTGAGATATTTGGCCAATGCATATGCAGCAATGTGACTTCCGGTTTCCTGTCTAAAAGTATCTTTGTCTTATCCCAAATATATTTGAAGATTAGATCTAATGCTTTCTGAATATATGGACAACTCCACCATATATGGAGGTAGGTACCATCTTTGAGGCCACAACGCCAGCACAAAGCCGAAACATTCTGATACATCTATGCTATTCTATTTAGGACCAGGTACCACCTGTTTATAACTTTGTAGTGGGTTTCCACTAAGTTCAAGCATTGTACTTGTTCGCGCATAATACTGATAGCTTTACACCATTCTCGATGATCTAAGAGACAGTTCAAATCTTTTTCCATTACTTTATTTTGGGGTAGGCAGACTGAATGATTTGTAGTTCTGACTACTTCTTTTGCTTTTTTTTTTTTTTTTTAAAGAAATACTCCAGCATTATTATGCTATAAAGTTCTACAGGGTCCTCTATGAGAAATTGTGTAAAACTGTCAAACTCATTAGTTCTATTAAATGCTTTTTTAAAATTCATAAAAAATTAATGAAGCTATCTGGTTAATAATAACCACCTGTAGGCTGACATTAGCTTGCCAATACGTTCTATTCATTCTTATGTGACAGCTTAATTACATATACCATAAACCTTTGCTGCATAGAGTTTGAGGGATTATGTTCAACATTCCCAATGTAAACAATGGGAGGAACAGGATTGGCTGAAAGAACAGCCATCTCTTGGTTTGTACAGATGCTGGAGTTACTAGCAAATGAGGGGCATTCAAACTTTTTTTTTTTTTTTTTTTTACTTTTACATTTTTACGCTCAATATTTCCTACCAGTGGCCTTTATTCATGTTATAAATCTGGAGTATTGCCTGATTTCAATTCTTAGACAATAGCTGGAGCAGCAGGACACTAGGATGTAAATCAAAGGACTGTCAGTGGGATGCTGTACTGAAAAAAACATAAAAATAAAAAAATCAACCTCTTGTTAAAGTACACATAAACAAGTATGTCACTAGATATGTGCGTATGAGGGAACATGATAAAAAAAAAAAAATAATCATGATAAAAAATATAAATAAATTCACATGAGCCCCATTACTAATGTAATCCTTATTAAAATATCACTAGTATTGGAGAGAACTATTGTGTTACTTTACAGATTTTGCATTCACAATAAACATGCTGGTATTTTGTGCTATTACAAGGGCCACAAACATCATCCGTAGTGATATATATTTATATAAATCCTGAAAGTCTACTCTGTGTCCTTGGCTCACATAAAACCAGCTAAACAGATTCGGAGATCTTATCTTTACAATGTATCTCTGAATGAGAGTTATAAATACCTTTCTTATCTAAAAAGATGTTAACGAGATGATCACAATTCTTTGCTTGACCAAAAGGCACACAGCAATAGTTACCTTAATAAAATGGGGGGGGGGGGGGGGGAGGTCAACTCAGGGGCTAGATAATAGAGTATTGCTCCATCTTGTAATACCTCTTTTTTTTATTAGATAAACAATGTTCTGGAACAAGCTTTCAAAAGTTGGGAGATTCTCTCTTTATCATGTCTAATGTTTTATACTTTATAAAGTGAGGACATCTGGAAAGCTTACTACAAAATTTAGTTTTGTTTTTTTCATAAAGTTATTGCAATAAAATCATTCAAAATGCATCACTGCACCCCCAAACCTGTATTCTCCCATCCAGCCAAAAAAACAAACATTATTTATCTCCATCTTCTTAAAATCATCATTAATTACCAAATTAGTTCAACAATTGCCAAATGGCAACCCTCATATTTCTAGTAATTCAAATGAAGTTTCTCTTCCCTTAGAGTGTAAGCTCACAGGCCCTCTAAGATTGAAATTTGTATAAAAACACAATACATGGGGGGGGCAGAGCCAGCGCCTGACCGAGCAAGTCACAGCTTGCAACAGCTCCGACAACGAGACCCGCTAAAACTCACATCTCGGCACTAAAAGCAGATTCCGGGACCAAATATTCAGACCCCCGGATCCCCTACGCTCTGGGGAAAAAGGCCAAGAAAAGCCGGGCTGATCCTAACTACTGATCTCAGGATATTGGCAATTATCTGCGCCCAGCACAGCGACAGGAGCCCGCCAAGATGGCACCGTGTGAGGCCTATGCCACGCATTCCTCGGACGAGGATAGCATACCTGATTCTGCTTACACTCCCGGCAAGGCACAAGTCAAAGTCCCACAGCTGCACGACCTAGGAGATGCGGCACCTGCTACAAAGGCGGACATAAAGGCACTGATGCTTAATATTAAAGCAATGTTTGATGCAGACATGGCGCAAGTCCAAAGTGAAATTTCCACGCTATCTAACCGCGTGGTCTTGGCTGAAGAGTCCCTTAAGAGCACCAGGGTGGCACAGTCTGCCACGGATGCAACGCTGGGATCCCTACAAAAGCAGTGCGCAACACTGACGGCCCAAATGGCCAGCATGGAGGACAAGACGAAGGCCAGAAACCTGCGAATCAGGGGGGGTGCCCGAATCAGTTACCAACGTGGAACTGCCACACTACTGCAGGAGGCTTATAGCTACGCTGTTGGTCCCGAAGCAGGCCAAGCAAGTAGGACTAGACTCCTGCTTCCGTCTACCTAAAGCGGCTAAGGCTCCCCAGGAAGCACCACGGGACGTTCTATTCAAATTTGTCCGAGACTCAGACCGAGGGGCCCTGATGGGCGCCACTAAAGGCTCCCCAACGGTAACCTTTGAAGGAGATACCCTAACGTTTTACAGGGACCTCTCCAGACAGACCCTCACATGGCGCAGATCCCTTTGTCAGGTTACCCTACAGCTGCGGGAGAATTCCATCCCTTATAAATGGGGTATAAACCGTCTCACAACGGAACGAGCCGGTAAGACATTTTCTTTGTCCCATATCTCCGAAGCGACCAACTTCCTCCAAGCGCTTGGACTTTCGCTGCCAGCGGTACCTACGAGCACCCGCCCGTTATGAAACGTGGAAGATATAACACCGTTTGCGCCTAGAGAACCGGTACCGAACGCAACAAGCTCCCTGACCTGAGCACAACGCCCAGCAGACTTTTACCCACTATCGACCTACACAGGTCGTCTATGCAGGACTGTGTGCTGGACTCTCCGCACAGGCTTACATACCTATTGCATAGCTGCGGTTTTGTTTTATGTTTTAAGTTTGTTTTATGTTTTAAGTTTATTCCTTTATCGAAAAAATGTGTTTAGCTCAAGATTGCACCATAGATCCAACATTACTTCCAATCTAAAGCTATTATTCACAGTTTTAGTTCTCAATAAATGATAACTGGCTCCGAGAGCGGACAAGGGATTCTGTTTAAGATGACTCCCCCCCACCCCCCTACTGAGCTGTTTAAGCGGCCATTGGCCACATACCCGAGCTTCCCCAAATCTAACTCTGAGAGCCCACATAAGCCATCAGCCCCATCATCCATAAACAGGGCCTACCCAGCCAGCTCCATCCACCCTCCTAACACGCGACACTCCAATTAAGGGCTAGGCAAGAGGAGTAACCTATTTGACTCTTTATATAAAAACGGGTGGATTCAGCGAATGTGTAATTGTTGCCAGTAGTAATTTTCTTCTATGTATCTCATATGTGTTGTACAACATGAAAACATATTGCACTCGATGTAAAGCAATATCATATTTTGCATACCCACAAAAATAAAGAATTCAAAAAAACAAAACAAAAAAAAAAACACAATACATGTTATAGTCACCACAACAGTTTATTGTAGTTGTTCTAGTGATATAGTCAGTCCCTGCAGGCTTTTTGTTGTAAACACTAACTTTTCAGAGAAAATGCAGTGTTTACATTGCTTCCTACGAATACCTATAGTGGTCACTCCTCAGATGCTCACTAGAGGTGCTTCCTCGGTCAGTGCTGTACAGAGTGCAGCACTGATGTTCAGCGTCTCCATGCTGAACTTTCCCCATAGAGATGCATAATTTCAATGCATCTATATGAGGAGATGCTGATTGGATAGGGTGGTGTTTGGCTCAGCCCCCTCCCTTGGCTGAGATAATTAGAATTGATCATCTCAGTCAATCCAATGTTTTCCTATGGGAAAGCATTGTGATAGGCTAAAATAATCAATTCTGATGATGTCAGCCAAGGAGGCAGATCAGGGGTGGGGCCAGGCCAGCTCCGGCAGGCCAGCATTGCTCTGAATCTAAGGTAAGATTTTACTATATTTAAGGGGGGCAAGGGGAGGTCCAAGGGGGCTAAATCGTGGTTTTAACACAATAGGGTCAGGGATAGACATTGGTGTTCCTGACCTTATAATGTTCCTTTAGATTTTAGCCACAGGATTGTTTCTCTACTTCATATTGTACCAGTATGTCTAATTTTATTCCTCTGGCTGTAATAAAATGTTCGAGTATTTGTAATATTTTGTAAAGAATGGATATGAGTGCTGCATAAAAACTCTTAAATAAAAACCATATTAGTTTACCATGGAGGCTATATTTTTTATGAACGCATGGGGTTAAATGGGAATTGTTTGCCATGGAAAGATACAGGATTACACAGTCTGGATCTGTTAATCTCTACAGCACATTTTTGGCATTTTCCTAAAAACAGTATATACTGTTTTATAGTATGTCAGCTAAGGCCCAGTCTATCCCAGTGGACTGACCTCAAGGTTTAAAATGGAAAATATTTCTCTCTGAAGCCCTAACAGTCAGCAACAACATAACAAAGGCTGATAAATTTCTATAGCGGAGGATATCTCCTTATAATGAGGCATGACTAAAAAAAAAAAAAATCAAAGTAAATTCACCTGAGGTGGAAACATATCAGTTGTAAAGTCTCAGGGACAATAGATGATCTGATGGCGTATTCCATATAAATATCAGATATCCCTCAGCAGATGTTCACAGAGCAGATTCCCACACCTGCCTGCAACACCTGAGCCCTCCTGCAGCTGGCGCACATTACACACAAGTCCCTCTTTGCTTGAATTTACTGGACAACAAGTGATCACATTTTATGACCTCCGTGCCTCAGGTTTATGCTTTACAGATGAGGCTGAATTTAAAATAAAGGCAGATTTTTCCACTTACGTTCTAGAGCTGTGATTGTCATGTCCATGGCTGTTCGCAGACATCGGCATGACCACGTTGTCACTGTTTACACATGGAAAGCACAACTTTTAGCGAATTGAGAGTTTCAGTCTATAAGAGGGCACCACAACATCTGTGGTCGCATTGCCAGACTCAAGCAAGGAGGATTGAAAGGAGGGCTGCAGGTAGAACTTAGCCTTGGTGTTGGAACAAGGTCCAAGCTATATTCTTTTTTTTTTTTTTTTTTTGCTGGAGTAACCCTTTAATATTGTATTAAAAAACTGATTACATTAGGTGTCACATTATCTTACAATTGTCCTATAAACTCTTAATTTAGGGAAGCTTCCAGAAAATGTTGCCACAATCAAGTTGTTAAGAGACAGTTTATTACCCACTTTGGATTTTGGTCCCATTATTTGAATGAGATTGCTGTCACAAAATGTATTCATTGTCATTGTCTGTTGCTGTTTATTTATTCTGTTCTGTTAAATTTGCCAGTGGCATTTGGGACAAACAATTCATCATGTATACTAATAAGGTACTTAGAACATCAAACAAGAATAGTAGGCCTTGAGCTACAAAGGACGTCAACTTTTTTCGAGGTCCATTACAGACTGGTACGGAAAGATCCATCTGTTCAGTCCCTTCCTTTTGGGTATGTTAGACTACTAGCAGACTGTTTTGTGGGCCTGTATTTTAATGACTACACAAAAACAAAACATGAACATAAAAACCCTCATAACTATAAGATTTGTATTCACCCTTTCAGTTGGCTCAACCATTGCAACTCGTCATCTTGCTGACTACTGCCGACTACCATATTGGTAGGCCAGAATTGGTTTAGGAAGAATCAAGGCAAGACCAAAGTCCTGTATGTAGACTTAGGAAGTTGGCAGTGTTGCAGTACTTGATATATATCTTCATTAAATCATTTTGACCAATTTCTGTCACATGGTGCACAACCTTGGAGTTCTTTATGATATCTTAAAAATACTCTAATAATCTCTCGTTCCAAGCATACACATCTAATTTGATGCCAACTTTTGTCAATGAAGGCATAAACCCTGGATTATACTTCAGCTCTACTACTTGTGCCCTGTATTGTTAGACTGTCACTCCTGGCTACCTACTGTCTATATATTACAACAGTTACTAGGATCCAGCAAGACAATGTGATTCGTGTATTGGTGACTCACCAGCTCCCAGCAATGGGAAATGCTGCATTTTACTGGGTGGGTGGTTGGCAGGCGCACACAATAAACTTCTTCTCTAAAAATAAAAAAAAGTGTTGCTTCTAATTTGCTACACATTTTTTGTTGGCGAAGTGCTAGTAATCACATCTACACCAACCACACCACAAACATAACCGATATAAACACAAACAGTACAGTTTTGCTTAAACATAACCAAAAACTCATCCAGAATTCTGAGTAAAGAGGAACATGAAATTTAAACCATGCAGTGTGATTTATAGCTCCATTGTTACCAATTAAATTCATGTCATCACTACAGTTCATGATTAGAATATAATTGTAACTTCATTTAATAGCAATGTAACATTCTCCGGTGGGAAATTAAGCTATTGTATAAAGCAATGTTGAGTTGCTATTCTCCGAGGGACACAAGATATGTTCTCGAAACATCTTTGCATTTTAACACTATGAGTGCAATACGGGTATAAAATATTCTGATCTGAAATAGCCAGCATGTCTTTAGACCCCACAGAGTTAATATTAATAAGAAGTTTCATTCCTGGCAATTTTAAGCCATTTCTGAACCTTAATCTCAGATTTCCTAAATATTTACAAAGCTCTTAAAAGCAAGCGGCATTGTATTCAATAAGAATGTATCATGCAGATGTATGTTTGATTAAACTGTGACTCACACGACATGTGGGCTGAGCAGTATGGCAATATATCTTACAACAAAGGTGCCAGTAAAATGGTATCACGTAAGACCAAATAAACATCATTGCAGTTGCTGGTACCTCAACTGGAAATGGTGGAATCTCAGTCTCTGTGTATAACAACTTGTAGAGTTTTGTTTTTTTGTTTGCCTATCCTGTTTCTTTGTAACTATGGAAAATTAATTTACAACATAGAAACGTTATTTACTTATATCCATGCAAAGGGAAAGGGGAGATAGTAAGCCATCCTTGTTTTCTATTCTGATCTGGGCGTACACCCAGTTTGGCAAGAAAGGAAGGCATGTTGTATTCAGAATTTAAGAAAGTTTGTTGACCATTCTTAGATTGTATCATTCAAAATGGGAAGGCACAGCGTCTGAAGCAAGTCTGTGATGAGGAAAAAGTATCTTCTGTGTTGGAGCACGCAAGGTTTATCCCATAAACCCCACATGGCTTACTTTAGACTTTCTGCTTTATAATCTTGATACATCAGAAAGTCTAAAGAAAAAAGCTGCAGAATTCCTCTCCTCCCCCCGCCCTCCCCCGCCCCCCCCAAAAAAATAATCCAAAGCAGGTTAATGACATTTGTGAATAATGATTTACTGAGCTGAATATAAAAGAATGGAACTTCCATATACTTTATATCACTACATTCAGTATCAGACAGGACTTCAGGTTCTCATGATACAAGTTTCATTTTGATGGCAGATGGTTCACATGGGGAATGGTCTTGGTGGTGAAATAGCTATAAATATACAAATCTGCATCACAGTGATTTTTTTTGTTTGTTTATTTGTTTAATCTGTCTTTGATAAGGTCACTTTCAACAAAATGTACCAGATTGGCATTTAGATGATCTCAGATGTCTAGACTTAACTTGCTCATTTCTTGGATGTTAGAGGTTTTTATGCAGTAAACAAATTATTGGTTGCCATCTAATGCTGGGTCTTTTTCTGCACCACACCTGTTTTTGTTTATGCTTTTAGGAGTATGGCAAACAAACTATTATGTAACAGCTAAAAAGAACAGACAGGGGTGCATCTGGTATTTATTAGGTGTTCTTGTAGAGTTTATTGTGCTCCACAATGTGTCATATGCACACATCAAGAAGTTTATTGCAAATTTAAAGCAAAGAACAAATCTTATGGTTTAAGGCTAGGAAATACACCCACACCTTTGTTAATAGGACCCCCTGGCACAGACAGATATTGGGATAAGTGCTTATTTTTCTGAAACTAGGGAGTACAATATCAGGGTTAACAAGGGGTCAGATAGTCAGAAAAAATAAGGACCCATTGAGACAAAATGAGGGTATGCATGTAATATAGAAATAACATAATTGTTATCATGTACAATTTTAGTTTTTTCCTAGGATCAACCATTTGGAACTGAAACTACCTCAAAGCACCAGTGCTTAACTAACAGGGGTCCTAAAGTAGAGAGCATGGATGCAAGTTCACACAAGGCTGCAGCTTCATGATCTGGGCGTACACCCAGTTTGGCAAGAAGGAAGGCATGTTGTCTTTAGAGTTTATGAACGTTTGTTGACCATTTTTAGATTGTTTCATTCAAAATGGGAAGGGACAGTGTCTGAAGCAAGTCTGTGATCAGGAAAAAGTCTCTTCTGTGTTGGAGCACGCAAGGAGATGCATCTGAAAAAACAGTCTAAGGCCTTGGCATTTTATTTAAACAGTTGGTAACTTCTTCAGGACTGTGGTTGTTAGAGATTGGTTTAGGCCAAAAGCGGGAAAAAATTTGTGGGGCCCTTGGGAACCCAGGTGTCAAACAGTTCAGTTCAACTCTTAACCAAAGGTTAGTGCCAAGTGAGTTCTAGCACAATGAACACTATGACACAGGGTTATGGTGTTTAGAATGCACATTTAAGGCTCAAAAGATCCAATCAAGGTGCATATCAGGGACACTTGGGAGAAAAGCCTTCATATCTCCTTCAAAATAGCAACACAAATCATTCACCATCTCTAGCACCAATTATGTGTTTAAAGTATACCCTTCATGTTCACTATCTTCTTCTAGATCAGCAATTTGTATTTTTTCCGGTCCACCATTTTTTCTTCCACATGTGTCTGCTTTTCTGCCAAGGTTTTTGAGAGTAATATAAGCACTAAAACCATATTCATGGCAACAGCCAGTTCCTTATGAAAACATTCCTGGGATAAATGTATGTTGACCTGTAGAAGAGGAGAATGAGGTCTTCAATAGCTCCTTTAGGAGCACCAGGGCAATGGCTTTCAATTTCTGATCTATTTTAAGTCATGGCCCTATAGTGGGAGGTGTCAAGAATCCAAGGTGTGGCCCTGGCTAAGTATTTGGTTGTTTTGTTTGATTTCCATGGAATATCGGTTGTAGAAATGCTTGGGTCCAGGAAGGATTCAACTGCATGGCTGTAAAGCACTCAAGTTAGGTGAAATTGGCCAGACTCATCGTTGATGGTCTTAATTGTATTTATACCCCCCCCCCCCCTATAAACCAAAAATATAAGAAATAATTTCCATTATTGACCCACATACAGTTTTAAAACCATTTAGTACACCATACTCCTAAAAGTACATGCCAATATGCACACCAATACCTAATCCAATTGATTTATTCTCTATTTCAAAGCTACAGAATAATAATGCAGGTGGTTGGCATGCATCCATATAAAAATATTTGCCTTCCTAACACGGTTTCCATTTATATTTGAGTTTATTAAAATAATATTTGAGATTACAAATACATTTTGATGTAAAACTATTTCAGGAATGTATTATGTCCACAGGGTATGTTTAAACTAGTGATATTTTAAGGGAAGAATTGCCACTGCCAGATTGATGCTCTCATACAATATGCCAACAAATGATTGCCACTTTCATTGCTGGGATTCTTTAAAAGGGAACAACTACTCTATCTAGCACATGGAAATCTAACCTGGCCACAACCTCTCATAAAAGCTGTTCTGTAACTCCGTGTCTAAGTAACTGTACAAAGCACCAATTAAGTAAGTGGCAGTAATGCCAACTGTAAAACTGCAAAGACTTGTACTTGCCTAACATTGAGCATGTTAACCCTCTATTAACACTATTAACCCTCTAAATGGGTATCCCACGATTTCCATGTGCAGCACCTACTGGTATAACTTTACGCTTAAGTCCTCTCTGCCGGGGAACTAAGCCACCACTGCCGGGTCAAAGATGTAGAATCACCAAATCCCTATAGCTTTACTACATGTGTTAAAAATCCAAATCTATGAGTAATTAGTTGGGATATTTTATAATAATATAATATGGACTTTGCCCATATTATATTCCAACAGAATACATTCTATGTGTCATTCCTTTTTGTTCAGGAACCAAAGTCTCTAGGTAGGTATTTAACTTGAAATACAGTGGAACCTCGGAACTCGAACTGCCTCTTACACAAACAATTCAGTAGTCGAACAAAACATTCAAGAAAAAAATGGTACACAAACGATTCTCGGTACCCGAACAAATCATGCCAAAGACATGTTTCATTATAAAGCTATGTCTCACTTTACACACACTTTAAATGCCAGAAGAACAGCTACCTATCCCAATCCAACCAATAATATCTCTTTCCTTTCCAGTTACGCCATTAACTCTCATCATTACAGGTAAAGTGACGTTACATTTTCTTTTCATTTACTGTACATTGTGTTTATTATTATTTTTTTTCTATATGATTTTATGCATGTAAGGCATTATTAAACTTTAAAATCTGTGTTAAAATGCTGCAATTTTGGGGGTCTGCAACAAATTAATCAAATGTGCATTAATATGGGAAATGTTGATTCAGTTCTCTAACAAATCAGAACTCTAACAGCCTTCTGTAACGGATTAAGTTCGACTTCCAAGGTTCCACTGTATAAAGATGGCTAAACATGAAGGATACTTGAATACTTCTCATACCTCCAAGGAAATAATTACTTCGTGTTACTATTACCCATTTAATTCGAACTCATTTTGTGGAATTCAAGAAAATGAAAACATAATGGGAATGGAAACTGCAAAGGTACTAGAGAGAAATCAGCAGGAACATTAACCACTAAACTATCTGCAAGTACCTACGTTTTAGTTTTAGAAGCAGCACGTCAAAGGACCTTCCTTGGTCTAAGTGGAAATTAAATATCTTCTATTATTGCAAAGCAGTGAAGTATGCCTTGTTTATTGGGCTGTTTTACTGATTTACTATTGTTTATGTGTTGACTCCTGCTGTGATGTAAAGGTTAGTTATACTTCATAAAGGGCTGTGCTTTGCTTCACGCCCATATTTTATCTTCCATATGCATGTTTATACTGGGATATACACACACAAGTGGGGAGTCTGGGGAGAAATCGCAGCACTAAAAACATTCATCATCATAAAAATGTGACATCTTCGTTTACTGCATGTATTATTTCTGTTCTTGTGTTAGTAAAAAAATGACAGGGGATAAAAAAAAAGAAAAGAAAAGGAAAGCTATAATGTCTACAATACGTACTATGATGGGTTTGAAGTGCTAAAGAAAAGTGCATTCATATATTATATTTTATCAATTCTCTATATAAGCTCTACATCTGCATTATATAATTGGATTTGCAATGGTTCAACTGTTGGGGATCCACTCTTCGGCCATTCGTGGTCTACATAGAATTAGATCAATGATGAATGGTTAATTTTAGAGATGATTATACAGAAATAATTTGCTTTAGAGCACTTTGCTAGTACAGAGTTTTTAAATTATAGTCAGGTGATCAATTTTCACAATTTTAAGGGTAGTAATAGGGTGGTAGTGTATGTTTTTTTTTTTTAGTCTAACGCACTTACTATACATGTGTGGACATGTTAAAGGCTTTTATATGCACTTGCAAGTAAAAAACAGAACACACTGTGATTTATTTTACAGATATATTCGATTTATAGCAGTGTCCGGGAACCTAACATATTAGTGAGTATGCTTGTATGCCTGGCAAAATCCAAGTCAATATGCTTCTTAATATGAGATATTATATCATAGCTGCTTGAATATTGTGTTTTACAAATACAATTTAACTCAGTTTTACAAAACATTAAACATTACTACTTTTATTTTTTCATTTCTACATCTAAATTACATCTCAGCAGTGGCAGAACTATCATTAGTAGAGCAGGTGCGGCTGCACCAGGGCACGCAAGGTCATGGGCCCATCTAATGCACTTGGGGCCACCCGATGGCCATCTTTGATCAGGGGCCGTTCAGGTACCAACGCCCCCTAACAGCACGCCTGGGCCCGCTGGTCTGAATACAAGTCACTTCCTCCCAGCTTCGCGCGAGAGAGAGTGGATGACCATAAGGAGGGAAAGCAAGACTCCAAACACACTCAGACCGTTGCCACCAAACTGCTGGGTATAGAAGCATGGGGCATGGCTAAAAATATGTAATGTGAACTTTGTGTGTATGTGTTATGTGTGTCAGTGTTTGTGTATGTATCTGCTTGTGTCAGTGTGTATGTGCAGGGCACTATGTGCATCCATTCCAGCAATCAAACGTCAACTCTATTTACAAACTCAAAAACGAAACACAAGTACACCACTGCAAATAGCGACAGTACATACAAACAAGCAAATACATTACAATGCCAACACTACACATAAATACATATATATATATTCAAACACACAAAACATGCTTACATTCAAACACAAACACTGCTCACAAATACAGCTCTGTAAGGATGGGCACACGGTATATCCCCAGCTAGAAAAGCATTGTGGGAGTTGTACAACAGATGGGGTCTTAGATTTTGGCCATGCTTGAGCTAGAGGGGGACTCAAAAAAGTCTTGCCCCAGGGCCCTCTCTACATTAGTTCCACCACTGTATCTCAGCTTTCAGTTTGGGCTTGACTTTCACTTTGTCTAAACTGAAACAGAGTTTTGTGTAGTATATTAAACATTAAAGACAATAGTGTAGTATATGTATTTGTGAACAATGTAAACCTGGTTTGATAAGAGCGTCAAATGTTTAATGCTCATCTGTAAACTTTCCAAAAAAAACTTTATTGGTACTTACAAAACAGACATATAGCAGGGGTAGTAAGCCAGAGAGCAGAAAAGCCTTACGCAGTTTGGACTGGCAGTTCTGTTTCAGGTGATATAAAGTTCCTTAGGCATAGGCTCTCTGGCTATTTTCTCTTACTATTTTGTGAAAATCAATAAAGTGTTCTGGAAATATTACCACTGAGTGAGTTCCATGTTATTTGGAGCCTATCTCATTATTTACATTTGGGTTCAGGAGTGGGGCTTCCTCCCAGTCAGTAATAGTGTGCCTCTCTGTTTTATTTTATAATTTTTCTTGGGTCATTGTAACCCGGTACCTGTTTGCCCTTAGTACGTAAAAGGTAAGGTTATAGCCCTCACATACCGGTTACTGTAATGTAGTAACATGCAATATGACTTACATTTGAGATAGCTTTTTATGATGCGCTGAATATTAAAACTGTGCATTTTGTTTATACACTGAATTATTTATGTACTATGCATACATTTCTACTCATGTTAGCAGAATCCTTATCAAATAACACATGTTGCAGGTAGTCTTTTTAAGCCCAGAGCCTGTCAGATTGTCACGCACATAGTTGTATTTTAAATCTGGAACTGTTTAGTTAAGAAAAATGAAATATAATTGAAAGGCATAATAGAGGTACTAGAGGTAGACTCTTCACATTTCATTTTTTGCTGGCATTAAAAACATGAAATTATGTTGATATATTCTAAAATTAACTGCTGCCTTGCAGTGCTGAATTAGGCATCTATTAACCCTGTAAATCAACAAGCTTTACATAATTCAGATTGTGTTGCTTAGTTGAAATAACAAATAGCAACAAGGCAAGGAGAAAACCTTAATTTGCTGCTCATTATAAAGCAACATGGTAGCTTAACAAATTGAACACATTATGCTGTACGCAGTATAATATTCTTTTAAGGCAAGGGGAAGGGGGTAATTGGGGGTACATGCTGAATCCCTGTAGCAACACATAGCATGTTGGTTCACACAGAAAACAAAACCACTGACACCATCAATGTATTTCACTATTGCTTTTTCCCATCATCTCCCATAAAGGGAATTGTCTTTCTCTCTCTCTTTCTCTCTCTCTTTGAGAATGTGTTGGGCACCCAAGTGTGAATTGATCATGCACTTCCTTTGTGCAAACTCTAGTCTAGGCTATTAGCTTTGGTTCCACACTAATTCATTGTGTGAGTCCAGCTCCCTCCCGCAGGGACAGAGGAACATCTCTGTTCCAATAAGTGGGTTGTTATGATTCAAGAATAAAAATAAAATAACACTCATGTTTGATGAGGTCATGAAGTTGCCTATACATTATCTCTTGTATTTCAAGTACAACTAGTTGCTTTCATGCTAAGAACCAGAGATCTGGAGCTAGGCACTACATATTTTCATACAATAGTTATTTGAGAAAGAGGAATTAAATTAAAGCAATAATTACTGCTTAATTAATAGTCAGCTGAACATTATGACTGCCGAGCCAGTGTAGGCTTTATCTCACCTATGTGGTCAATAACATCTGTGACTCTCTGAGAACCGAGGGGTATGGTAAACAGAAAATAAAGTGATTCAGCTTTAGAAACTGCCATGCTCCAAGTGAACTCACATTTTGGTTTTCAGATGAGTTGCTGCTTAAGACGGAAACTATGTCCCCCTAAATCCAGTCTTCCGTTACATGCCCCAATTAAAACTTTCATTGTTCTAAGAACGTTATCCTAAATGTTTTTTGTTTCGGGAAAGAGGCAGACACAAACACAGATACACAACTCCATGGAAATATCTGTGGCCACATACATGAAAGCCCCACGCTTGTTTAAAAGTTGTAAAATCTTTAAATGACCAAAACTGGAAAAACAAGCATAAATTGTCTAGACCCTAGAGTGTTGTGGGATGTTTACTGTTTGGAATGTCAGTAAAGATTAAATGCATTTAACTTAATGCACTGTACACAAAGACATGCTCGGTATCCAGTCATAAAATATATTGTAAAACTGAGATCTAAATAGCTGGGAGAGCTAGATCAATCTCTCTTCGTTTCAAAGTGTTTGGGAATACAGATGATCAAAAGAAACAATGGTATTTACTTCTTTTAACAATCTGCATCAATATAATGGCTAAAAATACCTTTAAAATCTCAGCGACACATTAAATGGTAACATTTGCAATTATTTAAGTCCAATTTATCCCGTGAATGCTTTGTACAATCAAGTACAGAAGAAACACAATCATGTACGCATGTGTTAGTGGTAGAGAACATGGAAAGCATAATGAGTACCGCATTCAGTTCAAACAAGCAAACAGTGTGGCATAGTTGTCAAGCTTAGCGGTGCCTGACCCACAGCACTCATTTCTGATGAATGTTGCAAGCAGTTGTGTAGATAAACTATTCTGCTTCATTGAAGGTCCTGACTAACAAGGCATGCGATTATGTTAGACATTCACAAGATTGTGTCAGATTATTCATCTTCCAGTAAAAGACAGTTATTTTGGACACATGCAGGCAAAGGAGAGACGACCAAGCAGCCTTATGCACCTCACATCAATATGCTTACACATAGGGCATGCTTCATTCTGTGTCATAGTTGGACATATGACATGAAAATAGCTAGGCAGAGACTAACCGATACATCTGGCTAGTACAAGAGGGGCAGGAGGAAAATGAAATATAATTTGGTCCTTGCTATTCTTCTATAAGCACACTTAAAGAAAAAAAAAAACACTTTGAATATTTCAGTAAAATTAAAGCTAAGCACAACACTAATAATGATGTGGCATTTTTTTCCAAATACCTTTGCACAGATTCCTTCTATTTCATACAGGTAGAAAGGTGACAGATCTAAACAAACGGGAATGATCAGTGTTTCTACTTAGGGATGTGTGCAGACCGTTGAAAAATGATATTACTGTCTCTCTGCACACTGCTAAACCTACAACCTAAAAAAAGATATTAATGTCTCTCTCCATACTGCTAAACCTACAACTTAAGAAAAGATACAACGTATATATATATATATATATATATATACATACATACATATTCTGTTGTTTGACTTTACCTACAAGGCTTGAAATTTTTTTAAATCTATATATGTTTTTAGAGTAGGACCTGCCAAAGATGGGGTGTATTGACGCTGTGGCAGGCTTAAACAACGTATGATAATATACTGTAACTAAACACCCATTGTTTTTGCCTAGATTATGGTTTCAAAAAAAATAAAATCTGTGAGCTTTGAAGTTGCTGTTTAGAGGATGAGTGAGTGCGCAGGGTCTTGTGTATTGTACGAATTAGCCTCAGCAGAACCTCATTTATGCAGGTTTAGGTGAGTGGTTTCATATACATATATATATATATTTGGGAGTTTAGGCCAACTCCTTGGGTTTGCACCCCTCCCTATCACAGGTGCCTCATTCCAGGGCCCTATTTAACCTTAAACTGCAGAGAGTTCCAGATGGAATTTCTTTCCCCCAAGTAAGTGGGTTTATCTCATGGGAGCGGACATTAGGTTGTTAGTAATGATGTCCCAAACTGTTCGCTGGCGAATAGTTCCCGGCGAACATCGCTTGTTCGCGTTCGCCACGGATGACGAACACATGCGCTGTTCGGTCTGCCCCCTATTCGTCATCATTGAGTAAACTTTGACCCTGTACCTCACAGTCAGCAGACACATTCCAGTCAATCAGCAGCAGACCCTCCCACCTCCTGGACAGCATTTTACATTCATTGTGAAGCTGCATTCTTAGTGAGAGGAGGTACAGTGTAGCTGCTGCTGATTTGATAGGGAAATTGATAGCTAGGCTAGTGTATTCAGTGTCCACTACAGTCCTGAAGGACTCATCTGATATCTGCTGTAAGGACAGCACCCCAAAAAGCCCTTTTTAGGGCTAGAACATCAGTCTGATTTTTTTTTTTTCTGTTTAATGTAATTGCAGTTGCCTGCCTGCCTGCCTGCCAGCCTGTGTGTCAGGCTCACAGTGTATACTGTGCCCACTTGCGCAGTGCCACCACTCATATCTGGTGTCACAATAGCTTGCATTTAACAAAACAAAACACTTTTTTGACTGTACTATAATAGCAGTCAGTTTCCTTCACGCGTGTGCGTTTCAGGGCCTGCCCAGTGCCACCACTCACTCACTCACTGGTGTCCCGATAGCTTGCATTTAAAAAAAAACAAAAAACTTTTTTGACTGTAATATAATAGCAGTTAGTTTCCTTCACGCGTGTGCGTTTCAGGGCCTGCCCAGTGCCACCACTCACTCACTGGTGTCCCAATAGCTTGCATATAAAAAAAAAACACTAAACTTTTTGGACTGTAATATAATAACAGTCAGTTTCCTTCACGAGTGTGCGTTTCAGGGTCTGCCAGGGCACAGTGTCACACCAGTGCAAATCATATCTGGTGTAACAGTAGTGTACATTTTAAAAAAAATATACAATTTTGACTGTAATAGATTGAATAGCAGTTAGTTGTCTGCCAGCGTGTGTGTCAGGCTCACAGCGTATACTGTGCCCACTTGCCCAGTGCCACCACTCATATCTGGTGTCCCAATAGCTTGCATTTAACAAAAAAACTAAACTTTTTAGACTGTAATATAATAGCAGTCAGTTTCCTTCACTAGTGTGTGTTTCAGGGCCTGACCAGTGCCACCACTCACTCACTGGTGTCCCAATAGCTTGCATTTAAAAAAAAAACTAAACTTTTTTGACTGTAATATAATAGCAGTCAGTTTCCTTCACGAGTGTGCGTTTCAGGGCCTGCCAGGGCACAGTGACACAACAGTGCCACTCATATCTGTTGTCACAGTAGCTTGCACGCATAGTACCACTAATCGAAAAAAAAATTGACAGGCACAGGCAGGCCACCCCGCAGGGGCCATCGTGGTCGTGGTGCTGTGATTCCCTTTGGCCCGAGAATAATGCCCAGTGTTCAGAGGCCACGTACATTGAACTTGAAAAGTTCTGAGGACATAGTTGACTGGCTAACACAGGACACCCAATCTTCTACAGCTTCCGCTCAGAACCTTGACGCACCATCCTCCTCCAGCTTAGCTTCGGACACCTCTCAAATTACCACTCGCCCGCCTGCCGCCACCACCAACACTAGCACCACAGCCGCTTCACTTCATCTGTCCGAGGAGTTATTTACACATCAGTTGGAGGAAATGAGTGATGCACAACCATTATTGCCAGAGGATGTAGATAACAGGGATATGTCTCAGTCAGGCAGCATTACACACATACAGTGTGATGATGATGATGTTGTACCCGCTGCTGCTTCATTTGCTGAGTTGTCAGATACAAGTGAAGCGGTTGATGATGACGATGCGTCCGTGGATGTCACGTGGGTGCCCGCTAGAAGAGAAGAAGAACAGGGGGAAAGTTCAGATGGGGAGACAGAGAGGAGGAGACGAGTTGGAACAGGGGGAGGTCTTCGCAAGGAGCTTGTGGCACAGTCAGACAGCATGCATCGGCACCCGGGGTCAGCCAGACAGCACGTCAATTAACGCATGCTGTTGCCACCACCAGAATGTCGTCATTGCAGAGCTCAGCAGTGTGGCATTTCTTTTGTGTGTCTGCCTCTGACAACAGCGATGCCATTTGCAACCTGTGCCAAAAGAAACTGAGTCGTGGGAAGTCCAACACCCACCTAGGTACAACTGCTTTGCGAAGGCACCTGATCGCACATCACAAACGCCTATGGGATCAACACATGAGTACAAGCAGCACACAAACTCAAAGCCGCCATCCTCCTCCTGGTCCAGCATCTTCAGCCACGTTAACCACTGCTGTCCTCCTTGCCCCCTCTCAACCATCCGCCCCTCCGTCTCTCGCCTTGAGCAGTTCCTGCTCATCTGCCCACAGTCAGGTGCCTGTCAAGGACATGTTTGAGCGCAAGAAGCCAATGTCACAAAGTCACCCCCTTGCCCGGCGTCTGACAGCTGGCTTGACTGAAGTCTTAGCCCGCCAGCTTTTACCATACAAGCTGGTGGAGTCTGAGGCGTTCAAAAAAATTGTAGCTATTGGGACACCGCAGAGGAAGGTACCCGGCCAAAATTTCTTTGCACTCGATTGTGCAAAAGGAAGTAATGGCATGTCTGGCACACAGTGTTGGGGCAAGGGTCCATCTGACCACTGATACCTGGTCTGCAAAGCATGGTCAGGGCATGTATATCACCTACACTGTGCATTGGGTAAACCTGCTGACAGCTGCCAAGCATGGAATGCGTGGCTCTGCAGAGGAGTTGGTGACACTCCTCTACTCCTCCTACTCCATCCTCTTCCATAACCTCCTCAGCTGAGTCCTCTTCTGCTGCTGCGTCTTGCTCCACATCAATGGCACCCCCCCCCCCCCAGCTACCCAGGTACTGTTCCACATCCCGGATAAGGCAGTGTCACGCCGTCTTGGGGTTGACTTGCCTGAAAGCAGAGAGTCACACAGGACCAGCACTCCTGTCCGCCCTGAATGCACAGGTGGATCAGTGGCTGACTCCGCACCAACTGGAGATCGGCAAAGTGGTTTGTGACAACGGAAGAAATTTGTTGGCGGCATTGCATTTGGGCAAGATGACACATGTGCCGTGCATGGCACATGTGTGTAATCTGATTGTACAACACTTTGTGCAAAAGTACCCAGGCTTACAGGACGTCCTTAAGCAGGTGTGTGGCCATTTCAGGCGTTCCTACACGGCCATGGCGCACTTTTCCGATATCCAGCGGCGAAACAACATGCCAGTGAGGCGCTTGATTTGCGAAAGCCCGACACGTTGGAATTCAACACTCCTAATGTTCGACCGCCTGCTCCAACAAGAAAAAGCCGTTAACGAGAATTTGTATGACCGGGGTGCAAGGATACCCTCTGCGGAGCTGGGAATTTTTTTGCCACGTTACTGGACGCTCATGCGCAATGCCTGTAGGCTCATGTGTCCTTTTGAGGAGGTGACAAACCTAGTCAGTCGCACCGAAGGCACCATCAGCGACATCATACCATTTGTTTTCTTCCTGGAGCGTGCCCTGCGAAGACTGCTGGATCAGGCCGTAGATGAGCGTGAAGAGGAAGAGTTGTGGTCACCATCACCACCAGAAACAGCCTTATCAGCATCGCTTGCTGAACCTGCGGCAACGCTGGAAGAGGATTGTGAGGAAGAGGAGTCAGAGGAGGAATGTGGCTTTGAGGAGGAGGAGGAAGACCAACCACAACAGGCATCCCAGGGTGCTCGTTGTCACCTATCTGGTACCCGTGGTGTTGTACGTGGCTGGGGGGGAAGAACATACCTTCAGAGAGATCACTGAGGACGAGGAACAGGACATGAGTAGCTCGGCATACAACCTTGTGCAAATGGGGTCTTTCATGCTGTCGTGCCTGTTGAGGGACTCTTGTATAAAAAGGCTGAAGGAGAACGACCCCCGGTATAAGCAGAAAGTGCCTGAAATGTTACCGAATTACGGCAAGTCGGAAAGGATGCAGCAGTTCCAAAATCAATTAAAAAGTATGCTTTACACAGCGTATAAGGGTGATGTCACAGCACAACGGGAATCTAACAGGGGAAGAGGTGAAAGTAATCCTCCTCCTCCCACGACCACACCGGCAAGGACAGGACGCTTTACAGACGTGTTGTTGATGGAGGACATGCGGAGCTTTTTAAGTCCTACGCATCGCCATAGCCCTTCGGGGTCCACCCTCAGAGAACGACTCGACCGACAGGTAGCAGACTACCTCGCCTTAACCCCTTGACTACTGGGTGTGCAGGCTTGACCTGTGGCCTGAGCTATCCCAATTTGCGATAGAACTTTTGGCCTGCCCCGCTTCAAGTATCCTGTCAGAAAGGACCTTCAGTGCAGTAGGAGGTATTGTCACTGAGAAGAGAAGTCGCATAGGTCAAAAAAGTATAGATTACCTCACCTTTATTAAGATGAATGAGGGATGGATCCCGAAGGGACTGACAGTGGGTGATACATTCGACTAAAAAAGGCCTGATGAGGGGGACTACTTAACACACCAATCCTATCTGGTGGCACATTAGATTGCACGCGCAGTGCACCAAATTTGAATTAGGAGGACCGACCAAGCATCTTTTTCCATCTCCCGCTTCCTAAAATCGATGCCTTATATACACGTCCCCTGATAGGGGACGTAACAGGGATTAAACTGATAAGAATAGTACTACTTAACACACCACTCCTATCTGGTGGCACATTAGATTGCACGCGCAGTGCCCCAAATTTGAATTAGGAGGACCGACCAAGCATCTTTTTCCATCTCCCGCTTACTAAAATCGATGCCTTATATACACGTCCCCTGATAGGGGACGTAACAGGGATTAAACTGATAAGAATAGTACTACTTAACACACCACTCCTATCTGGTGGCACATTAGATTGCACGCGCAGTGCCCCAAATTTGAATTAGGAGGACCGACCAAGCATCTTTTTCCATCTCCCGCTTCCTAAAATCGATGCCTTATATACACGTCCCCTGATAGGGGACGTACCAGGGATTAAACTGATAGGAATAGTACTACTTAACACACCACTCCTATCTGGTGGCACATTAGATTGCATGCGCAGTGCCCCAAATTTGAAGTAGGAGGACCGACCAAGCATCTTTTTCCATCTCCCGCTTCCTGGGTGGAGGAAGAGAGACCTTCAATGACATCAGTGAGGACAAGGAACGGGACATGGCTAGCTTGCATCCAACCTTGTGCAAATGGGGAGTTTGCGGTTGTGCAAATGGGGAGTTTGCGGTTGTGCAAATGGACTGTTTGCGGTTGTTTGCAGTGCGTTAAACGGGGAGTTTGGTCTGTCACTGTGAAGCGGGCGTAACCCTTACACTACCTGATTCCAAACAATTTAGAAATGTTAGGTGATTTATGGCCTTTATGGATTAAAACCAGACTCTGCATCAACTATGCAATTTTCCATGGGAGTTTTGCCATGGATCCCCCTCCGGCATGCCACAGTCCAGGTGTTAGTCCCCTTGAAACAACTTTTCCATCACTATTGTGGCCAGAAAGAGTCCCTGTGGGTTTTAAAATTCGCCTGCCTATTGAAGTCTATGGCGGTTCGCCCGGTTCGCCCGTTCGCAAACATTTGCGGAAGTTCGCGTTTGCGAACCGAAAATTTATGTTTGCGACATCACTAGTTGTTAGCGTTGGACCTGCCAAAGATGGGGTATATTGACATTGTGACAGGCTTGTGTGAGTATGCATTGTATGATCATATACTATAACTAAACCCCCATTATTTTTGCCTAGATTAGGTGTTTAAAAAAAAAAAAAAAAAAAACTAATAAAATCGGTGAGCTTTTGTTATGGTCCTGACTGCTTCACATGAGACCAGTAGTTTGATAAAACTTTGCTTTATTGCTAAATATTTACTGTATAATCAGTCTTATTATAACTGACAGGAACACAGGAGTAAAACATACTCTGTGCAGCACTGCATCACACTCATTGACTTAAGATGGCTGCCATCAGGACCGGCCTTAGGGGTGTGCAAGCTGTGCGGCCGCACAGGGCGCCATGGCAACAGGGGCACCAGGCGGCCGACACATGGGGCTGATGAAGGGCGGCAGGGAATTGAAAAGGGGAGCATGGGGCTGATTAAACGGGGGCAGAGGACTGAGTAAAGGGGGAGAGGGAATTAATGAGGGAGTCAGGGGGCTGATGAATGGGGGCAGAGGGCTGGTAAAAGGGGGGGAGGGGATTGATGAGGGGTTCAGGGGCTGATGAATGGGGCAGAGGGCTGTTAAAGGGGTGGGAGAGGATTGATGAGGGGGGCAGGGGACTGATGAAGGGTTGGCAGGTAGTGACGAAGGGGTGGCCAGGGGTTGAATTCATTGGCAGGGGATTTATTAAAGGGAATTATGAAGGGGGCAGGGGATTGAAAATGGGGGCAGGTGGGTGATACAGGGGTGGGAAGGGATTGATGAGGGGGTCAGGGGGCTGATGAATGGGGCAGAGGGCTGATAAAGGGGTGGGAGGGAATTGATGAGGGGAGCAGGGGACTGATGAAGGGGTGGAAGGAGATTGATGAAGGGGAAGGGGTGGTCAGGAGTTTGATGAAGGGGTGGCCAGGGGATTCATGAAGGGGAAGTGGTGACCAGGAGTATGATGAAGTGGTGGCCAGGGGTTTGGTGAAGATCTGGCCAGGGTTTTTGGTGAAGAGGTGCAGGGGTTTTGTAGAAGGGGATGGAGGCGACAGATTGTGAATGCTCCTGACATTTTTTGAAGGGGTCCAAACAGAGACTTGGGGGGTGGGGGGCGCCACAAGATTGTTTCGCACATGGCGCCTGAACTCCTAAGGCCGGCCCTGGCTGCCATGCTCTCTGACCTGTGAGTCATCACAGTGGTGGAGCCACTAGTTAAAGTGAGAGGGAAGTGAGAGTGCAGTGTCCTACATTCCAGGTATAACATCTCCCTTCCAAAAAAAAAAAAAAAAGAGAGAAAAAAAACATCTAAAACCCAATTATAAAACAACAACAAGAATAATCCATCAGGAACACAGTACATCTACAGGAAAAGTGTCGCTGGAGCTAGATGCTAGTCTTCAGGAGAAAGTTATGGGGGCAAATACTCTTCAGGATATTTCCGGGTCCTATGGGAGGACCAACTGAAGTCCTGTATGCATTCCTGAAGTTGTAAGCGGTCAGGAGGGTGTCAGTGGTGTTGGGGGCGGCCACCAGCAGTCAGGGTGGCAGAGGTAGCAGGAAAGGAAAAGGGGAAGCTGCATGGCTCAAGATTGGGAAAATGGAGTCAGGGGCATGAGAACCCTCAGACCCAGAAGCACAAGCCACCCCTGTAGGTGCATTCAATTTTTGAGTCAATCCAAACTCCATCCCAGATGTCCTCTGTCTCACTGAATTTGGACTTAGGAAGCTTTTGGGTAAAGGATTCAGATAACCGGCAACGGGATCGTAACTGGTCGACATGTCTGGGTTCCAAAGTTTCCACAATTGTGGCAGGAAGCCACCGAGTGTTGGAGGATCCATAAGATCAGGTACAGACCTCTTGATGGACTCTAAAAGTGGAAGACTCTTTGGAGGTTACCATCTTTTCTTGGGAGTGCAATACATGGTCATGAACAGTTTTAGGACAAAGCATGTCAAAAGCAGTCCATGGCCATCTGCCTAGAAGAAGCTCAGCAGGTGTTGTACCAGTTGTAGCATGTGGAGTTGTTCTCTAAGCAAAGAGAAAAGAGTCTAACTTCTGAGGAGATATGGACCTCTGGCTAGTTGTAGTCACTGTGGAATTGAAGTAGTTCTTGAAAGTTTCCACAAACCATTCTGCTTGACCATTGGTCGCTGGGTGGTAAGGTGCAGTTAACTTGTGCTTGATGTTATTAACAGTAGCAAAACTCTGAAATTTATGGCTCGTGAATTGGCCCCATTAACTGTGACAATCTCCCTGGGATAACCAAATGTGGCAAAAAAGGTGCAATAATATGGCAATTGTGGCTTTTGCAGTCGGCTAAGTTATTGGGAAGATCTCAGGCCATTTCGAGTGGGCGTCAATTACAATCAAGAAGTTTGCCCTTGAATTGGACCTGCAAAATCCAAGTGAATGCGAAAACAAGAAATAGTGAGTCAGGCCCAGGGCTAAATACTTCCTCTGGGAGGGTCTTTTGCAGTTTGTGCACATCCTATACAAGCATTGACATAAGCAGTTATCTCAGCATCTATGTTAGGCCACCACACATAGCCTTGTGCTTTCTGTTTCATCCATGTGGTACCAGGGTGACCAGGATGTAGCAAGTCCAAGGTATGCCTCTAGAGGGTTTTTTGAATGATCACTCGTTCTCCCCATAAGACACAATTGTCATTCACAGCCAATTCCATTCGCTTCCGGTACTAAGGTTCGTGATCTTCTGTAATAGTCGCTGGCCAACCAGTTTGTGTAAACGGAAGCACAGATTTTAAAACATTATCCTTCACTGTATGGGCTGCTATCTCTCCAGAAGTCAGTAGGTGTGTGGTGGTGTACCTACAAGTCTCGACAGCTGGAGAATGACACCCTTTGACACCCTGTTCTTCTAGCAGGATGAGTTCAGCTTCCACTCCTGCTCGAAGGGCAAATGGTACTGTCCAGGCCTTGAAGAATCTAGGATGGGCATCCGGTTTTAGCTTGAGCTTTACACAGACATTTTTAATTTTCCCCAGTTGGTCCTTAAAAACCTCAGGAAATCTCTTTTTCAAAGATTCCACACATCTATCAATCTGTCCAGATGGGATTGTAAGGTTGTTGTAAGGGTTCTTGATGATGTCTGACATTCTCAGATGAGCAATCCAGTCTCTACCAAAGAGAGGTGGTCCTCCATGTTTCAAAATATATATTGGTAGTCTCTTTGTCTGACCCTTGTATTATACCTGTACCTTTGCACAACCAACTGGGTGGAGGACTTGCATGGAACATGTCTGCAGCTTGATTGGGGTTGGGTGGATAGTTGCCTGTATATGTAGTTGTCTCCAGTGTTTTTGTGTGATAACTGAAACTGAAACCGCTCCTGCAGTGATGACAAGGTTGGTCTTTAAATCAACATGTTTTGGAGTCATGGTCTGTATTACCACACCAGTAGCAAGCTGGCTTGGGCTGGGGTGAGAATCTGTATTTGCAGTTGGCCATAGCTGGTGTGACTGCTGCTCTGAAGATCTCCTCTTTTACCCCTTCTTTGTAAAACTGAGCGTTCAATGCCGCAGTATCCCTCACAGCCATTCCCATGACTGATGCATTCTCAATCGCCCGTGTAAGGGTGAGTGCCTGCTCTGTCAGAAGCTTCTTTTGAATGTTTTCACTATTCAGTCCTAGCACAAACTTGTCCCGCAGAGCTGTGGGTAGGTACTCTCCAAATGAACAGGTGGAGGCCAGTTTGCAATTGGCCACCACATATGCTTTAATATCTTCCACTGATTGCTGCTGCCATTGGTAAAAGCGGGAATCTTTCTGCAATTTCCAGTGGTTTGGGCTGGAAATGATCCTCTAATAGTTTTAGCAGTTCCCCCAGTGTTTTGCTTGCTGGTTTATCATGGAACCAGTCCAGGAGCTCCAGGAGCTCTGCTCCCCATCAAACTCACACAATGTGCCTATCAGTGCCATGTCCTGGCTGGATGCTCTGTGGCTGGCTGTGTGTAGTGAGATTACCTCTTATTTTCTAGTGCAGGCTTGGTAGGGCCTTTGCACATCCCATCCTTGTGGCCACTGTTATGGTCCTGACTGCTTCACATATGAGACCAGTAGTTTGATACAACCTTGCTTTATTGCTGAATATTTACTGTATAATCAGTTTTATTATAACTGTCAGGAACACAGGAGTAAAACTTCCTCTGTGCAGCACTGCATCACACTCACTGACTCAAGATGGTTGCCATGCTCTCTGACATGTGAGTCATCACAGGGATGGAGCCACTAGTTAAAGTGAGAGGGAAGTGAGAGTGCAGTGTCCTACATTCCAGGTGTAACAGCTTTGAAGTTGCTGTTTAGTGGATGATTGAGTGCATATATATATATGTATGTATGTATATGTGTGTGGTGCTACATTATATTTACTCATTATATTTACTCAATACTGAATGCATAACCTTTTTTACCATATGTATATGACCTGAAACGCCTTTTTGTAAAAGAATGCCCTACTTTGTATATAGAACAAAGCATCCATAAATGCTTGCTAAGCTTTCATGAATATGAAAATATCACCCCTTATTTTTCTTCTAATATTTATTAAGATCTAGTAGGGTAGTCTATAAAGAAACAATTGTGGGAGAAAGCTATACAATTAGAACAATTGGTTTCCACAGTGATTGCTCCACTTTTGGAACTTGCCCCAGAATTACTCTTCATCCATAACTCTGTGAGTCTTTCCTGGACCAGAAATAGTAAAGTACGGAGCCAGTTAAAGATTAATTTCAAAATTATAGCCCATTCATAGTTCATGCAAAAGTTTCCTTTTTTCTTTAACTATGCAAACATAGACAAACATTTAAGTAAGAGAGAAAAAGGAGCACACCTTTAATCTTCTGAGGATCGGAAGAAGCTACACCAAAGACACTTCCCTTTCATCTAACGATGAACTAACAATAACCCTATTCTTAGTCAAAAAGTAGGAGAACACCATAACTTGAATGATAATTCTCCTCCGCTCCTAGAAAAAGCCCTACGAACAAAATGCAACTGCACAGAGAACTTTTGCTTAAAACATTTTCTTTTGTTTTTCTTTAGCGTGAACATATCTCTTTATTGTCATATCCAAGAGGAAAGACAAACAATTTACTGTGTTTTACCGAAAGACTTTATTTTTTAACTAAGCCGACTAACCAAAAGAAGGCCACCTTATTGAGAAGTTTTGTGAGTGATATTCTGTGCATCCCCATTTAATCTTCGGTGGCTAAACAAGAGACCATTCATCTATCAACTCAAGAACGGGATAAAGGCTTTGCCTGATCATTCATACAACTTGGTTGGCATAAGTCTTTTAGAAAAGCCTCTTTTGACAGCTTAGCAGCTGCACAGACTTCTAGCCAAGTTTTTGATCCCACAAAAATTACAGCGAAAAAAATATACTTCAGTACTTTTCAGCACATCTTTAGATGCAATAAGCGCCCCATTGTAAGCACGCGGTAAGTTTACAAAAGGTTTTGCAGTTACACTGGAAAAATCATGTAAGGCTTTCAGGTAGAGATAACGAAATTTAACATTGAAAATATTAAGAAAAAAAATCTCAATTATTATATAGTTGAAATCCTATCGGCAAACATTTCTAACATTTAGTCGACCTAACAAATATTTTATATTTAAATACTAATGGCCTTATATGAACTTTTGATGTTTTTTGGGGGGTTAGGGGTTGTTTTTCTTAGCCATTAACAATAGCTAAATATAAAAATAAAAATAAAACGTGCAGGTTTTATTTTTTCTGCTTTATTTCAAGCAGGGGTTATCAAAAAAGTTTACTGTTGCCCTCCAACAACAATTCTCATGCATCATGGATCTTGAGAGTTGTAATTCACAACACCTCTACCCATGCTTAAAAGTAATAACCGAATATTCGGTTTGGCTATGGTCTTTTTGTTTTGTTCATTTACAGAAACATTTTTTTTTTTTAAAGATCTGATAGTCTGCATGAAACGTCGTCTCACCATCAATCTTGGAGGATTATTGATAGGTCTGATGTTCTGCTAATATCAAAACAAGTTTAAATTCTAAAGACATAATTATATCTTTACAATGTGA
The DNA here is from genome assembly GCF_036172605.1 of Pelobates fuscus. Taxonomy (NCBI): domain Eukaryota; kingdom Metazoa; phylum Chordata; class Amphibia; order Anura; family Pelobatidae; genus Pelobates; species Pelobates fuscus. The sequence goes on along the minus strand of NC_086323.1, from coordinate 164,840,424 downwards.
TTTTATATCACAAAAAAATAACCCACTAACAACACACAAGGACCTGTTACTGTGGTTGCATTTTTATTTATTTCTTACACCTCAAAGTTGCACCAGTGAAAAAATGAACTGAACGTATTTGTAGATTCTTTTGTCACTCATACAGAGTGTGCAGCTGGTAATGAAAGCGTATGACAGGCTGTAGACTGATATCCTTAAGCCGGCGCCCGTGATACTGAGTGAGATAGTCAATCATATACTCCATATTCCCGATTGACATATAGCTTGTCAGATACATTTTGTCCGTCATGAATCTAAAGCAATTTAGATGACGTTTGGAATGTAAAAGGAAAGGGGTTTCAGTGTGCTATAATTCAAAATCACATTTGGATTAATAAACCCTTCACAATGTCTTCTTGTTTTCCTGTAGAACTTCTCAACAAGAAAATTCTCCATAAAAGGGACATCCCTGCCACCCACAGGTGCCATGTGTAGTTCAGGTTACAGTTAGTTGTTCTGTTATTTTTGTGTTGGGGGTAGTTGATATAGATATAAAGAGAGATATTCAGTTAAAGAGAGCTACTCAGGGCTACACAGATTTTCCACTTTTGGAAAATCTTTTTAACTGTAAAAATGATGTGATGACCGAGATTAATATCTTGTTTATGAAGATCACGTGGGAATATGCCAAATAGTGCAATCTTAGCCGTTTGCAGGATTTCAAAGTTCTATAAGGGAATATAATCGTGAATAGACAAATGCCTACACAGGCTGTACAAACGAGGGTAGTATCTACCTTTTTCTTCACAATTGGGTCAGCATAAAGAACTGCCATTTGGGTAGTTTTATGCTAACCTTGAAGGCACTAGGTGCCACTTGTATAAGACTTTATATAAATGCTCTTTATGGTTCACACATCTGTACAAATAGCATACATGCATTAGTGCCCTGTTCCAATACTCCAGCGAAATCAAAAGTCCAATCTATTTTTACCATAATGTTTGAAAGGATGTGTATGTTCAATAAAGCTGGTGTAACGTATAGAAATTACATTTTATGAAGATGTCTATCTCTTAGCTTGCCAATCTGACCTCAAATGAAGGAAATTATGTGTAAGTATTCGATGACCTCCACGCTGAGAATTCCTTGTATATCTACTATGGATTTAAAAAAGGAGCAAGGGTCCTCCCTCAGGTTGTATACCCCCTGCCTGCATTCATTTATCTCTGGATCCCACATTGGTAACTAGGCACTTGTGTAACATGTTTCGGATGCATGCATCGGCACAAGACAGGCCAGAGTTTCTAGACTAGGCTGTCATTCAGCTTGCTCGCCAAGCCATGCTCCCTATCTGAACATTCTTGCATTAGCCATGTGGACGAATAAACTCAATTTGATGCACACTGCGTGTGTTATTTTTATTTTAACTTACTCCTTTATTTACCATACCTACCACCTTAAATTGTACACTAGCTAGAGGATTATGGTTAACATTTTACTTGATGGTACACAAAAAAATTAAGTTAATATGTTAGACAACAACTATTTATAGAAATTCTAAATGTAAGGGTTTCTCTACGGAATCTGGCAAAGCACACCTTGAGCTACGTGCGCAGTGGGTTTTTATATAAAAAATATATATATATATATATTATTTTCCTTTATAGATTCCTAATTGCAACACACATCTGTCACAGCAAACCTGATGTTGGTCGCCCTGATTTTGCATCCAATTTCAGCTTAGCAAAAAAAAAAAAAAGTTTAAAATAACTTTTTTTTTTCTCTATTAATCAAGGATCGTAATATAAGCCAAACACTTCCCACATGTGTTTTACACTGTAAATACCACTTTAAACTACTTAACATTCTTACTAAAAACGTCTCCATAAGTATGGAAATAATTTAATCATGTGTATCTGGTTTTAAGCGCTTTACAGAGGGGTAAAATGCTGTATTTGTACTTTGCAATAAATGAGGAGTAAAACTAAATGAGAATCTATATTTATTTTTTTTACACGCCAAGTAAACAGAGATAAAATGAAATAGAAAGCTTTGGAACATCTGTTGCCCGTATGAACTGCGGCAATGGTATAGCAAGACGCACATATTCATTTTAATGTTTGAGTGTGAGCTGAGCAGTTTATACTTCTAGAATGTGGTCATTTGACAATTGAGTTGCAAAATATAGGTCCAAAGTTAGATAAATAGCCAAGATGGATTAAATTATTTTGTTGTTCAAGTCTAAATTAACATACATTCCTAAATTATAAATGAATTCACATTTAAGAAAAGTAAGTATGATTGAAGACAGATACAAGTAAACTGGCAGACAACATATCCCCCAAAGTCTATCTATTTAAGAATATTGGGCTACAATCCCGCTATACCACTTTAATGTCTCTGTTTCGCAGGAACTCCGAATTCCTGGTGTGTATGAGTGTATAACAGAGTTTCACAGCAATAAATATAGTAATGTGGCTTTAGAAATGAATCTATGTACATAAGACATATGTTCTAGAATCTAGATACATAGATGGTATACATTAGTTCATGAGGTCACCTAAAATAAATAAGAATAGTCTCAACTCCTTGCCGCACCAATGAAAATGATGGTCCCTTTTCTTAACTTTGTAAAATTCTTTATTTAAAGTCAGATCTAAACACAGCCCTGATTTAACTTCAAATGTATTGAGGTATAAGACAACATACATGAAAGGGAATGGCTAGCTCTGCCTACATTTTGACCATTACTATTTTTTTTTCCTGCCCTGTTTTACATATTAAATTTTTTACCTGAATCGGAAACCAATATTTGTCTTTGATACCTGCAACCTTCCCGGGAGTATGTATACGCTAAACGTAATTTGTAGCCAATTCTCCAATCAGTGGACATGGCACATTATCCTGTAGACGTATACTGAAAGAACTAGACAATGCATTTGCCAATATGTGTTTACATACCAGAAGTGCTTGGTAACGTGAATACTCTCATAAAAGGACAGAACCTGCACAAGTGCTCCAGTAGCATTCCACATGATTGGCTATGTTAGACAGACTCTGGGAGGGAGCACGTCCAAATTTGCAACTGCTTGAATAAAAAAAACCATTAAAAACCACCTTGGTGAACTATTATAGTTTAATGGTAGTTTAGATGTGTTTTTCTGTTTCATTGTTTATATTGAATAAGGCCTTATGTAAACTGACATTTCTGCATTTTTTACAGATTGAAAGGTCCCTAAAACAACTGGGGGAATGGCACCAAGTTGAGCATCTGATGGAGGCTCAAGAGAGATGCACAAGATATCCAGACACCAAAATAAGTTCTGTAGGTGAAAGGGTCCAAAATAACAAACTGCCAGAACCATCAGGAAACATAAAAAGACACTTTCTAAAAGATATAAAGAGCAATGTTTTTTTACAACAAACATAAAAAAGGCTGAAGTACATGAGGAAAAAGGACAAAAGGCTGCCTACCTTTTATGGCATCCAGTGCATTTACACATACAGTGGGACCTCGGTTTACAAACGCCTCGGTCAACATACTTTTCGGTTAACAAATGAAAATCCATTGAAAATAATGCTTCGGTTTACAGTTGTTTTGGGACTTTTTGGTGCATTTCTCAAGCTGTGGAAAGGTAGGGAGCTGAGCTTTGTCGTTTGCATGCCTTTTACTGTGTGTTCTGCATTGTGGGTTGGTTTCCATGCCAGCTTTTTTCTGACCTCCAGAACAAATGAATTGGTTTTCAATGCATTCCTATGGGAAACCGCGTTTCGGTTTACAAATTTTTCGCAATAAGAAACGTTCCGGAGAACGCATTAAATGCGTAAACCGAGGTCCCACTGTATATTGTTTTACATCCATTGGATGTTTTTGAGAATCAATATCTGATTTGCAAATTTCATGCCGACATAGGCGAACTGAAAAATACAATCTCTAATTCAGAGGTTTCTTGTTCTGTTATTGTAGCCTACATTTTAAATTCCCTCTTCATTGGTCCAATGGAGTGCATTCCCCATATGAATAATGGTACAAGCAAGAAATTAATATGCTCCTATTCTTTAAAAAAAAAAAAAAAAAACTGTCACAAAAAAAAACAACTTTAGCTTTTTAAAAAGAGGTGGTCTTGTGGTGGTCCCACAAAAGGACTCAATACTCACGTTGTCTGCAGACGAAGACCCGGCAGGATTTCTCCAGACCCTCCAGTTACAGCAGCAGACACCCATGGAGGGGGAATCAGAGAACCGGGAGGACAAGAACCGAGGAAGCGTCGGCAAGGCTGAGAGGAAAAGGAGCAAACAGCACTCATACAACCCCCCACAGACCTAAACGAGCAGGGAACTTATGACTCCTACCGCAAACCAGCTGCACGGCTGCAAAAGACCTATGGGGAATTTAAGGCAATGACAGCAGATAGAGACTCTGAGCCAGGACTTTATACTTTATAGTTTTGCATTCCTTACTTTACAAATTATTATGATTTTCTTTATGATGTTTCCTTTATTTGCATTTTACTTTAATATTATATATACACGGGGCATACAGCTAAGGGAGGGGAGTCTTGGTGCGAAAGGTATAGGCGATTCTTTCTTGGGCATCAGAGACTTCCAGCCTGACCCAATAGGCCACCGCCAGCGGATACATGCACCCATTAGGCTATTATCCCTCGTTAAGATATTTCAATGGGAGTTAGCCAAACGGCACTACTGGATCCAATAAACACTGTACATAGTATCTCATTCCATCTGGAGCACCCCTTTGTAAGATGGCCCGACACTAGAAACGCTATATTGTCAGTTAACCAGGGGTCAACAGATCAGTGGTAACCCATGATTTATGTCTCCCACCGTGGCTTGGATGCCGCACAATTACCAGACATGCGGACACGTAGACGTAGCTACTTGTATTATGATCCCAATAGTTCCTAGTCTCGCAAACAGATAGGTCCTCAGCACAACCTTTCCCTTGGTTGTACTGGCTACCAAGCTCTTTAATTTTCAGTGCAATGGGCCGGCAGCACCAGGCTGGGGATTCACCATGCATGCCTAACCTGCTAGAATTAAATGATCCGGCACCCGCATAGTACCCGCTACTCATCCTGCTTAGTAAATATGGCCGGGCAGACGGTTTCACTGTATAACGCCTTGATGTCTATGCCTTGCCTGATGTACCTAGACGCGCCACAACAGATACGCCGTATCCGAACAAATTTGCCCCCTTACATATCCTACCCTTTATTAATACTAGATATGCGCAACTAAGAATGTCTCACACCTATTTTCTCGTTATTAATTATTAATTTTTATGTCTAGATAGACTCGCTTCTATGCCAACTTAGTTTTCACTAACCGCCTAAGCAGTATGATATTTGATTGTTTTCCTTACAAAAATGTACAGTTTCTCTTTGAGACATGTAAAACTGGATACTTCTGTCACTAAGCAATGTCATGATTACTGATATCATTTGTATTATTCTGAAACACAACAAAAATAAAGAATTTAAAAAAAAAAAAAAAAAGAGCTTGAAATTCCATCTATACATTGTGCTAGCTGTTTTGCCACAAATGTATACATTTGGAGCAAAACTTATGTAAAAATTGTTTGTTTTTTTCTTCCATCTGACTCCCAATTCCTCAGCAGACACTTTATGCCAAGAAACTGAAAGACCAGGAGAGCAGAACAGACCTCCAAGAGGAGATCTCTCTGCTCTCCATCCATAGCAAACACAATGCATGAGCTGTGGTTACTACTAGGGAGTTTAGGAACGGAATGACGTCACTCTGTTAAGACAATGGCATGCTGGCAACAAAGCCAGCATGTTGGCATCATGGAGTAGGATTGCTCTGCTTGGGAAAGTATCCCCAAGCAGGACAAATCAAAGAAGAACTGAGGAGGAGCAGGTGAACCAGAAATGGGTGTCACAGAAGTGTAACACCCACCTCAGTTAGGAGGTTGTGGTGGTGGAGCTTGACAGTTTCCCTTTAAATGAACACTTAGGCATTATGAATACAGACTCTACCTATCGATTGCTGCTCTCCCCCTCCCCCCACCCCCAGCCCCACTGTGAGAGTTTAAAAGGTAAGTTTTAATTACCTTTTGTCCCTTGCCATGGTGGCTTCCTGGGCTGAGATCATCAAAACTTATTATCTCAGACAATCCAATGTTTCCCCTTGGAGAAACATTGTGAGGCTAGTGCGCATGTACGGCAAAGCTCCATATGTGCAGTGCTTCTAATCGAAATGCTGCACATACAGATTCCAGGCACCATGGCCACTTGAAATTACTGAAGTGGTCATGGTGCATTGAGTAAACCGTTATACAAATAGTAACCCTCTCAGATATAAAGCACCTGTGTGCGGTTCAAAGGGCACAATCTAAAGTTGGTTATTCTATGGGAACAGGGGGGACGGGGGTAGTCATTAATAATGGCATTGTAGGTATCAATAGGATGATAATGCAAAACCCTTGTGCCATAATAACTTGTGATACATTTCTCACCATTGACCCCAGGAGGGAAAGGGTTTTTCTTAAACTTGTCGCATTCAGATCATTGCTTATTTTCTGTGTCTGAACTTTGTCTCCCCTGAAGTGATCTCAGAGTTACAGTTTGCCCTCATGTTGGCTTTTGTATATAGAATCGCAGACTGAGCTAAGTATATTCAAATAAATGTTAGGTTCGGTGCCAGATCTGCTACGAGCACATACTTTTCTTTCAGTGGGCCTGGGAAGTGGTTTGTTAATCTATTGTTCTCTATTAAAAACGCATGTGTTTGTTCAGTAGGATACAGGTCATTGCTTTGAGTAGAAGATTCTCTTGACATGGCATTTAACAGGAGTGTGCCAAATACACAACCCAAGACTTGTGTGCTAATAGTTTGGGTATTTAAAAAGCAATGGACAGAGACTCACAAACACACAACCAATGTTTAAACAATGCATGAATACCTAGATTTAGGTATGTTGAGAGGAAATAATTCCAAAAGAACATTGTGATTTGAAATAAATTGTTCAACCTATCTTTTTCCGCCTTATTAGAATAAGGGCTAACCAGATATCACATTAAAGTGACAGTGCTGAAGATTAATCCTGAATGATTTAAAGGGACACTCCAGGGACCCAGACCACTTCTGCCCATTGGAGTGGTCTGGGGGCCAACTCCCACTACTCTTAACCCTGCAAGTGTAATTACCTTGCAGGGTTAACTCCACCTCTAGTGTCTGTCTACTAGACAGCCACTAGAGGGCACTTCCTGGTTTCTAGCACAGGAAACCTGTGCTAGAGCGTCGCTGGACGTCCTCACGCTGTGTGAGGACCTCCAGCGTCGCTCATTTCCCCATAGGAAAGCATTGAAATGCATTTTCAATGCTTTCCTATGGGGAGCGCTAATGCGCATGCGCATTAGGTCTCCCCGGCCGGTGGGCAGGATCAGTCTCGCCCACCGGCCGCCGCAATCAAAGAGAGGAGCTGTGCGGAGGAAGAAGCAGCGACGTGGGTTTTTCACCCCTTCAGCAACCGGGGATTGGGGGGTGGGAGGGAGAGGGGACCTGCAGTGCCAGGAAAACGGATTGTTTTCCTGGCACTGGAGTTTCCCTTTAAATAAACTACATTTTGGTGACTGAATTAAGGATTAATTTCTTAGGAACCAGAAGTAACCTTATTTAAGTGTCACCAAACAAGTGTAAATAAATCAGACACTAAACACTTTTTAAAGGGCATTCTAAGCACCAGAACTACTACAAATTAGTGTGCTTTTGGTACAAGGAGTCTTTGGGTGATATCCCCCCTGTTTTTGTCAAACCATTTACCCCATTTCACTACCATGTAAGATTGCATGGCTTTGTACAGATGATAACGAAATGAAACACATATTATTTGAGCAAATACACATATTATTTGGGCTTTGAATGCAGGAAGTGCCCTGTGTTTTGCAGACCACTACAAGCTAAGTACAAATAGTCAACTCCATGTTTGTGGGTAATTGTAAGGAATCTAGCAGTTTCGGGCATAAAGACTGACCGTAACCAAACATTATGACTATAACTGGATATGATTATTGCACAGTAAACACAGTTTTCTGGCTACAACCAGACATCTATATTTCAAAAGATGGTGCAAATCAAATGTCCTAATTTGTTCCCGTAGCCTTTCCTTTGCCTCTATTCAGCACGGGGTTCAAATCAAGAGCCCTGGACATATTGCTGTGTTGGAAGGAGGGTTGTTCGTTTGTAGACCTTCTGAGTAACACGGATAAGAATAATCATTTATCAGGCGGGAGTGGACCAGTGCGGGAGAAGAGTTGAAAAGTTTTCATTACACTATAATACAACTATTAAAGTGTATACATTGTGTGTGTCAGTGAATGGGTTCACAAACTTTGCTTCTCAATACTATCGTTTTTCCCTCTTAAAAGAATGAAAAGTATCTCCTACATTGAACATGTCTCTATAAAGAAAATAAATAAGTTTTAGACTCCAAAGGCAACTTAATTTTACTTTGTTAAAGTTGCGAATGCAGAAAGTGGTGTAGGAAGGGGAGTAGAGGCAGGAGTTGTGAAAAGGAGGGAGGCTAGGTACAAGTGGTGTGGGAAAAGGAGGGCGGATGGGGGCAAGTGTTGTGAAAAGGAGGGAGTCTAGGTACAAGTGCAGTGGGAAAGGGGGAATATAAGAAAGAGAATCGGACATGTAATATGGGGGGATGGAATGTAATGTGGGAAGAGAGGACCTCAAACATTTTTTAAACAGGCGTCATTCTAAAACAATGGTAACTACTCTAGAGAATAGCTATAAATGATCATTCAATTCTCTTTATTAGAAAGCAGATAAAAATATACCCCGAAGATTTGACATGTAAAACACAAACTAATTATATATAATTAAGATTAAGGGGCTTTATACTTTCTGGCCACCATTGGCATGCCAGAGCTGTGAGTGTGCCTGTGGCACATAGGGTTATGAGAACTGGTGCCTGGAAGCAGCGGATGCTAATGCTATTCCTGTAACTTGTAAAGAGGTTAATGTGTTTTGGGGAGGTAACGTACAAACTGGAAACTGATGGGAAGTTTCTGAGTAACTTGAATCTTTAATGAGTCACGTATCCTCCGATATCTTCATACCAAGGAACTTGAAAATGATAAACACAAGACAATTAACTAGCCTATTATTTAGACATGAGAGAGCTTGGATCATTTACATTATCAGTTTGGATTCTATTGTATTATATCCAATTTAGAAAATATGTTTATGGATTAGTTTACCGGTAGGAGAAGTAAAGGGACACTGTAGGCACCCAGACCACTTCAGCTCATTGAAGTGGTCTGGGTACCAACACCCATAACCCTTAGCACTGCAAGTGTAATTATTGCAGTTTTTATAAACTGCAATATTTTCCTTGCAGGGTTAAGTCCTTCTTCCGGCTTCTTAGATAATTTTTGGTCATCAAAACGACACTGGACGTCCTCACGCTATGCATGAGGACCTCCGGTGTCACTGGAATCCCCAGAGGAAAGCATTGAATAATGCTTTCCTATGAGGAGGTGTAATGCGCGCGGCATGCGCATTAGGTCTCCCCCACTGGTGGACATCGGCGAGGGGGGAGTGTAGGCAGAGCCTGACCCAGCGCCGAGGTACATCGGTGCTGAATTCAAGTAAGTGTCTGAAAGGAGTTTTAACCCCTTCAGCGATGTGGGATGGGGACGGGAGGGAGGGGGGCACTCCAGGATCCTCTAGTGACAGGAAAACGGGCTTGTTTTCCTGGCACTGGAGAATCCCTTAACCAAAATATATGTATAAAATCTCCTTCCAATTAAAACAAACACATCCTTCAATACATTTTAAATATACCATAACAACAAGTATTTTTGTTGAAAGAAAAGTAGACATCTTTTTTTACAAATATTAAATTTTTAACAAATTATTAAATGAAGTGACCTAACACTCTCTCTTGCCATCAATACTTCTAAAACTGGTAATTATATTGTATCGTCAATGTCTACTATTAATTCTTCCTTTGAGATGGTTATGAGGCTAAAAGACATGTGATTTACGTTTTATCTTAGAAGGATACAACAAAAGCAGTCTCCTTTTTTTTGTTATATTATCCTGCATTGCACTATACAGAATTTAACCTGTATAAGCAACATACAGACACAACTTGGACAGTTTTGGGTACCACAATATAAAAGATAGACCAGACCATCAATGACCAGCAGGTGGCAGGCTATAGGATAACTGTCAGCAAGTTTAGTAATTGTAAAGTAACATAGGATTTTCCATTTATTTAGCAATAACTGCAAAACAAGTAGACTTTGCCTTTTTTTAAACATTTTCCTTCTGCAGATTTAAAATAAGTTAGACTTTGTTGATCTATTCATGCTTAGGCATTGTGCTACTAAAATCTGCTTGTTTGTTTTTTCTAATAAATATACAAAATATTAAATAATGAATACATACTTGTAAACTGGTATTTAGTGTTCCTCTTATATGCATTTTCTAAGAGCATGATTTGCATTGCCACAAAGGATCCTCAATATAGGTTGTCAGATGCAGTTTTTCTATAGATTGTATTTTATTTTCACAGAATTAGTGATTGGCGTTATATAATCAAATGATTTCATATTTCTGGACACACTTTTAAAATGATTTAATATTTTAAAAAATAATCGTATTTTTATAAACATATTTCAAAAGTTTATCCAAAAATATAAAATTATTTGAAATGCTTATCCAAAAATCGTCTGAGTCTGGTTAACTGACACTCTTCCTATTCACTCACATGGAAAGACATGCTGTTTCACAGATAAAACAAACATAATCATTAAGATTATTTAAAACTAAACATATCTCTGGGTATGTCCGTTGGAGAATTTGCCATGTTCCAAAGTTTGCAGTTTAGAGATCTAAACCCTGCCTTACTGTTTAACAATAGGAGGCAATGATTAACACACAATCTATTTTTGTGACTGGCGTATTGAGCTGCACTGCGGAATATGTTGGCGCAAGTCAAGTAAAATATATTTACATCTTTGAGTGCCAAATCTGTAAAGAAAATATATTTAAAATCTTGCTGGACATTTGGCATATTGTAAGGATATGCACAGAAAAAAAGTTATATTTGCATGACAGAGTTGCCTTAACTTTTAGTTTTCCATTTTAATAAAAAATAAACAAACAGAAACCATACAGATAGTGGGCAACCCACAATTAAAGGACTACTAAAGTCATCCAGGCCAACTCATATCAATGAAGAGGTCCGGGCGCAGTGTTCCAGTCATTTTATCCACTCAAGGTAAAACATTGCCAATTTGCAGAAATGGCAATGTTTAGACAGACAGCCACTGGAGGCGCTCCCGCTGCAATGCACTAAGAAGCTTGGATGCATGTGCATCAGGTCCTCAAGGTACCTGGATTGGGCCACGCTGAAGGAGGCCATTCCTCCTCCATTATGTCACTGGAAAAAGGTAAGTAAAACCCTTTATTTTAAAGGGACACTATAGTCACCAGAACACTTACAGGCATTTTCATGTAAACACGGCCTTTTCAGAGAATGGGCAGTGTTTACATTGCCCCTAGGGACACCTTCAAGTGGCCACTCCTTAGATGGCCATTGGAGATACTTCCTGGCGCAGTGCTGCACAGTAAGCAGCCCTGCCATTCAGCATCCCCACGTTTTGCATGGAGATGAGGAAGTCCAGATTGGCGAAAACATCCCATTGCCACTTTTTGCCACTTTTAGACAATCCAATGCTTGCACCATGGGAAAGCATTGGATTGGCAATAATCTGCAATTTTGATAATGTCACCAATGCGGCGGGGCATGTGCCGGCAGACCGGTGGAGATCTCAAAATAACCTTTTTTTAAAACCCATTCTTAGGGGACTAAGGGGGGGGCAAGCCATCTAAATGGTGCGTTTTCACTATAGGATCAGGAATACATGTTTGTGTTCCTGACCCTATAGTGATCCTTTAATATTGTTATGGCACAGCGGATGTGAGGTTCCTTTAATTCTTTGAAAGCAGTAGTTTCATTCAAAACATTGAAATGCTATGTGCTGGGCACACTTCTAGCACATAAAGTGTTAATATACATTCCTAAAGACCCTTCCTTAAATGAATCATTTCTAAGTCTGAAAATAAACCCTAGGAATACAATGTTTGTATTGTCAATTACCCCGTACGCTAACTGTGAAAAGTGAGCTGCAGTTATTTGCCACTTTAAAAGTCTTCCCTGGGTTTCTGAAATCGTATCGTTCCCCAGTAATGTTCAGTAAGCTGAAAATCCTTTTCTAATATTCTGAATCTTGAGAAGATTGCATTGGGCATGAGGTGACTGATGAGGTGCAGGTGTTGTGGAAAAGAAAGTACTCACAGCCATGGAAACAGAACTGTTGAATGTACTTTAACTCTTTCACTGCCAGGACACATTTCAGTTGAGGAGATGAGCCCAAGCCAATTCTAAACATTATGCCTTTTACTTCACATCCAATGTGTATGACTACATAAAAAAAAAAAAAAAACCTGGAAAAATTGACTTTCTACGACAGCTTAAACTTGTCTTAAACACCCAACTTGAGTTAAATTATGCTTGTTCTTGTGAAATGTAATAAAGGTTTAAATACCTGAATAATAAGTGATTTTCAAAATTTGGTTGGGGAGGGGGGGCATTTGCTCAAACAAGCTCTCACTGGGATTCTTACCGCTATCACGCAATTGCAAGTTTGAAAAAAATCATATATTCCGACCTGGCAGGGATTTGGGTACATATTTACAATTCCATTTTACATACATGATGATCGAGCTGGTGTGATGATTTTTTTTTTTTTTTCATATATAACATTTTTATTAGAGAATGTTATCAATGCATATAATATCAAAACTGTAACATTTACAACTATTTTTCCTAGATTGACAACAAAGCTTTGCTTAACCCCTTAAGGACTGGACTGTTTTTGCGATGTTGTACATTTGCGACCAGGCCTCTTTTTACACTTTTGTGGTGTTTGTGTTTAGCTGTAATTTTCCGCTCTCTCATTTACTGTTCCTATACAAATTATATATAGTTTTTTTCAGGACAAAAAAGGCTTTCTTTACATACCATTATTTATATAATCTCATGTAATTTAATTTTAAAAAACAAACAAATATGATGAAAAATTTAAAAAAATACATGTTTTTTTACTTTTACTTGTCTTTTACTCATCTACAAAAGCGAATAAAAAAAAATGCTAAATAGATTAAAAATATTGTCCTGAGTTTTAAAATACCCAGTGTTTACATGCTTTTTTTGCTTTTTTTTTGCAAGTTATAGGGTTATAGGTACAAGTAGGATATTGCGATTTCAAAACATATATTCTTTAAAATTTATCAATAGTGACATTGTAACACTATTATCTGCCAAAAGTCTCTGAATAACACCCCACATGTACATATTTTTTTTTTAAAGTAGACAAACCAGGGTATTCAATATAGGGTATGTCCAGTATTTTTTAGTAGCCACCTAGTCGCAAACACTGGCCAAAGTTAGCGTTCATATTTGTTTTCTGTGTGAAAAAACAAAAAAACTAAATTGAACGCTAATTTTGGCCAGGGTTTGTGACTAAGTGGCTACTAAAAAAGACTGGACATACCCCATTTGCAATACCTTTTGTTGTCTTCTTTTGCAAATGGTATGCCATCATGGGGGTAATTCTTATTCCTGGGCTACCATACGCTCTCAAAGGCAACATAACCAACCTGGCCATTTTCAATGTAAAAATATTTGACCCATATATTTGACCCTGTAACTTTCAAAAACGCTATACAATCTGTACATGGGGGGTACTGTTATACTCGGGAGACTTTCTTGAACACAAATATTAGTGTTTCAAAACAGGAAAACATATCACAACAATTATATCAGTAAAAGTGCTGTTTGTGTGTGAAAAATGCGAAACAAAGTCACTTTCACTGACAATATCATCACTGTGATAGGTTTTGCTGTTTTGAATCACTAATATTTGTGTTCAGTGAAGTCTCCCGAGTAAAACGGTACCCCCCATGTACAGGTTTTAGGGTGTCATAGAAAGTTACAGGGTAAAATACAGTGCTAGCAAATTAAATTCTCTGGAATTTCGGCCTGGGTTGGCAGGCAGGTCCCTCAAATTGCAATTAATAAAATTACTTAATTATGTAAAAATATTACATAAATATGCACGTAGAATTTAAATATATATGCATATTTATATATTTGAAGTCTACGTGTATATTTATATAATTATTTATGTAATTTTGTATGTGGACATATGTATATTTCGTATTATATTTATTTATTTATATATACATAGATATATATACAATTTCATTCTAAGTGTATTTTGATATAAATATATATATTTTAATATCAAAATACAGTTAGAATAAAATTGCATATAGATATGTAATTTTTTAAAAAAATTATTATTTTTAATTTTTTTAATTTAATTTAATTTAATTTACTTATTATTTGTATTTTATAATATATATATATACAATATATATAGTTATTATATATATTATATATATACGTGTGTAATTTAATTATAAGTGTATTTTTATATTAATATATGTACATATTAATATAAAAATACACTTAGCATGACATTATATATATGATATATAGACGTATATTATATAGGTATAATATATGTCTATATATCATATATATATACACATATATAATTATTATTTTTTTTTTATTAACTTTAACTTTTTTTTTTATTTTACACTAAGCAGGGAGACTGCCTGTCAGCACAGACAGTCCCCCTGCAGGCAGACACATGTTGGGCGATCACATGGCCACAGGGGTCCTAATCCGCCATGGGGAGACTGTCTGGGCTGCAGGCAGTCTCCCCACAACGGGAGCACCGCCGATCGCCGCCGGGGGAACGACGGCGATCAGGTAAGTACATCTGACCGTTAGGACGGTTCAGGACCGTCATCGGTCGGCAACGCAAAAATGCCGATGACGGTCCTGAACCGTCCTCGGTCGTTAAGGGGTTAAACGTATTATGCTATTGTCCTCTGGTAATTGTAGCCTTATTAGCTTCATTAAAACGTAAGAATACCATAGAAAGATAACATAGAGGGAGGGGAATACAGAAAGGAAAAAAAGGGGGGGGGGAGGTTAGGTTCACATTGATATTGCTTATGCAACAGTTCTTGTGACACATACCCTGGCCTTAGAACCCTAGAGCCTGGCCGGACATTCAAGTCACACAAAAGTGGTGCCCTATAAGCTATATATTCCTATCAGTTTCCTCATTGTTAGCGTTGCTGTCCTGTGCCTTTCCAATATTTATGGTCCAGCATTCCCAATCTCTCACATACCTACTTATACAACCCTGTGTTTTGCTAACCATTCTCTCATAAATACTTATCGTATTCAATCTCTTTATGAGAGTATCTAATGAGGGAATTGTCGTGCTCTTACAGTGGAACGTCAAGTTTATCTTAGCTACCGTGAGAATGAAGAGCAATACTTTGTGGTTGGGGTGGTGTATCAGCCCGGGGATGATATGCAGAAGGTAGCTGGTTGGCTTCTTTGGTATTCTATAGAGTGTGGTATCAGAGATAAATTTCCCCACCCGGTCCCAGTATTCTCCCAGGGCCGGACAATCCCAAAATGTGTATAGCATAGTGCCTATCTGTGTTTTGCATCTCCAGCATAGCTCTGATGCCTCCTTATAGATTTGCGATAACTTGTATGGCACCAGGTACCATCTCATGGTGATTTTACAGAAGGGAGGGCTGGGATTACCAGACATCAGGGCCTATTATAGGGCCACGGCGCTAGCTCAAGGAATACGCATTTTGCGACTCTCACATACGGACCCCTGCCCGCTTTGGCTGCCCCTAGAGAATGCATGCATAAGTCCACACAACATTGCTAGCTCCCTATGGTCCAACATGATGCCCCCGGTCAAGTGTGCCCATATGCTACACAAGTCAAAATTTCTAGTACAAGCTTGGAGATCCTGGAGTTCAACCATTATTAAATCCGACACCCTATTCCATTCTGCACCAATTGAGGTGCTGATAAGCATCTCCCCAGACCTAATGATTAAATCATGGGTCACAAAAGGTATTCAAAAGGTGAATGATCTATTAGAGGGGGATAAAATAAAACCATTCCCAGAGCTCCAAAAACAATACTCGCTACCACCGAGAGACCTATTTTTGTTCATGACAGTAAAAAACTTAATGTTTTCCAGGTTAGACACAACACATGATGTAATTCCCGAAGCGGTAGTGAATGTACCCTCAATGCTTTCAGTCAAACACTTGAAACCTCTCTCTCTAGGTTACAATGCTCTTCTCCAGGGGCCTGCAAAAGACAAAATGCCCTATATGATCCAATGGGAGAAGGAGCTGTGGTATGAGATACCTCTGTCACATTGGCACGAAGCTATGTCAATTACTAAACGAGCCTCTGTTTGATGATATTTAAAGGAACAATCCTAACATTGTAGTGTGCTACAGTGGTTATGGTAGCAGGAGTGCCCTGGTGCTCCCTGTTAGAGCCTCTACTACTGCTCAGTGAGAACCGGTAACTACCTTCACTGAACTAAACTCTGCGGTGCATGACTTTGCTCACTGGCTCTGAACAATCAGTTGATGCTCTTAACCAATGCACTAGCCCAGCAATGGGGGCTCGGTAGACCCCAGGCCAGTGGTCAAACTGTTCTTAAACATCTTGAAGAGTTCCTTTAACAACTGTTGACCTAAAATGGTCTATAACTTCACAATAATCTAGTCCAATATCGTTAGGAATAAAACATGTACAACCTATTTATCTAGACTCTAGAAGTAACAGCTGTTCAGAACTGCTGGTGGTAAAAAGGTAAGTTATTTTAGATATTAATTTGTTATCCCTTTTTTGATGCACAAGCACGTTGCTTTGTTATGTATTTCACTTTTTCCATGATGCACTGTCTGATGTAAATGAGTACAAAGTAACTCAGAAGTTATTTAAGCAAGTTGTCAACTGTTAAATATATTGTCCATTTATAGTGTCCATTTATCCAAACAATGACTGAACAAATCACCAGATGCCCAAATGTGGGAAAAAAAACATGTTTTCATTATTCAGCAATTCAGCCATTTAAAGACCAGGAGGGGACTTGGGGCTCCATTCAGTACTTTTCTAACAATAAATTGCAGGAGAAATAAATCCATGATGGTGGGAACAGTTTTAAGTCTAACACCCCACTATAGACAGGTACTATTCTTATACAATGCTGATAACTAAAGATACAGGAACATGCTGGGAAATGTTGGTGTCACAGTCATTTGTGTCAATTTTATATATCATAATCTGATACTTCCTAAAAAATAATGAGACCACTTTTCTATTTTGGCCTATTTGGGTACCCACACTGGTACCCACTTTTGACATCATTCAGTATGTACTAAAACACAGATGCTGTGTTGACAATACGCCACTTTTCTCACGGAAACCCTTTTATCCATAACTCCAAATGTATCATTTAAATGTTAGTACTTTAAACGTGCGCCCCTGTCATTTCTGTCCTGACAGTTGCCCTTTAACAAATAATAGCACTGGCCTTAAATTCAGTCCTTGTTGTTAAAAGACCTTAATCCATGAATGACATAGGAAACCACCATAATTTGTCAAGATGACATCCATCAGTGGGGAAAGGTTACGCAAACATAGGAGGAGGATGACAGAGTCCAGGCTACCCCCTGAATAAAACATAAATAAACATCCACAGAAGGAACATCGAACATGTATGTTGCAGAATGGACAGGTGAGAAAACACCTTAATTCAGACGTGAAGTGGATCCAGAAATATTTTTTTATAAAATGCATATATCATAAAGGTTTTAGTCTACTCAGCCTATTCACAAATTTACTTTGAACGGCTAAATGTAGGAAGTTAAGTAATCCATGCCAGGGCTGTAATGTAAGAGGTGGTGAAATGTAACTTTGCTAAGATTGAAGGTAAATACATTTTTCCCTTTGAGCATTGAATGCGGTATACAAGGGTGTTGAAGGAAAGTTTGTTGTTTTTTTTTCCTTTTTCTTTTCATATTGTTACATTGAAACTACCAGCTAATATTTTTCCACAAGACGTTTAGTTGCTAGGTTTACCTGGCAGAGATCACATTATACAAAAGAATTAAGAAATGTTTTAAACTAAACAGTGTATTCCGGTTTTAAAAATGTTTGATAAAAATTGCAGGGAATTCTTTATTGTTGGTGGTGCCATAGCTTTAGTTTGCAGGGACCACACTTGCTTGCTGGTTAAGGCACATTTCACGTTCCCACGAGATGAGGAACTGCAGACAAAATGATCCGATAAGCCCAAAAATCTCAATCAAAGATACCAAAAATGTATGAATATTTTGTAAGAAAAATCACCAGCAACTGAAACGATAAAAGGTTCTGCTTACTTAACGTTAGCAACTACACACGTTCAAATGCCGAATATCTAGATTATAACTATTTTACCTGTATATAGACTTGCAACCAAAAGTGTAAAAGGATAGTCATTTCCCATTGAAATATGCTTTAAAAATAATAAAAAAAAAAAAAAGGCACCAGTTGCTCACATCACAATCTACACGTTTTGCTGCAAATTCCAAGAATCGGCCTCTCCTGCTCTGATATCTGTAGAGACACATTAGGTGACAAAGAATTCTCAGTCTAACCCAGGGGAAGGCAAACTTTCAGCACATTTTGTGGACTACATTTCCCCCGATGCTTTGCCAGCATTATGGTTTTAACTAGCATTATGGGATATGTAGTCCACAACATCTTCAGTTCCGAAGGTTGTCGACCCCTGGTCTAGTCTTTGTCCACTTAGTGATTTCAAAAGATAGCTTGAGACACATCACAAAACTCTGCTCTGCAGCAAGATGACATCTATTGCTATCAGAATAAATGTAGTTACAATCAATAACGTACTTGTAAGCTGATCCCCACTGTCTCAATATCCCCCATGGATAAATATGAACAAGTAGTCATGCAAGTCTGGACTGGTATGTCTGAGGGTCAGTGAGGCATTGCAAGGTTCCAGAAACACCTGGGGCTTGAGCCCAAAGCAAAACTTGATAACCCCTACTCTAACAGAAAAGTGTAGGATATGTCATATCTTTCCTCCTCTCTACTTTTGAACAATGTGCTCTTCAGAATCTCAGTGAAAGCATAGCTAGAAACAAGGGCATGCTGTATAGCCAATTATTCATGATACTCTACTATAATGGAGGGTTATGCAGAAAATGTCTCTTGCCCAGCACTCTTTCTTTTTAGATCAGGTGGCTGTTCTGAGTAAAGTAAAAAAAATAATAATACACTAATACATTGCTGCCCCCTCCATGCCCTGCAAAGATCCAGGGTTAGAGCGCACCATGTACACTAACACATTCCTTCCCCCTCCACGTCCTGGAAAGATCCAGGATTAGAGTGTCCTGTGTGCACTAATACACTCCTGTCCCCTCCACGCACTGCAAAGATTCAGGGTTAGAGTCAGGACCGGTGCTACCATAAGGCGGCACAAGCACCGGCCCAGGGGGCGAAATCCTCGGGTGACCGGTAGGAAGAGAGCACCCTGCATAGTGCTCCCCTCCTGCCAGTCATTGCATGTAGAGTGGCCAAGCGGGCAGTCTACCCGGTCTGACAGGAGATGCAACAAACTGCTTTCTGTCAGACCGGGACAGGAAATCGGATCCTGCAGCATGTACCACGCGCTCCACCGCGCTCCATGGAGAGAGAAGAAGGGGGCACAATGAAAGGTAGGAAGAGAGTGGGGGACAATAAAAGTTACCGGAGGGGGGGAATAAGAGTTACAGGAGGGGGGGGAAGAGTTACAGGAGGGGGGGAAGAGTTACAGGAGGGGAGGGGAGAGACCATAAGAGTTACAGTAGGAGGGACAATAAGAGTTACAGGAGGGGAGGAACAAAAAGAGTTACGGGGGGATAATAAGAGTTACAGTAGGGGGGAACAATAAGAGTTACAGGAGGGGGGACAATAAGAGTTAGGGGAGGGGAGGGAAAATAAGAGTTACAGGAGGGGAGGCACCAAGAAGAGTTAAAGGAGGGGAGTGGGGACAAGAAGAGTTCCCCGATGGGAGGGAGGCAATTAGAGTTACAGGAGGGAAGGGGGGGGGGATAAGAGTTACAGGAGGGTAGGGAGGGACAATAACAGTTACAGGAGGGAGGGGGACGATAAAAGGTACAGGAGGGGAGGGGGATAAGAAAAGGTTCAGGGGAGGCAATAAAAGGTGGGACAATGAAAGATATAGGGGGAGGGGGACATTGAAAGGCAAATTAATTCTGGGGGGCACAAAGAGAAACTCGGAGAGGCTGAGTGGGGATAAAGCTACATGGGGGGGCTGAGGGGGGACAAATAGACAGACACAAGGGTTGTGGGGAGAAAGAGACATACAAAGGGGCCGAGGGGGAGAAAGACGCACAAAGGTGTTGGGGAGAAGAAAGAGGCAGACAAAGAGGCTGGAGTAAGTAAAATATACACAAGTGGGTTGTAAGAGACACACGAGGAGATAAAACACAGCAAAGCCGGGTGTAAGACACACAAAGGAGAAAAAAGGAGTAAGATATTTGAATGATAAGATATAAAACACTGAAGGGGTAATGAATTCAAAATAGGGGGTTACATGACACACAGGTGAAGATGCATTTGGGGGATGGGGGAGGTGGCAAAATGCATCTTTGCCTGTGTCGTCAAAAATCCTTGCACTGGTCATGGTTAGATTGTCCTGCGTGCACAAACACACTCCTGTCCCCTCCACATACTGCAAAGATCCAGGGTTAGAATGTCTTGCGTACACTAATACATTCCTGCCCCCTCCACGCCCTGCAAAGATCCAGAGTTAGAGTGTCCCACGTACACAAACACACTCCTGTCCCCTCCACGCACTGCAAAGATCCAGGGTTAGAGTGTCTCACATACACTAATTTATTCCTGTCCCCTCCACGCCCTGCAAAGATCCAGAGTTAGAGTGTCCTGCGTACACAAACACAGTCCTGTCCCCTCCACGCACCTCAAAGATCCAGGGTTTGAGTGTCTCGCTTACACTAATACATTCCTGCCCCCTCCACGCCCTGCAAAGATCCAGGGTTAGAGTGTCCCATGTACAGGTCTTCAGCCAGCAAAGCCATCCACCACCAGCACCTATGATGTCAGCCTTTTAAGGAGAATCTTTGTCATGCACATCTTCCGTTTTGATTCCATAACTCTCAATGTTGGGTGCTATGGAATTCAGGGACCCAGCAATAAAAACAATGATATGGTAACCATATTTTAATAATCCAAATTGCTGTACAAGGGGAAACACATTTTTAACGTAATGATGTAGCGCCTTGCTCATAATCTAGGGGTTTTACATGTCTTTATCTAGAACAGTGAAACTACTTTTCTTTTTAACGCAGTGGAACTGAAATAGCTGCATGACGTAGGCTCTAATCAGAAAATGTTTGCTGTGGAACACGCTAAGATGTAAAGCAGAGCCAGTAATCAGGCGAACATATCTTGTGGTGACTCTCTTCATCAACTCTGAAAAACGCACGCTGGCCAAACACAGCTGCGATGAATGAAGAAACCACATGGGAAGAACAGATAATTTTCAAGTTCTCAATACGGATAAGACATTGCGTGTTTAAATGTGCGAGATCATTCTGAGAAGGCTAAAACTCTGAAATATTTGTTGCATCGCAAATTAAACCATGAGCTGAATAAAGGTTTTTACAGCTTTTTTTAAAGGTCTGTTTGCAAAAGCGAAATTCTGTTTTGACACAATTTACAAGAACATTCATGTCTTAATGGTGTGGTGTACCACCAATGTACCACTAATACAAAACACAAATAGATCTGGATACTTTCATCTTTCAAGTGCCGAGAGATTACTGACAGTTTTCCTGCACATCTGTAGGCAATGCCAAATATAACTTTTCCGTAATCACCATAAAGCACTTCTTGTCTCTCCAGTTTAAAGGTAAAAAGCTTTATTTTAACTCTCAGTTCCACAGGGCTCCTTCATTGCCTTCTCCTGAAGGCAGTTCAAAATTCCCATTTATCACACAGCATGTTAGACAGTGTTTATTTTAACCCATTAATGTTCAATGACATGTCAAAAAAATACCATGATAAAATAGGATTTTCAGATGTATATTTGACAAAATTTGTCAACTAAAAAGATTCAATAATACTCCAGTTTAACGTATCTAATAAGAGGGATGGGGCCATGTTGATCACACTGTGACGTGGCCACTATATTTTGTTTCTATTACCTGTTTGGTCCTAATTTAAGGTTAGATGAACTTTTTATTTATTTTTCTGTTTCTCTTAATGACTTTTAACATAGCAATGGCTGTCTGGGTTATTTGGCTATGTCATCCCACTATGCTCTCTTTAATCTGCTTATAACGCAATAAAACGCATAAGAAAACAAAAACAAAAAGGCTTTATTTAATTATCACTGAATATAATATTATTATGCCAGTTGTATTTATGTCACTTGTGTGACATTTTATTAAAGTAACATACTTTCCTCATCTGGAGTATTGTAATTACTCTAATAATGAGACTTTTCAGAAACTAAGCTCAATAGTAAATTTTGCTTCAATTCTCTGTTATCAGGACTTTTTCACTTTGTAAAAAGTGATGGTCTTCAACTGAACCCATTATATGGGTCAAAAGAGTTACCTACGATATTTGTCATTAATTAGCATTAACAATATTATGCCAGTTAAAATGCAGCATTCACTGCCATTTAATGCTATTTTGATATATCAGATAATAATAATAAAGAAAAACAAATTAGTGGTACGTCATGCTTGATGATATGACGACACAGGTTTATAATAAGAAATGGCCAGAGCCAGTTGTCCCTACTATAAATTTCCTATTTTTTTTAAGTTTTTACTAAATGTAATTTCTCCTAATTCATTTAATGATATTTCTTTTAAACTGTCATTTTGGATGTTGGAATCACTATATATATATTTTTTTTTTTTTAACTGTTTCACAATGAAAAGCAACACTGTTTTAATGAAATCTCTTTTTTTGCTTTCTCTTACATGGGTATGTAAGCTTTGTGAACAAATGCATTAAATAAAAAATCATCTTAAGTAAGTTTTACCATGGAAAAATCTGACTGCCTCTGGAAAAGAGTAGGTTTGAGAAGATGAGTAGCAGTGTGCAAAAAATTTTTTTTAGCAATGTTGTCCAAATAACATTTCTGGTAGTACTTAAATCACTTGATTTGGAATATATTTACTGAAAGGATCCTCAGTAAGGTATAAGCTGCAGCGTAACAAAAGGTAAAGTAGGAATAAATATGTTTTTGAATATTAAACAACAACAATATAAAAACATTATGGTACCCTTCTACTTGGTTATTTCAACACAACACTTTTAATGTAATGCAATGATGTTTAAAACAAATTAGCCCAAAATATTATTTCTAAAAAAAAAAAAAAAACTAAAAAAAAGAAAACTAAAGATATTTAGATAGGAAATAAAATATGTGAATTATATTTCATGCAATGTCACCAACTAGTATAACACCCATTCAGGCCTGAAGGCTTTTCTTTAATTTTATCTGAGATCTTGAAAAACTATGCAAGCAATGATTAAAATACATAATTTTGAAGAAGCTTGCATCTTTGTCTGGATGTGTTAATACTGCTTCAGCTGTTAAACTTTACATTACTTTTTAAGTCTGTTTCCAGTCAAAGTAATGCTTACTTTGGGTATAGATTTTTATTTTTTTTCTTCTGCGCAAGCAGAAATCATGCCCAAAAAAAACATGGAGGACGTGCTCATGCAACAATAGCTCAAGTAAAATCAACCTCAGACTCCCAACGCCATGTTTAATTTCTGCTCCTTCGGCGCTAGTAGAGACTATGCAGCCTTTGGCACAGATTAACTGTCAGGATTGAGGTAAGCAGTTGGGTCTTTTCAAGAGGTCATGTGTTCAATCAAAACCAATTTGAAAAGGCAGTTCCTCATAGAATAGGAATGTATCCTACATAAATTTATTTCTACAGAGTAAATAAGTGCTGTTCCCTTTCTACAAAAATAAAAAAAAAACTTTATTTGTATTTATGTCACTTAGATGACATTTTATTAAAATAACATACTTTGCTCATCGTTGGTATTTTAATTACTCTAATAATGCAGAAATTGAAAGAGATATCCGGAGAGAAATGCCCTTGATATTTTAGTAAATTTTGCTCCAATTATGATTTTGATTAGATTTGTAGAAAGTAATGGTCTCAACTGAACCCATTAAATGGGTCAAAAGAGTTACCCATGATATATCCCATTATTTGCATTGTAGAAGGTCAAACAAAATGCAAACAAAATTATATATATATATATAATGTAAATAAAATAAATAAAAAGGACAACAATAAGATACAAGTAAGGTTTTGGTACATTTAGGTTTTTGTATCTTTACAAGATTAAGGTGGGTAACATTAAAATAATTCAGGATTCAAGGAGTTTAGAGGTTTGCGTGCAATTCCCCTCTGTATTAACCAAGTCATACAAAGTTAACTTAGTGGCAGATGAGTGGACAACAAAGGTGACCACATTAGCCTATTATGAATGATTACATTTGTTTTAATCAAATGAACTGTGACAACTGAAATGCATTTGGTGCATAATAAACAGACAAAAAAATAGTAAAGAGAGCAGTAAAGTTTTACCAGAAATTCCACAAGCCTAATAGGTCAGAAACACGAATGCAGAAAAAAAAAAAAAACAACAACAACAACGTTTCAGCACCAACCGGCTGCCTTTATCAAGGGTGTTTATATCAAGAACATACCACAAATACCTTTATATAACACTTAAACAGCTGATGGCCATCAGTAACTTTGGTAAAATCTGAGACTGGAAGTGACATCATCACCTCCGCCCTCGGTTCCACCTCATTCATATTTACAGCACATGTACAATACACATCTAATGCTGCCTCATCTTAATCCCAAAGACATGTTCTACCTACTCATAACATAACATTGAAGAATATAAGCCTAAAAGTCAAAAGATCAGCAACAGTATATTATAACCATATGCCTATTATGTTCTACCTTCTCAACAACATAAGCATCAGTGATATATGTGTATCCAATACATAGTTAATAGAACACGTACTAAAGTAAAATATACTTCTATAAACAAGGAACTCTTTTGGACTGTACGAGAGCCCGTAGATCCGCAGCCTAGCGAGGGACAGAACAGACGGCTGCATTCTCCTCCGGATGGACAACATCTCAGCAGTTCGCTACATCAACCGCTTGGGGGGAGCACGGTCCAGACTCCTCTCAGAGACTACGAAGGAAAACTTCGACTTTTGCCTACCCCGGAAAATCTCCCTCATGGCGGAATATCTCCCGGGAGAGACGAACCTGACAGCAGATTGGTTCTCGTGCCACTGGCAGGACAGCAGCGACTGGAGACTGGACCCACCGATCTTCCATCGCCTCTCGGTCAGGAGAGGTCCCCTCTACCTGGATCTTTTCGCATCGCGCAACAACAAGCAGACAACCGAGTACTTCAGCTGGCTCCCAGACCCAGAGAGCAACGCAGTAGATGCGTTTCTCCAACCATTGCCGCCCACGGGCGCGCATGCTATTCCCCCGTTCGCCATGGTTACGAGGACGATTCAGTACCTGAAGACTCAACGCGGGTCTCTGCTCCTCATCACTCCCCTATGGCGGGGCCAACCGTGGTTCCCGGACCTCCTAGCATCATCCTACATGGATCCTCTCCTCATACCGTCTTACCCAACGCTCCTCACAGACCCGAGAGGGAACCCTCACCCTCTCATCCTGGAAGACCGCCTCACTTTAGTGGCTTGGACTCTTTCAGGGGCACCTGGCAGACCGAAGATTTATCGCAAACTACTAGAGACCTCATATGGGATTCGTGGGCACCAGGAACCAGACGATGTTACTTGTCAGCGTGGAACTCCTGGTCCTCTTGGTGCAGTGAATGGAACCTCGATCCCTTTACTGCACCTATAACAGCCAACCTGAATTTTCTTTCCCATCTGTTTTCCACGGGCCGGTCCTACCGGTCCCTCAACGTCGTACGCTCTGCGATTTCGGCGTCCCACGTACCGGTTCTGGGGATACCCGTCGGGAAAGACCCTCTGGTATGCCGACTCCTAAGGGGCATCCGGTTACAGAGACCTCCGAGAAATAAATATTCCCGTTTATGGGACGTTGAAATTGTCTTACAGTTCTTGAGGGACTGGCCAGATAACGACAGACTCTCCCTCCGACAGCTATCAGCCAAACCGATGCTCCTACTTTGCTTAGTCTCGTTCCGCCGGGTATCGGACGTACGGGCATTCGACATTGACGCCTTTTCGGTCTCCCCAGAGGGCGTTACCTTCCAAGTATCGCGTTGTACAAAATCCGACTCCTCGTCTGTCTTCTATCCCTTTTTCCCTACCGACCCGCTACTTTGTGTGGTGTCTGCTTTACGTCGGTACGTAGAGGTCACGTCCCTACTCCTGGTTTCATCTTCCGGCCAAACTCTTGGTGTCTTACGTTAGACCCCACGTACCCGTCTCGACTACCACCCTCGCCAGATGGGTCAGATGGATTCTGTCTCTGGCGGGAGTGGAGGAAACCTTCAGAGCTCACTCCGTCCGCGGGGCGGCGGCTTCGGCGGCTTTCTCTGCGGGTGCGTCTCTGGCGGATATTCTACGTTCCGCGGATTGGTCACGAGAATCGACCTTTCAGACTTTCTACTTCCGCCCAAGCTCGGGGGCAGCCACGTCTCTCCTACATCAGCGTTTAAAAATGCAAAATAGGAAGCCTCCTGTCATGTGGTAAAATTGGAGATTATGCTAGCGTTAGTGTACTTAGTTAGTTAGTGTACTTTTAGTAATGACAGGAGGCGAGTATTTTCCCACCCTCGCCACCCTCGGGGGAGACAGGACTCACGTAAGTATTTCTATATTCTAGGTATTCCTTCCTTACCGCCATCTTCCTGCTTTCCCCAGTTTTGGGATCATGTTCGAATCTTGTCTATGTATAACATTAATTGCCGTTTATTGTCAGTTCTTATATTAGATAATACAACATTTCGGTGTGAATTGATTTGGGTCAGTTACGTTATTGCAAACAGTTTTCAGACCGGATCCTAACCCCTTTCACGTTCTTTTTCAGCATAACTTTGTGACATTACAGTTCACGCTCAGGATGGACACGTTTAGACCTTCCTCCAGTCATTATAGTTTGTTTTTTGGAA
Organism: Pelobates fuscus; assembly: GCF_036172605.1. Lineage (NCBI taxonomy): Eukaryota > Metazoa > Chordata > Amphibia > Anura > Pelobatidae > Pelobates > Pelobates fuscus. The sequence continues at coordinate 164,813,183 of NC_086323.1, read as the reverse complement.
AGTCACCCGTTGGTGCATGTTACAAGACTTTGGACCTTTGGAACTTTATTCATGATGTCGCTTTCGAAAGAGGGGGAGGAGCCTCATCACTGTGAATACTATACCTCCTATTGCATTTTGATTGGTTAATGTTTTCACTTTTCTTTACTGCTATGTGGAGTTAGTAAAGAGAGTTTAATGCAAAATACTCGCCTCCTGTCATTACTAAAATTAAGATTATAAGTACACTAATGCTAGCATAATCTTCAATTTTATAAGGGCGAATGGTTTGGCGGGAATAGCAACCAAGTTCTGCTCTGGGTTCAACCCTGGATATATTTTGACCCCAACAATGCATTTGGAAGGGATAATATACAGTAATTATTTATTTAACCCTTCATTAAAAATACAGTTCAGGCACCAGGAAACTATGACACAAGCCACATTCCTTCCAAAGTCACGGACAATATTTTCCATTTTAAAGATTGTGCGGTCAGACAATAGGCAAAACGAGTTATTATATAATATGGGACTTTGCAGGCATACATGTAAATCTGACTTGTGAAACAAACCCCAGAATATAGACTTGTTTAAGTTAGCCTTCCCATGAAATGCATGACCAATTCCCAGCAATTCACTCGTCCGGCCCTTCTGAGAGCAACGCTCAGATCAATCTATGGCTCTGGAAGAAATATCTAGTCCAGAAAAGGGATTTCCAGTCAGATCTAATTTTGTGTCTCAGCAGTTTACAATAGCAAGTTAGCAATCTTGGCACATATTGCACATTACAAGGGAGCACAAACAGAGAAAATAGCCTATATTACTATGTCTTTTGGGATCATATTAGGCTTACAGATGTAGAGATCACCCAATTTAAAGTGATTTCACATTCTGGTTACACATTCTTTAAAATCTTAGTTGTTCTACTTATGACAATGTTCATTATTATTAATTTATTATTGTAGCTTTATTTTACATTTTGGATAGATACATATTTTGAAATTGGATCTATCTTACCTTATCTTATTAGTAAAAAATATTCGGCATCAATCTACCTTTGACAAAATTTACATAAATATTTACGGACCTGTACTGATCTAACCTTTCATCGTATCACATATCTGATTGACGTTGCCAGAACCAACCAGCTTCCAGAAAGGCTGGAATGTGAAATAAAAAAGTTGGGTGGAACAAGTAGGTACATCAAGAAGAAATGGAGTGCAAGCCAGTATTTCAGAATCTCCCCACATTCATCAGAAGCAGATTTTCAAAATGGCATAACATGTCTACATTGATGGAAAAATAGGGTAACCATGTTCTCCAATTCTATATAAATATTGACTTGTAATTCTATTTTATTTATTTTTTATATACCACGACAATATACTGTTTTGGCATATAATTTTGTGGCTTTCTAAAATGTAGAAAGCCATGTCTACTGACATCCCTTGACCAGGGCTTGCTGTGAGCCATCTGTGTCCATGCCTGGTTATAGTTGAAGTTGAAGCATTTTTTTGAATTAATAATACATCAATCGTATTGATGAATAACAGTCTACAGATGACCGAGATTATTGTATTTATCAGTATTTCACTAATCTCAATGGATGCTCAAATTATGCTACAAATCATAGTTGTTATCTGCCCTAAATTTGCCAGGAGAATCTAATGAATATTGGGATTTGTACCACATTCCAAGGGCGGAACTACAGGTGGTGCAGCCAATATAGCCACCCCTATTTGAAGGTGGCTGCAAATATGTTTTGTTATTTCTGAGTGTTTTAGTTTGTCAGGTAGTATGTATCAGTGTGGTACTGTATGTATCTCTACGTGTGTGTCAGTGTGTTGCAACATCTACCTGCATGTGTGTGCCATTGTGCATATATCTTGTTGAGGGTTTATGTGAGTGTCTCTCTCGGGACATGTGTGTGCATATTTGTCACTAAGTGTCCTTGGACATTTTTTTTTTCAAATGCTGTCAACTTTTTTTTTTCTTTACATTTTCTCTCTGCCTCAATTTTTATTAATTCCCAGAGAATTTAAAATGTATAAATAAGTTACAAAAGCATATGCTTAATTTCATTTGGTCAGAGAAAAAGAGCTGCCTACGTATTAAGGCAGCTCTCTATCAGAGAACAATGGGAGGGATGGGAGTGCATAGTCTATTTTTTTAAATAGTTCCGCGTAACTTGCACAGGCGTTGAAGTGGCGCTCTCTGATAGGACATTACTGATTGGACATAGAGGATAAAATGTGTCCCCTTCAGTCACTTACCTGAGGCAGCGGCGATGTCCCTCGCCGCTGTGTCCTCCTCCGCTGTGTCCTCCTCCGCGACGCTCCTCCCTCTTCTTCCATCGGCCGGTGGGCGAGACTGATCCCGCCCACCGGCCGAGGAGACCTATGCGCATGCGCGGCAATGCCGCGCATGCGCATTACGTCTCCCCATAGGAAAGCATTGAAAACAAATTTCAATGCTTTCCTATGGGGATTTGGGCGACGCTGGAGGTCCTCACACAGCGTGAGGACGTCCAGCGACGCTCTAGCACAGGTTTCCTGTGCTATAGAGCAGGAAGTTCCCTCTAGTGGCTGTCTAACAGACAGCCACTAGAGGTGGAGTGAACCCTGCAAGGTAATTATTGCAGTTTATAAAAAACTGCAATAATTACACTTGCAGGGTTAGGAGTAGTGGGAGTTGGCACCCAGACCACTCCAATGAGCAGAAGTGGTCTGGGTGCCTGGAGTGTCCCTTTAATGTTTTTGTCTTGTCTTGACTTGTCTTGTTGGTGTGCCTGGATTGATAAACTTTAACATTCATGTCTTTATTGTTTAATTAACTTGTTTTGGGGGTTGAAAGGGGGGAGCTGGAAGAGGGTGATGGTTGGGGGGTTGGTGTGCAACATATTATTAAAATTATAAAAGTACTTCAAAATTACTTCAAAATTTAATAACATCTGTATTTTATAGATACTTGTTTTTACAAGATGTAATAATTAGTGATGTCGTGAACATAAAATTTTCGGTTCGCGAACGGCGAACGCGAACTTCCGCAAATGTTCGCGAACGGGCGAACCGCCATAGACTTCAATGGGCAGGCGAATTTTAAAACCTACGGGGACTCTTTCTGGCCACAATAGTGATGGAAAAGTTGTTTCAAGGGGACTAACACCTGGACTGTGGCATGCCGCAGGGGGATCCATGGCAAAACTCCCATGGAAAATTACATAGTTGATGCAGAGTCTGGTTTTAATCCATAAAGGGCATAAATCACTTAACATTCCTAAATTGTTTGGAATAACGTGATTTAAAACATCAGGTATGATGTTGTATCGATCAGGTAGTGTAAGGGTTACGCCCGCTTCACAGTGACAGACTAAACTCCCAGTTTAACGCACCGCAAACAACCGCAAACAGTCCATTTGCACAACCGCAAACTCCCCATTTGCACAAGGTTGGATACCAAGCTAGCCATGTCCCGTTCCTTGTCCTCACTGATGTCCTTGAAGGTCGCTCTTCCTCCACCCAGGAAGCGGGAGATGGAAAAATATGTGTGGTCGGTCCTCCTACTTCAAATTTGGGGCACTGCGCGTGCAATCTAATGTGCCACCAGATAGGAGTGGTGTGTTAAGTAGTACTATTCCTATCAGTTTAATCCCTGTTAAGTCCCCTATCAGGGGACGTGTATATAAGGCATCGATTTTAGGAAGCGGGAGATGGAAAAAGATGCTTGGTCGGTCCTCCTACTTCAAATTTGGGGCACTGCGCATGCAATCTAATGTGCCACCAGATAGGAGTAGTGTGTTAAGTAGTACTATTCTTATCAGTTTAATCCCTGTATATAAGGCATCGATTTTAGGAAGCGGAGATGGAAAAAGATGCTTGGTCAGTCCTCCTACTTCAAATTTGGGGCACTGCGCGTGCAATCTAATGTGCCACCAGATAGGAGTGGTGTGTTAAGTAGTACTATTCCTATCAGTTTAATCCCTGTTACGTCCCCTATCAGGGGACGTGTATATAAGGCATCGATTTTAGGAAGCGGGAGATGGAAAAAGATGCTTGGTCGGTCCTCCTACTTCAAATTTGGGGCACTGCGCGTGCAATCTAATGTGCCACCAGATAGGAGTGGTGTGTTAAGTAGTCCCCCTCATCAGGCCTTTTTTAGTCGAATGTAGCGCCCACTGTCAGTCCCTTCGGGATCCATCCCTCATTCCCCATCCCTCATTCATCTTAATAAAGGTGAGATGCATGTGTCACTAGCTCCTTGCGACTACCTCCCCCTGCTTCCAACTCGTCTCCTCCTCCTCCTCTCTGTCTCCCCATCTGAACTTTCCCCCTGTTCTTCTTCTCTTCTAGCGGGCACCCACGTGACATCCACGGACGCATCGTCATCATCAACCGCTTCACTTGTATCTGACAACTCAGCAAGGGAAGCAGCAGTGGGTACAACATCATCATCACACCGTACGTGTGTAATGCTGCCTGACTGAGACATATCCCTGTTATCTACATCCTCTGGCAATAATGGTTGCGCATCACTCATTTCTTCCAACTGATGTGTAAATAACTCCTCTGACAGATCAAGTGAAGCGGCTGTGGTGCTAGTGTTGGTGGTGATGGCAGGCGGGCGAGTGGTAACTTGAGAGGTGCCCGAAGCTAAGCTGGAGGAGGATGGTGCGTCAAGGTTCCGAGCGGAAGCTGTAGAAGATTGGGTGTCCTGTGTTAGCCAGTCAACTATGTCCTCAGAACTTTTCAAGTTCAGGGTACGTGGCCTCTGAACATTGGGCATTATTCTAGGGCCAAAGGGAATCACAGCACCACGACCACGACGGCCCTTGCGGGGTGGCCTGCCTCTGCCTGTCATTTTTTTTTCGATTAGTGGTACTATGCGTGCAAGCTACTGTGACAACAGATATGAGTGGCACTGGTGTGACACTGTGCCCTGACAGGCCCTGAAACGCACACTCGTGAAAGAAACTGACTGCTATTATATTACAGTCCAAAAAGTTATTTTTTTGTTAAATGCAAGCTATTGTGACACCAGATATGAGTGGTGGCACTGGGCAAGTGGGCAGACAACTAACTGCTATTCAATCTATTACAGTCAATTTTTTTTTTTTTAAATGTACACTACTGTTACACCAGATATGAGTTGCACTGGTGTGACACTGTGCCCTGGCAGGCCCTGAAACGCACACTCATGAAGGAAACTGACTGCAATTATATTACAGTCCAAAAAGTTTAGTTTTGTTTTAAATGCAAGCTATTGGGACACCAGATATGAGTGAGTGGTGGCACTGGGCAGGCCCTGAAACGCACACTCGTGAAGGAAACTGACTGCTAATATATTACAGTCCAAAAAGTTTAGTTTTTTTTAAATGCAAGCTATTGGGACACCAGATATGAGTGAGTGGTGGTACTGGGCAGGCCCTGAAATGCACACTCGTGAAGGAAACTGACTGCTATTATATTACAGTCCAAAAAGTTTAGTTTTTTTTAAATGCAAGCTATTGGGACACCAGATATGAGTGAGTGGTGGTACTGGGCAGGCCCTGAAATGCACACTCGTGAAGGAAACTGACTGCTATTATATTACAGTCCAAAAAGTTTTTTTTTGATAAATGCAAGCTATTGTGACACCAGTGAGTGAGTGGTGGCACTGGGCAGGCCCTGAAACGCACACTAGTATATTACAGTCAAAAAGTGAGTGGTGGAACTGGGCAAGTGGGCACAGTATATGCTGTGAGCCTGACACACAGGCTGGCAGGCAGGCAACTGCAATTACATTACACACACAAAAAAAGGCAGACTTATGTTCTAGCCCTAAAAAGGGCTTTTTGGGGTGCTGTCCTTACAGCAGAGATCAGATGAGTCATTCAGGACTGTAGTGGACACTGAATACACTAGCCTAGCTATCAATTTACCTATCAAATCAGCAGCAGCTACACTGTCCCTACTCTCACTAAGAATGCAGCTTCACAATGAATGTAAAATGGATGCTGTCCAGAAGGTGGGAGGGTCTGGGAGGGAGGGTCTGCTGCTGATTGGCTGGAATGTGTCTGCTGACTGTGAGGTACAGGGTCAAAGTTTACTCAATGATGATGAATAGGGGGCGGACAAGCGATGTTCGCCAGGAACTATTCGCCAGCGAACAGTTCGGGACATCACTAGTAATAATTGAATGTACTTTTATAGACCTAGAAAAGCCTTGCTTAAAGTATAATTATACATATTATGTTGTTAATATATAATGCTATGCATTTCTGTACATGTGCATTTTTTTAAATAAAAATATAAAAAAATCTAATAAATAAATAACCAGTGATAAAGGTATATAAAGAATTATACACACCCGCAACACACGCATTTTTTTCTAAAGTTAGTTAATCCAACAAACTTGTGCATGCATTTAAATTCTGTTTAAAATATAATTGACAATATATATGATAAAATAATACATGGATTTTAGCAGGCAATATAGAAATGATGCATTGTCATAATCCATTCATGTTTATACACAGAAGCAAACATGCAAAGATTTTAGGCTCTTTGAAGTCAAAATGACAATAGATTTCCAATTATATCAATGGACATATCCTTTTTTTTTTTTTTTTTTTTTTTTACTTTTAAATGGTGTTTGCTAGCAATCTGCACTTTTGATAACATTTCAATAAGACAAACAACATTCTTAATGAGAAAATAGCTGTGTTATCTTTCAGGAAACATGGAGTCAATATTAAAAAAAGAGGTCAATAGAGCGAGCATCATTAAAAAGCTATCTGATCACTCAAATCCCAGCCAAAGTTAACATTTAAAAAAAGCTGATAAGTTTTACATAAAGACAAAAGATTTCCTTCTGCGCTGAGCTGTACTGTATGCACAATGTGGAGTAGCTACTTTCAATGACACATTTCCAAGGACTTCTATGAAACCATATCTTAAATACAAATATATATATTTATTGATTTATTTTTATGTTATCTTTCCCATTCTCCATTACCTTACAACACACTGTCACACTGCATTAGTTCTAGCTGTATAATAATTGGATAAAACAGGATTTTAATTAGAAACCATAATGCTTGTCTTCAACTATGAAGAATTCTGAACTAGCATAGGGCAATACTGTAATAATAGTAAAACTAAAATGCTTATGCTGAATAGAAACAAAAATGTGGTTTGATCCACTAAATCGAGAATTGGGGAAAATTGAAAATTCATCCCAAAATAGCCAAATTTTAAACATTTCCATCTCCGCTAAATTTACATCTATATTGGTTTGTGAAAATCCATGATCAAGTCTCTACCGTTGCCAGTTGAATGATGAACCCCAAAAGGGGTATGTCTATTTATTACAGCAAATAGGTGTATTTTTTACTAATTATTTTTAGTCTATGACAATTATTATTATTTTTTTTTTTTAATTCTTTATTTTTACTGTGCAAGAAAAATTACAAGTATAGCAAGAGTGCCACAACAGCACGCATAGATTAGTCAACAGATTATTCAGATAGGCACGTGAAAACTGTACATTTTTTTTGTATTACGTTGGAACATGCTAGGTACAATTGTGATGTATAGTGAGGAAAACGAAGAAAGCGTTTGTCAGGAAATAGTATATCGTGATGAGACAACAGATTAGGCTAACTGACAATAAGGAAATGGGCAGCCAAGATAAGTATCGATGTGTGTATGCCTTTTAAACAGCTTAAATTCTCGTGTAGGGTAGTGTTACTATGAGTTCAACTGGCATATAAAACATAGTGATCTGTGTGCTGTAACCATCTGGGTTAACAAGAGAGCAAGGAATAAAAACATAGGGAGAGCGTTCCATTATATCAGCCTATACACAGAGTCCCGTATGATCCGTCAGGGTGGGGGCTGGTAGGGCTTGTGAGGTGCTTGGTATAAGCTAACGTTCAGCCCCACTTGCCTTTTGAGGGCCTCCTTTTCAGCCTATGCCCATCGGGGGTTTATATTTGGCCATCATGGGGGTGTCTTTTGCGGATCTCCCACACTCTTCCATGCTGGCTAGTAGGGGTTGGTGAGTATCCTGCTCTTGTTTTGCTGTCCCCTTTGTTGCAGCCCTGTGCTCAATCTCAGCTCTGGGTCTTCTTATGGGAACCTGCCGGACTGATGTGCTTCGCTTGGGCAGGATGCTGGGATTGTGGGGTTGCTTAGGATCGCCCTTACTGCGTTTGTGGATGCGGCTGTGAGTAACTGGGTCGGCGTGGACGGTTTCCCGCCACCTCTTGCGTCGGAGCTGAAATGGTTGGACGGCCGCCCTGAGGGCCAGTAGTGGGGCTCCATAGTGGCGACGGCGGGTCTCCGGGCGGATCCACGAGGCCACCGCCCGGGCCGCTTGAGGGTAGGGCATTCCCCTGATGTGTAGCAGTTCGCAGAAGGCCGAGTAGAGCCAATCTAGGGTCGCCAAGGAGTGGGGGTACCGTAGCTTCTTCTCATTCTGTCTCTTTGGCAGTCGTCGGGGGACCATCCCAGACGCGGCTGGCTTGCTTTTCTGGCAGTTAGGTAGGTTGTCATCCTTGCCTTCGGCTCTAGCCCGCCTGTCTAGTGGGGCTGGCCTCGTGAGGTGGGTTGCGTCCGCCATGTTGCCGGGTCTGTAACATCCAGAGCCCAGGCTTGAGTGGTCGGCAGCAGTTCGATGGGCTGTGTGTGTCCGCTTGGTAGAGACCGGGATAACCCCCGCCGGTCCATAGGGGGGGGAACGGGAGCTCAGATTCTGCCTTGCAGTGCTTGTGGACGGCGAGAGAGGCCGCCTCCCCCACCGCCCCCATGCTTGTAGGCCGCAGCATTAGGGAGCACCGACCCATTTCCAAAATCCACGTATGTGGTGTCTATTTGCAGGTCTCGGGTTCCCCTGTCGAGTGGGTACCCCCGTAAGTTTGATTGCGGCCTCCGCTTGTCGGAAATCGGCTTTAGGTCGGGTTAGCTGCGGGAGCAGCAGCGACATGCGTCTGCTCCCTTCTGCGGTCCGGCCCCGCCCCCCCTATGACAATTATTTGAGACTTTTTTGATAGGATACATCATAAAGGGGAAGGTAACTTGTAAACAAAACCTGAATTTAAATTTGTTTATGAACATTTAAAATAGTTGTGGCCACGTCGTGTTCTTTAAAATACAAAGGTCTAGTACCGCATATTCAATATGCAGTATTTTTTTTATTAATAATAACAATAAGAAGAGAAAAAAAATAACAAGTAACTCAGGTAATATTAATTCTGGCACCTTTCTTCGTATTAAAGAAAAAGAGGGAAGACATACTTATCTATTGAGTGAATGGTTAATGACTATTACCTGTCACCTACATATTTTTAAATTATTTATTGTTATCCAATTGGAGGCCTGGGGCCCACATGTGACCCTCAAGTTTTTTGTGTGGCCTCAATGCTACCTATAAACATATTGTTCTCCTTCAATCCAACCAGAGTGGGACATTTTCTAACATTCCTGTAACGGCTACCCAGAGTGGAGAGGGGTATCTGCCGTTGGAGATGTCCTTTCCCGGGCCAGGTGCTTGGTTGAGGTGAAGAGGCGAAGTCCCATCAGCTAAATCCCTGGAGGAGTAGAGAGGCCGAGCTCTGAGAAGAGCTAGTGATATATAGCAGGTTCCCTTTCAATAACGAGACAGAGCTACGTTTTGAAGGGTGAAGTAGAACTCAGCTTTAATGGCAAATGCTCTCCTTTTATGCAATGCTCCCATGCAAGGGAGACACCCACAAGCAATTATACAGTAACCAATAAAACACAAGGTACATCCCACACATCTCCTCCCCTTAGATAAGCATTAACATAATTATTAAACACACATGTTTCCCCAAGTTTCTGGATGTACCCCAAATATCTGGGGTACCCTCACAAACTTGGTATCGCCTGATAGCCCTACTCTGGGTGAGCAACATAACGTAACAGGGATTAAACTGATAAGAATAGTACTACTTAACACACCACTCCTTTCTGGTGGCACATTAGATTGCACGTGCAGTGCCCCAAATTTGAAGTAGGAGGACCGACCAAGCATCTTTTTCCATCTCCCGGTTCCTAAAATCGATGCCATATAGACGTCCCCTGATAGGGGACGTAACAGGGATTAAACTGATAGGAATAGTACTACTTAACACACCTTATAATAACGCAGAGAGAGGCAACGCAGAGAGAGGAGTCTGAAGAAGAGGAGTTAGAGGAGGAAGTGGCTTTGAGGAGGTGGAAGACCAAACACAGCAGGCGTCCCAGGGGGCTTGTTGTCACCTTTCGGGGACCCTTGGTGTTGTACATGGCTGGGTGGAGGAAGAGACCTTCAATGACATCAGTGAGGACAAGGAAGGGGACATGGCTAGCTTGGTATCCAACCTTGTGCAAATGGGGAGTTTGCGGTTGTTTGCGGTGCGTTAAACGGGGAGTTTAGTCTTTCACTACACTGTAACCCTTACACTACCTGATCGATACAACATCATACCTGATGTTTTAAAGCACGTTATTCCAAACAATTTAGGAATGTTAGGTGATTTATGCCCTTTATGGATTAAAACCAGACTCTGCATCAACTGTGTAATTTTCCATGGGAGTTTTGCCATGGATCCCCCTCCGGCATGCCACTGTCCAGGTGTTAGTCCCCTTGAAACAACTTTTCCATCACTATTGTGGCCAGAAAGAGTCCATGTGGGTTTTAAAATTCGCCTGCCTATTGAAGTCTATGGCGGTTCGCCCGTTCGCGAACATTTGCGGAAATTCGCGTTCACCGTTCGCGAACGGAAAATTTTATGTTAGCGACATCTCTATTTGTCAGTATACCTACAGAAAACTAATTGGGAATTGCCTCATTCCTTGATAGTTGGCATGCCACAAGACTTGGGCAGCCCTCATCTATCAAAACCATTAAACATGTCAGTCAGTTCTATTTCCAGACTGGGCTGTCTCTTTAAACGTAGTCTGTACTGACTTAACTGACCCTCTGCTCCCTCGCTGCTTGTTATAGAGGTGGATGTTACACTTCTGTAACACCCACCCCCTGTCCGCTCTTGCTCCTCCAACAGTTTTCACTGTTTTGCCCTGCCTGGGAACAATTCCCCAAGTAGAGTAGCTTGACACCGAAATGCTTGCCTAGTTCCCAGCATTCCGGCTTCAGAACGCAGTGATGTCATTCATTCTGTTACAATACTCAATAGCCAAAACTAACAGTGCCAGCTAGGGTGTACCCATAGCAACCAGAGCTCTGCACTGTGGTTGCTATGGGTGGAGAGCAGAAGTACTGTCTGTGGGTGGTCTCTTTTGCGTTTCTTTATCAATTAATTCTTCAGCTTACAGTCTTATGCTGACGAATTGATTGAAAGGTGGGAGAAAAAACTGAGAAAAAACTATTTTAAAATAGTTTTTTCTCAACAATGTAACATTTGCTAGCAAAACTGATAGCACAATGCATTAATATTATGCTTTCCAAAAAGTAAAAAAATAGTTTTGGGTGTTACAGTGAGTCCTTTAAGCTGATCAGCTCTAAGTGTAGCTGAGAAATACAGTAATACACTTTTGAAAAAGCCTATGTCTAGGTGAAATGCGTTAAGTGTTTTTTTTTTATCTTTAATTTGTATCTTGTTATTTGTTTTTTAGTGCTCCTAATATTAAAGTACCGTATTTTTCGCTCCATAAGACGCACTTTTTTTCCCCTCAAAAGTTAGGGGAAATGTCTGTGCGTCTTATGGAGCGAATATGAAGGTTTACTTACCTGTCTTGTAGCGTGGGCCGGCTTAACAGCGCGCACCGCGGTATAGGAACTTAAATTTCAGGTTCCGGTTTCCAGCGGGACTGAACGGAAGTGCGCACTTCCTTTCAGTCCCGACGGAAACTGGAACCTGAAATTGAAGTTCCTGTACCGCGGTGCGCGCTGTTAAGCCGGCCCACGCTACAAGACAGGTAAGTAATTATGGGACAAGGGGTAGGGAGAGGGGGTGCACTGAGGGAGGAGGAGAAGGGGGAACACTATGGGAGGGGGGGGAGAACACTATGGGAGGAGGGGAGGGGGGGCCACTATGGGATGAGGGGGAGAACACTATGGGATGAGGGGGAGAACACTATGAGAGGAGGGGAGGGGGGGAACACTATGGGATGAGGGGGAGAACACTATGGGAGGGGGGAGGGGGAGAACACTATGGGAGGAGGGGAGGGGGAGAACACTATGGGAGATGGGGAGGGGGAGAACACTATGGAAGGAGGGGAGGGGGGAACACTATGGGATGAGGGGGGAGAACACTATGGGAGGTGGGGAGAACACTATGGGAGGAGGGGAGGGGGGAACACTATGGGATGAGAGGAAGAACACTATGGGAGGGGTGGAGAACACTATGGGATGAGGGGGAGAACACTGAGAGGAGGGGAGGGGGGAACACTATGGGATGAGGGGGAGAACACTATGGGAGGGGGAGAACACTATGGGATGAGGGGGAGAACACTATGGGAGGGGGGATAACACTATTGGAGGAGGGGGAGAACACTATGGGAGGGGGGATAACACTATTGGAGGAGGGGAGGGGGTAACACTATGGGATGAGGGGGAGAACACTATGGGAGGGGGATCATTATGGGATGAGGGGGAGAACACTATGGGAGGGGGGGAGAACACTATGGGAGGTGGGGAGGGGGAACACTATGGCAGGAGGGAAGGGGGGAACACTATGGGATGAGGAGGAGAACACTATGGGAGGAGGGGAGGGGGGCACTATGGGATGAGGGAAGAGCACTATGGGAGGGGGGAGGGGGAGAACACTATGGGAGTGGGGAGAACACTATGGGATGAGACAACTATTGGACAAGGGGAGGAGGGGGTTAAAGAACACTATGGGACAGGGGAGGAGGGGTTACAAATCACTATGGGACACAGGAAGGGGGGTTAAAAATCACTATGGGATAGGGGAGGGGGGTTAAAGATCATTATGGGACAGGAGAGGGGAGTGGGTGGTAAGGAACACTATGGGACAGGGGAGAAAAAAAAAATATTCTGAACAAACTTTCCCATAGTAAGAAACACTATGGGATAGTTTGTTCAAAATATTTTTTTTTTCTGGGTTTCCTCCTCTACAAACTAGGTGCGTCTTATGGTGTGGTGCGTATTTTGGAGCTAAAAATACGGTACTTTTTTATTGGACCTGCTTTTGCTGCTGCTGGATCTTTGGGCTATATCCTTGGTGGGGATAATACCACTTAAGCGTTTTGGATTGAGCAAACCATACTTTGTTCTTAAGCATGTGAGTAGTTTTTTTTTTTTTTTAATCTTTTTATTGTATTTTACTCTCCATATTTATGGTGTACACTATTGTAGTTTTATTTGCCTTTTCCATATATATATTCCCACAGAGAAAATGTGTCCACACTCATAGCCTTGAGTGGAGATTATACCACTTCACATGCTGATTTGGAGCCATACTTACGGCTCCATTACATGTGAGTGTAAATTTTATATTTATACCTACCCTCGCTCCATAGCCGTAATATACTACACTATATACGATTTGTATCTATTTTATTTCTATGAGGATACCTCCTACAATCACGAACAAAAGAAGAATCAGCACTGCACTTTATCCTTAGGCAGGGATTGTTCAGCCCAGGCACATAAGTTTAAGCTGTATTGAAGTTCCAAAAAAGTGTGAGTGCACATTTTTTATCATATACAGTGGGACCTCGGTTTACGAATTTAATGCATTCTCCGGGACGTTTCTTATTGCGAAAAATTTGTAAACCCAAACGCGGTTCCCCATAGAAATGCAATGAAAACCAATCAATCTGTTTTGGACGTCAGAAAAAAAAGTCAAAATGAGCTGGCATGGAAACTAACCCACAATGCAGAACACACAATAAAAGGCATGCAAACGACGAAGCTCAGCTCCCTACCTTTCCACAGCTTGAGAAATGCTCCAAAAAATCCTAAGACAACTGCAAACAATTTCCAGAATGGCTCCAAAACTCAATGCAAAAGCCGCTCCAACACCTCCACACTCTACGCCATGTACTACCCACAGGCTCCAGCATGCAGGGGGCAGTGCTATAAACCTTATGTTAACCGAGTCGTTTGTAAACCGAGGTCCCACTGCTTTACAAACTTATGTTTTACATACTACACTATTAGTTTCTTCTGGCTTTTTTTTTTTTTTATTCTTGTCATTACATATCCCCAAATAAGGACTCTTTATGCGCTGCACCTACCTCCTATGTTACCCAGTTTTTACCGGACAAGAGAGACTCCGTACTTGGTGTTTTAGCTGCCATTGGACAGTAATTATCTTACACAAGTGCTGAATTATAATTGTGTAGCTCGAATTTTTTTTTCTGTAAATATGAGTATTTATATAAATAAACCAAAAATAAAATCCAGAAAAAGTGATACAAACAAATGTATACTGAAACAATGTGAATAGGTTGGTTCTCTCAGGATGTACCCGTTGTCATTATACATAGCCAGAGACAAAATACCAAAAGTTGGAGATAGTACAAACTTACAAGAATCATAATAAACCAGTGTATTACTGTAATAGTAATTAATATAAGGCGGATTAATGGTTGCACTCACAAGATAAACACCATTGAAAGCATTGGATATACACTTAATGCAGGCAGGTTGGGATAGATTCCCTTATGTGGCAGATGTCAGAATTCTTCACGTTCCCTTAAAGCCATAAATAGTACAATAAACAATAATAGTGCAGTAAATTTACATTACACAAACCCCCTCCCCCACTAATTTATTTTACATAAGTGGATAAAAAAATGTTGACGGCATGTAGTAAATGGGCTAATGAACCCTTAAAAGGTGATCATCAGGGGTTGATGTATCTTTTGTGCATAGAGAACATGTCGGCATTTCAGATATGGACTGCCCTTATGGGTGGGATCAGCCTGATATGCAAATGGTATAGGTTCACTCTGTAATGGTATAAGTGAGCAAAAACTAGTTTGAGACCTGAGCCCAAACTAAAGGGCAAGTTACTGCGTTTCCCTTAGCTTTTGTCTGTTCATGTAGTCTCAGTTTTTCTTGCAATGCATTAACTTGGGCTCTCCCTTAGTTAAAAGGGTAATCCAGATATGTACCCCGTGCTCGCTGTACCAGCTAAACCTCACTGTTGAGGCCCAAAGTAGGCTGAAACGATCATCTGGAGTTACTGAATCTCTCAAGCAAACTTGCCAGAATTTCACATCTGGACTGCCCTTATGGCAGTTTGTTGTATCACCAACCTTTGGATTTTGTCTAAGAGTATTTATGTAGCTTTCTTATAACTGATGCACAAGCCAGGGTTGTAAGTTTCTGCTGAGTGAAGGAGACTTTTTAGAATGTGTGCCCCATGGCAAGAGCATTAATGTATAAAACAAATATATTAACAACTACCAAAGAGTTAAAGGGACACTATACTGACCAGAACAACTACAGCTTATTGTATTTGTTCTGGTGAGTAGAATAATTCCCTTCAGACGTTTTGCAGTAAACACAATGCTTTCAGAGAAAATGCAGAGTGTACATTACAGCCTAGTGATTTCTACGCTGGCCACTCCTCATATGGCTGCTCGAGGTGCTTCCTGGGGCAGTGCTGCACAGTGAGCAGCACTGCCATTCAAAGTCTCCACCCTTTGCATTGAGACACTGAACTTTCCTCATAGAGATGCATTGCTTCAATGTATCTCTATGAGGAGATGCTGTTTGGTCAGGGCTGTGTTTAGCTTATGCTGGCTCTGCCCCTGATCTGCCTCCTTGGCAATCTAGAGCCATTCCAATGTGGGAAAGCACAACTGCTAATGATGTCAGGCAAGGAGGCAGATTAGGGGCAGAGACAGTAAGATTATACTATACTTAGCAGGGTAAGGGGTTACATAGTGTTTTTAACACTATAGGGACAAGAATACATGTTTGTGTTCCTGAACCTATAGTGTTCCTTTAACATAAAACAAAACATTGCAGATTTCAATGCACTCTTATTTATAGTAAAAAAAAATCCCCACAGTAACTACTGTGATTTCCAATTCTATTCAAGCCATATACTATGGTTAACTAACGCTATACAGCCCAGTAGTTGTAACTTTCCTCCAATCTTCACATCTGTTTCCATCTAAACAAAAGACATACTGGGTAATCCCCAGCACCAGTCACAAAGATTGGACTCCCACAGATTCTCATGTAAAATCTTGGCCAAGTTGTTTAAAGTTTGCGTTCACATTTTTCACATTAAGTCCAAAAAAAAATTAACTCAACAGTGAAATTATAAATTTTTACAGGAACGTACTGACTGACTTACAAAATCATTTACAGCTAAATAACGGCAATACGTTTTCCTGTTAGTGAAGACCAGACAGTTGAGATAATAGATTTAAAACTTTTCTAAAAAGTGAGATCCACATATTATCAAGAACAGTGAATCTGGTAAACAGGACAGAGAACGCAGGTAGAAAGGAATGCATTGTGCTATAGCATAGTAGTTTCACTATCTTGTGGTTAATGGGTAGATTTCCAAAGTGAATGAGTATAGATATAAGGGTGAAGGGGCAGGTTGTGTGTGTGAATGAACAGATTATAGTGTCTCTTGGGAAAAGGGCGCATTTTAAAGGAACAGTCCAGCACCATAACCACTACAGGGCTGCATATAAAATATGTGGAAGGACCACGGTAAGAAATAGGTCATGGTAAAAATGTGCGGAGGCGAAATGTGCCCCTTTAAGAATGAAGGATATTTTACATGTTCTGAACCAAAACAAAACACTGTATTTGGGATATAGATGTGTTCTACCATACTTACTTTAATGGGCTTTCTCTTCAAGTGCCCTCATACATGTTATATAGAGTTTGTTAAAAGACAGAAATGGTTTTAATCTGATGTGATGAATACATATATAAATTCTCATTTATAATACAAAAAGTATTTTTTTCGTAGTTTTGGTGATAATGTGTGTATAATTAGTGCGTCTTATGAAAAGTAACTCAAAATCAATTCATTTGTCCTGGTTTACAGAATACATAAGTCTAGTTTATTTTTGGTAGCTTTGGTCACAAAATACAAGGAGTGAAATGAAATTTCAATGTTGAGCGATTTTATAATTTGGAATGTTTGTCTTGTAAGCTTAATAGTCATCACAGTAAACACTACTGCCACACAAAAGTATATGTTTGTATAAAGTAGACATCACAGGCTAGTTACTAAGGGTATTTTAAAATTTATTGTGTAGCCATTTAACTGCCAATCTCTGCTAAACATTTAAGTAATTATTTTTCAGATTTTTAACATACACACATTTAACAAGATTTTTAATGTGTATTTCATAAACCTGATGTATGCTACTACTGTGCAAAACCCCATAATATAACAGCTACATCTTCTGAGTACAACAATACCCCCAATGTATGCCTTTGCCACTCTCCTGTGGAGCTACACCGTCATATATGAGGCCTGACTATTTCAGTTTTAACAGTTAGAAGTTGAGAGACTGATTTGATAGGCTTATTGGACGTTTTGGGACATTATAGCAGTTTGTTTAAAATACCCCACCAAGGCCTACCATTTCCACTATAATAAACGGATCTTGACTATACTATACCCCATATGTATACCTTTGCAAAGTAACAATCCCAGTCCAAATCCTTAATCCTTAACCATACCCTAATTCTAAACCACATCCTAATCCCAAATGTTACCCTAAATCTAATAATAAACCTAATATTAGTCCTAGCCCATACCCTTACGCTATATCGAACTCTAATTAAAGCCTTAATCCTAAACTCAATCCAAAATCTATAAATTGTGTTAGAAAGAGGAAATCCCTTGTTGATTTCAGCAGAGGGATTCATTTGCTGGCCCGAATCCTAGTCCAAACCCTAATATGAACCCTAATTTTAAACCTAATCCAATCCTAAAAATAATTCTAAAACCATTTTAAAACCATATAAACATAGTAAGAATCCTAACAAAGAAACTGAAACAATAATTATTCTAAACCTAATCCTAATCCCTAATGTAATCTAATCCCAAATGTTTCCCTCTGCTAATATCAGTACTGATTTTAGCAAAGGGAAATCTAAGATAAAACAGAGTGATATTTTGCTGCCATCTACTGGCTATTTTCAGTATGATAGCATCCACTTTTTTTCATTAAATATAGTATGCCCAATGCATTAACATCGGTGCTGGGCAACTGACAAAGCATGGGGCATGGCGGGAGGGGGGAGACCTTCCAGGGTCTGTTCAAACCCTGGGGGTCTCCCAATCACTAGATCCAGTGAAAGAAACACTGTGGCTGAGCTTGATTGCTCAGCTGCAGTGTTCACTATGCAGAGCTGACTTTCGGCACTGCATGCAGCTCATCCAAAAAGTCTGGGGCCACTAAAAATGGCCTTAGCTGTCAGTGGGTAACCCGTGTATCCGTTGTTCCCTGGGGTTTCAGTTGTGAGGAGGAATTTAAACCTACTAACGCTACATTGCTGTCTACTGGGATTTAAAGCCAAATTGAAATAGCTGTATGCTGTTCTCACTTTGAGCTCTGCATGCAGCACACCTGTCATTCTGGGGTCACTTACATGGCCTAAGCTGACAGACGGGAGCCCCAGGTATCTATTAATAGTTGTGTTTCCTTGTGGATCAGGGATTTAATCCTGCTCACACCGAGATCTAGCAAGTCATTTAATTGTCCATAGAAGGTGCTAAAAGCTGCACTGACTTCCTGCCCTGCATGTAGCTTATCAAAATGTCTGGGGCTACTAAAAATGGCCCCAGCTGACAGAGGCCAGCCCCTGGTATCCATTGATACCAGGAACTCCCTGGTTTGAGCAGGGATTTAACCCCTGGGGACACACTTACCTCAATGGGTTAAACCATTCGGCTCCCCCCAGCGCAGGATCTGTCTTCTGAAATTTTACTTTTTGGAATCACAGAAAGGGCAGGGGCGCCACTGATTGGCTGAGAGCGGTCAGCTGATGCTCTCGGCCAATCAGTGACTCCCCATTCACAAAACTGGCTTGGTTGAGAACAGTGTTAATTTTGGCAGCAAATTTCCATTTAGTTTTAGTCATAGTCTTTTGACTAAAAACACATTTTAATTTTAGTCGTATTTTAGTCACCTGAATTTTTTAGTTTTAGTCTAGTTCTAGTCGACTAAAATTTTACTAAAATTGTTGGTCGATAAAATTAACACTGACTGAGAGCTTCCGGTGGTGCCCTTGCCCGGCACTTTGCACTTTCTGACAGTGAAATTTCAGAATCCGGATGCTACGCTGGGGGAAGATCACTGCTGCAAGCAATTTTGAGGTGAAATCATTAGAGAAAGGTTTAACCCAGAGGTGGGCAATCATCGGCCCTCCAGATGTTTTGGACTACATCTCCCATAATGCTCTTAGGGCCATAATGCTAGCAAAGCATCAAGGGAGATCTAGTCCATAACATCTGGAGGGCCGAAGATTGCCCACCCCTGGTTTAACACATTAAAGAGTTTTGATTTTGTGATTATTTCAATAATGCATTGAAACATTTGCAACAATTTCAAAACGGCTGACAAATCACGTGACAATTGCCAAACAGCTCTGATGCATTGAGGCATGGACTCCACAAGACCTCTGAACTTGACCTGTGGTATCTGGCACCAAGACATTAGCAGCAGATTCTTTAAGTCCTGCAAGTGCTAGGTGGGGCCTCTATTGATCAGATTTGTTGTTACAGCACATCCCAAAGATGATCAACCGGATTGAGATCTGGGTAACATAAAGGCCAAGGCAACACCTTGAACTCTTTGTCATTGGGTGCCCAATAACCTAACGCCAGTTCACCTGTTGTCCTTCATTGCACCACTTTTGGTATGTACAAACCATTGCATCTTGGGAACACTCCACAAGACTTGTTGTATTGTTGTCTAGCCATTACTATTTGGTACTTGTCAAAGGTACCTAGATCTTTCTGTTTGCCCATTTTTCCTGCTTCAAACACATGCAATTCAAGAACTGACTGTTCACTTGCTGCCTAATATAACCCACCCCTTGACAGGTGCCATAGTAAAAATATAATTAATGCTATTCAATTCATCTGTCATTGGTTTTAATGTTTTGGCAAGTGTATGCTTATAGCAAGTTGTAACTTAGCTTAAATGTACATTACTGTTTGAATGCTTTAAAATGTATAAATCCAACAATATAGTAAATAACAGTTCACTCATATTAAATATCATATTACTGTGGATACCATAGCATTAGAGAGTCATATTTTCCTCTAATAAACACAGGTCTGGGCATCTGGGTTATGTACGATGAGTAGCGGTAGATTGTTCCAGCGCAGGATTGTCAAAGACACTGTGTGTGTCAAAACACTGCAGAGTTCACTAAGTGGTGGAATAAATCTCCATATGCAAACTTTGTAGTGTTGCAGCTCTACCTTCTTTTATTTTTGTACTTTGGAGGATTTTGGAGGGTACCCTTTGGAGTTTGCACCTACAATATATTTTATGAGTGCTGGATCTCTAAAATTGTAGACAACAGTGCAGACCAGTATAGCACATCTCAAAGTCAAGGTGGACCTATTCAACTTAGAGCTTCCTTTTCAAATCCTAATGTAAGCCTAAAAAACACTTTATATGCAACATGTGTGGGAATATAATATTGAATAGGGATGGGAAGATAAGATTTTTAAACTGGTGGAAGATACAAAACACAACAGTTCTTCACAGATCAGTATTTAAATTGGCGCCTATGCAAAAACAGAACTACACAAGCTGACAATGTTGTGTTATAGAAAGCTGGTTCTAGAAAAATGCTAATTACCATGCATCTGATAATCTAGAATTGCATTTTGACAAACCTTCCTGGAGATATTGCCCCAGACCAGGAGCCGGGTAACTCCACAGTCTGCTACACGACTGCCTTCCTTTTGTAGTGTTAATGAGAAACAGATGGCATTTCAATGCTGACATCATTCAATGTAATGTGCCTACTGAGGGCAACGATTAACCCTGTATATGCCTCAGGCTGTAAACCCTCAAAGGGTTAGTTGTCAGTGGT
Organism: Pelobates fuscus; assembly: GCF_036172605.1. Lineage (NCBI taxonomy): Eukaryota > Metazoa > Chordata > Amphibia > Anura > Pelobatidae > Pelobates > Pelobates fuscus. The sequence continues at coordinate 164,792,189 of NC_086323.1, read as the reverse complement.
GCTTGTTGAGCTTATTACACTTTCTGTCTCACAGCATTTATGTTATCACTCTGTGTATATTGTAAACTATTTGAACGTGTTCTCGACCTGTGCGTACAGTCTGCAACCTGGCCTCATAGCTGGATGCTGACATAATCTTGTTAAATTCAAATGCTTCCTGTTTTGTTTAAGTGGCTGACAAATGACCATATGTTCTGCTCACAATATAACTTTTCTAGCGAGCATGCTTACCACGTCATGCACAAATTCAGGGGAGACGTTACACACATCTCTTACACTTACTTTTTTTTCCATTTTCTTTCAACATAACCTCTTCATTGCTAGCATGCCAAACAGTATGAAATACGCACTGTATATAAATATTTCTAAACACATATATCTCTATAACCATAGACATTGCTGGGGGATTTGGTGCTTTATCCCCAGATCACTTTAGTTACTGGAGGGTGCATGAATAAATTAATATTTATCTATTCACGGCTACTTCTCAAATCTACTGCCTAATATTTAAAAGACAAAAAACCAGTAGTGGAGTGCTCCTTCAGACTACTTATGAGGAGATGGTGGTGCCCCCATGTGATTATTGGTAGGGGATGTTGGGGAACAGAACTACACCACCCGTATTAGGTAGTGTAGTGGGATATTACTGAATACCTGGCTGTGAAGCATGTGCTTTCATTGAGATGCCAGAGAGAATCAGCACACTGATTATGGGAAGAGGGGAGAGGCACATAACATAGAAAGCAGGCATAGGGCTGGTGCAAGGAATTTTACCACCCTAGGCAAAAAAGATTTGATGCCCCATTCGTTCCACCCACTCACACTGACGCATACACACACACGCTGACCCACACAGACACACACACTGACCCACACACATACACAAAGGTTCACACTGACCCCCATCCACACACACACACACTGACCCATGCAGACACATGCTGACCCATACATACACAGACAGACACTGACCCATGCAGACACACGCTGACCCATATACACACACACAGAGACCCATACACACACACACACACTGACCCATGAAGACACATGCTGACCCATTCATACACAGACCGATACATACACACACATGCAGACACACGCTGACTCATACACACACGCAGAGACCCATACACAGACCCATACATACACACACACAGACTCAAGCAGATTGACATACTGACTGAAACATACAGACACACATATTATGAAACACACGGTGCATTCTCTCTTTCATTCATTGCACTTTGCTCTTAGTCCCTTTTACCTTTACTGTGCCCGGTGGCCAACACTTTTTTTTGTGCCACATTTCCTGTTATTCTTCCGCCCACTTGTCTCCACGTACAGGTCAAGGGGCAGGAGTGAGTTAATAATGCACCCTTCTACCGGGCTCTAGTCTACAAGTAAGTGCTTCCTAGTGCCCAGTAATGTGGCCAGCGGCCGACATGGCCCACTCTATTTGATCAATTCAACTTGATAGGGGGGCGGTCAGACAAGCAGTAAAGACACTGCTGGTGCCCCCCCCCCCTTAAGAGGCGCCCTAGGTGGCCGCCTACTTAGCCTACAGGATGCGCCGGCCCAGAGCAGGCATATGTTAAAGTATGCCAAACATCTCTATTAGTGTAGGGATCATCAAATTGTCCAAGGTGTTTCTAGAACTTAGCAATGCCTTTGTCTAGATAGACAGACAGACAGATAGATAGATGTGACTGAGCCTGGAACCTTTTCATTACAAATCCAATAATACTTTCTCGAAAAACAAAGATCAAACCAGTGTAAGTTTCCTTTCTTCCGAGTGGTATACGAGTAATCGTTGCAGAGGATGAATAAGCCATTTGCACATTTTATATGATAGTTCACTCCCTAACACTGAGGTCTTTAATTAGCCTCTGTAGGCCAAATAACTGGTACTCAGCGCATGGCTGGAAATATGCCTTGATGATGTCATCATCATTGTTACAGAGACTGCAGCTGTGAGGGATTGCTTCCCTCCATCAACATCAGCCATACCATTTGGCTGGCTGGGGACCATAGGCTTTGCCATCCATCCATACAGACATACCAGAGGTTATGTATTCCTGGTCGTAACTTAGAGAACAAAAAAAAAGTTTGCTCAAAGCTGTACAGACAGGTACCCAAGCCAAATGTACTTTAAATAGGAAAAAAAGAAACTGTCAAAATAAAATGCTATAATGTACACAGAAAAACAGCTCTTTCACCTTAATTGACATAGACAAGCAATTTACATGTAAGTGGATTCAGATAGTCTGCTAACCGGTCTCTTGTCTTTGTAGAAGTAGTCCCCACCTTTGCTCTCCCTGTATCAGTCTCTCTCTATTTCCCATCTAACTCTCTCCCTCTTATTTTCTCTGCATGTCTCGCACCCTCTCATGTTCTCCATGTCTCCCTCCATTTCATATTCTCGCTGCAGATCTCCATCTCATGTTTACCCTCACTCTCTTCACTATTTCCCCTTGTATTACACTCGCCTCTTTTTTTTTGTGTTCTTCTCATCCTGATTTCTTCCCTTCTGTTCTCTCCTCTTATATTTTCTTTCACTCTCTGTTCTCCGATTCTACAGATCTCATTTTTTCATATCTGACCGTCGCTCTCTTCACTCCTCGTTCTCCCCCATGTTCTCCCTCTCCCATTTCACGTGTTCTCCCCCTCCCATTTCACGTGTTCTCCCCCTCCCATTTCACATGTTCTCCTTCTCCCATTTCTCTCCCCCTCCCATTTCACATGTTCTCCTTCTCCCATTTCTCTCCCCCTCCCATTTCACATGTTCTCCTTCTCCCATTTCTCTCCCTCTCCCATTTCACGTGTTCTGCCCCTCCCATTTAACGTGTTCTCCCCCTCCCATTTCACGTGTTCTCCCCCTCCCATTTCACGTGTTCTCCCTCTCCCATTTCACGCGTTCTCCCTCTCCCATTTCACGCGTTCTCCCTCTCCCATTTCACGCGATCTCCCTCTCCCATTTCACGTCTTCTCCCTCTCCCATTTCACGCGTTCTCCCTCTCCCATTTCACGCTTTCTCCCCCTCCCATTTCACGAGTTCTCCCTCTCCCATTTCACGAGTTCTCCCTCTCCCATTTCACATGTTCTCCCTCTCCCATTTCACGCGTTCTCCCCCTCCCATTTCACGAGTTCTCCCTCTCCCATTTCACGCGTTCTCCCTCTCCCATTTCACGTGTTCTCCTTCTCCCATTTCACGCGTTCTCCCTCTCCCATTTCTCTCCCTCTCCCATTTCTCTCCCTCTCCCATTTCACGTGTTCTCCCCCTCCCATTTCACGCGTTCTCCCTCTCCCATTTCACGCGTTCTCCCTCTCCCATTTCACGCGTTCTCCCTCTCCCATTTCACGTGTTCTCCCTCTCCCATTTCACGCGTTCTCCCTCTCCCATTTCACGTGTTCTCCCTCTCCCATTTCACGCGTTATCCCCCTCCCATTTCACATGTTCTCCCTCTCCCATTTCACGCGTTCTCCCTCTCCCATTTCACGCCTTCTCCCTCTCCCATTTCACGCCTTCTCCCTCTCCCATTTCACGCCTTCTCCCTCTCCCATTTCACGCCTTCTCCCTCTCCCATTTCACGCGTTCTCCCTCTCCCATTTCACGCGTTCTCCCTCTCCCATTTCACGTGTTCTCCCTCTCCCATTTCACGTGTTCTCCCCCTCCCATTTCACGCGTTCTCCCTCTCCCATTTCACGCGTTCTCCCTCTCCCATTTCACGTGTTCTCCCTCTCCCATTTCACGCGTTCTCCTCCTCCCATTTCACGCGTTCTCCCTCTCCCATTTCACGCGTTCTCCCTCTCCCATTTCACGCGTTCTCCCTCTCCCATTTCACCCGTTCTCCCCCTACCATTTCACGAGTTCTCCCTCTCCCATTTCACGAGTTCTCCCTCTCCCATTTCACATGTTCTCCTCCCATTTTACGAGTTCTCCCTCTCCCATTTCACGCGTTCTCCCTCTCCCATTTCACGTGTTCTCCTTCTCCCATTTCACGTGTTCTCCTTCTCCCATTTCACACGTTCTCCCTCTCCCATTTCTCTCCCTCTCTCATTTCACGCGTTCTCCCTCTCTCATTTCACGCGTTCTCCCTCTCCCATTTCACGCGTTCTCCCTCTCCCATTTCACATGTTCTATCTCTCCCATTTCACATGTTCTATCTCTCCCATTTCACATGTTCTATCTCTCCCATTTCACATGTTCTCCCTCTCATATTTTTCATGTTCCCCTAATCCTGCTTTCCCTCTGCCTTTTTTGTTCTCCCTCTCTCCTTCTCATATTCACAGTCTTTTCACAGTTTTTTCTTTTTTAACCTCTTTTTTACCGTCAGTATACGGTCCGATCGATCGAAAGACAGACCTTGATTGAAATGTTACTTTATAAGACCTTGTAACTGAGGAACTCTGCTCTCGACCTGCAGCAAGAGCAGTCTACTGGGCAATGGCTGGAACTCTAATGAAGTAATACTTACATTAAGCTTAAGTAGATGTTTCTTGTCAGATACTGATATCCTCAAACTTTCTACTGCCAAATTACTACTGGGATTTCCTTGCTGGGTCTGTTACTTAGATTAGTTGTGGTTATTGCATTAGCAAGCCCTTAAGAAAGACTAAACAAAATGCAGTTACTGTACATTATTTGCAAAACGTTTAGGAGAGTCTCTTCTGCAAAATAAACACAAACACAGCACAGCAACAACTGCTTTCTGGAGCTTTAAGTAGGATTTTGACACTTTTAATAAATTGAAATTGACATGACTGTAGCTATGATAGCTTGATGTTTGTTCTAAGTTTAGCAGTTTTGATAAAATTTCACAAATAAATAGCAGAAAATTAAGTTGTTGTCTTGTTTTATTTTTTTTGTGAAAATTTGACAAAGCGCGTATAACACGTGAATTCAGTTCTATATATAATATAAAAAAAAGATCATACATGATTGCCTTGTTATAACCATATGCTTGCCAGATGCGCATACTCAAGGGTGTTGCATGTAAAGTACTCTCCTCTAGTTTGTAGAATTTATTATTATTGTTATTTTATTATTTATAAACTGCAAATGGCAAACCAATTAGGCTCTCAACCATGGCATGCATTATTATTTTTTTAATTAAATGTATTATTATTATTAATAAAGTCCCCACTGCAGCAAACAAACTACATACTACAGAACAATTTTCATGCACTGCCCTTCAGTGTTAAGAAAAGAAAAATGTCCTACGAAAACAGGGAGGATCTGGCACCCAAATCAAAGTCAAAGAATTGTAAATAACCAGACTTGTTCCTGAGACAAAAATACAATTATTTAAAGCCATTTCATTGTTTCGTAATCACAGAGGACCACACGAAGAACCTAGTATTTAGCAATGTCGTCAAAACAAGATGTTTTATCGTAATAATTAAGAAGGCAGATGGTCAGAGGAAATTCTCCAAGTTCATCATTTAACAAGATACTACCGTCTGCTTTACAGCTAGTGATTCACCTGCAATTCCCACCAAGACTGCTCCTGTATTTAAACACCACTTTCTACTCTCCTGGAGACCACACACACAGTATAAAACCAGTAGATAATAAAATTCTCTGTAGCAGACACAGAACAGAAAACAGAGAGACAACATGGAACTTAATTTGTGCAATAACAAAAACAATAAGGGAAAAAAGATTCACAAATTTGAGAATTGTTGAGATGTCATAGTAAATTCAAAGTGAATTTCAAATTTAAACCCAAAGTAGCATAGGCGATTTTGACCTTAATTTTTAAATTCACTTTTGTGAATAACCCTGCAGGTTCACAGCCAATGAAATTAGAAATAAACATAGTTCTGAAAATACTTTTAAGCAGCACTCCAAGCACCATAACCATTACAGTGTGCTGTAGTGGTTAAGGTGCCTAGATACGTTCCCCCCAAACCATGGAAGCATTCAACTTAACTGGGGATCACCTGATACTGACCACCTCCTCTATGTTGTAGTGGTTATGGTGCTTGGATTGTTCCTTTAAGGCATTTTCATTCTAAGTGTTACTAATTTTTTAAAAAGCAGCAGTATTATGGAGCTACAAAGCTGTGTATCCTTCACATTATACAATACTTTGGGACAATTCGGGTTTAATGGAAAATAAGCAATCAGTTTGACTACTTAGCCTAAGAGGAATACTTAATAAACACTAAGCACCATCACCACTACTGCCCATTGGTAACATCCTATGGTATGTAGTCAAATAGTTTTAGTATGGTTTGACAAATTAACGGGGTCTAGACTGACACCTACCGGATACCAGTGTCCACAGACCCCGTTTATGTTATTTTCAGGGTCTATAGAGCTAAACAAGGCCAAGCAGGACCATGCTTATTAGCTGAGAGTGTCAGTTGAGCACTCCATTTTTTTTTAGAAAACATCTGGCTTCTACTGCAGGAGATGGCTGGCTTTGATGTGAACACCCAGGGGATGTAGGTAAGTTGTACAACTGTGCCAAAATGGTTTGACTACTTACCATGGGGTGGCATCACGGCACTTCAGAATGCTGTCATGGTTATAGTGCTTAGAGTTTTCCTTTAAAACTACTGCTTTGTAATTTTCTAATTTGGCTATATTGACCTAAAATTTCCAACCCCCCTCAATTCCGGCAATGCCAGTTTAGTGAATAAACCCTTTGAGATATCAGTATTTCCTCAAACCAATAGCAGAAGGAATTCTCCCTCTGCAATAATTCTCATACCATAGACACGCACGCTATACCGGCCAACTGCGCCTTGTGTTTTCATTTGCAGGAGCTGCCTCCATTACTCAAAATGATGGAAGCACCAGGCTTGGAAGCACATGAGTCACTAGGTTAAATGTTCCATGGCTCCTTGTCAGAAATGATTGTGAGTAGGACTTGCTGACAATGCTTGGTCCCATGTGAGTTCCCAATAACATAATGGTAAAGTAGCACATGTCCAGGAGAGGTGTCTCTTTATAGGATCTATGGGAAACAGGGTTTGGGAACGGACACAGAACATCATCCATTTCAGTCAAACTTGGACAGTCCATTAAATAACAATACAACATGACATATAAAAAGATAATGTCAGGATTTTAAGTCCTCTAATTTTATTTTAATCCACTTAAATCGTGAAAGAAATATCCATACATTCAATAGTGTATTCAAACATTAACATAAATGTGGATATCAGTATAAAACTCAGGCAAAATAGTGTCTCCATTCAGCAGCTTGTTCAGGCCCTTCAAGTGTTAGCGAATAGAAAGCAGATCTACTTATAATGGCTTATTTGGCACCCTTACATTTTAAGAAGTGCCATGTAGTCTGCTATTCTAATATATATAAGTCCCTGTTTGAACAAAGTTTAGACTTAAAACACAAAATTACATTTGTGTTCTACAAGATCCCTAGCTGAATGTCATGTATCAACGCTCAAAGATCAAAGATTGTATTTTAACCTTTGCTTAAACTAATGCAAATGTAAATGCTGTAAAGCGGAGGCGTTTTCCGATATATGCAGTTTTCTAGTGACCACTGAAGCATGCTCCAAAACCATCACAAATCCCAATCAACGGAGTCAGTTGCTGTAATTTGGTCACTGTGTATTTCTCTCACTGCTAACAATAGTAGAACTAATTAGTTTTTATATGAAATCAACACACAGGACCTAGGTAGATTCTCCTCTATCGATCCCGTATATCAGAGAAAGCAACCTTTGGCACTCCAGAAGTTTTGAATGCACTTACAGCCATAATGCTGGCAAAGCATCATGAGACACATAGTCCACAACATCTGGACTACCCCTGCCATACACAAATGGGACACTAACTACTGGTGAGTGGGCGTCACCAGGGGCGTACCTGGAGCATTTGGCACCCGGGGCAGATACTGTGATGGAGGGGGTGATGGTGTGAGGGAGGGGGTCATGGTGTAAGGGAGGGGGGTGATGATGAGAGGGGGGGGGACTGATGTGAGAGGGAGAGGGCGGTGATGGACTAAATACCTTAATTCCCTGGTGGTCCAGTGGGCTCCCTGTTGGTACGATGGCCATAATATCCGGTCTGCAGCTCCGCAGAGCTGCAGACCATGTATCTCGCGAGACCCAGTCAGAGCGTTGCTGTGGTAACCTGTGGCAACGCTCTGATTGATCAGATCTCGCGATACACACGGTCTGCAGCTCTGCGCACGGTGTCTGTGATGGGCGCGGGAGGGGCATCTCACCCGGCGGCATATCGAGCAAGCCGCCGGGCACCCTCCTGGTGTTGGGTCCTCGGTCAGTGACCCAGAACCCGACACAGTCTGCCCCGGGCACCCCCCTAGTGAGAGGCACCCGGGGCGGACTGCCCCCTCCTCCTTAGTACGCCACTGGGTGTCACCATCTTGCATCCTCTACTGTGAAATATGGGGGCACCCTGCACTATATAAAATAAAACATATTTTGAAAGTATATATATATATATCTTTTTTTTAAACTTTACATTTTTTCCCCCATTGGCTTTCATTGTTTTACTTTATTTTATTGAAGCCAGGATTAAAGGAACACTCTAAATACTATAACCAATACAGGCTGATGTAGTGGTTATATTCAAAGGAGTGCCCTGGCTCCCTTCTAGAGTTATCTGTCAATCTGTTTTATAAATGTTTTTTACATGGTAACTGGGTCCCCCAGACACCCACGATACATCCAGTCTTCTCCTGCAGTAGATGTGAGATATCTCCACTGAGCTATGGCTGGCCAATCCAAGATCATACTGATTGACTGAAAGCAAATACAGGGGTTGCAAACATAAAAAAAAAACAATTGGACCCAGGTAAGCTGTCAAACTGTATTAAAGCAGTTTGAAAAATGACATTAGGAGTGCGTCACGGCACTTCTGCACCATAACTATTACAGCAGACTGTAGTGACTATGGTGCTTGGAGTGTTCTTTTAGAAAAATAGTGTACTGATTTAAGAGCTGGGCTCTTCAGCTGTCAAATCCATTTTTACACAGCTTGCTATACTGCACAACTGCACTAGCTGGAACACAGATCACTCTGTTCATTAATCCTAACTCACCAGTTCTAGAGCAACGAATAAAGTGATGTTTAGATCACTTTAAGGACTTGAGTGTTTCAAACCTATTTTATTCAGACAAAGAATATTTTACTTTAAATCTTTTTAATCACTTAACGGTATTCAACTCAACCACTTTGCACTTTATACATTTTTCTTCCTTTTTTTTCAATAAGCATCTGCACTGATTGATAGGCACTACAAAGAAGGCGACCACAGATTGAAAATTGAAACAATAACGTTCAATGTTTTAGAGGTTAACATGGACTAAGACACCTTTGATTGAAGAGTTACTTGCAAGTCCGCATTGCTGCTCCATCAGTCACTTAATTCTACTTATAAAACAACACTGTTCCAGTTCACAACATTGAAGAAAGATTTAAAAAAAAAGTAAAATACAAAAAACTCTTTCAGAATTCTGTCCAGGTTTTAAACATTTGGCAGAATAAGTAGTGATGTTTTGGCTGAACTCCCCAAAATGTGAGGCTATAGTTGGTAAGAGGTGCCCTGGGTGTCACAAAGGCCCATGGGAATTAGATCAAACATTCACAAAAGGTTGTACATTAGCAAGCAACAAATACTGCAACATCACATACAAAATGTATCTAACAAACTGTTCTTTCATGTTCTGCTTCAAAACAGACAACTAGTCTGGTTAAAAAGTGAAACTAAACAGCAGCATATCACAAGGAAACTACACTACTGCATCCACATTTGGAAAAACGATTTAAATTAAATATTTCCTACCGATATGCTTTTATGGATTTTGGAGTTTTCGTGTCTTATAAAATCATAATGAGAAGGTTTGAGCAGCCATCTTGTTTTTGAATGAAATCTACAACCAATGTAAGTCCTTGGCAAACCCATATTCATTGTATCATGGATTTCCTACTGGGTTCTGTAGTTAATTTCCGATTCCTTGTAAAGCATCTATACTGCACAGCTTTTATAATAGATTTACAGTTTAAACTCAATCACTTGTATGCTACTCTTGATGTGTCCTTAGTTATGAGTATTTTGAGATAGCGACTGTTAGCCCCTATTTAACTCAAAAGGCTTGCAGGTTCTATACTATCCAGAGTTTGAGAAAGTGGGAACCTTTGATTTAGAAATAGCAGAAATACTTAAATTAACACAATGAAGGAATTAGCGGGGGTAACCAGTTGTGTTACCTGTGGTCCGCTACATGGAGGCTAGTGCGCATGTGAGGAAAAACGCTGCGTAAATCAGATGGTCTCTTTGAGACAGTCTGGTAGAAATAGTGCAGTTTTACTCAACTATTTTGTGGTATTGCCTCTACTGACAGCTACTAGAGACAGGTTAGCACTGCAATGAAAACATTGCCGTTCTCCAAAATAGCAATGTTTGCTGCTGAAGGCTTAAATGAGTGGCACATGGCACCCAGCCCACTTAAATAAGATGCAATGGTCTGCATGCCTATAGCAAAAAGATAGAAAATGCCAAGTATTTTATAAGTTCTTCTAGGTTAAAGAGTTTAGTTTTAGGTGACCAAGCAACACGGTTCCTGGATGCTCAGAATATAGTTGTACGTATGTGTACTTTTTTTCAAACGTCTATGAATTTTTTTTATTTTTTTTTTGCAGACGTGGGGCAGATTCAGGGAAGTAGCCTGTCTTCACCTCTACATTTGCTTGCCCCCACAGCCACTGGACCTCCAGCAGGAATGTCACCATCGGGGATCTCTGCAAATTCTGCAAAGTCCCCAGATGGTGACAGTGATGCTTTAAACTATGTGCACTGGTAGAGATTACAGTGCTCTACATCCTTTACAAAGTTCTTGTTAACTCGTTAAACTTGTATCTGCAGTATCTGCGCATGTGCAAATAGCCACCTACATAGCAGCTATATTTATAGTTTGTTTTATTGTGCAATGAATTTGGAGTGTATGGCTTAGCAAAAAAAAAGTCAAACAATGTATGTATTTATCTGTTTATTTTGGGGTGACATCTTAAATCTAGACTGATTTGCCGGCGTTTGTTACTAATAGCAGATGTACATGTTGTTAATATTCTGGAATGTATTAGACTATATAGGTTTATCACTATAGATTCCACCCAGCTGCACTGACTATAGACCACTAACATTATAAATAAATCTATATCAGCCTTTCCATTTATTAAAGCATCAAAAAAAGACATTTAGCACCTAAAGTGAGAAATGTCATATGTGTAAAAGTTCTGACTGCTTTCTGTTCATCTTAAAAGTGAACTAACAGTTAACGAGTCTCATACCTACATACCATTACACGATGTGAGAGAGCTTTAACTGTGAATACCTATATATAGCTTAAATACTCCCCAAGATTTCCCAAATATTTATTGTCTTGTCCTTCTGGAATTCTGAAAAGGGAACATTCCTTAGCCCAGGTGTGAGAGACACATTGCCCCAGGAGATGTTAATGAAAAACAAAATAAAGTTTTATGGTTTTGACTGAGGTGTAAACAGTAAGGCACAATTTAGATGACACCAAGTGGTAATCATACCACACCCTCATTAAATAAGGCAGACAGTTTGCCAGGTAAACAACCCTACTCCCCCCCCATCCACCCCCTCCCCCTATGTTCAGTCTGTCACCAGTTTATAGGTGGCTGCCATATTTTCCATGTAAAAGATCCTTTGTTGTGTACTAGCAAGTTTCTCTTCCAAAGAACAAAGCATGTATTTAATATCCTTGCAATCTTTATGGTGTTTGCAAGTAAGTGTCAAAAATGTAGGTTGAGACATGTTGCATGAGGGATCTGTGGGGCACACGCTGTCAGGCCAGAGGCTTTCTTCCCTGGGAGTAAAACTTCGAGCTGCAGATTGCTTCCCACGGAAGCCAGTCTTGTATTAACATCCTTGTTTGCATTAAAGCTGGACTTGGCATAAATCCTCTGGTTTCACGGCAACATTTCGTACAAATTCAGAAGAACAAGAGGAAATCTGAACTTACGCAGTTTATGCGAAGGTGCTACTTCTGTCACCGGTTCAACTACTGAAAATATTCTGTGACAATCATCAAAAACAAACCTCGCAAGCCAAAAAAGATGTGGGATAGAAGCACATTTTGGTCACTTAGAACTGGATTGCTTTTCTTTTCTCCAACTTATTATTATTATTATTATTATTATTATTATTATTATTATTATTTTTATGTATATAGCGCCAACAAGTTCCGTAGCGCTGTAGAATGGGTGGACTAACAGACAAGTATTTGTAACCAGATGAGTTGGACAGCAAAAGAGTGGTTGAGGGCCTTGCCCAATGAGCTCACATGCTAGAGGGAGTGGGGTATAGTGACACAAAGGGTAAGGGTAGGGTAGAAAAGTAGATTGCTAGAATTGCTTTCACTGAGGGCTCAGTGTTTGTTTTGCTTGTTTGTTTGTTTGTTTGTGTGGATGACAGTTGCAGCCTGCAGGAGAGGAAGCAAGGTGCGGGGAGGGAAAGCTCTTAACTGTTTAATTAATACTATTTCCTGAAGAAGTGAGTTTTCAATATTTTTTTAAAGGAATGGAGACTGGGTGAGAGTCTAACGGAGAAGGGAAGTTCTTTGATAACGCCAGTACAGGAGTATGTAGTTAGTTGCTAGCAGCATTGTTATCAATGATGGTGTAATGTCACAGTATTTGTATGAATACAGTAACTTTCCTGGATGTCACAATTTATTTTGACTCTAAAGTTCTAAACATATATGTTAAAGGGACACTCCAGGCACCCAGACCACTTCTGCTCATTGGAGTGGTCTGGGTGCCAACTCCCACTACCCTTAACCCTGCAACTGTAAATATTGCAGTTTTTCATAAACTGCAATATTTACATTGCAGGGTTAACTCCACCTCTAGTGGCTGTCTATTAGACAGCCACTAGAGGTCACTTCCTGGGTTCTAGCACAGGTTTCCTGTGCTAGAGCGTCGCTGGACGTTCTCACGCTGTGTGAGGACCTCCAGCGTCGCTCAAAACCCCATTGGAAATCATTGAAATGATTTTTCAATGCTTTCCTATGGGGAGACGTAATGCGCATGCGCGGCATTTCCGCGCATGCGCATTAGGTCTCCTCGGCCGGTGAGCGAGATTAGTCTCGCCCACCGGCCGACGTAATCACTAGGAGGAGCGTCGCGGAGGCGGAGAGAGCGGCGAGTGACATCGCCGCTGTCCCAGGTAAGTGACTGAAGGGGTTTTTACCCCTTCAGTAACCGGGGATTGGTGGGTGGGAGGGAGAGGGACCCTCCAGTGCCAGAAAAACGGATCGTTTTTCTGGCACTGGAGTTTCCCTTTAACCTAATTGGGCCAGTTTTTTTTTTTTATCCAACTGAGTTATGCCTGTTAAGTTCCAATACACCACAATTCAAATAAGGTTCCAATGTGAAACATACTACAAAATTTGCACGCAGCATGGGGCCTGTTGCTGAAAATGTACTGCACTTCCATCATCAGTGCTATCCTCTAGTTTGTCAATATGGAAAAAGATACTTGGACTGGTAGTTTAAATCACTACAGAACTGAAGTAGCTGCAGAACTGCACTGTATACGAACCACTGTTGCTGCAATGTTACATAGTTACATTGTTGTCTATGTTGATAAAAAAAAAAAAAAATGAAGTCCATCAAGTTCAACCATGAAGCACATACTTTGATTTGAAAGAAGGCAAAACACTCAATTGTAGCCATTTTCAATTATGTCACAAAAAGGGGAAACAATTCCTTCTTGACTCCATAAATGCAATTGGATTTCTCCTTGCATCAAAAACCTGTACATACCCACATGTTCTTCATAACTAGTAGCTCTGCTCTACACTTTTTCTAGTTCTGCAATATCCTTATTTAAAACTGGTGCCCAAAATTGAAACATTAATTTAAGCTGGGTTCTTACCATTGATTTGTAAAGAAGCTAAATTATAGTTTGATCACATCAATCATCCCCTTTTTTATACATGAAAGCACCTTATTAGCTCTTGCAGCGACAGACCAGCATTGCATGCAGTTGTTTGTGATCTATAATTGTTCCCAAGTCCTTTTCAGCTCATTACAAAAAGTATGATTTTACATTTATCTGTATTGAATCTCATTTGTCACTTGCCCGCCCAGTCCCCCAATGTATCCACTTCTTTCTATAGAGACGTTATATCATATTTAGACTGACACTGACTAATAATGCCCACTTTAGATAATTTATAAACAGATTAAAGAGAAGTGGATCCAGAACAGAACCCGGATGCATTACAGTAGATCACATTTCCTGGATCACCCTCATCTATATTTTCACTTCTTCATTGAACGCAATGAAGCTAGTTTCACATGACCTTACTTTCATAAAACCATGAGGCTTCCTGCTAATTATATTTTTGTTCAAAATTAATTATTGAATATTATCCCTTAGCAGCCCTTCAAATAATTTCCCAACCACAGATGTTAAGGGTACATAGTTTCTGTTTTGAGCTTTTTCAGCCTTTTTCTTTTTTTGTGCAGAGGTGTACAAACAGTTATGTCATGCCACAACAGCAGTTGACACAAACAACTTAATACATGGCTTACATTTGATATGGTTTTCAGATAGAACTTGCTAATTTTTTTTTTTTTAAAGTTAGGTTTGTAACACAGATTCACAAGACATGTATATCTTTCGAGGTTCTATAGCTAATGGGATCGATTATCAATAGTGTTGTCCAACAGGCTGTATAGCCACGGTGGGGGGGGGGGGGGGGAGAGGGGGCACACCTCAGGCTATCCGCGACAGGAGGGGGCATTACTGCATTGGGGGTGAGGATGCCTCCCGCGTCTATCCCCCCATGCCGCCGATGGCCATGTGGGGAGGGGTAGTTCTGCGTTATGCGGTGTTGCCTTAAAGGTTAAAGAGAGTTAATATAAGCTCTACATGTGGGAACAGAGACCTGTAAACCTACCGCCAAGATATAGTTAACCCCTTACTGATGAGCTTAGTCAGTGGGGGTTGTCTGCTCGGGGTACAGTGGGGATGATGTATCATTAATGCTGGTATTAATAGTATAGTAAGCTAGGGTCTCTGCCTATCACTTCAGTATAGTTACCCCTTTAACTGGCTTGAGCACTAGTAAGACAACGAAACAATAAAATACAAGGCAACAGGCCAAAATCAAAATAAAACTTTCAGGCTCATTTGCATCTAGTGAGTGTAGGTTTAGCGATCTCCTCTTGTATGAGTCCTTCTCTGTTAGATCCCCAAGAGTGGAGGTTGCCGAGGTGTGCTGACTGATCTGTGCTGTCCGCCCATCCGAGGCTCCCAGGGGTACTCCTGCAAACCAGTCCGCTCCTCCACACGGTGACCCTCAGCAGATTCATGCTGTGTGTCTAGAAGCACCGTTTACCTCAGAGGTCTCCATGCCCGGGAGGGCAGCCGCGGGCACCATCCCAGATCTGAGGTTAAGTGGGCTAGAGCTGCAGTCTCACGTATAAGGCCGCCCGCAGGCCAGTGAAGTTGTTTAGGTCAGCTTCAGTTACTTTGCCACCATTTTGTCGCTCAGGCTCCTGGTGCTCTGTGCTGGGTAGGCCTGGTGTGGGGCCGATGTTAGGCAGTATTACCCCCAGTGGGGTCCGGGATAACCCCACCGGCCCTAGGGGGGGGGAGTGGTGCCCGCGAGGCACATCACAAGGTCGCTGCACTGCTGTCCGGCTCATATACAGGACGGCGGCCGTCCGTCCCGATCTTCACCTTCACAGGCCCCAAAGCCTCGTATCGCCCCCAGGGGCTCCGAAACTCCCGATCTCGGGAACCGCAGCGCTACCGGCAGCTTTCTGGATACGTGGGGTACCTCCTGGGCTCCAATGTAAGTAGGAAGCTTAAGTATTTTGCCCCTGAAGAATAAGTTTTACAGGAGCCTCTTCCACCCGCGACCAGGTAGCATGGCGGTCGGGCCCCGCCCCCAGCCTTTTTTAAATATAGGGACCATATCTTCTTTTCTACAATCCTCTGATAAAATTCCTAAAATAAAAGGATCCTGAAAGATTAAAAACAGTGGTATGGAGATTTCTACACTACAATCCCTAAACACTTGTGGGTGAATTCCATCTGGCCCTGGGGCTTTGTTTACATTAACCTTATTTAATTTCTGAAGCACTTTATCCTGTGTTAACCAATCACGTTTGCCGTAAGGCTTTTGTAACAGGGATTTGCAGATCTACGGTCATAGATTCTTAATAGATTCTTAATAGATAACTCACCCATCTCACTTTCCAATGGACAAACACTCTCACATCTTTTTGGCATAAATTTTATTAAACTTTTTGTTGTTCGTCTTGCTTTATTTTGCTATAAGCTTTTCATTTTGCAAGTTTAGCCCATCTAATCTCTCTTTGTAAGCTATGTTGGCATATTTGTTATAGGGTGAAATCGACCCCTCTGATTTAAATATTTTAGTGTCCTTTTCTTATTTTTTTTTCACTGATTCTTGTACTAAGCCACATTGGTTTAATTTACTTCTTTTATATTTGTTTAATGTACTTTTGTAGAGTTTGTTAAAAGATCTTGCATTTATCCCCTATGCTTTTGCCAGCAAATAGTTCCTGCCAGTTAATGTGTACTACTAATTTAATCACATTTCTGGAGCTCATTCGTCACAATCCTTTGGGGAGCTATGCATGGTCAGATTCTACTGTTTTATAGAACCCAGCTACAGACTATTAGCATGTTATAATTGGAGGCTATGAATTGGATTACCACATTAAATATATGATACAGCAAACAGGGTTATAGTATAAAAGCCTGGATCAATGGCATCAAAAGTGTCACGGCCACAATGGTCGATCTCTCTCGGCTTATTACAGAGTCCTATACAGTTTGCCCATCGCAATCAATAGTGAAGGACTCACATTAAAGTAAAAGTTTTTAACGGTTTCTAAAAATTGTGTGCTTTTGCTGTAAAATGTTATAATCCCGTCTTTCTTTTCTTTGTTGTAAAGCTCGGCGTGTTTCTAGTGGGAATCTTGTGAAGCTGCCATTTGGAAAGGGTTCCAAACTGTGTCTGCAAAGCCATATACATTGGCGACTGAGAAGGTTCTCTCTTACTGTGCAGATTTTATAGATTCTGGGCACTTGAAAGTATGAGTTGGCAATACAAGTTGTGCGTTTACGATATTTAGATTTATGGTTTTACACAATCTTCTGAGCTGCCCCCCCACCCCCCTCTCTTTTTTATGGTTTACCTGTTTTAACAAGGAGAACATCTGCACATATTTTTCATGCTTTTATATTTTAGTCATGTGAACAACCTACTGGACTGAAAATAACAAAGCTAGGATAAGAGTATAATGTTTCAATATACATTTTGGTGAGGCTCACCTTTTTTGCCTTGACACTGACAGCAAAGTTTACACTCTGTGAGTATGCCATGGTTCTAAAAACCCTAATTTATCTAAGGATACAATAGAGCTTGGAACACTGTGCATGTAATATTTGGCTTTGTTTTGTTTATGAAAAATGCACGATAAACAAAGAAATACAGACACTAACGAAACTACAAATTTGCAACAAATAAAAGAAGCTTACATTTTTTTTAGAATCTGCATAATTTGTTTATATTATAATCGTCATTCATTAACAATGAAGCCTAGAGTACCTTTTTGGTTGCCATGCAGCCATCTAGTGGCAAAAAATTCACGTCGTGACTTCTGAGCCTATGCTGCCTGCCATGATCTTTGGTCCACTGCTTTCAAACACAAAGATGCCTGTGCTTTTTTAACTACCATTCTAAACTTTATCTATCGACCCTGGTCTTCTGCCAGAAACTCCACTACTCTCCATTTCTTCTTGAGCACAGATGAGTCAAGCAAAGCTTTTCAGGAATAAAAAGTGGACCAAATAAATATATATATATTGTTCTTTTGTTAAAAAAAAGTTGAAATTGATTTGTTAAAAAAATGTGAAAATGATTCTGTTTCTCTCAAAAAATACAGTACTGTAGAAATGTAATCTGTAAGAAAAACATGAAATCATAAAAAAATATACTTTCAGCAGAAGTAATGGCTCCAAAACTGGCAAATCCTCCTAGTAAATCTCAGTTCCTCCTTTCGTACACATCTTAAAATGATTCAGGCCCACAATATCTGGAGATTTCTGAACAATAACAATTAATCGTGGCCAGTAAATTTAGATGGATCAAATGTCAGGCCAGGACACAGCAGAACCCCAAGCTCCACTTGAAAATGTAAGCATTGGAAATCATTGTTAACATACTTAAAAAACAGAATTCCTGTCTGTCACAGGCATAACTCAACTGCCACATTGAATGTACATTCCCACTACAGTAGTCTATGTATTAAAAATGTGAAGATTGTTACCCGCATTAACCCTTTCACAGTTAAACATTGTGCAAATAAAGACTCACGGCTTCATTTACTAGCACCTGGTGGGATTGTTTTGGCATCACAGCAAAGTTGCTCCAGAATGGCTATTTACTGACTGGCGTAAAATTGCTGTGAGAGCGCCACAGAAAACAATAAATACGGCAGTGCAAATGCCATTTACTAAACAGTGTTACAGTTTTAAGAGCTGTAAAAAAAAAAGCACTCATCAGAAAAAGAGGCATTGTTTACACTGCTTACTAGTGACAGTCATTCAGATTGTGTCACTCAGTGCTTCCACACTCTGCATGGAGGAGTTGAACGTTCCCCATAGAGATAAATTGATTCAATGCATCGCTATGAGGAGATACTGATTGGTGTAGTGTTTTGCAGCCAATTCTATGGCAAAACAATGGATTGACTGAGATCATCAAGCTTGATGATCTCAGCCAGGGCCGGCCTTAGGCGCCCTTCGCGGATAATCTTCACAGCGCCTCCCCCCCCCCCCCCCGTTATCCATGTATAGTGTGTGTGTATAGGAGTGAAGTGATTGTATATGGGATATGTATGCTATGTGTTGGCTGTGTGTGATATTTGTAATGGTGCTTATTGGCTGTGTGTGATGGGTATTTAATTCAGATAAAAATATGCATTTAAGCCTATGTGTGAATGCAGGTGTATATTTTTGCAGAGTTATGTGCACACAGTCCCACAGTCAGATGCACAGTTATACATATACACTTGTCAAATACACCACATGCACACAGTCGGAGGCAGATAGTCGCAGAAACGCACAGGTACAGGCAGTAACACACATACACAGTTACAGGCAGATAAACACACTCACACACAATTACAGGAAGATAGCCACACACACACAGGCAGACAGCCGGTCTGACTTACACACACATACTTACATGCAGACAGTGACATAGACACACACACAGGCAGACAGCCACACACACAGACAGCCACATACATACACACAGGCACACACAGACAGCCACACACAAACACACAGGCAGACAGCCACACACACACATAGAGGCAGACAGCCACACACACACACACACACAGGCAGACAGTCTCACACACAGACAGACAGTCACACACATACAGGCAGACAGTTATGCACACAGACACAGGCAGACAGTCACACACACACGCAGGCAGACAGTTAAACACTCAGACAGTCACACACACAGGCAGACAGTCACACACACCCAGACAGTCAAACACACACACACAGGCAGACAGTCACACAGCCACACACAGGCAGACAGTCACACACACACACACACACACACACAGGCAGACAGTCACACACACACACACACACACAGTCAGACAAACAGACACACGCACAGGCAGACACACACACAGACACACACACATACAGTCACACACACACACACACACACAGGCAGACAGTCACACAGATACACACACACACACAGGCAGACAGTCACACACACACACACACAGACACACAGTCAGACAATCACATATAGTTACCTCTGTTTAGTGCAGCTCCTGGATTCTGTTTGTTGGAGAAGCAGAGACTCCTTCCTGCTTCCCCTGCAGAAGTTACCCGGCACTTTTAGCTCTGCCCCCGCACAGTAAGCTCAACCACCGTCGCATGGTAAGCCCCGCCCCGCCACACGGTAAGCTCCACCCCACCACAATATTTATTTTTATTTTTTATCCCGGCCGCCCATGTGTGAGCTGTGTCGGCCGCACAGCGCCCCCTACTCCATGGCGCCCTGTGCAGCCGCACAGCTCGCACACCCCTAAGGCCAGCCTTGATCTCAGCCAGTCGAGGGGAGACCAGCACGGCGTGGGAAAAAAACACTATACCCTTGCCAATGGAAGGGGTCCAGTAACCTATACACACACACAGACACACACACCATGACACACACATATACCATGACACACACATATACCATGGCAGACATACACATACCATGACAGACAGACACACACACACATACACACACCATGACAGATCCATACACTCACACGGACAGACTGACTCACACATTATTGCAACCTCTGGGGTCCAATGGGTGACCGGCCAGAGGATAGTGCAGGTGGGTGGAATGCTGGGTGGTCGTGCAGGGCGGGCGGCTGGTGGGGCGAATAGGGAGCTGTGCTGTCTCTGCTCTGCTCCCCAGCGTGCAGCTTAATGAGACAGTGGCCGGAATATGATGTCATATTCCGGCCCCAGTCTTATTAAGTAGCGTGCGAGGGTGGGGGAGCAGAGACAGCACAGGTCTCCCTCTGGCCGCCAGCACACCAGCTGTCTGCCCAGCCCCAGGTGCCAGGCCCACCGGGAAATTTTCTGGTATCCTGGAAGGACAGTCCGGCCCTGGTGAGCTTTGCTAATGTTTAGCTCTTTCGGTGCCACTTCCGAGTGCAGATTAAAGTAAAATGAGTTATACATGCAGAGAATAAAATTACATGCTCAGCAGCTGATAAGAGAGACTTGATCATCGCTCTCAGTGACAGCTGTTCAGGTGTCTAGCCACTCATTCCAGAAATATGTCCCTAAAGTAATAATAAATTACTTTTTTTTTTAAATAGCATTTGCTACCTCAACTGAAATACTTTTCCATATATCTACTACACAACTGCTTTAGTTACTGTTTTTCACCCTACATCTTAAAGGAACACTATAGTGTTAGAAAAAGAAACATGTATTTCTAGCACTACAATGTCCTAGTCTTGGTTATATTCAGGGATATATCCTATGAAGAAAAAAATAAAAATTAAGTTAAATTACCTTTGTTCCAGCGCCAAGACTCATTCGGCGCTACTGCCCGCTTTTCCTCCTGCAACATCACCCTGGTGGCATTGCTAGCAGAGTTCTTGTGCAATCTGTGCTTCGCATTGGGTACTAGATGCACGTGTAAGGAGAGTGCAACGCATGTCCAATCAAATGCTTCTGATAGGGAAACTTTAAGTCCAATACTTCCCTATGAGCTGCATTTGATGGTATTTGACATCCTCATGGATGTCGAACGTCCCATGACTGAGTGAAACTCTGTCATTGCAGAGGAAGCGCCTCTGTCTTCCTGTTAGCCACTAAAGGTGTGCTTAACTCTGCAATGTAAGCATTGCAGTTTCTACCAAACTACAATCTTTTACATAGCAAGGTTACAACTGTAGTGCCACTGCACCCAGGCCACTTCACTGAGATACAGTGGTCTGGGTGGCATTAGTGATCCATTTAATCACAACTTTCTTTTATTTCTCTTGGCATAAAAAGATGCTGTCTTCTACCACACATTTTTAAGCATAGTAAACTGAGTAAGCCAGTCCAATTGTGAGAATTATGTTAGCTATATGCATCAAATTTCTTTCAAAAATGTGCACTACACAAGAGAAATAATGTTCGTTTGTTTTTTGCATAGATCAATTTTTTTCCATTTTTTCTATAAAAAAATGTTACAATACAAATAATATAGTAATAAAGTCATAAACTTCATAAAAATCTGAGCAAAACATAGTTTCTTTATATTTTGATCTAGAATACTATAAAAATAAATAAATTGGCAAACAATGTTTTGTGTTTGCTTGTTTTTGTTTTTCACTAATTCAACAGTACGAAGAAAGAGGTGACATGTTTGTGGTTTAACATGACTTACATGCGATTTATAAATGTAACACCACAAAACAAATTTCATGTTTGATAATTTACTAAACATACAGGCTTACCAACCATGATTGCCCCAAAACAGACCTCTGATTTACATATTTCTGAAAAGATGATCTCTTGACATATTCAAAACTGCCTTCATAAGACAGGTTACACGGAAAGGAGGAGTAGACAATTTGGTGATTTTCAGGTAAATACCAGAAAAAACACCAATGGGAGTTACAGCCTAATACAGATCAGTTTCCACTAGAAAAAGGTATGGTAAAAGTACAGCTTCCAAAATACAAGTGCTCCGTACAAATAATAATCTGTTCCTTGCTGATACAAACTATTCTCTCTTCCCGCTGGTCCAATAAATAAATAGATAAAATCATTCTTTCCAATTTCCATGCCTTTCGCAGCGCTCTGTGCAAACTCTTTCTGATCTTTTATGGGTCACCTTGTACCACGAAAATATATTTACAACACAATGATCCTCTCATAGAGAATCCTATGCATTTTTAAAAAACTAAATTTTGTGTAAAAGCTATAAACATTTATTCAAGAATTTAATTGCTGGAGCAGAGTATTAACAGTGTATTAATACTGTCTTGCGTAATTTTTGAATCACATCTGTACATTTGTACGGGCAACAAATTCCAGTAACCCAGGATCATCGAACAAAGAACAGTGATAATCTGTGAGGTCACAGGACATCTAAGCACCATAAAACCAGATACATTCCAGGCCTTGCTTCTTGAGGAACCGGCAGACAGGCGGATCGTTAAGTGACAGATCAATCAAAACAAGAAAATCTTTTCTTTATGACCAAACCTGAGAAAATTTATAACAAAAAAAGAAGCTCCGCAATTATTGTCACTTTCCTCTGCAGGGCCGTAAAAATAGTTTAGACGAACCCTCTGAGCTCCACTTTCACAAATCTCAGACACAGGAAAACGTTTCATATATGGCGAAGTCCTGGAAAGCCATTTTTTTTAATATCACTTTTTTTTTCTTCATTTTTCTTCCTTAATATTCAGAATCTCACCAATTACTTGTAATTATTTTCTATTCCACCTACAGCAATAGGATGCACTTTTCTTTTATTAATAAATGCATAGATCCTATTAAAAAGGAGTGGGTACAGATGAGCAGGTTTTCCTTCGGTAATGATGTCTTTCAACACATTTACCAAAATGCTCACAAAATACATTATACTGCACAACATATAAACCATGAAATATCTGCGGAGCACAAAGCAGTGGCTGAATTCTTGTGTTATTCTAATTACAATTTAAGTAATTGGCATAATTAGAGCAAAGACAACATCATCACCTATAGCAGTGCTGCAGTTAATGATTCCATTACCTGTTGAGATTTCACTGTTAATCAATAGCATACTCAGCAACATGTGTTTGAAAATAATTGATTAGCCTTATTGGTTAGATGTGAAGACAGAAAATGACTATGTACGATCATGCTGAAACGTTAAGAAGTTTAAAAAGTTAACTTTGGTGAAATCAGTTTATTTAGAGATTTTTTTTTCAACTTGGCCCACATTTTGGTAGTGAACTCATCAAAACACATTGTTTTTCTTGAAAACCCCCACAATATCCATTATTAAAAACATGCCATATAAAATGAAAAAATAGAAGTCTTTAGGGACAGATCTAAAAAAATGTTCGCCAATATGTAAAGCAGATTTCTTTAAGAATACATTTAATGTGGGATGTACAATGTATAGGATGATTTAAATACCCCGCACTTAGAAACCGTGAAGTGAAGTCCCAAAGGGTAACTGGCACGCCAGTGTTTTAATGAAGGTTGATCTCTGATAGCCTCTCTAGCTATAACTGGCTAAGGAATACTATGGGTCCCCACTGAAGTTTTACCTTAACCCAGAGTACAGAACTCACTATCACAGCCTTCTATTCTGCCCTTATTTTTAAACTTGTTCTCTTGTACACCAATGTGAAACTTCCTTGGCACACTAACAAGGACAGCTTTAACAGAAACTCACAACCTTTCACTCTAAAAGCATGATCATTTAAAACTCACTAAGGTGCATGGTAAACACAATATCTACCTATGCCGTATTCAAATTAGAATCCAGTGTTCCTTACCTTTTCTTCAATGTCAGAGCCATTTTCAACCAGGTGTAAACGTGACCTATTGTGAGCTTCAGATAATTTACCAAAAATGCATGTTTTATATTATTAAACACACAGAGAATAAAGAAAAGGCTTACTTCATGTCGAGTATTTCCTTCAGCTGTTTTCGATGCTCCATTCTCAAGTTGGTCAAATGTGCTTCCTTGTCAGCGAGTGTTTGTTGAGTTGAGGAAAGTCGTCCTTTGGTGGAATCCAGTTCTTGTTTGGTCTTTTCAAGAGCAGCTACAAGGTCTTCCATCTAGAATACAATTTTTAAAAAAAAAAAATCATTACGCAATCAAGGAAACTAAACTGGATGTCTGATTTGTTGAAACGTATATAAAAAGTATATAAGATAATATAATGTAAGTTTATAATTAATCAAATTAGTATTAATAACATAAATACATGCCCTTACATAGACTTGCTATAGAGTTAGACTAACTAGAGTTATGTACTGTCTTCCCACGAAAATAAGACCGGGTCTTATGTTCATTTTTCCTCCTAAAAACGCACTAGGACTTCTTTTCGAGATGAATTATTTGGGGGAAAACGTTAGCAAGCATGTACTAGAAAGCAGGTCTACATTTGGGGGAATTTCTCATGGAATCCATATATTAGCGAACTAGCAACTAGGGCTTACTTTTGAGGTAGGGCTTATTATGAGCATCCCTCAAAAATAAGCTATGTCTTATTTTCGGGGACACAGGGTAGTAACAGTGGGAATTCAAATCACACAGAGCTTCACATTATTACACCTGTGTTGTAGACAAATGGTACTTACTGAAAGGTTGATCAACGTGATATGTGTACAAATGCAAAATTATTATACATAAGCATTCAGCAGTTTTGTATATTTTTGTCTCTACAGCTTCACTAAGTTACAGTATAATGTATTGTCTTATTGCATTGTTACTACGTTACTGTTGAAAGTTTATGTTAATAGGTATGCTTTTCTGGATGTTCAGTAAATTCATAAGAATAATACTCTTGTGTGAAACATTTTCTACATGGTTGGCTTTTTTAAACCTTGATCACTTAGCATTTAGGGGTGATTTTATTTTAAATTGCATGGCACAGGAAAGTGGTTTATAATTGTAGAACATGTATTGGGTTTGTCTGAGAGTAATAAACTGGGAGTAATCTGAGCAAAGAAATGATGAAGTGTGTTAATATGACATCTAGTACGTGTTAACCATTCCAATGCTTTTCTAGCCACATATTTTTCTAAACAAAATCTTAAATTGCAGGCTTTCTAAAAATGACAGTTTTCCATCAGTGTGAGAGATGCTATATATTAAACAAATTACGTGTTTTAAGATTTGGAGAATTAGAGTCACAGCGTAATGCTCTGTTGAACGTAGAAGAGCTAGAATTCACCTAGAAAAATACTCTTGAAATGACAATCATTTAAAACGCAATAAGGCAACAATAAGGCAACAATAAAAATAGCAGTTTTATGGTCAAAAAGTATTTTTGCAATAAATGTGGTTTGGATTAAAATTGTTATTTATTTTTTTAACCACATATTTTAGGGGTAAATATTATTAGCTATAAAACCAGAATTGCAGTATTTGCTTGTACACAATCACTCATAAGAATTGAAGGATGGACCTCTACCAATTAGGGGAATACAAGAAAATTAATTTATATTAAGTAATGTTTGTGTTGGGTAGGATGAAATACACTTATAGCCAAATACATCAGTTAACCCAAAAAGGCAGAAAAAAACAAAATGCTCATTACATCCATGTAATCCAACAAAAATCCATCTCAAGCATGTCTTGATTTTATGAAAAGTCTTTAAAAGAAGTTTATCGTAGAAACTCTGAACCCTGTAAAATGGTGTCTGTAAGTGTTAAAATAAACACACTTCAGAATATGAGGTTTTAGATCATTATGTTTTCTTTCAAAAATGTGAAACAACTTAATGATGGTTTTAAAACGCCAAGACAAGAGCTTTTCAAATTATGGATAGTGCTGTGAAGATTTTCATTTTAAACTTTTACTGGAAGATGTAGAATCTTTTATTTAAACAGTTAACAAAGCAACGGGTTTAACGGCCAGCTGGGACTTGCCAGAGATGTCATTCTTCACTTGGTATGAGGGCAGAACAAAGAACAGTTATATGTCTCCCAGGACTATGTGTTAACCCATTGAGTGCTGTATTTTATTATTTTATTCATAAAGCATCAACATATTACAGAGCACTTTGGAAAATGATGTTCCCCCACCGACCCCCTACTCAAGGGTCAAAGGGTTACTCCAACTACCATGGCCACTTCTGCTCTTTGATGTGGTCATGGTGGTAGAAAACTGCAATGTTCAGCTTGAAACATTGCACATCCAGAGATATTTTTGTGTGCTAGGGGCCAGTTACTCTCTGTTCCGGGCTACCTAATGTCAATTATGTGCATAACTTACTTATGTTGTCAGCGCACACTGAACAAAAGGTGGCTGCGCTTCTCCTTTCCTCTCGACCCACCACTTGCCAGCTTGATCCTGTCCCATCTCCCCTTATTAGATCTCTCTCCTCTTGCCTTGTACCTTCCTTACACACATCTTCAACTAATCTCTCTCTCTTCTGGTGTTGTCCTTGCTGCCCTTAAAAATGCTACTGTAGTACCCATCCTCCCCTTCTAAGTATCGTCCCATAACCCTGCTCCCTTTTTCCTCAAATCTTCTTTACCCATCTGACTTGCTTCCTCAATTCCAACTCTCTCCTTGATCATCTTCAGTCTGGCTTTCGCCCCTTCCACTTTACTGAGACTGCTCTTATTAAAGTCACTAATGACCTAATTGCAGCTAAATCCAAAAGGCACTACTCCATACTAATTCTTCTTGACCTCTCTGCTGCCTTTGACACTGTTGACCATATTCTGCTGTTCCAAACTCTTCAATCACTTGGTCTCTGTGACACTGTCCTCTCTTGGTTTTTCTCCTATCTCTCCCAATGCTCATTCAGTGTCTCCTTTTCTAATGATAACTCCTCCCTTTGTCCTGTCTCTGTCTTAGTCCCCTAATGCTCTGTCCTTGGTCCCCTTCTATTTTCTCTTTATACTGCCTCTCTTGACAAACTTATTACCTAATTTGGATTCCAATACTACCTGTACGCTGATGACACTCAGATATACCTCTCCTCCCTGGACCTATTCCCTGCCGTCCTGCAACGTGTCACTGCTTGCCTTTCTTCGATCTCTTATTGGATGTCCTCCTGCATTTTGAAACTCAGTCTCTCTAAAACTAAACTCCTTGTCTTTCCTACTCCTAAAACTGAACCCTCTCTTTCGCTCTTCCTTCAAGTGAGTGGTACTCACATCAGTCCATCCTTGCAAGCGAGTTGTCTTGGCATTATACTTGATTCTGGCCTCACATTTGAGCCTTACATCCAGTCTGTTACCAAATTCTGTAGATTCCACCTTAAAACCATAGCCCGCATCTGCCCCTTTCTTATGCAAGATGCTACTAAGGAGCTTGTCCATGCTCTAGTAATCACTTGCATGGATTATTGTAACTCTCTTCTAATAGGTCTTCCCACAAGTCATATTGCCCCACCACAGTCTGCAATGAATGCTGCAGCTAGACTGATTTTCCTCTCCTCTCGCTCCTCTCACACCTCTTCCCTCTGTCAGTCCTTACATTGGCTTCCTGTATCCTATAGGAGTCAATTCAAGGTACTAATCCACACCTATAAAGCACTGACCAATTCTAGCCCCTCCTATATTTCTTCACTGATCTGCAGGTATGCCCCTTCTCAGTCTCTCCACTCTGCCCATGACCTTCTGCTGTTTGCTGCTCGCACCCGTACAGCCTACTCACTCTTGCAGGACTTCTCGCGGGTGGCTCCTTTCCTTTGGAATAGCCTGCCTATGACCATCAAGCTCTCCCCTAGTCTTCAATCATTAAAAAAGTGCCTCAAAACCCATCTCTTTAGGAAAGCTTATGGCCTCCCAGAGTAACCTCTACCTCACATACCTGTCCCTTGCTCTCTCCTAAAGGGCAGCATTCTATTCTCTCCTTCAGCTCTGCTTCACTCCACCTTGTTTGATTGCTACCTCCTGTCCTGTTGTGTTTTACGCCCCACCTCCTATAGACTGTAAGCTCGTGTGAGCAGGGTTCTCTTCAACCTATTGTTCTTGTAAGTTGTTGTAATTGTCTCATTTATTGTTAAATCTCCACCTTTGATAATATTGTAAAGCACTACGAAATATGCTAGCACTATATAAACACCTGCTTCTTCCTTTGCAGGCAGAGCCTTCTCTTCCGTTTCTCCTCCCAATCCCCTCCATTTAAAAAAATAAAATATTTTTTAATTATCCGTCCTCCCTCCACTTTATTTCCCTCCCTCCGCCCCCCTCTCCTTGCAGACTCAGAGCACATGCATGCACCCTGAGCCTGTAAAATGGTCCAATCTATGAGAAGCCTTTGGTTAGACCTTGGTGCAACTCCTGCAATGTCAGACGGGGTGTACCAAACCGCGAAAGAGCACCGAAGGACGGGAGAGAAACTGCTGTATTAAGGTAAGTAAACTTTAGTTTAAAATTATTATTATTATTGCCATTTATATAGCGCCAACAGATTCCGTAGCGCTTTACAATATTATGAGAAGGGGGATGTAACTATAAATAGGACAATTACATAAAACTTACAGGAACGATAGGTTGAAGAGGACCCTACTCAAACAAGCTTGCAGACTATAGGATGACCCAACAAGGCATTATTCTATTGATTATTAAAACGGTTTGGGGAAACCGATTAGTTGAGTGCAATTTTAAATATGGTGGCCTAATATGTCTATCCACAAGTTCTGTATTTTTTATGTTCTGTGCTCACATATCAAATAGCTCCTTCAAAACTGTCAATAGTGAGTGTCATTTTAGCAATGCAGTTTAAAAGTAAAATGTCATTATAGCAGACTCCTTCCCTTTCTGTTCGGTTGTCCATATCCCCTTGTTTGGGTCCTGAACGGATGATGCGTGGTCCCCCTTTTTATACTCCTCTCCCCCCCCAAAAAAAAACACCGACCACCCCTTGCTGTTAACCGCAAGTAAGAAATTATACGTTTTATGTATGTTTCATGTAGTTTCCTGTGAGATAATGGAGTTACATAGTTATGACTCAATTGTCTCCTTGACACAGGGACACCTGGGAGGGGCTTGTGTATGGCGACCCCATGCTGGGGGTCTGTGCATAAAAGGCTGAGTTTGTGCTGAATAAATCATTTGTACTCCCAGAACTGTGTGTCGTCCAGTTACTGGGGAGGGATAGAGCTATTCACTTCACAGTGCCTTGTTCCAGAGTTCCTGTCTTTACGGATCCAGCTCCACTACAGTCATGTATCAATATAAAATGAGGTAGAATGGTGCATCTCTTGCTGTAAATCCTTTTAACTTGCATGGGGAGGGTGGTCACACAAATCCATAATCTGGGACAATGATGATACTGTGGCATGTAAGTTATTATTAGTATTTTTTTTGTTTGTTTGTTTTTCAGCCTGGTTTCTCTATGCCTGGCTGAGAATGACGATAAATGCAATCTAGAGTGTCTTGAGTGCAGGTGTTCCCTCTAATATGGATTGTCTTCAAAAAAAATTCTACTGGGATTTGGTCAGCTGCTAGTACTATGGCACATTAAAACCTACTCAGTAATGATGACCTTATTTTGAATAAGTACGGAATTAATAGCAAACAAATGGTTCCTTTTTGGAGTGTTTTATTGCCATATACCACTGAGCCTCTCAAGAAGCATTAGAAAAGACTCAGATCCACAGTATGTGGCAATAAAATATCCTATAAGGAATCAAGTGATCCTGGTCTTTCGAATGCACTGTTTGGAACTTGGTCACCCCAGACTGTGTGCCACTGTTACTATTCTGGATTGACATGTACGTTAACCCAGTTGCATGTACTGTGTGTAATAAATACAGAGTAACTGTATCACAGAGAACTAGTATTTTCTGGGTAAAGAATGGAGTATGTGATATCACAGTCATCTGATACTTTGCGAATGTAAATATTGGAATGATACATTTATGTTTCACACATAGGAATTGACAACACTACCAAGCAAAACTGTCTGTAGCAAGAATGCACATACACTGATCAGCCATAACATTAAAACCATCTGCCTAATATCGTATAGGTACCCTTTGTGTGCTAAATTAGCTCTGATGCATCGAGGCATGGACTCCACAAGATTTTTAAACATGTCCTGTTGTATCTGGCACCAAGACATTAGCAGCAGATAATTTAAGTCCTTCAAGTTGTGAGGTGGGGCCTCCATGGATCAGATTCGTTGTTCCAGAATATTCCACGGATACTCAATTGGATTAAGATCTGGGGAATTTGGAGGCCAAGACAGTAACAGGACTGTCAAGATAAATAAAAATTGAAAAACAAGTCACAAAACTACTGAGATTACTACTGAGAATGTAAAAAAATCACCTAAGGCTGGCAAGAATCAAAGTAGTTGTAGTTCTAACACGCCAGTAGATCTATCTTTGGATCTTGGAGCATTTCAGGTTTACAAATAACTATTATTTGTTCCAATCTAGTCTAAAAACTACAATTATTTATATAGTCCGAATATATTCGGCAGCAATGTACAACAGGAAAAACAAGATAAGCTATTCTAACAAAATATGTTTGACACAGTAGGTGAATATGGGCCTGCCCAAAGAAGCTTAAAATCTAAAAATATTACAATAAAAAATAGCTTGCAAAGCAGCAGCATGATTAGTTTGGGTTAACGAAATTTCTTTTTATGGATTAAGCAGAGTTTTGTAACATCTTATTAACTATTCAACAATGTGAAGAATAGATAATAGAATTTATTCACTGAAGGAGGAATTGCTAAAATGTGACAAAAAAGACTGATTTTTAGCCACAATAGTTAAACTAAAAAAGTTCTAAACTCAAAAAAGTTTTTTTTTGTTTTTTTTTTTGTTTCATTATTTTGACTTACAATTTGCAATTCCCTAATCAATTCTGGGATTAGTGAATAAATCTGACATTTGTTGTAAACTCTATTCGTAAAGCAAATTTGTATGAAGGTGAGAGATCAATTTAAATAAATAACATCACCAAAGTCAATGATTTCTTCAGCAGGGCGCCGCCAAATGCACAACATGTCTGCCTTTTGAAAGATATATAATCCTAAAAAGCCTATCTTCATGTTGGCTTCAATAAACCTTTATTTACATACACCGTCTAATCCCTGCTAATCTGGGAATTCATTTCCCTCTGTTTATATATTACGAAATTAGACAATTCAACCCTTTAAATATTGTGATTGTTCAGACTGCAAACCTAGGTGTTTTCGCAACACTTTACAGCCTGGTGCAGACAACTTCTGATTGCTTAGCTGTGTATCTTTCTTTTTTTCTTTATTTTAATCTTTTTTTTTTTTTTCTGTCCCATTCTAGTTAATTATACATACTTATGGAAATTCACAAAACAGTTACAACAGTTCTCCAGCTATTTTTGCAATATACATTCTATCATTTTTTTTGTGTGTACATTTTGGAATTTGATTATCATTCAACTCAACAAATGTCACTAGTTAGGGAATAGACACTAGGAGTTTATCAGAAACGTGTTGTTGACAGCATGTTATTGCAAGGCTGCAGAACCTTTCGTCAGCATTTAAGTTTATAGCTAAAGAGTTTTAAAGGGTTACTCCAAGCACTATGGCCATTTAAGTGATTTGAAGTGGTCATGGTTCCTAAGTCTAAATGTGCAATGTGTTTTCTTCTTAATATCCTTAACAACTCATTATTTATTTATCTTATTTTAAGGATAAACAACCAAAACTGAAGAATAAGTTACAAAACAAAAAGTGTAATATGACCATGCATTCTATGTAGTCAGTACAGACAGACAAGGGGTGGTCAACACACATCTCTAAAATGGGTGTGCCATGTGTAAACGTGTGCAAAATACTAACTGTTTGGATATTTGCTATTTTGGGTTATTTTGCTAAATTGTGCAGAATTAACCATGGCTAGATGAATTGGAATATTCTCAATTTTGGAAATGTTCTAGTTCAGTTAGCTTAATCTACAATATGCAATCTCGTGATTATTTCTCCACAATGCCAATGAACTTAAAAAAAAAAAAAAAAAAAAAAAAAAAAATATGGTGTTTTATTTTTCATTTAATGCATAAGTTCAGAAAACCAACAACGCCATGGTGAAAACAAATGCACAATTTGCCTTGTTTATCCAAATGGGTCTATTCGTCATTGAAACTATAGAATATTACATATTCTATTCACACATTCACATTAGACCAAAAATGTAACTTTTGACAAAATTGCAAATTAGTGGGGTTGAAATATTTTGAAGGTGTGGAATTTGGTTATTTTTTACCTTAAATTTAAAAGATGGATGCCAATTAAGCACACATTCCTGTTCCCAAATGATTATTGTAATGTATTTCAACATTTATTACCCAGCACCAGGGCCGGATTAACATAGGGGCTGATGGAGCTGCAGCTCCAGGCCCAGGCCCAGGCCCATGGAATAGGCCCATTAAAAATAATAATAATAATAATTTTTAAAAAATGTCTCCCAGTCAGGGTCCCTAGTGTCTCAGTGTCTCCATGTCTCCCAGTGTCCCCTAGTCTCCCAGTGTCTGTGTCCCCATGTTTCCCAGTGTCCCCATGTCTCCCAGTATCCCCAAATTTCTGTGTCCCCATGTCTCTGTGACCCCAAATTTCTGTATCCCCATGTCTCCCAATGTCCCCATGTCACACAGTTTTCCCCAAATGTCTGTGTCCCCATGTCTCCCAATGTCCCCATGTCTATGTCCACAAGTGCCCCCATGTCTCCCAGTGTCCCCATGTCTATGTCCACAAGTGCCCCTATGTCTCCTAGTGTCCCCAAGTGTATGTGTCCCCATGCCTTCCAGCCAGTGTCCCTAAGGTCTCAGTGTCCCCATGTATCCCTGTGTCCCTTAGTTTCCCCAAAATGTCTGTGTCCCCATGTCTCCCAGTGACTCCCTGTCTCCCAGTGTCCCCATGTCTGTATCCACAAATGCCCCATGTCTCCCAGTGTCCCCAAGTGTCTCAGTGCCCCCAAGTGTCTCAGTGTCTCCAGATCTCTGTGTCCCCATGTCTCACTGTGTCCCCATGTCTCTCAGTGTCCAGTAGTATCCGAGTGACACGGGGATACTGGGAGAAATGGGGACACAGACACTGGGAGACTAGGGGACTGGGTGACATGGGGACACTGACACTGTGATACATAGGGACACTGATGCCAGGCTGGCCTTCCAATTCTTTGGGCAGACATGCCCCCTTTTTGGGCATGCTCACCCCTTTTGGCAGTTCTGGTCACGTGATTCGCGTCAGTGGCCCACCCTTTTACCCCGCCCATTGACTTCTGCTTCACGGGTCACTGCTGGATTTACTGGAAGGATTAAAGCATAAATTAAATAAAGAAATTAGCATAGAGTATGTGTTTCCTTATATCTGCATCCTTTGAGTTTCCCTCCAACACCAACTCCATCAGATACATGACGCTTAAAAAGGTATGACTGTTTTAGTGTTTTTGGTCAATAAGATTCTGTAATTAGGCCCCATCATAATTGTCAGCACCAGGCCCACTGGGCTCTTAATCTGGCCCTGCCCAGCACACATTAATCACGATACTACTACCTGTGCTAGTTTAAGCAATGCTCTTCAATAGAAGGTTCTTATACATCCAAATACTCTCCAAAAGAGGGATCTGATGCCTGCTAAAACATAAACAAGCTGCATGTCAGCTCAGCATCTTGAAGCTCAATACTATCCTGAAAGTTGGCTTGTATTATTATTATTATTATTATTATTATTATTATTATTATTGCCATTGATATAGCGTCAACAGATTCCGCAGCGCTTTACAATATTATAAGGGGGGATTTAGCTAAATAGGATAATTACAAGAAAACTTACATTAACGATATGTTGAAGAGGACCCTGCTCAAACGAACTTACAGTCTATAGGGTTTGTAGAAACAAGTAGCTATGGCTTGTGGCTTCCATAAGCATGTAATGTAGACTGGCCCAGAAAATAGCTCAATTGGATATCTTTCAGGGTAACAACAAATGCCATCAATATGTACATTTGCAACACTTGTCCCAACTGTACATTAAAATAAATCTCTAGTTGTGATTGTCGTATTAAACAGCACCAACGCAAATATGTAAACAATTCCGTACTGCACACAGAATATAGTGTCTGATGACTGCACTGGAGACAGTCTTCTACAGAACTCCCAGCTTGAACCATCTATTGAAACATAACTGAATTAAAGTAGTGATACATTGTTTGTTGTTTATTTTTCTATTATTATCATAAATTGCAGACGCCAGACTTTGTGTTTTTGTAATTAAATAAATGTAAATGAAAACCCACATGCCTTTATCCCAGTATAGCAACTCATATGATGCTAAACAAAAAAATCTTTCCAGAGCTGCCACTGATGATTCCTAATTATTTTGTTCTAATTATCTTACGCAACCACTTCGCTCTCCTTGTTCTGATGTTAACATCCCTGCCTTACAGTGACACCTTTAGGAGAGATATGAAATTGACCTATGATGAAGATGCATCTCCCTCCGGCATTTGGCCGTAATCATAATATCCTGGCACACTAGAGATGTGTTTTACTCGCAGATTCTAGAGTTGTTTTTGGAAGTTATTTTCGGCTTTTATCATGCTTTGGTTCAGTGTGTTTCAAACCTTTATACCACGTTAAAGGTCCGTTAGTGTGTTCTAATAGATGGTGCTCAAAAAAGAGATGTCCCCTTAAATATCCACTAAAGGAGCATTATGAGATAATATGTTTATGTATCACATTTTATTAAAATGTTTCTCGTGATCCTCATTTGACACCGATTTGCTGGTTGGATGGAGAGATTCAGAGTGCAATAGCTCCTTTTAAGCAACTGGGGCTTTCTAAAGCGCTTTAATAATCAGCCTGGAAACCTTGTAGTATGCCACTATTTCACAGGCATACAAAGCAGTAAAAGGACTAAGCGGTATTGTCTAATCCCCCTCCACCTGAAAAACTTGGATTTCATAAAGATAGAATCTTCATGACATATTCATATTGACTGTGTTGGAATTTCACTGAAATTCCAACAAAGCAAAGAGATATATACTGAGAAAATGTAAGGACTACTTTGTCTCTGTATATTTCCTACACCTGTCACTTGTAGACACTGGGTGGCGCTACTGACATCTTGAAGTGCCAATCCCCCCAGTCATCACCAGTAACAGCTGTAGGGAATGGTCTTTATCTTTGGAGGACCCTGCGGTCCTCATCAATATCCTCTTGCGCATGTGAGTTCACTCCTGTAAAGGATCCACCAGAAGAAGATGGCGGCGTCTGCGAGAGACAGTTTTCTTTAAGTAGAACACAACTTTGCCTGCCATCTCATTCCCCTCGTGCCACCAGTCTCATTCCCCTCGGACCACCAGACTCCCAACAGCGATGTCACAGTTGGGGGTCTCTGCTACATCTGGAACAATTAAGTTTTAATTTTAGCTATGTTTCAAACAAATGTAAGAATTAGATGATTTGATTGTGGTGAACACTTGTAATCAGATTTGGTAGGTCTATATGAAACACATTCCTTTAAACTTATTATTATTATTATTTTTATTGGTGTTTATATCTATAGCACCAACATATTCTGCTGGGTGTTACAATTTTAATGTGGGGATAAAACATGAAATAAGAAGACAATCTAATGCAAATGTCAACAACAAGAAACAATCATCGGAAGAAATGTCTCTATACGTGAACGCCTTAGATGGTGCTAGGCCACAAATTCATTGGAGAAATTCGAAATTATTATTTAACCCACCTGCCCCCCTTGACAACATTGCCACATAGCAACTAGAGTTCTAATTATGTAATTATATAATTGTAATCAGGGCCGTCATCAGGGCCCCACGTGGAGCGGCAAAACTGCCGCAGGTGCATCTGCACCGGGGCCCATCAGGTGGCCCAAGCATTTAGGGCCACCCGATGGGCCCTATATCTTCAGGGGCCCAGTCAGCGCTGCGGCCGGGTAATTGTGAGACCGGGCCCCTTTAAAAAAAAATAAAAAAATAGCGGCAGCACCGCAAGGGCTGCTGGGAGGAAGTGATGTCCGGTCACTTCCTCCCAGCTTACGGCGCGCGGGAGGAGAGCGGAGGGAGAGCAGAGGAGAGGAAAAAGAGTAGAGAGGAGAGGCATCCGCTCACTCCAATCATCCCCAGCCACCCTCCTGCAACTTAAAGGTAAAAGGAGGGTGGCTGATAAATGAGGTGTGTGTATGTCAGTCTGTATGTCTGTGTGTGTATGTCTGTCTGCGTGTATGTCTGTCTGCGTGTATGTCTGTCTGCGTGTATGTCTGTCTGCGTGTATGTCTGTCTGCGTGTATGTCTGTCTGTGTGTGTGTGTATGTCAGTGTGTATGTCTGTCTGTCTGTCTGTCAGTGTGTGTCAGTGTGTGTGTGTATGTCTGTCTGTCTGTCTGTCTGTGTGTGTATGCCAGTGTGTGAGTGTGTATGTCTGTGTGTATGTCTGTCTGTCTGTCTGTATGTCTGTGTGTCAGTGTGTGTGTGCGTATGTCTGTCTGAGTGTATGTCTGTCTGTATGTCTGTCTGTGTGTATGTCTGTATGTGTGTATGTCTGTCTGTGTATTTGTCTGTCTGCCCGTGTGTATGTCTGTCTGTGTGTATGTCTGTGTGTGTCAGTATATCTGTGTGTGTGTCTGTGTGTATGTCAGTGTGTATGTCAGTTAGTGTGTATGTCAGTTAGTGTGTATGTCTGTCAGTGTGTGTCTCTGTGTGTGTGTGTGTGTATGTATGTATCTGTGTATTTATATATCTATCTGTGTGTGTGTGTATGTATGTGTATGTATGTCGTTATGTATTTATGTGTATGTATGTCTGTATGTCAGTTTGTATGTATGTCTGTTTGGCAGTGTGTATGTATGTTTGTGTGTCAGTATGTGAGTATGTCTGTACGTCAGTGTGTGTGTCTGTATATCAGTGTGTGTGTGTGTATCTGTATCTGTGTATGTGTCTATATATGTGTGTGTGTGTCTGTTAGTATGTGTGTATCTTTCTGTGTCTGTGTCCTTTTGTGTCTGTGTGTGTGTATTCCTGTGGGCGGGATTTGGAGGCGGGCACACGGGGGCCCAGACCTTGAGCTGTGTTAGGGGCCCCACAGTTTCTGATGGCTGTCCTGATTGTAATACATAATTGGGCTAAATTGATCAAAATATTCTGTTCTAATAAATGGTGCAAAAATGTAAAAGGGGACCAATGGAATGAATGTGTCTGGTCTGGTTTCTGTGTTAATTGCCCCACTTTTAGTAACTACTTTTTAAAAGAGAACCTTTTTTTTTTTTTACATCTCCCCAAATATAAGTGAAAGGTGTTTTTTTTACAGTCCTACTGCCTCTGGAGACTTTCTTTACCACACTATATGTTTTGTTCAATTCAGTTTAAGTCAGCGGGTACTAAACCACCCTATTTGATCATCTAAAATACTGGCTAACACTAATTTTTAAATAACTGAGGAAAATATACCTTTTTTTTTTACTAGCTGCTATACTGTCTAAATTATTTTCCAACTACTTTCACATACACTTACCACAGTTCTGCATATAAATAAACTCTAAACTCAGCACTCCTGCACATAAGCACTGAAACGCATCTTAATCAATGCAACACAGCGCTTGTCCATCTAAATAAACTGCACAACGAAGTCCGCAATTCTGCCTTTTAACTTAACACTAGATTCAGCAGAGCTGTATCGAAAATAATGCAGCAGTACTTCGGGAAGAACTCTACAGATGTTATAATTATTATATTATGGAACACTGAACTAGGCAGCATACAAATACTTTAACCCCTTAAGGACCAAACTTCTGGAATAAAATGGAATCATGACATGTCACACGTCATGTGTCCTTAAGGGGTTAAACATGTTACCTGTAGGAAAAAGTGAATACTATTTGTGAAATTCCACTTACACTGCAATCCCCCCGCCACTTCCTAAACAGTCATTTTATAAACAAAGTACAACTGGTTTAATCCACTGAACAGATGGACAATTGTAGACAGATTTTTTTTTAAATGGTCGTGTGAAAAAATACACCCTAACTCTGTTAAATGTTCAACATGGCTATTTGACCTATATTTTGCCAACTGGGGTATAAAGTCACAATCCATTACTTAGTAAATAAAGTCATAGATTGATGTATAAGCCGACTTCTAATAAATATGTCACACCTGTATTTGGTGAACTGTTAAATAATGCCAAGACGGCTAGCCCGGTGATGATCCAGGTCAGACATTCCTCAGATCTTATTCTATAATATTTACCAAACTTCCCAGGAGTACGGAAAATAGAAATATGGACCTATGACCGGATTAATGATGCATGAGTGAACTAATGCTGGATGTGAATAAACACAGAGCAGACGCGCTAGCCATTACGGTCAAAATGCTAAAAACATACAATAAATCTTTATCCTACTTTATGGGTTATAATGTGACCTTCGGCATAAGTGAATATTTCAGTCATTGTAGTTGTGAAAGATTTCACAACAGTCATATATTCTTTGTTTGGAGAAAAAAAGACCACCGTGTTTAGTTATGTGAACAGCTAATAAAAATCAACGTAAACATTTACATATTGGGGAGGGAGAATAAAATACACCTACAAATGGTTTCAATGTTGGGTTATATCTGCCACTTGTGTGAATAGCGATTTGTTGACAGATATTTATCAGTTGACGGTAATTGCACATGTGAAGAAAATGCTGGATATGTTTTAAGTACCACTTAGGGCGTGTATGACCTGCCAAAAGGCCAACTTTTTGTGTCTCACCTCTCTTAATCTGGTTTCCTTAATGTTTTTTTTTTCCCTACTGTCCTTTAGTTGGCCTTTTGGTAAAAGCTTTGAGGGTGTCACAGTTCTCCTGAGGTAGGGATAGAGTTCTTTGACTGTTATATGTTGTGAGAAAAATAAAATACCTTGCAAAAGCTGTATAATTAAACATAGACTTTAATAACATTTTACTTTTGAATAATATATTGCTAACGTAATAAATCAGTGTGTTCTAAATCTTCAGTGATAAAGCAGAGCAATTAACGACTATGCTATTGTATAATATTTTTTTTATTTTTAATATTATGAATATAGTATATTTTTTCAATGAAATGCTGAGTAAAACGGAGATCTGTCCTGACATGCAATGACATTATTTTCATGGTTATATTAAGCACATTTTTACTTGTATACTTGCTGTTTAGTGAATAACTAGATACCTACGTAAATGTAAAGAAATTATAATAAAAAAAATAAAAACATGTAAAAAAATGTTTTTTCCTTTCGTAAAGAAAATGAATGCTGAAAAATATGTTCTAAGCCCAAAAATAATATAATGTATTTATTTTTATATACATTAACATTGGTTAACTCCTAAAATATTAAACATGTACAATAGGTAAAACAAAACAAACAATTCTAACAAAGCATGTTTGTTAATGTTACATGAGAACATTAAACAAGCTTACAATTGAAATGTCTTTTTTTTTTATTCCTCAGATGCATCAATGTATTATTTTTTATGTTTTTATGTTTTGTTTTGTTTTTACAGTCTACTGTTGATTTAAGGTAGAATGCTCTGATAGCAAATTCAGACTTGGCAATTATGTAGCCACCTTACAATTCACTCAAAAGTTGCCCTCTTGGGGCATATGGTGGAACAGACAGGATATGGCGAGCCTTCTCATAACAGATTACATCATAAGCCAGTGAGGCGAATTTGAGAGTTTTATAGAACGGGCAATTCCTACCTGGCTACTTACAGTCTGAGCATGCTACTTTCTTTACACACATGCTAGCGAATCTTCTAAGACAATTAAAAATGTCTTTTGTGTTGGGTGTTAACAGCCCCCTCGAGACATGAAACCAAGTATTTAAATTACATAAAGTTTTCCGCATTACATTCAAGACCAAGAAAACTAAGAGGCCGCGGTATCTGGATGCAAATATTTCCTGGCTGAAAGGAATTAGCCTGTGTAATTTTGTGCCGTGTCTTTTTAGATAGGAATGCAGCAAAGCTTTGGTGGTGTTTAAGTACAGCCCTGTCAATTTGGCCTTTCTGGTTAATGTCAATAGCACAGCACATAAAGGGTGATTAAAGTGTGCACTAATGTTGATCTTCAGAGAAGGCAATGCCTTGAACTATACTATTTCATCCACTGGGTCAAGTTTAGAGAAAGAGGGCAAATTTGAAGTGTTCATGCCAAAAGACTGTTTTTTAGAGATTGCTTAGGTTCTATTACAAAGGGTCACTTCCCAACAGCTCGTAATCTCTAATCCTGAAATTTAATTAAAAATCTTACATTTTTAAAGCAGAAAACGATCCTACACTTCAGGAAGTGATCATTCAGGAAGCTTGATATTTGTAATCAGGCTGATTAACTAATTGCTTGTTTACTGTACACAACGTCCGATGGAGATTGTTGTGTTGGGTTAATGCCCGATTAGAATAGCTGTACGATAACATTTACTTTTTTTCCAAAATGTCTTTAGATTTGTCTTCCGATCTATATAATTTGACATAATGAAGATATGTTCATGAGCTATTCTAGAATGTAAGCTTGTTTGAGCAGGGCCGTCAACACCCTCTGTTCCTGTGTGTCCAGCTCATATTCTTGTAAATACATACCTGTTAGTCCACCTATTGTACAGCGCTACTGAATTTGTTGGCGCTTTGTAAATAATAATAATAATAATAATAATAATAATATTACTAGAAAACAGTATTTGTTAAACAGTGAATGGCTGGAAACAAACTTAAAAGTTGCAAATTTTCCTTTGAAAATATGAATATTTACTGCTTTATTTTATTGTTGCTCTGGTGATTTAAGTAATCCCATGCAAAAAAAAAAAAAAAAGAACAAAAAGGATTTTCATTTGATTCTTTGCAAAACAAAATCTGACTCCTAT
Source organism: Pelobates fuscus (assembly GCF_036172605.1). Taxonomy (NCBI): domain Eukaryota; kingdom Metazoa; phylum Chordata; class Amphibia; order Anura; family Pelobatidae; genus Pelobates; species Pelobates fuscus. The sequence goes on along the minus strand of NC_086323.1, from coordinate 164,751,039 downwards.
TAGACAAGTATCACGCTAAAACAAAAAACTATGTGATGAAATCCTTAACACAAAACTGTCTAAATTATGTTTTTGCAGGATGCAGCAGGTCTTATTTAAACAAGTTTTCCGGTCTACCCTTTCTGTTCTTTGATGTAAGGCTGAGAACAGACACAAAGCGTTCCACCATCTTAAACTATTGATTCCATTATGTAAATCTATAAACTATATACCCTTCTTGATATCCCATTAGTTCTAGAGGCTTGCTTGTGAGTATGTATAGGAAGTATATCTTACTTAGGGTTCAAACATATGGCTTTTTTAATAGATGGTTTTTTTTGTGCCGTGACAGAGAGAATGTATATTGATAAGAAGTCATTTGATCATAAATTAACTAAAAAAAAAAAAAATATCTTGCAACATTCTGTGCATGTCTATATGTCTATATATATGTTGAATGGCTGTCGAATAAAAATATGCCCAGGGCACAGCAAAAAAAATCTCAGAACATGGGCCTCGTGGGAAGTTGAGTAAGTCTGAATAGAAGTTCAGTGTCTCTGCTGAAAGCTCCCCATAGAGATTTGATGACTCAATGCATCTCTATGAGGAGATACTGATTGGCACAGAGTGACGTTTTAGTATAGAGGCGCAATAGCTTCCAATGGGTTAGCATTGAATTGGCTGAGATCATCATGATCAATGATCTCCGCCATTGAGACGGGGCCAGCCACGGTGAGACTGGTGCGGCGTGCGGCGATGGAGAAATGACGAGTACAATTGCCTTTACTCTCTGGAGAGAGAGGGGCCAGGGACCTAATGGTGTATTCCAGCATTAGAGTGTCAGGAATACGTGTTTGAATTCCTGATAGTATAGTGTTCCTTTAACATCTGATTGAAAATGACAAAAAAATTATAATTCATGCAGGCTGTGTGAGGCACAGCCAGGGGAAGTGTGGTTAGGGTTGCATAAAGAGAAACAAAAGTGATTTTATTATTATTTTTGACATTTATATAGCGCCAAATTCTGCAACACTTTATAATATTATAAAATGTGTGAATTTAACAATAAACAAGACAATTACAAAATGTTACAGGAACAATAGGTTGAGACCTCTGCCCAAATGAGTATATAGTCTAATGGAGGTGCGGTATGAAAACATAATAAGAGGGGCATTTAGGAGGATAGCAGCCAAACAACAAAGAGGAAATGTAGCAGAACTGGAGATGAGAGTGGAGTATGGCCCTTTAGGAGAGAGAGTAAGACAGAGGTTTGAGAAACATAAGTTATTCTGAGAAGTCATAAGAGATGGGTTTTGATGGACTTCTTAAATGATTGAAGACTAGGGGAGAGTCTGACGGGGGTAGGCAGGCTGTTCCAAAAGAAAGTAGTCGCCCACGAGAAGTCCTGCATGTGCGAGTTAGCAGTAAAGGTGCAAGCAGCAGACAGGAGAAGGTCACCGGCAGAGCAGAGAGACCGAGAAGAGGTATACCTACAAATTAGAGAAGACATATAACTGGAGCTAGATTTGTTTAGAGCTTTATAGATAAGGATTAGTATTTTGAATTGACATGTATTAGATACATTAGCCAATGTGAGGATTGACAGAGATGCGAGGTGTGAGAGAAGCGACGGGAGAGAAAAATCAGCCTGGTGGCAGCATTCATTACAGTCTGTAACAAGGCAGTACAGTTTCAGGGGAGACCAATAAGGAGAGAATTACAGTAATCAATGAAAAAAATTACTAGAGTGTGAACAAGCTCCTTAGCAGCAGCTTGTGCAATAAAGAGGTGGATGTTTTTTAATGTGGAATCGACAGGTTTTGGTTTCAACTTACAGGGAGAGCGAAAGAGGAGGATCAGTATTACGAGGAGGAAAAACAAGAAGCTCAGTTTTAGAGTGATTGAGTTTCAGATTGCGGAGGACATCCAATCAGAGATGGAAGAAAGGCAAGCAGTGATACATTGTAGGACAGCGGGGAGAGAGATCAAGGGAGGGGAGAAAAATCTGGGTGTTACTGGCAAACAGGTGGTAGCGGAATACAAATGCATTACTTTATTTTTCCATGTATAAGACTATTTTTTTTTTTCTAAAAAAAAAAATTATTCTCAAATTGGGGATTGTCTTATACACAGAATGTATAGGGGTTAAAAAAAAAAACAAGCCACTTGCGTAAGTTAATATGGCGTCTGCCGCATTTCAGTGTACCACGGCCCACACACATACCTGTTCTCCCTCCTGCCGATCTATTTCTGAATGCTGTGGCAAGGAGGAAAAGGTCCCTATATGCATGGGAGCTGCAGCAGACATCAGCACGCACCACCAACGGTGCTCCAGAGACATACCACACCATAAAAGGAGCAGCCATTTAAAGGTTTGCGCCACCTCAGGTAATTCTTGTTTTCTGATTTATATTTGTGGGGTAGGAAATGGGGATCAGGGAGCAGAGGGAATCCTACTGTGATGTCCCAGCATGCCCTCACACCGCCTGTATTGTGGGAGCTGTAGTCTCCCAGCATGCACAATAGAGCTGTTAACGTCACAGAGTACTGTAGCACAGGGGAGACATGTGAATCAGAAGTGTGTGGTTCTCCTCAGAAGTTACCTCTAAAATATCAAAGGTGTTCTATTTGAGGTTTAAAATGTTGATTTCTTAATTTAAAAAAATAGGGGTCATCTTACACATGGAAAAATACAGTAATACGTTTACCAAGAGAGAATAAAGAGAAAACAAAGGGGTGGGGGGTGTGGTGGGGGTCAAGAAAAGAACCTTGGCGGATTTAACTCTATATGGAAGAGAATTGAGCACCGAGACTACAGGAGCATGATCATGATCTATACACCATAACTGCTTGTTCTTGTGCCTATAGTGTACCTTTAATTAATACTTTAATCTACTGTTAAGCAAAGTTATTAATGATATACATGTCCACTATTTTCTCTGTATGTGTAAATAAGGATTAAAATTAAATAGTTCCTGGGAAATATGAATGTAAAAACCCCAAACTGCAAATAACTACATACTTTTAGATCAAAACAAAGAAAAACATAAATTCCAGACACTGTAACAAATTCTCCTAAACAAAGACAAGGGCGTGAGCAGACTAGGACAAACATTTGGCCTAGGCTTGTTAAGCTAGTGGAGAGCTATAAGAGGGTGTGTGTTGGGTCCTCACTGACAAAAAAAGCAAGTAAAGTTGAAGCAAATACAGGGCAACCAATGTGCAGAGCCAAGTTGAAGTGATCTCACATGGGTAAAATGCCCTGTGTTTGTTTAGCACAACACAAGGAAGTTAACAATACACTTCTTCTGTGTTTGCTGATGACAAAAGAGGGAAAGGTTTTCACATGGCAAGGTTAAGAGGAGATGGACACTGCACCCAGACCACTTCGTTGAGATTAAGTGGTCTGGGTGACTTTAGTGTTCTTTTAATTCTGGATGCTGTTATTTTACTTTGGCTTTTAAATTATTGTTCCTTAGTGAATATGTGGGCGGGTCACATTGTGATAACAACACAATCATGAGATTTGGACACAAAATATATTTCTGTGGCAGCGTACAGGGGGCCTGGACCCTTCAGACACTTTGGAAAATTACTTTTGCAGGCAGAACATATTAATTGTCATTTAGTTGTTTGCTGTTATTGTTTTTTAAATAAATTGTTTTCAAATGTTATCAGTAATTTCATATTGTGCTGCATTCTCAAGAGACATCCTTGGTGGGGATATATACATCTATGTATATCCATCTACATCCTGTGGATTGAGCAACATATATTGCTCCTAAATCTGTAAGCAGGATTAATTTCTATTTTATTCACCAATGCACACAGTGTTAACTATATAGGGATTATTTTCTTGCAACTTCACACAAAGAATATTATCCCAGAGTGGGAATTGCACCACTTCACAGCTGAGCCACATTAGGTTCATTAATACGTGAGTGTACATACATCCACTTTATTATTGCCATCCATACACTAAGAACCTATTATATCAGCGTTTGTCCTATCGTTTTTATTTCATATGTATTTCAGTTCTGAGATATTGTGTGAAAATTGAGCTTAAAAGTTAGAAATAGACCCTTTGACTTCATATTGAGCCTAAACAAGACTACATAGTTATCAACATTTGAAAATAAAATCCAGGGACACTTCATAAACTTAAAACCACTGATGGGCAGAGGTGTAACTAGAAACCATATGGCCCCAGTCCCTCCATGTGTCTCATTCATGCCCCACATGGTGGGTGTGGTATGGTTTGGGGGGGTGGGGAGGGTGAGTATGACAGAATTTTAAGGTTAAAGGGAATCTCCAGTGCCAGGAAAACAATCCGTTTTCCTGGCACTGGAGGTTCCCTCTCCCTCCCACCCCCAATCCTCACCTGAGGCAGCGACGATGTCCTTTGTCGCTGTCTCCTCCTCCGCGCCGCTCCTACTTCTTACTCCGTCGGCCGGATTGCGAGACTGATCCCGCCCACCGGCCGAGGAGACCTAATGCAAGCGCATTAGGTCTCCCCATAGGAAAGCATTGAAAACGAATTTCAATACTTTCCTATGGGATTTGAGCGATGCTGGAGGTCCTCACACAGTGTGAGGACGTCCAGCGACGCTCTAGCACAGGTTTCCTGTGCTAGAAACCAGGAAGTGCCCTCTAGTGGCTGTCTAGTAGACAGCCACTAGAGGTGGAGTTAACCCTGCAAGGTAATTACACTTACAGGGTTAAGAGTAGTGGGGGTTGGCACCCAGACCACTCCAATGGGCAAAAGTGGTCTGGGTGCCTGGAGTGTCCCTTTAATGTGATAGGGTGAGAGTGGCAGGATGAAGGTGGGCGAGTGTGACATAGTGATGGAGAATGAGTGTGACAGGATTGGGGGGTAAGTGTGTCAGTGCGAGAAATGGTGAGTGTGATAGGGTCAATATGGCAGAGCGATGGGAGGGGAGTATGGCATGAGTGGGTGACAGGATTAGGGGAGTTATTGTGAGTGTAGCAGGGTTAAGGATAAAGATAAGCAGACAAACAAACACTGACATACGTGCAGATACACACCATATAATACATATAGATACATAGGCACTTGCTGTTACACAGACACACATTTAGACACAGATGCACAGATACACGCACTGACACACAAACTAACACACAGATACACAGACACACAGAATTACATACATTTAGATACACAGAATGACACTCCTACAGATACAAACACTGGTAGACATACAGATACACAGACACACACTGACACACATGCAGATAAACATACACACATATAGACATACACATTTAGACACACATGCAGATACACATGCACTTAATGACAAACATTCAGATACACAGAATGACACTCATACAGGTACAAACATGGACCACATACAGATAAATAGGGCGCACACTGTCATATAGATACACAGACATACAGGTGCACAGACACACATGCAGATACACATGAAAACAGATACACACACATACATACAGACACATAAAACACACACACACATAAACATACATACAGACACTCATACATACAGACACTCATACATAAACACACACACGCAAAATGTTTTACTCAGCCTTCTGTTTCCTATCTTTTAGGTACAGGAGGGCGAATTCCTTGGGGTCTAGTGGCTGGCTCAGGCTGATGGGAGTCAGAGTTCCCACCCTGACTACCTCCTCTCCTTCTCCTCCTCTGCAGCGCATCTCCTCTTCATCCTCCCTTGCAGCGCTTTGTGTAAGCTTGGAGTAAGTGACCGGGGCAGTCACTTACTCCCAGCGCTCTGACCTCACCACAGGGGGCCCAGTTGTGCTGTTAAAATACATTGGCCCCCTGAAAATACATTGCATCGCTTGGTCCTAACAGCATGGGCCACCCGATGGACCCCTGAAAGCGCGGCCCCCGGCGGCTGTTCCGTGCAGGCCAGGGCCGCACCACATGGCCGGCGGGCTTGCCAGTTGCAGGCGACCACAGTTGGTCCGCCACTGCTAATGGGCAAGACTTGTGAGGGCTCTACTGCAAATTTAAACACCAGCATATTTTAGACAGATTAGAAGATTAGAACCTGATCCTCACATTGTTATTTGGATAATCTGCCATGCTTGTATCCTGGAGCTACCACAAGAAGCAACTGGTACACAATGGCCCTTTATCTGCATTTTGTCAGGCAATAGAGTGATCGTGGAGCTGAGATTAGATTGTCCAGTAGTTTCAATGTGTGATAACTCTGTAGCACCCTCTGTTGACCAAATGGAAATGTGTCAATTACATAATGTTGTTATGCAACTTAGTGAAACCAAATAAGCACTTACATATATCTATATTTGCTTGTTCGTATGTTTGAAAGTGTTACTTGTATTATATATTTCATGTGTTAATTCTGATTGTTTGTTCTCCAGTGTTATGTATGTTTGTATAGAAAAGCTCTTTTTTATGTTTAATGAAAAGTCACCAAAGGCTATTCCTTGTTCAGGTTACGTATTTTGTAGTAGTTCTAATTGGAACTATGTTTCTTGCCTGGGTTCTTACAGGGGATCTAATAGAGTTTTAGGTTTAGCTTTATGGTTGCACTGTTTTGGGGACCTTTAGGAAAAAAACTGGTCTGGTACGTCCTGGGAAATGGTAGGCCAAGGGCAAGACATCAGATAGGGACCTTCTCCCTAGCTGCTGACAATTCAGCCAGCCCCAATACAAAGCGGCCCATTACCAGTCCAGCACTTTCTCCCCCCTTCTACCTGCGCGCCAGCAACCGGTAGCTTCGTCCCTGCGTCTTCTCTCTCTCTTGGCTCTCTTTGTGCTGGGAGGAAGTGAAGATTAATACCTCCTCTGGTTGCCAAGTAAGTGGGACCTGTCCTGAGACTCATTTTTGCCAGGACAGGATCTTAAAACATGGGTCTGTAGCGGTAGCAATGGGACAGCAACTGTGCAATTAAATATTGTATAGATTCTGATTCAAAACACAACCTATGCACTACTTGGTTTAGGTCCTGGTTACAAAACACCTACTTTGTTGTTTTTAATTCAGTTATGATTTAAGAAAATTTATAAAATAACAGCCATGGTAAAGTATAATCAAACACGTTTTGATTTCTCTTTATTTTATTTATTCTTACTTACACAAAAAATTACTGGTTTTGGCCAACTGTTAAAAGCTTTTTCTTTATACTAAAATGTAACAAAACCATAAATCCTTCTATGTGGCTCACAAACATACACAGAAACCCCCCAATTTCAAGCTAGGGTCACCTAAATTACCATGGCATGAGGACAAGACAAATTTGTAAATACAAACATTTGTCAATGGTCCCTTATTCACAGAGAGCATTTACACACATTCTGTTAATGCTGCATAGATCGGATTGCGAGGAAGAAATTAGTCAGTACTGGGCTAAGTCTCACTTTGGAACATCAAAAACAGTCCTCTAATGAAAAATGTCTACTATGATCAACTTTCCAAAGACCTAAATAACCAAGACCCACGAAAGACTTTACTTTGTAGGATTAAAGCCCAGCATCTGAAAATATTTGAAGAGCTTTAGCACAGAGACACCTGACCACTCAACTGGTTGGAAATAAATGATTGTTTATACATTCCAAATAAACACTGCTCGCAGAGTACTCGATTCACAAAACCCATTCACAATGTGGCACCCCATAAACCAATTCTATAAGCCAATGTAATTAAAAGAGATTCCAACAGTTTTCACCCATAATCTTGTTGAAGAATAAAAACTAAAAATCATACCACCTGAGAACACAAGAAGTTAGTCAGAACAGATGCACCAGGGTTACATCTAATGCATTTGGAAATTTAACATAGCTTATTTAGATCTATGGCTCTGCTGATGACCAGAATGTGGATAGAATTAGGTTTCAGGCTATGCCACGGCTAGAAGGCCCTTTAATATCACCTTTAAGATCTAGCCAAGACATTCCAGTCTGAATCAAGGTTTGTTTGGAAAAGGATTTAGCACCTTCAGATCCCATATTGCCTGAAAGACCACCAATTTCCAAGTCTAAATATCGGCTTTTATCCCGCTTACATAGTGCTTGCTGAGAACATTGTCAAATACTCTTGCTGTCTACCAAGATTGGTTTCCCTTTCGTCTCTCGTTCATTAGCAAAACCTTGAATACATTTGGATTAGTTCAACCAAGAAGTGAAAATATCGCTGTGATTGTTTCTGTTCTAATCAGTCATAGACACCTACAAAAACACTTGAGTTTGCGAAACTGTCTGCAGTAACGGTAGGAAACGAGATTTAAGAAATATGAGTACAAAACATTACAGATCCCAGGCAAGAAAACATTTACATAGAAAATGAGTAACATAGTTGCATTTTCCTTTAATTAAAAAAAGAAAATCCCTCAAGATGATGATCTATATAACCAGAGATCAGTGCTAGGGTTATAGTACTCTGTACCTCTTTAATTCATCATTAAAGTTTCTTAACCTCTTGCGTCTGTCAACATTAATTTTGTCAGTCGATTACTCGTTTTAAAAAACCCTACTGTATGATAGTAATGTGCAGCTGAAAATGCAGGCGATATAAATGCCAACACAAAACAATTTGTTTTAGTGCATTAAACTACTTTTGAGTGCCGAGTTACATATAAGCCATTCTTTATTAGGACATATGCACAGAACCTCAACTTATAAACTAAAACCCTACTATAGTTATAGATTGTCACACATTGATTTATTTATTTATTTATAAAATATTTTACCAGGAAGGATACATTGAGATTTCTCTTGTTTTCAAGTATGTCCTGGGTCCACAAAACATTGCATTGATACAATAGGGTACAATATTACAAAAACAATATTAAAACAAAACATATACAAAATTAAACATAGAACAGGTAAGAAATATATAATCAACCATGATTGGTGCATTCTGTTTTGAGGTATGTAGAGAGGGATCTCTTAAAGTAGTTAAGGCTTGGGGAAGATTTGAAAGTGTTCCATAATTGTGGTGCTTTTCTTTTTGTATTGAGGTGGGTGGGGGCCCTAAATACTAATAAGGGGGGGGGACCTAATGTCCTCCCCCTGACCCCCACCCCTGAGCGGTGGGGAGGGGCCCTAAATACTAATAGGGCGGAAACCTAATGTCCTCCCCCCTGGACCCACCCCTGAGCAGCGGGAGGGGGCCCTAAATACCAACGGGGGGGGGGGGGCTATTGTCCTCCACCCCCGGCCCCCACCCCTGAGTGGCGGATGGGGGGCCCTAAAAAAAAGGTCCCTTCCTCCAGGTGACTAGGGGTCTTCAAACCCCTAGTCACCCCTTCCCCCCAAAAATAAATTATCCCCCTACATACCCCCCTCACCCTACAAATAATGAGGGGGGGACCTTTAACTAAGTACCTGTAAAAAAATAAAACTTACCATTCTATGTTTTCTTACTTCTAAAATCGTATTTTTTCAGCCCCCCCCAAAAAAAGAAAAAAAATTAAAAACAATAATAACCGACGCAATTATATACAAAAAAAATAAATAAATAAATAAAATCCATGTTCACCCGGCGAGGGCTCCGCGCAGACTAATGACAATTAGGTCATTAGGTCCCCCCCCCTTATGCTGATTTAGGGCCCCCACCCGCTGCTCAGGGGTGGGGGCCTGGGGGGAGGACAATAGGTCCCCCCCATTATTTTACATTAGGGCCCCCATCCAACGCTCAGGGGTGGGGGCAGGGGGGGCAATAGGTCCTACCTTTAGTTTAAAAGCTTAGGAGGGGGTACTTTTTTTTTTTAACAGTAAGCAGCCACAGGCTGCTCACTGTTTAATATACATGCCCCTACTCGCGGTATAGCGAATAGGGGCATAATTTACTAATACTAAGTAATCTTTACTTAGTATTAGTAAATTTGGCTGAAAGACCAATTTAGGTATTTCAGCCTTTTAGTAGATAGCTCCCTAATACCGTGGGAATTAGGGAGTTATCTACTTATTCATTCCTGTCATTACATTGTAACTTACATTTTATATGAATGTATGTTACTTGATTGTTGTAAGTGTTGCAAATGCTTACAGCTGAATACTGGCTACTGGCTATACTGAATATGTTTGTATACAATGTAACATTCTTCTTCTTTTACAGGGTAAGTATTTTAGTACTTAGGCAATACTGTTCTTTCGGAACTTCGGAAATTCTGTAATTTCAGAACTTCGGGACCTCGGCAATTCAGCACTTCGGGCATTCAGAAGTACCCGAATGTCCGAATTGCCCGAAAATCAGACCGAAACGAATTGCACATGTAATTGTACATTGTAGCACAAATCAGCAGAATGAGTTATACAATGTATTAAGTTTATTAAGGTGGGCTTGCGGTGCAGGTGCATATACAACATCCCCATAATCAATGATTGGCATCAGCATTTGCTGTACAATCTTTTCCTTTACTGTAGGGCTTAGGCAGGATTTGTTTCTGTACAGGGCACCTAGTTTTGGATAAAGTTTAGATGCAAGTTTTTCTATGTGGAGGCCAAAAGATACATTGGGGTCTAACAACATACCCAAGTATTTGAAAGAGTCGACTGTGGTCAGTGTGCATTTTGATTTTGTTTTGATGCATAGATGGGAATTTCGTAATTTGTGACATTTACGTACTGTTCCAAAGATCATTGTGACAGTTTTGTCAGTGTTTAGGAAGAGTTTGTTTTTTGTAATCCAATTTTCTACCTTCCTCTAATCAAGGAAAATAGCTCCAGTTAGGTCTCCTTGTTCCATGCCTGTTTGGATGTCATTGCAAACCTTTAAGAGGGCAGTTGTAGTGGAGTGATTCGGGCGAAAACCTGATTGATCAGGGGTCAGATAGTTAGATTGTTGGTAATACTTACATAGTTCTTGAACTTTACAGAAAATCTGAGAAATTCAACATATTTTAATTTATTTTACATTTTCAGAGCAAATTAAGTGGGGTCATCCTATACTGAGGTGTCTCTTGAACATATTGACTTTTAAAAATGATGCAAAAGACACAAAATAAACTATGAATGAATTCATTTTAAAATGTTTTTTAAAGGGACACTATAGTCACCAAAACAACTTTAGCATAATGAAGCGGTTTTGGTGTATAGATCATGGTGTATAGTCATTACATTAGTACAATAAAGTATCACAGTGTTTACATCTGTTCTAATGCACACTTTAACATTTCACTATTGTTTCACCATAGTAGTCTATTATTTCCTTCAGTTAGGTCTGTTGTACATTCAATTGAACTCAACAAATGTATTTACACAAACAAACTTTCAGATAACCACGGAGTTTCACATTTAACGGTTTTCTATGTGTATTTTCCATAATAGTTTACAAAAGTCCCTATCTTGCTCTCATGCTTTTGTCACCCCTGCACCCATTCTCCCTCTTAGTTCTCATTTTTCCCGATATCCCCCTCCCCTATACCACCTATCCCAAATTTCCCAGACATCTCTAAACTTTTCTGTATCTTTAGCGGTTTCAGTAGACATTTTCTCATATATATAGAATTGTTGGACTTTGTCTATTAATTGTTGTTTTTTCGGGCAGCTGTGTGTTTTCCAATTTAAGGCAATTAGATGTCTGGCAGCCATGAAGATTATTCCTACTAGTTGTATGTGTTTCTGTTGTATTTTTTCAGGGAATTGCAATAGCAAGCAGGACGTAATGTCCATTGGGAAGTTCTTAATTGCAAGTTCAGTTAATAGGGTCTGAACATCTCCCCAAAGCGGTTGTATCCCCCCACACTTCCACCACAGGTGTGGCAGAGTCCCCTCTTCTACATCGCATCTCCAACATTTGGGTGAGATATCTGGATAGATTTTGTGTAGTCTATCGGGGGTCATATACCACCTATAAAGTAATTTGCAGTGTGCTTCAATATGTGAGTAGCACTTGGTCCATTTTTTGATCCCATTAAGGGCCAGAAGCCACCCCTCCTTCGTTAATGCGTTTCCCCCCTCTGTTTCCCAGTGTTGTTTACATGTCAGTGGTTTCTGAGGGGCTAATTCTAGTAATGCTTTATAGCAAAGTGAGAGGGCCTTGGGTTTCATCGGGGCTGTCCAACATCTGTGTGGTATAAGTCTGGCCGCAACCGTAGTGGCAGATATGGTGGGTGGTACAGTCTGCACGTGTGCTGCAATAGTGTGTCTTAATTGTAAGTAGGGGAAGATATCCCTTTCTGGGACCCCCCATTTGGCTTGTATATAGGGGAAGTCCATGATTTGTTGACCTTTACATATTTTTTGAATTTGGGAGATGCCCAAGCGCGCCCATCTAGCTAGTGGAATCGTGAGATTCACCGCTTGGAGTGCGGTTAGGGGAGCTTCTGTGTGGAAGAGTTTCTTCCAACCTAGGGAGGACATGTAGGTATCCCATACCCTGATCGATGCGCTCGTGGTAGGGTATAGATCTACTTTAGGGCCCCTTAGCGAACGCAGTGTCCACATGAAATTAAGTAGGGATGTGTGATGGAGCTGGTCTTGTTCCATATCTACCCACTGTGCTGCTCCTCGTTGGGCGTGTAGGTGGATGCTCGTTGCAAGCATAGAGGCTTTGTAATAAAGCCCAATATTAGGTAGTCCTATTCCCCCCATCTTTGTTGTCTGCTGTAGAAGGCCCAGGGGTAGCCTGGGTCTTTTGCCCCCCCCCCCCAGATGAAGGAACTACATATGGCCTGCAGTGCTTTAAAAATTGCGGTTTGGACACCTATTGTGAGCATGCGGAATATATACAGTAACCTCGGTAGGAGCATCATCTTATAAGCATTTACTCGGCCTAGCCATGACATTTTTGCGTTCTTCCATTTATGTAGCTCTGTAGTACACATATGTATGAGGGGTTTGTAATTGAGTTTTACTATGTTGCTAATAGGAGTGTCGATCTTAACTCCTAAGTACATTATGGATGTCGTTCTCCAGTCTAGGTCAAAGGAATTTTTAAGGGCAGTTACGATCTGACCTGGTAAATTTATCGGTAAGGCTTGTGTTTTTTCTTTGTTAAGGCGGTAGTACGAGACTATACCGTAGTCAGTCAGTAATGTTAGCAGCTGGGGTAGTGATTGTTCAGGTTGTGAGAGTGTCACAAAGATGTCGTCCGCGAACATCGCTAGACAATAATCCTTGTCTCTCAATTTAATGCCGGATATGGTTTGGTGTTGTCTTATCTTCCAAGCTAAGGGTTCTAGGGAAAGGATATATAGCTAGCAGGGGGGACAATGGGCATCCCTGACGTGTCCCCTTTGTAATGTGAAAAGTTTGCGATAGGAAGCCTCCATGGGAGACCCTAGCGCTGGGTTTCGCATAAAGCGCCATTATCCCCCGGATAGCCCCCTCGGGGAACTGATACTTGCGCAGTACCTGTGTCATGTACTGCCAGTTTAGCCTATCGAAGGCCTTTTCGGCGTCCAGCACCAGGAAAAGACCTCCGAGGCGCCCCCTCTCCATCCCCGCCATGATATTTAGTACTTTCCTCGAGTTGTCGGAGCCCTGCCGACCCCTCACAAATCCTGACTGGTCATTGTGAACTAATTTTTGTAGGAGCGGCGCTAGCCGTTCGCTGAACAATTTTGCATAGATTTTGGCATCATTGTTAAGCAGTGAAATGGGCCTGAAGTTTTTACATTGGTCCTTGCTTTTGCCCGGCTTAGGAAGTGTGGATACGTGTGCCATTGTAACTTCTACTGGTAATGCTCCGTCTTTCCTGCAGTGATTGAAAATTGCATTGAGAGGCTGTGCTAGCGTGGGGAGGAAGGTGCGATAGTATATATTAGGTAGGCCATCAGGTCCCGGTGATTTGTGTAGTGGAAGTGTGGAGACCACTGAAGTGATCTCTTCTAATGTGAAAGGCTGATCAAGCTGTTCTGCTTCTGTGGGAGATAAAGTTGGGAGATCTATTCCCAATAGGAAGGCATCAATGTCTGCTTTGGAGGGGCAGATGGTCTGTTGGTCATCTTTTAGATTGTAAAGTTTTTCATAATAGTGTGCGAATTCGTCTACTATCCCTTGTGGGTCCAAAATTGTGGCACCCTTGGGATTTTTGATGGAGGCGATCTTGGAGCTAGCAGCTCTCTGTTTTAATTGGGCGGCCAGCCTTGCTCCGGCTTTATTGCCTGCAGCAAAAAAGCCGTGCTTATACCTGTGCGTGAGAAAAGTCGTTTTGGCCAGTTCTAGATCTCGCAGTTGTGATTGTAATGATAATAATTTAGTGTGTGTGGCTGCTGTGGGGGAGTGTTTGTTAGCGTGGGTTAGAGAGGTTAATTCGGAAAGTATGGCCGTGTATGCTTCGAGCCTCTTTTTTTTGCGAAGCTGGCATGTTTTATAAAGCAGCCTCTTATGAAGGCTTTGAGTGCTAACCAAATTTGGGGGAGAGGAGAGTCCGGAGTCTTGTTCTCCTTAAAGTAAAACTGTAGATCCTGTTCTATTTGTCTAATTATGTCAGGGTCTGTTAGCAGTCGTTCATTGAGTTTCCAGTTGTTCCTTCCTGTGTTTGGGAATTGTTCCCTGAAGTGTAACGTAATAGGGGCATGGTCCGACCAAGTGATTAATCCTATATCAGTGCGTTCAACTTTCATAAGGGAAGAAGAGTGTAGTAGGAATCTATCTATTCTCGAATAGCTGTTATGAGCTGCAGTGTGACAGGTATAGTCCCTCTCCATGGGATGAGTGATTCGCCACGGGTCAACGAGATTGTGTGCTGTTAGTTTGTTGCGTATTGTAGTGGTCAGTTTGGACCTGCTTTTTAGTGTTTGTGCGGTCAGGTTCGGGCCTCCCGAGGAGTCCAAGTCGCTATCTAACAAGAAGTTTGTGTCACCTCCAATTATCACTTCCCCTAGTGAATGAGCAGACATCAATTTTTGCTGAGTAGCAGGAGTGGTAATCTATGGGATACTGCGGGGAGTTAAATTTCGGTTGTTTACTCCATAGGAAATGTGTTTCTTGATAAAGCATTACGTGGGCACCCAGTGATTTGGCTTCGCGTAAGGCTAAGCGGCGTTTATGAGGGGAGTTTAACCCCTTGGCATTTAGGGAGCATATTTTGAGTGCCATCCTGGTAGTGGGTTTGGTTGTGGCCTCTCTCTGGTGGGTGGGGTGTCCCTTTTACAGCCATATCCCTGTCTATGAGTAATTGCATGACCATTAAGGCAGTGCCAGCTTGTGGTAATGGCATGGGACTTGCTATCCGTGGGTCTGTTTTTTAAAGAAAATAGAAAGAAAAAGAAAAATAAATCAATAGGACAATTGGACCATAAGTCAACTATATACAATATTCCGTTCACTGCGCCCTGGTAGTGCAGTGTGAAGTATAACGGATTCTTTAGTGGCTCTGAGTTTGCAGCCACTTTGGGGGTGGGTAAAGAATTCTGTAGAACGGTTTTAACAGCAACAATTATTAAACAGTTCCTAAATGTCTTAGGATAGCCCTCGACAGGTGCGAGTAAGCTATGCGCCCGGCATAGTACACTAAAGAAGGGGCTTGTATGAGTGCAGTTTATGCATACGACCTGTCCTTTATAAGTGCAGTGCAATCCACGGGCGATTATGTGTTCTGTTTTTTCTTGTTGTAACCGTGTGTGCCCGTGGTACACGGCCTTTTCTGCCACTCGTTGTGGAGTTTGATTGCAGATCCGCTTTCTGTGGATTGGAGGTGGACATCAGGTAGAGGTATATTCCATTCCATCAGCTGTTTCTTGCCTGATTCTGGATCAAGGATCGGGTTTTCTACGCCATTACGTTTGACTAGTAGTTTAGTCGGGAAGCCCCACTTATATTGCATCTCCGCTGCTCTTAGAGCCGCTGTAATTTGCGCAAAGGAGCGCCTTTTAATCATGGTCGCGGAGGATAGGTCAATGAACAACTTAACTTGGGAGAATTGTCCTGGGAGCTGGCCCTGGCATCTGGATGCTTGCATGATGCGCTCTTTCGTGGTCTGCAATTTTAGCTTCTAGGCGTTGTACTTTATCACATAGTGCTGTGTGTGCCTCTGAGAGGCCATTATGTGCATCTATTATTTCCTCTGCCTGCTCCTCCAGGCGAGCTGTTCTTTCACCCAGCGCTTGGATGTCTGCCCTGATTTCTGCAGCAACTTGCTTTAAATCTGTTTTAAAAGTGCTTTGCAATTCTGAAAGCATGTTATGCAGGGAGGCATTGGTGACCGGTGTTTGCATGTTTTCTGTGGTGTGAGTAGACTCACCCATTGCTGTACACAAGGCTGGGGACTGAGGTCGGCCGGCGCCATTTTGTTCCTCTGCTCCACTCTTCGGCGACGCTGCCACATGTAGTTGGAGCGTTTTCTGTTTGAATTTTTGGGCAATTTTTGTGGACATGATAGTAGGAAGGTGTGCCCTCGTTTTGGGCTTGGTTGCCGGTATTTAATCGCTGTGTTTTCTCGCTGTTTGCACCCGTCGGCGGGAGAGCTCCGTGCTCAGGCGACTGCTCTCATGCGCCGCTAAGCCACGCCCCCCCCCCAGATTTACTTTTTTGTCAAATTATATGGGTGTATGTGAGGTACACTTTTGGGTGTTTTAGCATTGTTTTTCTGGTCCTTTTGGGATATTATACAGTACATTTCTTTTTCTATATATCTGTGTATTGTTCCTCACTTGTTACTGTATACCCACGTGGCATCTAATAATGTCTATCATGAAATGCGACAAGAACGTAACAAAAGAATCAATTTATTATTTCATCAAAACATTTCCAATCTGACAACTCCCTTTCAAAAAAATTTGAAAAGTTAGAATCCCTATCAGAAAAAGAAACTAAAAAATGGTGGGAGATTACTTCCTTAGAACAATATCTAGCATCTAATATCATCCCTAGATGCCTTAGAATCTTAAAAACTCCTGCGTATGGCATGGAAGATAAGATACTAACAGATGAATGGTTTAAGGCCAGTGATGAATGCAAAAAAAGTTATATCCAAAGCCTGATTGATTTCCAAAAGAGATCATTGAAAAATATAGAAGAAGAAATTCAACTTTTGGAAAAAGAGATAGTTTCACATAAAGATGTTAGAGTTGTAGATGACAACTATAAAATTCTAAAAGAGAAAATAAAAACAGTGGATGATAGAATCTCTAATACCAAAGCAGGTAAATTTAGGATAGATCAAATTGACTATAAAGAAGGAAAAGTCAGAAATTGGTCTAAAAATAAGAGGGAGAAAAGAGAACCAAAGATTTATGTCCAAAAAAACGCTTCTCATTCTGCCTCTGAACCTTATGGACCCAGAGGTTCAGACATTAAGTGGAATACTTTTAGAGATGACACTAAAAATAGACCGTTCCAAATGAACGATATAGAAAAACATTGTGAATCTCATAGTTTATCTAAAGGCTTATCTCTGTTTTTTTTAGACAGGGGACAAAACCTAAAAAAAGAAAGCCTTCTAAGTACAAAAAACAGATTTCAAATATTAAGTTCTCCGAAAAAGAAACGTCCTGATATAGAATTAGAGGAATTAGACGATCCACTCCTTTCAGTAACCATACATTCACAACAATAAAGGACTCATCAGGAATTTTTAATATATCAGGTGTAGATTTAACTGCACAAGAATTAACTTTATTAGAAAAAGGTTTAAAATTTGCCCCAACTGCTGGTATAAAACCTTTTGATCTCTTTCTGGATAACCAAACATTTATAAAAAGATTAACAATGAAACGTTTTTTTGAGAAACGTAATTTGAATAAAACAAGTGAGACTGCTCCGCTCGAATATAGAGAAATTATAAATATACCTGAACGACCCTTGGAAGATCGCCCCAATGTTTTTTCATCCTTGAGAGCAAAGTCCAATTTTTATCCATCTCATGACAAAGGAAAGTATTTGGAGGTAATGATTTAGTTCAAAATGACCTTGACCAAATCCATTGGAAACATAATGATTCTAAACATAATTTAACTAATAGAGAAAGGCAGGCTCTTAATCAACTTAAAAAGAACCACAATTTGGTCATAAAAGAGGCCGATAAAGGGGGTGCAACATATTATATGCAGGAAGCATATCGAATTTTAGAGGATGAGTCTACCTATAAAAAACTTGAACGAGACCCTACCAAGCCCTTTTTGGAGGATCTTAGACTTTTACTCCAAACAGGCCTTGACCAAGCTATTATTTCCTTTAAAGAATTCCAGTATATTTTCAATCCGACATGTAAAATAGCGATCTTTTATTTTCTTCCTAAGATCCATAAGTGCTTAATGACCCCCCCCGGTCGACCAATTATTAGTGGGATTAACTCACTATCTTGTAACCTTTCTGAATATGTAGATTTTTTTTCTAAAACCTTATGTACCTTTGTGTCCTTCTTTTATTAAAGATACCACCCATATCCTCCAAACTTTACAAACTTTTATTTGGAAACCATCTTACATACTGGCCACAGTGGATGTTACCTCCCTGTACTCCAATATCCCACATGAGTAGGGTTTGGAGGTCATCAGAGACGTTCTAATCCAACAACAGAGTTTAAATTTAAGACAGGTTGATTTTTTGGTGTCTTGCATCCATTTTGTCTTAACCAAAAGACAAAAACCTTTTTGGTTTGATTCTAATTTTTATTTGCAGCGATGCGGCGTCGCCATGGGGACGAGGTTCGCCCCTAGTTTTGCGAATCTATATTTGTCCCATTGGGAGGCTTCATGCATCCAATTGGGACCATATCCGGGGGGGAACCTCGTCCTATGGCGACGTTACATCGATTATGTGCTTATTATCTGGGAAGGAGATGTCCAAGGTTTGGAGAAATGTATTAACACCATTCATTTAAATCAATACAACCTAAATTTTACTTCCAACATTAATACGATGACTATAAACTTTTTGGACCTGACTTTATATGTAGAAAATTAGATTCTCCACACTAAAACTTTTTTCAAAAAGACTGATTGCAACACTGCTTTAAAAAAGACTAGTCTACATCATCCAATATGGCTCAACAATGTTCCAAAGGGACAAATAACTTGTATGAGGAGAAACTGTTCTAGTGTTCAGATGTTCGAAGAACAATCAAAATTAATACAAAAGAGATATGTCGAAAAAGGTTATAATGCAGACCAAATAGAAAAAGACATCATGAAACTAAAAAATAGAGAACGCACAGAATTCCTAATGGATAAAAACAAAAATAAAAATACTGTATGTAAAAATCAAACTACTGGTGGACATATGGAGTTTGCTTTTATCACTAAGTACAGCTCTCAGGCCAAGAAAATAGAAAAAATCCTTAAAAGGCATTGGGCCATTTTGAAAAAAAGACAAAATCTTAGGAGATAAGATACCAGAAAAACCTGTAGTCATATACAGAAAAGCAGACCATTTAAAAAATAAATCGGCCGCACCGCAAATGCACCTGCAGCAGTTTCACTGTAACACGTGGGGCCCAGGCCCCCCAGGGCCACCGGGCCCGTGACAACCATCATGGTTGTCACCCACTGATGGCGGCCCTGCAATCTATACATCAAAACTGCTTCATTAAGCTAAAGTTGGCTTAGTGACTATAGTGTCCCTTTACTATGTGCAGAAATTTCATAAAAATATAAGAACATGTATGTGGACAAAATGTTGTTCCACTTTGAGGTTTTCATTAGAATGATATGTTCATAAAACCAGCCCAGAGAGAACCAAATTGTTGGTGGAACGGAGAGGAAACATAAGGAAATATTACAGGATACAAAGATATGCTTGCTGGTGGTCTAGTAGATCAAAGCTTTAATTCTTCCTTTCAATTTGAATGTCACAAACTGGATTTTCAAAAAAAAAAAAAAGAAAAGAACAAATTTAAAGAGCTTGGAATGAGAAACACACAGTGTTTGTGGATGGATAGAGGTGGGGACAGATAGATAGCAGGCAGACACTGCCTTATAGTTGGCATGCTGAGCAAGTCCAGAATGTTTTTTAGGAGGGCACCAGATGTTTTTAGTTCAAGCACACACGGAGTAGTAAAAATCAGGTTAAGTGCTGGAAAAATCCAGTCTTAACTGCTATATTAAACCTCCAAGCACTTAGAACACAGAAGGTCTTGTGAATCCTAACACTTTCCAACTGGGCACTACAACAGGGCACATAATTAGCCATGAATACCTCACTTTTGGCCCAAGAGTAAAAAGGCTTGTTCCACCAATACATAACATTTGGGATTATGCACTAAATAAGGAATTTTGAAAGACTGAAATAGGAATTGTAAATTGTAGGTGACTGTAGCCAAGTTAGACACGTTTTCCAGCTCTGTTATGTTGGTGTAAAATTCTCTGTAATCCCATTTTTTTTAGATTAACCTCACATGTAATCTAGTGTGTACAAATGAATTAAACTAAATGAAATACATTTTTAATTTTATCATTCTCACAATAGTTTTAAACTATCAAACATTACAGAAAGCGACATGGGCTTTGCACACTGAACACCATATTGCAGTGTAGTGTAGAGAATTAAAAAATATAGACTATAAATTTTAACCTACATTTTGCAATATTATTTTTTTACAATTTAGTGTTTGATAATCTCTCACCAAGTACCATAGAGAATAATCTCTCCCCAAGTACTATAGAGAATTAATCAGCCTTTTGTATCAGTTCTCTGTGAATGTTCAGCCCCTAGTGGGGCTGGCAAGAATGATTGGCAGCCAGGCCTGCATTCATGCCAAGCTGGCATGCCTATTTTTCAGACCTTTCCTAGCAGATCCACTCAAAGTCTTTGGTAGCATCACTAGTTCGCCCCTTTAAGTCCACCCACCTCATCCTGATTTCATACCTCCCTATGTTGGAAAGTATGTAATTATGTAGCCAATGTTATTTGTAGCTAGAAAAATGCTTATTAATGCGGCAATGTCACGCCGTACTTCCCTTTTTCCAATCGCTTCTTCTTGTATTTTTCCTATGCCTGACTTTCTTAGACACAAGAAGAAGATTAAGTAAGCTGCAATTCCCAGGAAAGTTTTCCTATAATTCGTCCTGTCCCGTATTTTAGGGCACGGGCAAAATGACTGAATTTTGTCTGAATCTAATTCCGACAGTTTGTCCATTCATTTTCATATTAAATGTGTTAATTATAGTTCCAATCATCCTATATGATGGCTAGAACAATGGGTGGGGGATAAACTACATATTCCATAAACTTCCGACGATCAGGTGTTTATGAGATAAGATCTGCTTTCAGACCAGAATGAGAAGAGAAGCTCCTCAATGCAGCATCTCTACCTAGTGTTATATGGGTCTGACTGCATCTTCAGACAGATCCACTAAACAGTGCATCTTGTGAATGTATTTTTTCATAATTATAATATTTTTGCTGTTGTATTTTAAATATATTATCTGCATCCAGTTTTGTTTTTTTTAGAACCACTGCTGGATCCTTTGCATCAGTAGGTAGAGCAGCCTTATTGTTCATTTAATGGACACTTTAATCTATATTGCAGGACTGTATTTAATAGAAAGCATTTTGTTTTATTACATTTTTTATATATTAGTATCCCATCTACCCATACAGGAATCCACAAGATTCCTGGCATAGTTGCCGCGTTCGATTATATTTTCAAAAATATTACATAAAGATGAGACCATATAGACAGGGCCGGATTAAGAGCACAGTGGGCCTGGTGCTGACAATTATGATGGGCCTAATTACGTAATCTTATCAACCAAAAAACACTAAAACAGTCATACCTCCCAAGCGTCATATATCTGATGGAGATGGTGCTGGAGGGAAACAAACACATACCCTATGCTAATTTCTCTCTAATTTATGCTTTCATCTTTCAAGTAAATCCATAACCCCTAACAGCAGTGTCCAGTGAAGCAGGAAGTCAATGGGCGGGGTAAAAGGGTGGGCCACTGGCGCGAATCACGTGACAAGACCTGCCAAATGTGGTGAACATGCCTAAAAAGGGGGCATGTTTGTCCAAAGAATTGGAAGGTCAGTCTGGCATGAATTCATGTCAGGCTGCCTGCTAATCCTGCAGGCTGTCCAACTAAGGGCATACTATGCAGGCAGCACCTTGAGCTTGACATAAATGTGTCTAATGATGCGCTCACTCCATGCTTTCTAAGGACTGTCCCCTAGCACTTGCTGGTCCACTTGTCTCCTTACCTTCTTACTAGCAGGCAGAAGTTCCTGGTATATAGTCTGAGACAGAGAGAAGGTGTATGTAATGAGTGTAGAAGAAAGGGGACATGCCACAGTGTTAGAGAGACCAACGTCTGCATTACCTAAACTAATTTTAATGTCAGCCAGTCCACACAAGTTTTGTTCCCATACATCCCTCTTAAGCTTCCAAACTTAAAGGGACACTATAGTCACCAGAACAACTACAGCTTATTGTATTTGTTCGGGTAAGTAGAATCATTCCATTCAGGATTTTTGCAGTAAACACTGTCTTTTCAGAGAAAATAACTCCACTGGCTGCTCCTTAGATGGCTGCTAGAGGTGCTTCCTGGGGCAGTACTGCCTAGTGTGCAGCACTGCCATTCAGTGTTTCCACCCTCTGCATGCAGACACTAAACTTGCCTCATAGAGATGCATTGATTCATTTTATCTTTATGAGGAGATGCTGATTGGCCAGGGCTTTGTTGGACTTGTGCTGGCTCTGCCCCTGATCTGCCTAGTTGACAGTCTCAGCCAATCCTATGGGGAAGTATTGTAATTTGCTCAGACCACCACTTCTGAGCCAGCAGCTGCAGACTTGAATACAAGTAATATTTTACTATATTTAGAGAGGCAAGAAGGGGCCAGGGTGGTGGTTTTAACATAATAGGGTCAGAAATACATGATTGTGTTCCTGACCCTATAGTGCTCCTTTAACCCCTTAAGGACACATCACATGTGTGACATGTCATGATTCCCTTTTATTCCAGAAGTTTGGTCCTTAAGGGGTTAAGCAAGAGTATGTGAAGAGTAGTTAAGGTTGCCACCGTTCTTGGAAAAAAATACCAGCCTTAATCATTTGTATAATTAATTAGTTATGCGTGACATCACATGATGTAAATCACAAGGAGTGACATCAGAGAAAATCCAGTAAAATCACCAACAAACTACTCACAGTTTGATTCTGCTGTATAGATGGATTGCTCCCAGTGTCTCCCTGTCTCCCAGTGTCTCAGTCTCGCAAGTCACCCAGTGTTTCAGTGTCTCTATGTATCACAGTGTCAGTGTCCCCATGTTGCCCAGTCCCCTAGTCTCCCAGTGTCTGTGTCCCCATTTCTCCCAGTGTCCCAATGTCTCAGTGTGTCCCCATGTCACTAGGATACTGGGGACACAGAGACATGGGGACACTGAGAGACCCAGGGACACTGGGAGACATGGGGACACAGATATTTAGGGAAACTGGGAGAAACGGGGACACTCAGACAGTAGGGACACAGACACTGGGAGACATGGGGACACTGAAACATTTGGGGACACTAAGACATGGGAACACAGACACTGGGAGACTAGGGGACACTGGCTGGGAGACAGACACTTGTGGACACTGGGAGACATGGGGACAGTTGTGGACATAGACATGGGGACACTGGGACACCAGGCACACTGAGACACTAGGAACACAGACACTGGGAGACATGGGGACACTGAAACATTTGGGGACACTAAGACACTAGGGACACTAGGGGACACTGGGAGACTCGGGGACACTGGCTGGGAGACAGACACTTGGGGAGACATGGGGAAATAGACATGGGGACACTGGGACATATAGGGACACTAGGCACACTGAGAGACATGGGACACTGGGAGACTTGGGGACAATGAGACAATAGGGACACTGGCTGGGGGACATGGGAACATAGTGTCTCCGTGTCCCAATGTCTCCCAATGTCACTATGTCTCACAGCATCCCCATATGTCTCAGCATTCCCATGTGTCCCCATGTTTTCCAGTGTCCTCAAGTGTCTCAGTGTCCCCAGGTCTCCCAGTGTCTGTGTCCCCATGTGTCCTAGTGTCTCAGTGTCCCCATGTGTCCCCTAGGGTCTCAGTGTCCCCATGTTTTCCAGTGTCCCCAAGTGCCTCAGTGTTCCCAGGTCTCCCAGTGTCTGCGTCCTAGTGTCTCAGTGTCCCCTAGTGTCTGTGTCCCCTAGTGTCCCCTAATGTCTCAGTGTCCCCATGTGTCTCAGTGTCCCCATATGTCCCTGCTGCCTTTCCCCCCATTCCTCACTTACCTGAGCTGTAGAGCTGCTGTCTGGACTGTCTGGACCACAGATCAGTGAGTAGTAGAGAGGGGCAGGGATATGCTGTAACTTTCTATCCCTGCCTCTCTCCACACACAGTGACCCCTACTGGCCGGTGCTGGTATTGCAGAGTAATCTCCATTTATTCTGAGAAAATTACCTGTATTTGTATTGCCAGTATTACTGCAATACCAGCACGGCCAGGCAGCCTCAAATACCGGCTGTGCCAGTAAAAAAAAAACAGTCAGGTGGTAAACCTAAGAGTAGTGTGTAAAATGGGCCTATTCCATGGGCCTGGGCCTGGAGCTGCAGCTCCATCAGCCCCTATGTTAATCCGGCCCTGCATATAGAGCATAGTTTTAAGACAATATATATCCAAACTAGCTAAAAAAAACACCATGCATCACATATTATTATTATTACTTTATTAAACAGGCCTGATTTTATCATGCACACCTGTTTTCTTGTGGAATATAAAGCTCCCAGATCCTTCATCAAACTTTAGTGTTTGTGCCAGAGATTACCAGACCCTCATGCAAGCCATCGTTCAACTCCTCAATTTGATTTTTGTTCTCAAGCAGTGACTAATGGGAAAAACATCACTGCATTACTCTGAAACTGGATGTGATGCCCGTGAAGCAGCTGTAACATTTTATTTCACCATTAACATTTCAGAATGTTCTTTAAAATGCTAGTTATCCCAAGCTTTGCAGATGAATGTGATGTGTCACTAGGAAATGTCGGGTCAGTGACAGGTGTGCAAAATATATTTTTATACTGGTGTTATGGGGATAAGAATATAAAAAACAAAAAAGGCCTTAATTAAAGCCTGTATATGTTAAAAAAACAAAACAAAAAAAAAAACAGGTACAATTAATATCTTGTAATACCTTTTTTATTGGACTAACATAGTTTTGTGTCCAATCTTTTTTAAGAGCCACTTAGTCACAAAAACTTGTCAAATTTAGCATTCATATTTGTTGTGTGTGAAAAATGCAAAAAACTAAATTGAACGCTAATTTTGGCCAGTGTTTGTGACTAAGTAGCTACTAAAAAAGACTGGACATACCCCATTTGCAATACCTTGGGTTGTCTACTTTTGCAAATGGTATGCCATCATGGGGGTAATTCTCATTCCTGGGCTATCATACGCTCTCAAAGGCAACATAACCAATCTGACACATTTCAATGTGGAAAAAAAGGAAATTTAAGCCTTATATGTGACTCAGTAACTTTTTAAAACACCATAAAACCTGTACGTGGGGGGTACTGTTATACTCTGGAGACTTTGCTGAACACAAATATTAGTGTTTAAAATAGTAAAATGTATCACAACAATTATATCATCAGTGAAAGTACAGTTTGTGTGTGAAAACCACACAAAAACAAATCGTTGTGATATGATTTACTGTTTTTAAACACTAATATTTGTGTTCAGCGAAGTCTCCTGAGTAAAACAGTACCCCCAATGTACAGGTTTTATGGTGTCCTGGAAAGTTAAAGGGTTAAATATAGGGCTTGCGAGCTAAATTCTCTGGACTTTCTGCCTGGGATGTTGGTCAGGTCCTTCAGATTGTAATTAATAAAATGACTTATGTGACGAAAGCAACTTCGCCACTGGTTTTTGAAGGGGTCTGTTTGCCAGCCTCCTACCCTCAGATGAACCTGGCTAAAATACTTTAAACAGGCTCTGTTCATGTGAGTTATGTACCTTTATACTCAAGACAGAGATACCTGATTCTATAGAACTGTTTTGGACACGTGGCCATGCTTGCAGTCGGTCAAAACTATGACTTCCAGGAAATTCCTGAACCTATCTGGGTGATTTTCAGATATGTTGTTCACCCAGATCAGGGCTATCAGGGGATATGGATATGTGGTGTTTTGGGGTGTTTTCCAGACTTTGTAAAAATTTCTATTTTTTCTGCTTAGAGTTAATTGAGTTAGTCCATTGTCTTCTTAATTGTATCACAGGCAGAGGGGAGGGATTGTGTACACTGTATGAGAGTGTCTGAATGTAAACCTCTGTTTTTATTGGCTTGTATGTTTTGTATTCGGTACCCAACTAGGCCCACCTGGGTGTCACCTTTGCTGTAAAACTTGTATAAAAGACCAGTGTGTGCCATTAAACTTTCTGTTCCTGATTTACCCTCAATCTAGAGTCTTGTCTCTTATTGGGGGAAACTGTTACAAGGGATCGCTATGCTCTTTATACTCCCTTGAATAATCACTAGCTCTTGTAAGAGCTGTTCCTGCCTAGCTCTCCGGAGGTTCACCCACTGGAACCTGGAGCCTTGTCGTAGGTCCAGGGTGGGTAAGAGACGGCGAGACCCCAACTAAGCTGCGGCGGTTCGTGGGGTCTGAAGTACTTATGGTGTCTGGAGAAGTGCTTGGAGCCCTCGGTAAGCACTAGGAGCATCCGTCGGCGGAGGTACGCAACCGGGGTACAGGAAGCTCTGTTACAACTTAATTATGTAAAACTATTATTTGAATATATTTGTAGAATTTAAATATATATGCATATGTATATATATATATATATATATATATATTTTTTATTATTATTTTTATTTATATATATATATATATATATATATATATATATAGAGAGAGAGAGAGAGAGAGAGAGAGAGAGACAGACACATATATGGTCATTCTAAATGCATTTTGAATTTAATATCTATGTATATTAATATCAAAATACAATTAGAACAAATTAAAACTGGTATATATCTATTTTTAATTATTTTTAATTATTTTATTGTATTTTTAATTTTTTTTCAATTTATTTGATTATTTTTATTTTATATATATATATATATATATATATATATATATTAAAGTACTTAAATCATATATATAGACATATTAGATACATATGTATGATCTAAGTACTTTTTATTTAATTAAAAAAAATTGTTTAATTACTTTTACTAACTTTTTCAAACTTTTTTACAGGCATGAGGGGGACTGCCTGATTATTCTGACCATGTGATCGCCTGAGCTCCCAGGCAGACCCCAGAATCGCGACCGCTTGCGTGGGATCAGCGGGGACACGGTAAGTGCCCTGGACGGCAGGGACGTTCTATGCCGCCCGCCACCCTGTCATTCTGGACTGCCCCAAAAAGGACGGCATAGAACGCCAGTCATCCTTAAGGGGTTAAAACATAATTTAGGAAAAGATGCTAAGCCAAATCATAAGCATGAGGCTTGGTATTGAGGCTTGGTAGTGCTTGGGAAGCAAAAACCAAAAAGGTTACGATGGGGGGGGTGTGATTGAAAACCCCTTCCACCTGTGGATGTTAAACACAAATCTTCACACCAGTCAAGCCATAAGATTTGCTTCTCCCACAGAAATCACAAATCTGCAGTGATGTTACTAACACAAAGGATTCTGGGTGGGTATATGCAACTTAGTTTAACAAAGAATTATATATATATATACATATGAAATATTTTTTATCTTAACTTTTTTGCTAAATTACTCAAACCCTATCATAATGGATAAGAGCCAGGGCCGGACTGGGATAAAAATTCGGCCCGGGCATTTTTTTATCACAGCGGCCCACTAAGAAGGGGGCGGGGCAGAGAGGGTGTGTTTTGTCATCACTAACGACAAACACGCCCCCTCTCAAAGTGCAGGCCAGGGCAGACCATGCGCAGAGCTCTGCTAAAGAGCTCTAGCATGAGAAAAAAGCCCTGTATTTGTTCTGCACAGTGCAAGCAAATTTAATCCTTGCAACTTGTCTCTGGTGTCTCTATAAATGGATACCAGGAGACAAAAGGGCCAGGAAAGAAGGTCGGTTTTAGTCGTGTTGTGTTTGTGGTGTAATGTAATGCATATGTGGCTAGGGGCTGTAGAGAATGTGTGTATAGGGGATGTAGCAAGTGTGTGTGTGTGTGTATAGGTGATGAAGTGTTTGTAGAGAGTATGTGTTTAGGGGTGTAGTATGTGTTTGCTTACAAGGAATCTAGTGTGTGTATAGGGGATCCAGAGTGTGTATGTCAGGAATGTAGTGTGTGTGTGTGTGTGTGTATATATATATATATATATATATATATATATATATACACACACATACATATATATTTTATATATGATATATATATATATATATATACATATATACATATGTTTGGAAGTATTGTGCATGTGTGTGGTGCAGTGTGTTGGGGAGGTTCTGTGTGTATGTGAGGGGTGCAACATGTGTGTATGATGGATGCTGTGTGTGATGTGTGTGAGGGTGCGGTGTGAGGGTGCTGTGTATGATGTGTGTGAGGGTGCTGTGTATGATGTGTGTGAGAGTGTTGTGTATGATTTGTTTTGTGATAGTGCTGATTGTGATGTGTGTGTGAGAGTGCTGAGTGTGATAGTGCTGTGGATAATGTGTGTGAGTACTGAGGGTGATGTGTGTGAGAGTGCCGAGTGTGATAGTGCTGTGGATGATGTGTAAGAGTGCTGTGTGTGATGTGTTTTGTGATAGTGCTGAGTTTGATGTGTGTGAGAGAGTGCCGAGTGTGATAGTGCTGAGTGTGATGTGTGTGTGAGTGCTGAGTGTGATAGTGCTGTGGATGATGTGTGTGAGTGTGCTGTGTGTGAGAGTGCCGAGTGTGATAGTGCTGTGGATGATGTGTGTGAGAGTGCTGAGGGTGATAGTGCTGTGGATGATGTGTGCGATAGTGCTGAGGGTGATGTGTGTGAGTGCGCTGAGGGTGATAGTGCTGTGGATGATGTGTGTGAGTGCTGAGGGTGATGTGTGTGAGAGTGCTGTGGATGATGTGTATGAGTGTGATGTGTAAATAAATAAATCATTCTAAGCAGGCATTATGTCCCCCCCTCCCTTCTTACCTTTAGTCTGGGAGGGGGGTCCGGCACGCTGGTGAGTGAGAGAGGGGGACCTGCACGGTGATATCATCCCTGGTGGTCCTCGTGGTGAGTGAACTCTAGCCTGCGGGCTAGAGTTCACTCTCGCGAGATCTGGTCGTTGCCATGGCAACGCGCCGGATCTCGCGAGAGGAAACCCGGCGGAGCTGCAAGATAGAGCTCCGCCGGGTCCTCTCTCTCCCTCCCTTCCTCCCCAGCCGCAGGTCTATGAAAATGGGCCGGTGAGGGAGATCTCCCCACCGGCCCGTCGTGGCAAACAGCGGGGCCGGCGCTCGGATAGTGCCGGCCCTGCAAAGACCGGCAGGGGAGATCCTGGGACCTCCCCTGCCGGCCTCGGCCCATGGCCACCGCGGCCCACCGGGCATTTGCCCGGTGTGCCCGATGGCCAGTCCGGGCCTGATAAGAGCCATAGGCCAGCATCAATTATTTTTAATCAGACTGTGACATAGGTTTTCACTGGGTCATTCTAAGACTATTTGATCATCTCCATGGTCATGGTTTTAAGCTATTCCTTTAGCAGTGTAAGTTATGTGTTTAGCAAAAATTTTTTGAGACCTGAGTGGGGACTAACCAAAGGGCAAGCTTTGAGGTTCCTCTGAGCTTTTGCTTGTTCTCAGAGTTCTCAAATTCTCTGTTTTTGCTGTGCGTTTCAGGCCATTATCCTGCTGGAAGATGAACATCTGCCCCATTCTAAGATGTTTACAGATTTAAAGAAGCTTTCCATTAAAATTGCTCTGTAGTTGGCTTTATTCATCTTGTTCTTAATTCTGACTGATTTCACAGTCCCTGCCAATGAAAATGATGTCCACAACTTGATGATTCCACTATCTGGTTTTGATGATGCTCTCTCTTGGTGATGAGCAGAGTTGGCTTTGCGCCACACAACTTTTTATGCTAAGTTTTGTTTCTCATCACACCAAAGTATCCTTTTCTACATGTTTGCTGGGTTTCCTATGTGACTATTGGAAACAAAAAAAGAGATTTAGTTTATCACCTTTTTTTTTTTTAACACTGTGTTTCTCCTGCACATGCCTCCATAAAGCTCAGCTTTGTGGACCAACTAAATAAAAATTGTCCCATGAATTGCTTCACCAGTTAGAGCTTCAGGCTTCTCCACCTTCTGCAGAGTTAAATTTTGTACCTATTCTGATCAATGCCCTGTTTATTTTTGTGAATTTGTGCATAATCCTCTCTCTATGCAGAATTGCAGTTGTGCCATATTCTTTGAACAGGGGATGTTCAAAGTTTGGAGATCCATGTATTCATTTAATAACCAAAACCTGATTAGTGTTTCTCTAGAACTTTACCCTAGGATGTGTCTGATAGCTCTTTGTCACGCTTTTTTTTTTTATGATACTTTCTTTACCAAACCACAAGATCTTTTAGAAGCAGGAGCATTTCGTTTTAAATACAAATTAAAAAAAAAAAAAAGATTAAAGTGACTGGGGCTTCTTTGAATATATATTTTTTTCACAATTCCAAATAAATACTTTTGTATACGTTACATAACGCCTGGAAACAGTGATCACACATATTTATATTTTTAGTACATGTGGCACTTACATGGCACAGTCAGACTCCAACTAATTATGTGAATTCTTAAAGCCAACTGGTTGCATCAGAGTCTATTTACGGTTTCAATAGCAAGTGAGCTGAATACTTAACCACCAAGTTTTTTTTACGTTTTTATTTTTCATTAATAAATAAAATTACCGTATTTATCGGCATATAACACGCACTTTTTCTCCCTGAAAATAGGGGGAAAATGATGTGTGCGTGTTATACGCCGATAAACCATATTTACTTACCTGTCTTGAAGCGTGGGCCGGTGTTCAGCGTGCACCGCGGTACTGGAACTTCAATTTCAGGTTCCGTTTTCCGGCGGGAAGTGTGCACACTTCCTTTCAGTCCCGCCGTAAACCGGAACCTGAAATTGAAGTTCCTGTACCGCGGTGCACGCTGTGAAGCCGGCCCACGCTTCAAGACAGGTAAGTAATTATGGGACAAGGGAAAGTGCACTATGGGATAAGGGGAGGGGGGACACTATGGGAGGGGGTGGATAATACTATGGAAAGGGGGGGGGGAGAATACTATGGAAAGGGGGGGAGAATACTATGGAAAGGGGGGAACACTATGGGATGAGGGGGGACACTATGGGATGAGGGGGGGCACTATAGGAGGGGGTGGAGAATACTATGGGAGGGGGGGAGAACACTATGGAAGGGGGGGTAATACTATGGGATGGGGGGTAACACTATGGGATGAGGGGGGGACACTATGGGATGGGGGGACACTATGGGAGGGGGTGGAGAATACTATGGGGGGGGGAGAATACTATGGAAAGGGGGGACACTATGGGATGAGGGGGGACACTATGGGATGAGGGGGGAACACTATGGGAGGGGGTGGAGAATACTATGGGAGTTAGTGGAGAATACTATGGGAGGGGGGGGGGAGAATACTATGGGATGAGGGGGGGGAATACTATGGGAGGGGGGGAATTTCCTGGAATTTCCTTCTTAAAATGAGGTGCGTGTTATACGCCAATAAATACGGTATATTGCACAATATATTGTACCTTTGGAGTCTTAGGTACGATGTCCAAGTTATATGTTAGAAACCCCCTTCCCGTACCCCTCCCCAAATTGAATTTATTTCATGGTTATAACACCACACAATGTGGAAACATTCAAAGGGGATGAATACTTATTCAAGACACTGTACAAAAGCATACACAGTGACGCAACTGTATGTTTGACATGCAATTTAATTGAAAGGAACACTCTCTCCAACTACACTTAGTATACAGACACTAAAACCTGACCCGTAATTGTAAAGTATGAAATATCTGCTTTCATATTATTTGCGTATGCAGACAGTCTTAAAACTGTCAGAACAATTTAGTATGAATGAAACCCGTCAAACAACATTGTTGCGGTCGTAAGTTATATTTATTGAGACATGAAAAAAGTTTTATGATATAGAATGTATAGGGGGAAAAAATGCATAAACTTAAAAAAGAAAAAGAAAAACATTGAAGTGATTAATAAAGCACATATTTCAGAGCTTTTTTTTTGCAAAAATATTGTAGAGATTACATTCAGAATTCAGAAAATTCTATTGATTTACCTTTGCAACCATGTCTCAATTCTGAACTTTAATGGTGAGTATCGTCAAAAAGTAGGTTAATTCACCCGAGCTAAGACTGGTTTGCTTACCCACAAGTGCTATTTTTTCTGTGACAAGGAGATTTTATGGGGTATTTATAAAAGTGCAAGTTTAATGCAAATTGTAACACCTAGAGCAGGCTTCCCCAAACTCCAGCCCTCCAGATGTTGCTGAACTACAACTCCCATGATTCTATGAATGGAATAGATAGTTTGAGAATCATGGGAGTTGTAGTTCAGCAACATCTGGAGGGCCGGAGTTTGGGGAAGCATCAGAGTTTACACAACCCCAAAACCGCACTAGATTATCCAGTTCAAATGAACTACATATATAATGTAGCCCCAAGGAACAAGCATAGCTTAGTGGCTAAGGGCCTTGACAGAGCTAGGAGTCAGGCTTAGGTGGAAGGTGTGTTGTAATAGGATGGGTTATCTAGTGCAGTTGAACTAGTATAAATAGGCAGCCATTTTAAGTTTCTTCAGTTTAATTTACTTGCTTGCTGAATTTGTCGCTCTCTCACTAAGGTTTTTTTGGGGGTTTGTATTGGCTTCATCCTCGTTTTGTCACAGTGGTGGGGTTAGTGAGCTGAAGGTTAGGGGTACAGGGTAGTAATACAGCTGGTTAAGAAGGGGTTTTAAGACAGTTCATGTTAAGTTTGCTAGGTTTTAAGCTCGTCCTTAGGTCAAAACCTGGTGAGGTAGGGGTATCCAGGTATACCGCTGCCATGGGCTATTGAAGTAAAAATTTCACTTTATGTATTATGGTTATGATGTTCATTGTTCGTTATATGTTAATGTTTATTGCTTACAAATATGAGTTATTGCCTTTTATGACGGAGGGATATGTTATGTTATAGGGTGGGGTTTGGGGCAATGACTTTATTTAATTCATGTTACATGTTATAAGTTATACTTAATATATTTAATAAAGCGGTGGACTTATTTGACAAAGATAACATCAGTGTTCGTGTTTTATTGGTTAAGATAATTGAGTGAGTTTTCATTCCACTAGCCCATATGGTGACGATGCACCTGTCATGCATCCTACCAGTGATCCAGAATATTCTTAGTAATGTCATTTTGGGGTCAACAATCGTTACATTTAGAGCCCTACGCTATATTATATGCAGACTATATACTGTAAGCAAGACTTCATAGTAAAATAAAAAGATGCAATAAAACTATAAAACTATTACAACTAGTATGTAATGTATATCCAGAACTTGGTATTTTTATCTAAATGTAAATGTTTGTTTCTTGGGCATAGTTTAACCCCTTAAGGACACATGACATGTGTGACATGTCATGATTCCCTTTTATTCCTGAAGTTTGGTCCTTAAGGGGTTAAATTAAAGTACATTAAGTATCCTTCCATTTGCAAAACTCCGAAAAGCAAATCGCCCAAAGTTTCAAAAGTGGGACATTTCCATTTTAGCAGTTGTGGATGGTTCCGTGACCAGGGGGAGATGCTATTACAGAAAATGTAGTTACCCTCATCACTTACTGGTAACCACTGATGTAACTGAAATGTAATTAAGAATGAGATTAAAGTATATGATTTAAATAAAGATCGAAGTACATTTACTGTTTAATGTAATGACATACTATTGTACATTGTACTGCCGTGAAGCTCTGTCATACACGACAGTATTTCAATTAAAAAAAAAAATGATTTGGATAAAAAGAGGGTCAGAGGCATTTCGGAGCAAAGTAAGGACTTCCTTTGAGTGCTACACTAGAGTAGCATGTAGAATCTCTACAACAAACCAGTAAACTGTGAGTTGCCAAGTTCATTGTTCAATGGTCTTGGCTTTAACCATTATTTCACCTACCTTTTTCAGAATCAGAAGTAACAATTGGAATTTTACAAATAAAAGCAAAAGGCTTGTCCTGCAACCTATGCATATATTACAAGCATCATGCAAATGACTGACATGGTACCAACCAGTTTGACCCAAACCAATGCCATTTAAAAGCCAAGAATGATGGTCAAATTAAGAAAGCCAGTTGAGGTCAGGCTCTTTTAGGCGTCTCTCTACAGCAAGGAACTTCTACCAATGAAAGAAACCTGTGGGTCTATACTACATTGCACATGCCTTACACACGTCTTTGGTATGCAAATGATAAATACATCATAAGAGAGAATGCAGACAGTTTATCCAAACGTGCAGAAATGCCTTCTCTGAGCTACAAAAACTCAAATACAAATATAAACCAACCACAAATGCATGTGCTGTTCTAGCTGTTAGTAATGAGACAGCGAACCTGTGTGCTTCACTTTTAACGTGTATAATTATATTTGACAGCAGACCAGTAATTCAATGCACGAACATGAACAGCGTGTGGCTTCTGCACTGAGTCAGGGAAAGGGCACATTTGGAGGTATGTGTGAAGTTTGACAATGGAAGCATTTTAAGGAATGTTAAAAAAAAAAAAAAAAAAAAAAAAGAGAGAGAGAGAGAGACAGTGTCTATCCCAGAGCAACACTTGTGGCATGTTCCAACAAGGATACATTTCCTGAGTCATCAAATAAGCCACCACTTAACTCATATCTTACACGGCTGGAAAACAATACACTTCAATAGTTCAAATTCTTGTGAATTTTGGTTTGTATATTAAACACTTACACACTGCACACTCTATGTCTCAGGTCCCTCTGATCATTTGTTGTTAACCCCAGCCCCCGTCGTTATAACTTTGTAACAAGAGCAGCGGAAGAAGTTGGCGCAATGCATAGGTCAATAATAACTGTAAAGTGATACATTTATATATATATATATATATATATATATATATATATATATATATATATATATATAGTAGAGATTATAGCAGTATTAGTCCATCAATATAGATGTAAAAAAACAGCTTCAATTTGTATCTTGTAATAACTTTTTTTTTGGACTAACAGAATTGTACATCGTATGTTGTATGTAAAGTTGAGCACAACTGTACATACACTAGATACATACTTTATTTATTATACCTCCACTCTATCATAATGCATTTTGCAAAGCACAGTGTATAGTACACCTGTTAGGATGATTGATATATATATATCAAACTGCCATTCTGGGGTCAAGAAGGATTTTTTTGTCCTAGCTTGTTGCAAAATTGTGCTTCAAACTGTTTTTTTTTTTTGTTTTTTGTTTTTTTTTGCCTTTTGGATCAACAGCAAAAAACAGGTGTGAGGAAGGCTGAACTTGATGGACGCAAGTCTCTTTTCAGCTATCTAACTATGTAACTATGTAATATATATATAGTAAAATGTATATATATATATATATATATATATATATATATATATATATATACACACACAAAATGATATAATATGTGTATATATATATATATATATATATATATATATATATATATATATATATATATATAGTGCTGTATTTGCCGGTAGGCAAACGAGGCATTTGCCTTAGGTGGCACTTTCCAGGGGGTGGCAAAACACTGCCGACCCCAAATGCCTTGTTAGCTTCGGGGCAGAAGGCTAGTTGAGGTCCAGGCGGGTGATGCCGGGAGTCGTAGCTCAACTGGCTGCCCGCATGCCCAAACA
This sequence comes from Pelobates fuscus, assembly GCF_036172605.1. Taxonomy (NCBI): domain Eukaryota; kingdom Metazoa; phylum Chordata; class Amphibia; order Anura; family Pelobatidae; genus Pelobates; species Pelobates fuscus. The sequence continues at coordinate 164,715,305 of NC_086323.1, read as the reverse complement.
GCCTGGCCAGCAGCCCCACTGGACCCCAGGTAAAAATCCACCCAGCTCTTCCAAAAAAATATTCTGTGGGTGTCAGTGTATCGGAGAGTGTGTTTTTGTCAGTCAAAGCGTGTGTTAGTCTTTAACATGAAGAGGTGTGGCCTTGACAGGAAGGGAAGGGGCAATGTAAATTAGGGGGTGCCCGAGTTCCGTCATGCCTAGGGAAGCACAGATCCCAAATGCACCACTATATATATATATTTATATATACACACATACATTTGTGTGTATGTTTATTTAACCCCTTGAGGACCAAACTTCTGGAATAAAAGGGAATCACTTTTGTCAGAGTCTATACAGATGTTTAAACTGCAATTGGATAAATACTTGCAAAAACATAACATGCAGGGATATAATTTCTAATTAGTGGGGTAATAGCTGCTTGATCCAAGGAGACATCTGACTGCTATTTTGGGGTCAAGAAGGAATTTTTTCCTAGTTTGTTGCAAAATTGGAAGCGCTTCAGACTGGGTTTTTTGCCTTCTTTTGGATCAACAGCAAAAGCATATGTGAGGAAGGCTGAACGTGATGGACGCAAGTCTCTTTTCAGCTGTGACTATGTAACTATGTAACTATGACATGTCACACATGTCGTGTGTCCTTAAGGGGTGCAGTAAATTAATATCTAATGAGACGTCCCACAGTGGCTTTAATTGGTTATAGGTAGAGCATCAAAAAATACTTGTATTACTGTTGTAAGTCTGCATGAAAAAAATACATTGTTTTAAAAAGACAAGTGTTCCTTTTATTACACGTGCTATGTATTTGTGTATTTACACTACAATATACCATGTTGTATTAATGGTATTATTATCTACCACACTGTACAGTATATACCACACTACAATACTAAATGGACACTTCACTGGCCAACAACAAAACAAAAAATAAATAAATACAATCACAATTTAGTAGATATACCACATATGAAAACATTTATGCATTTATTTATGCACTGTTCTTTGCAATATATCTAAAACAGCTTGGAAAAGCTGCAGATCTCGTATCTGCAGCTTGTTCAAGCCCTTCCCTTTTTCTCCTGTGCTAGGAATACTCCTACCATCTTCTCAAATTTGAGCTGCAAGCTCAAGTGGTTTATGTGTGTGGAGTGTGCCTTTAAACACTGAATTAACTGAGCTACCACATTATTATTATTAATATTATTATTGCCATTTATATCCCACACTGTATGCATCTCACTGCTATATTCTACTCTGTGCTCTCAGACTACCACATCCAATGGTGTATTTACTACACAACATTAAAGGGATATTATAGTCACCAGAACAACTACAGCTTAATGTAGTTGTTTTGTTGAGTATAGTCATTCCCTGTCGGCATTTGTATGTAAACTCTGTCTTTTCAGAGAAAAGGCAGTGTTAACATGGCCCCTTAGGAACACCTCCAGCGGCCACTCCTCAGATGGCCGCTGGAGGTGCTTCCTGGGTCAATGACGCACAGTGTGATCCAATGCATCTCTATGAGCAGGTGCTGATTTGGCCCTGTTCCGCCCCTTGCCGATTTCAGGCAATCCAATGCTTTCCCTATGGAAAGCATTTTAAAGCATTTTAACACTATAGAGTTTAAAATACATGTTTGTGCTCCTCACCCTATAGTGTTACTTTAAACTATTACACCACTAGTTTATCTTAGATCAGTTTTTAATTTAGGGCAAATGGGCAGCTACCAATGGCTCAAGGAGAGTCACCCTGCAGCTGAAATATTTATAGTCAAAGAACAGCTGGGGTGAGAGATGCATGAAAGGGGGTCCTAAATGAATGAAGGCAGTGCTAGGGTCTCTATTGTATAAACCAGGAGTACTGGCATGGTGCGGTACTTATATAAAAGGGGGGGGGAGTATTAGTATGACCAGAGACAGATGGTATTCAAATTTGAAAAGCAAAGGAAAGTATCCTACAGAAAGCAGAGCTTAGAAAGAAAGGAAAGTCCTAATATAAAGAGTTGTACTAGTAGGAGGGAGGGTTCCGCAGAGGCTGGTCCGTAGGTTCAGATGGGGCGGCGCAAAATCAGTCTATAGTCTATAGTTTATTGATGACTGGAGATGCAGTTGTTTTGTTTGGGTTTCATGGGGTTACGTAGGCAGAGCCTCAGAGCTCAACAAATCAAGGGGGCTGCATCACACCACCTTTAAATTCCACCAGTTGCCACTGAAGGGGGTAACTTGATAATAATGCTTTGAGGCAGGCCTCAATCCTGCAGGAACGCGTGGGAACAGCGTTCCTGCACTTTTTTTACAGCATGAACGCTGTTCCCGTTGCTCCTGCAGGCACTCAAATGTCCCATGTGTTCCCCCTGTCATGGGGGGGCGCAAGAGGTGGCCTGATGGACCACCCCGGTGGGCGCCTGCCTCCCTGTGAGACACGGCGAGGGAGCTGTGTCCTCTCTGCTCTGCTCCCTTGCGCGCCGTTTTGCTGATGCCGCTCCCAGCATCAGTAGACAGCCCGCATGGCGACGAGAGGGAGCAGAGAAAAAGACCTGCAGAGGTGGAAACGTTGGTTTTTGGTTTGCACATGATTGAAATAAATATAAAAAAAAAGTCCTGAGTGTGCATCCTGGATTTTCTTTTTGTTTATATATATATATATATATATATATATATATATATATATACAAGTGTATATTATTTTTAGGGCGGGGGGGGGGGATCTTGTGTGAGTTCCCACACTTTATTCCCCAGGACTTGACCCCTGCTCTTAGGTAAAAGGCTACCATATCCCACATTATATTTTTTGGACCATTATCACACACATATTACTTTTATTGGGCTATCTTACTCAGGACTTTAGTATACTTTCATTTACTACATAACTATGTAATATAGTGTAATTTATCCAGATTTTGCTGATGTTAACTCTTAACAAGGGCAAATAAATGGCCCCAAATGTTAAGAAGAATAAAAATACATAAGCATAATACTTTGTCAGCAAAACTGTCTTCCTAGCAGAATTTCATTGTGTGGAAGTTGATTTGTATATAATTTTTCCAACACCTACATGTGTGGCAACTAATTTCCTTGTCTAAATCTTAGTAGGAAATCACTCCTCATCTTGAAACAGCGTACTCTAGCCCTGTTTCAGACGACTCGTTTTAAATTTCATCTCCCATTCTCCCAGGAAGATTCCATGTGTGTGGATTTTGGGTAGCAGAACATATCCCCAATCCCCTGAAACAGGTCAAATATATTACTTAGTGTTTCCAGTGTTCCAAAGACTTTATTTTAAATAATAATTACCGCAGAAATGAATATGCCCCTTTAAAACTGGTTTTAACTCTCAAAGAGCTGTGAGCGTAATTGTTTTGTGGATATGGTGTTTAGAGCTACACGGAACACAGAAAGTCATTCATCTACATCAACTTTTAGGACATACCTTGAATGAGGTATATTTCTGCAAATGTACACTATTTAATAAAACATTGACAACTGCAATATTTTTTTTTCTTTATGTGATTCTTTGTTTTCTTTTAAATGTGTATGATTTTATTTGATTTGATTTAGCAAATTAAATTCCAAAAATAGCCAGGACAAATTCTGCACTGGAGGGAAACATTGCATCTCCATATATTATTTCTAAATGACATAAAACGGCAGAACTTAAAACAATGACTAACAAGGAGCTAAGATGGAGGCACTCAGATCCAGGATAGAGCCGTGTGGATTCCTATATTTAATAATCACAAACAGATATTTGTTAAACGTAGGGGGTAAGTAAGCATGATATTAAAAAGTGTAGAAAGTGACAGTTCTCCCTTTTAAGCACACTCTAAGTACCAGAACCACTACAGCTAGACTTAGTGGTTTTAGGGTAAAACGCCTGTCCCTGCAGTCTAACAGATGCAAACAGTCTTTTCTGTGAGGTGTCACGGCCTTGCAATATTTGTAGGACTGACAGTCAGTGTACTCACACTCTGCAAGAGGCAGTGAAATGCTCCCCATAGATATATATTGGTATAATGCATCTCTATAGTGAGATTCTGATTGGTGCAGCTATTGCCATGCATGCGACTAGTGCCCTCAATGCTTCTCTATGGGGAAGCACTGGATTGGCTGAGATAATCAGCTAGGGGAGGAGCGGTGGCCACAGTAAGAACAGCATTGCGTCTAACAGAAGGTTTATCTTTCTTTTAGTGTTACAGGGAACCCTACATCTAAATACTATATTTTTGGGGAATATAAGAAGTACCAGAATATAAGAAACACCCATATATTTTAACTAGAAATTTAGAATAAATATATAAAACAACCAGTAATTCTGGTACTATGGTAAACTCTAGCTTATGTGTGTAGCGGATGTAGTATGTGTGCGAGTCTCTTTGTAGGGGACGTGGGTGTGCGTGTATAAGGGATATATTCACACACTCAGAATATAAGATGCAGGACACTTTTTTTTGTTTGTTTTGTTTTTTTAACAGTGTGCTGTATTGCACTGCAAAAACTGTGGTATATATTAAAAAAATATATAGTAGTTAAAGAGTACCTCATATATACATGTTTGTACTTCTAAGGTTAGAGTGCTCATTTAATGTGAACATATCATTTAAAAAAAATCATAATATATTTTATAATATATAAAACAAAGTTGGTTGATGGGTTGATGGGCTCAGACCACCTATTAAGAAACAGAGTGTATTTTGGGTGGCAGAGTGTAAAGGTCAACCTCAGGACACATTCACTTCAATGTTCTTGGGGTAATCATGGCATTTTAGGCCACGGTAATTACAGAGGTCTCAGGAATATGGGCCATGATTACTGGATTATCCTGATTAAGGCCTCAATTTAATATATTTGGATAGATTTTTCAAATGATTTAATATTTTTGGATTAACTTTTAAAATATTTTTTTTTCAAAATTTTAAAATATCTAAAATATATATATATATATATATATATATATATATATCATGTATACAAACTATATCACTCTATCAAAATATTTAAATGTTTTTCAAAACATGAAATCAATTTACAAATTTATCCAAAAATGTTGAATAATTAAAAAAATCGTATGAAAAAATATTAAATTGAGGGCTAAATCAGAAGAGTTGAGAAATGTTCCTACAGTATTTCCTTTTCCATGTATGATGTTAAACATATATTTAAAGATCATTGTACCAGATTTTTAAGACTAACATCTGCCTGGTCTTATTTAGCATTAACAAGGGAACTCTTTCCAAATAAAAAATATTTTAAAATGAAATGTGTCAAATATCAGGAAACCTATTATTTTATGTCGTATCAATAGTTATGATGCTATTTTGAGTGTAATTGCCTATTGAGTTACTATAACCCTTTTTATGAAATGTTTTTTTTTTTTTTTTTTACATTGCCCTTTTGGTCATTACTGGACATGTTACCTCTTTTAAAAGTGAAAAAGAATATTTCAAACTTGTATGTAATCCAAGCAAAGCTCCCAGTGCTGATCTTCATCCAACGTCATCCTCACACTTGCTTGGTCCAATCATATGCTTCTCATAGAAGACACGTGTGCCGGGATGCAACTAGCCTGTCACAAAGTGATTATATCTCTAGATGTGCAGCACTTAAATCAGAAATGTACATACAGATTCCTACAACCATGACAACTTCACATTCCTGAAGTAGTCATGGTGGCTGGAGTAAATAGAGTGCGGATTAAACTGACAGAATGTTTGATCCTTAGATCACCTGAATAAGATTATATTTTTCTTCTATAACGATCCATTATCTAAAGGATAACTATTACAGTTCACTCAACTTTTCAAGCCTGTTTTTTTTTTATATGAAAAGTAAGGAAAATGCACTGTGCTGCCTCAAATTATAACCAGGCTTAATCGCGTATGGCATACTTTAACCGCATCTTCACGTTTTCGGCTTAATTTTCGTGTTTTTGCTCAAGTTCCAGAAGGTTCTAGTTTCAAATAATCAGAGATAAATGTATAGTTTACAAGTAAGGTTTTATGAAAATAGAGGCACCTAAATCTGGGATCTTTACAGTCTTTGGCAACAGTATTCAAATTGCTTATCGTTAGTGTAGTATGTAAGGCTCTGTCAGAATGCAATAATGGGGAGAAGAATTCAGATACCAGATCTTATGTTTCAAATTTCCAATCACAATATAAACCAGATGATATCAATACATTACGATACTCCTAGATTTAGCCTATATTAGTATAATAGGAAACACATGAGAGAATGTAGTGGTTCATCCAGATATAAAAAAAAATCCCTTTAAAAATCAATCACTGGACAACATTATTTGTTCTTGGTATAAAAATAATAATAAAAAAAAATCATATGGCTATAATAGTCTATTTTTCAAATCTGTTCTTAAGTCGCTTAAAAATTATTACATGCAAAATAAAATTAGAAAATTAAATTATTTGTGTACATGCTTAGTCTTTGCAAGACAAACTAATCTTCAAACTATATTACATGTACAGTAATTTTACCTTAAAGCTATTATGTATTTAATTATGCTCCTCCCATTACTAAAGGAAGGGGTTCTTTGAAATCTGGGTGTTAACATTAGCAGGAAACCTCTGGAGAAACAACCCAAAATCAGAACTAGTGTATTTTCAGGGTGCTTAGAGTTTTAATCCTTGTTATATTGGTTAGTGTGTTGTGTTTAGTGATGCTCCCCTTCAATTCTCACAAAGAAACCCGAGGTAAACTATATAGCATATAGCATTACTTGACATACCACATAATAAAAATATAAACCACTTAGAAGTATATTCTTGTGATGTACTCTATAGTTATGGGCTAGTGAACACCTTTGCAAGCAACCACCCCAGTAGACATGACCCCATTTATTCCCCACAGCCCTGCTCAAGAGAAATGTATAGACCAGGGATAGGCAACCTTCGGCACTCCAGATGTTGTGGACTACATCACCCATAATGCTGGCAAAGCATCATGGGAGGTGTAGTCCAAAACATCTGGAGTGCCGAAGGTTGCCTACCCCTGGTATAGACTATCACCAATGATTTTACAGAAAGTATAAAGTATAAGTGTCACGGCTAGTAATGTGGTCCAGCACGCAGAAACTATGTAAACATATACATAAGTAAGAAAAGGAAAATAACAGGCTAGAGCGTAAACCGGACCTTAGAATGGCCGGACTAATACGCTAGGGACAGAGAATGGTCAAAGGGAAAGCCGAGGTCAAGGAAGCCAGAAAATACACAATACCGATAAAACAAGCCGAGTCAGGGAAACCAGAGATCAGAATAACCAGGGAAAAGCCAAGGATCAGGATACCAGGAAATCAGAAACACGAAAATAGCACTCTCAGGAAATCAGGAAACTGAAACCACGACAGGGCAAAGTACTGGGAAAAACTAGGGGTTTAAATACCCCTCTCTAGACTATGATTGGTCAGAGGGCGACCTCTGACCCCAAAACGTGCGTGTGCGTTGACGTCGTGACGTCACGCACACGTTGGTATAATTCTCGGGGGCGGAGCTACTCTTAGGCGCGACCACGCGGTCGGCGCCATGTTTGATTCGGGCGTGATGCCCGGAAGACCGGAAGGAGCGGTTCCCGGCTCGCCGACGAGCAGGTAAGCTCGTGTTGTCGGCGCGCCCGTGCCGGTCGGGCACGGCCGTGAGGCTCGGCGGGCCGGTGACCGCAACAGTACACCCCACTCGAAGACCGCGCACCGGGCAGGAAGGACCCGGCTTAAGAGGAAAGCGGTTGTGAAATGACCGGATAAGACGGGGCGCATGGACCCGGTCAGCAGGAACCCAACAACGTTCCTCGGGACCATAACCCTTCCAGTCAACGAGATAGGACAAGACACCTCTGGATAATTTGGAGTCCATGATAGAACGGACTTCGTATTCTTCTTGATCACCCACTACCAAGGGCGGAGGAGGAGTGGATAGCCTGGTGTAGCGATTGCAAGTAAGGGGCTTGAGCAGAGACACATGGAAAGTATTCGCAATCCTCATATGAGCCGGAAGTGCCAAAGAATAGGTCACTGGATTAATACGTTGGGTAACTCGAAAGGGACCTATGTACCGAGGGGCAAATTTCATGGACGGGACCTTAAGCTTGATATGTTTTGTGGAGAGCCACACCCTGTCACCTGGAAGATAGACAGGATTAGCGCCCCGTTTTTTGTCAGCTTGGACCTTTGCTCGTAATGAAGCTTTTTGCAGAGCTGAATGAACGGAATCCCAGGTGTTCAAAGCAGGAATTTCCGTGTCTGAGAATTCAGAAGGAAAAACAGCGGGGTGATAACCCTGATTTACAAAGAATGGACTATGATTAGAAGATTCATGAGTGGCGTTGTTCCTGGCGAACTCAGCCATGGGTAAGAGCTCATACCAGTTAGACCGATTGGCATTTATAAAGCAACGTAAATAGGCTTCTAAAGACTGATTCGCCCTCTCTGCTGCTCCATTTGTTTGAGGGTGATACGCTGACGAAAAGGAGAGTTCGATGCCCAATTGTTTACAAAAGGAACGCCAAAACCTAGAAACAAACTGGGTACCTCTGTCAGATACTATGTTTTTGGGTACACCGTGCAACCGAAAGATCTCTCTCAAGAATATTTGAACTAGATCTTGAGCAGATGGTAATTTTTTAAGTGGGACAAAATGTGCCATCTTTGAGAATCTATCGATAACCATAAGGACTGTATTAAACCCGTTTGAACTGGGTAGATCCACAATGAAATCCATGGCTAAGTGGGTCCATGGAGCACTAGGTATGGGCAGTGGTTGTAACAGTCCAGGGGGCGATCTAGGAGGAACTTTAGAAACGGCACATATTTGACATGCCCCAACATAATCTTTGATATCGTTTCTAAGAGCAGGCCACCAAAACTTCCTGGAGATGGCAGAGAGGGTTTTATGGATTCCAGGATGGCCCGCTGTGAGGTTGTCATGGAACATATCTAGTACCTTTTTTCGGAACTGAGGTGACACATACAGTTTGTCCGGAGGTTTTCCCACAGGTGCCTGAGTTTGGTCTGCTATTATGGCACAGAAGAGTGGAGAAGACACTTCGGAAACTGTAGTGGCAATGAGGCATTCAGGAGGTATAATAGGATATATCTCCTGTTCCGGAACTTCCTCTGTCTCAAACTGCCTAGAAAGTGCATCTGCCTTGGTGTTTTTAGTACCAGGCCTATACGTAATTACGAAATTGAATCGGGAGAGGAACAATGACCATCTAGCCTGACGAGAGGACAGTCTCTTAGCGTCCCCAATATAAGCCAAATTCTTATGATCAGTAAAGATCAAAAGTGGCTCTTTGGAACCTTCTAAGAGATGCCTCCATTCCTTAAGGGCAAGTACAATGGCCAAAAGTTCCCTATTCCCTATGTCATAATTCTTCTCTGCAGGTGTGAGTTTGCGAGAGTAAAATCCCCAGGGATGTAAAGGCGTATCAGGACTTTCTCTCTGAGACAGAATGGCTCCAACTCCTGTCTCTGACGCATCCACCTCTAGGATAAATGGTTTGGTTGGATCAGGATGGGTCAGGACAGGTGCTGAGGAAAACAAAGATTTTAACCGTTCAAATGCCTCTCTTGCTTCTTTGGGCCAAGATATACAGTTTGCTCCTTTTTTGGTTAAATTGGTTATAGGGGAAATCACGGAGGAAAATCCCTTCATGAATTTGCGGTAGTAATTCGCAAAACCTATAAAGCGTTGAGTAGCTTTAAGGCCCTTGGGCAATGGCCACTGTAAGACTGCCTCCAGTTTGCGGGGATCCATCTGGAAATCAGACGGAGATATAACGTATCCAAGGAATTGTATCTCCGTTTGGTCAAACTGGCATTTCTCTAGTTTACAGTAAAGACCGTTCTGTAACAGGGTTTTCAGTATAATTCTCACATGTTCGTGATGTGTCTCTAGGTCTGGGGAATAGATGAGAATGTCGTCCAGGTACACTAGAACGAACATGTGAAGGTACTCTCTTAGGACATCGTTAATAAAGTCCTGGAATACCGCTGGAGCGTTACATAATCCAAACGGCATAACCAGGTACCCGTAATGTCCATTTCTTGTGTTAAATGCGGTCATCCATTCGTGACCGTCCTTAATCCTGACTAGATTGTATGCACTTCGGAGATCGAGCTTAGTAAAGACTCGAGCTCCCTTCAATCTGTCAAACAGCTCTGATATAAGGGGAATAGGGTAGGCATTTTTTATGGTAATTCTATTCAAACCCCTATAATCGATACAGGGGCGTAGGTCTCCTTCTTTTTTAGAGACAAAGAAGAACCCAGCCCCGGCTGGTGAGGAGGATCTACGGATATGACCCTTTCTGAGAGCATCCTTTATATATTCTTCCAAACAAAGATTTTCCTGGGGGGACAAGGCATAAACTCCTCCCTTGGGAGGCATGGTCCCTGGTAATAAATTTATAGTGCAGTCATAAGGTCTATGAGGAGGTAACCCTTCTGACTGGACCTTGTTAAATACCTCTTTTAAATCCATATACTGCGGCGGTATTTGTGTGGTCAAGGGAGGTGCAATAGGAACATTAATGGTACCAATAGGTTGTGGGATTTGCTTAATGCAAACACCTTTGCATCTCTCACCCCAACTCACAATCTCTCCTTCAATCCAATCCAAACGTGGATTGTGTTTCAGGAGCCAAGGGAAACCGAGGATTATCGGACATGTAGGTGAAGATATAATTTGAAAGGTCATTTCTTCAGAGTGGAGAATACCCACTGAGACAGTGATTGGCAGAGTTTCGTGTGTGATGAAAGGCTGGGTAAGAGGCCTTCCATCAAGTGCCTCGACTGCTATAGGTTTCTCTTTTTGTCTTAAGGGCAGGAGATGTTTTGCAGAGAACTCTTTGTCTAGGAAATTCTCCGCTGCCCCAGAGTCAATCATAGTCTCACACTGAACAGTGGTCTTCTTAAAAGACAAGGTAACTTTGACAAGGAAACGGTTCTTAGTCAATTTAGGGGACATATACATCACACCTAAGGTCGGTCCCCGTACGTGCCTTAGGTGTGCAAGTTTTCCGGCCGAACCGGGCATGACAATCTTTGATGTCCCTTCTTGCCACAATACATACATAGCCCTTCGTTCCGTCTGTGTTGTCTCTCTGCCTCAGTGAGTTTAGCGCTACCCAATTGCATGGGTTCAGGTTCTGGAAGAGGCGCTTGGCTACTCACCACTGGGTTAGAGAAACGAGGAGCTATGGACAAATTAGAACGTCTGTTACGTTGTTTGTTTTTCTCTCTCTCTCTGAGCCGGTTATCAATGTCTATCATGTAGGCAATAAACTCATTAAGATTAACCGGGAGGTCTCTAGCTGCGGTCTCACCTTGTATACTCTCAGCTAGACCTTCAGAGAAAGCAGCCACCAGACCACTATTGGTCCAATCAACCTCAGACGCCAATGTCCTGAACTCTATGGCATAATCGGCTACAGAACGACTGCCTTGCTTTATTCTCATAAGGGCTTTGGCAGCGTTCTTCTCCCTGCCTTTAGGTTCAAACGTAGCCTTAAAAGCTGTGAGAAAGGCACTGTAATAACGGGCTACTGCGTCACCACTTTCCCATAAGGGGTTAGCCCAGGTTAAGGCTTTTCCAGTTAATTGGTTCATCAGATAGCCTATTTTGGATCTATCTGTTGGGAATGAACCTGGGGAGGCCTCAAAGTGGTATTCAATTTGGTTTAAAAACCCTCTGAATTCTTTAGAATCACCTCCATAACGAGGGGGAGGTGACAGGGTTATGGACGGTGGTTTATGTGGTACGGGAACCACTACAGGTGGCGGAACCACAGGTGGTACAGAAGGGACCTCTAAATAGGCAGTCCTCTGGAGCAAGGTCTGAAACGCCTGGGCAAATTGGTCTAACCTGTGGTCCATATCCTCCACCCTATTTTCACAGGCGATCATATGTTTGCATAGTTCTGCAGGATCCATGGCCCTGTCGTAATGTCACGGCTAGTAATGTGGTCCAGCACGCAGAAACTATGTAAACATATACATAAGTAAGAAAAGGAAAATAACAGTATAGAGCGTAAACCGGACCTTAGAATGGCCGGACTAATACGCTAGAGACAGAGAATGGTCAATGGGAAAGCCGAGGTCAAGGAAGCCAGAAAATACACAATACCGATAAAACAAGCCGAGTCAGGGAAACCAGAGATCAGAATAATCAGGGAAAAGCCAAGGATCAGGATACCAGGAAATCAGAAACACGAAAATAGCACTCTCAGGAAATCAGGAAACTGAAACCACGACAGGGCAAAGTACTGGGAAAAACTAGGGGTTTAAATACCCCTCTCTAGGCTATGATTGGTCAGAGGGTGACCTCTGACCCCAAAACGTGCGTGTGCGTTGACGTCGTGACGTCACGCACACGTTGGTATAATTCTCGTGGGCGGAGCTACTCTTAGGCGCGACCACGTGGTCGGCGCCATGTTTGATTCGGGCGTGATGCCCGGAAGACTGGAAGGAGCGGTTCCCGGCTCGCCGACGAGCAGGTAAGCTCGTGTTGTCGGCGCGGCCGTGCCGGTCGGGCACGGCCGTGAGGCTCGGCGGGCCGGTGACCGCAACAATAAGCAACAGTTTGTAGGAGTAAACCTCTAAGATAATCAATTCTGGTGACTATAATAAGCTGGTTCACTTAGGCTCAACCAATGCCAACATTCAACATTTACATTGTTTTAGAGCCTGAACCCTTATATCCTTCCAAATCAAAGCATGCCATAAACATAACTCGTTATGTAAAAAATTGCAGATTCTAATACAGTTAATAAAGTGAAATACAAGACTACAATACATGAATGCTCAACAGACAAAAATTCCTGATTTTATCCTGCCGTTTGATTAATTGATTTCCTTGGTGAGAAACATATCACCTACGCTACGTGGATTGAGCAAAACCATGTTTGCTCCACATCAGTGAGTACAACTCTTTTTTTTCAGATTTTTGGTTTGTTACAGTAACCACAGACAATCATTTTAGCCTTCTTTATTTACACATGCAGGGTTTTCACTAAAGTAAGATTTGCTTAGAATTGAATTTCAAATATAAGGCCAAATGACCCAACTGGAAACATAACTGACTTGGAGAACTGTGGCTGAAATTCATTTTAAATGCCTAACAATTCTCTTTAGTGAAACGTCCTGAGAGTTCTCTTACCTTGTGTTAAGGGAATTGCAGATTCTGTACCACGGAGGTGAGGGATAAGAATCAATGGGTCATTATTAGATATCTGTAACGTCCATGGCCTATTTAGACTTGCTGGACCTGTGGCACACAGAGGTCTCTAACTGGCTGCTCTACTCCACTTATGTTTGTTTTGGTGGTGGAAGACAATTTATGGGACAGCCTAGGCAGCATACCAGCCTAGGCTAACAGGCCTTTAGTTCAATGAGTAATTATATGTAAATACTACAAAAGATGATCTTTAGTATGACCCTCCCCTCATTGGGATTATATAGGTTTCACACGTTTGTTACTCGGCTCTGTGCTCTTAGTGACTCACTTATTTGTGGCAGCCATAGCCGAGTCGCATAGTGAAATAGAAATGGTGGTTACAATTGACTTCTACGTGGGGATTTATAGGCATCTCTATGGGGCATAAGTTCTATTTTTTTCAATGCAATAGAGAAACATGCAGACTGAAGTTAGTTTTACACTCTCCTGCTACTTTAATTATATTGTAAAAGCTTTCTGTGGAAATAGTTCTCTCAAAGGCAACTTTCCCAGGACTAAGCTTAAAGGACCACTATAGTGCCAGGAAAACAAACTTGGGCGCTGAAGGGGGAGAAAGGGGTTAAACACTCACCTTTTCTCCAGCGCCGGGCTCCCTCGGCTCTGGGACTCTGCTCCCTCTTCTGACGTCACCGGCTGAATGCTCATGAGCGGCAAGAGCCGTGTGCGCATTCAGCCAGTCTCATAGGAAAGCATTATCAATCACAGTGAGAAGCGCGGAAGAGCCTCTAGCGGCTGTCAATGAGACAGCCACTAGAGGCTGGATTAACCCTATTGTAAACATAGCAGTTTCTTTTAAACTATGTTTACAGCAAAAAGGGTTAATCCTAGGTGGACCTGGCACCCAGACCACTTCATTGAGCTGAAGTGGTCAGGATGCCTATGGTGGTCCTTTAACAGCATATTCACAGTTTATGTGCTTCTACTAGTTATAGTCAGCATGATCTCACTGCTATATAGCCATATGCAGTGTTAAAACTGACAGGGCCATACCCATACTCTTAGACCCTGGTGCTGCGATTTGCTATTTTTCACAGATCACCGTGGGGGGATCTGTCATGTGAGGAGGGGGCACCCTATTGTGTCATTTGGATTCTGCTACACCTACTTGTTGAAGAACACAATCATTTCTGGGTACTTTGTCTGGCCAACACCCTCTGTGGCTGAAGGGGGTAGAGAGAAAGTATGGGTGACATGGACACATGTCCTAAACCCAAAATGCTTTCCTTTAAATGATATTGTATTTCTCTATACTCTCTGCAGAGAGTAGCATGTTTTTATGGTGTTTGGTTCAAGTATTATTATCAATCACATACCTCTGCTTTTTGAGAAGAGGCACTTATTTACATACACTATACCAGTGTTCTAACAGACAAACAAATTAATATAGCTTAGACACCCATTTCCTTAATTTTCTTTTCCATTCCTATTCTACATTCCAATCCTGCTCACATTATCATCTTTCAATATTCAGGACATGGTTGTGCCTACTGTGTGATCTCCATGACTGACAAATTTCACTTGCCTTAACACATCAAACCCAGTGAGGTCTCCTCTTTTTCATTGAAGTGCAGGACTTCACTCAGAGATATTCTACTAACTATCCATTAATCAAAAAGGCTGAAATATGGAGCCAGGGTGTCTACTCACTTTTCTATAAGACAAAAAAAAGGTAAACTGACTAGGGAGATATTTAGTTATTAAAGGTAGCATAGAGACAAAAAATGTACACAATTAATATACCCAACATGCTTTTAAACAACAAGCTGAGAAATTTAGAAAACAATGGTTCTAGGGGACACAAATGTTCTGAAGATCCTAAAGGTGGTCCTAACAAGTACTCTCAGTGACCTTAGAACAGGCTAAAACATGTAAAATTGACCCTCTTGTGATTGCACTTGGTGCCTACTCTTATTACTCAGCATCCATAAACTCTATGCTAAAATTAATTATGTTTTCACTCAACAAAAACATATTTTGGATCTTGTCAAATCATCTACTGGCTCCATTACTTGGGCTTATCATGTCCTGATCATGGCTCAATTACAGGCCCTGTTACTGCAGCATAAGGAAAGGAAATTGCACCGTAATGCCTCCATCCCAGCAAACCATGGGTTAGGTTGCAAATTAGATCTACACTGACTTTCCACTGGCTACTAGGATGCTTTTGGTTTATCTTACTCAACCTCCCTGTTTTCCTCTATCCTTTTCACTGATCACTGCAGTTACCATTTCTGATTGATAATGTACTGTGTACTACTTGACCACCATTTCATAGCATTATCTTTTTTTCTAGCTATTTCTCAAAGTTGACCTATACAGTTCTCTACATTTTGTAATTTCAAAAACTGTAAATACATTTTCTATAAAAATACAGTACTGTACACTTGCACATGCGCAAAAGTAGCAAACTTGGAGGACCCGTCGAATGGCCCATGCACTTAGAGCCATCCAATGGGTATTGGTGAACAGTAGTAGTGGCAGTCTGGGAGGAAGTGAGAGACGGTCATTTCCTTTCAGCTACAAGGAGAGCGCTGTGCTGGAGGCAGAGCAGAGGAGGAGGCGGCACTGGCAGGATGGGGGAGAGAACAAGGGGAGAGAGAGAGATGCTCCAGTCCCACACTTCTATCCTATCAGCATCAGTCAGCATCAGGACCCCAAGCAAGTCACCAGCCTGCACAACAAGGTATGTTAACAGGAGTGTGGTTAAAAAATATAAAAATTATGGTGTATGTGTGTCAATGTGTGAGTGTATCTTTGTGTCAGTATATGTGTCTGTGTGTGTGGGAGGGGTATGTGCCTCAGTGTGTGTATCTGTGTGTGTTTGAATGTGTATCTGTATAAATATGTATGTATGTGGGAGTGTATGTCTATATGTGCTTACTTCTTAGCAATCAAACTCCAATATTACATGCAAACACACCCCTGCCGTCATACGCCAAAATTATATACACACACTCCTTCATTCAAATATCAATACTACACACAAATGTACACCCATGTTTAAAAGCCGACATTACATATAAAACACCTCGTCATTTAAATGTAAACATTACAAACACACCCTGTATTAAAATGCCAAATTATATTCAAGAACCTTGTCATTCAAACACCTGCATTTAAAAGCTAACACTGCATACAAACACACTCCTGGATTTATATGCAATTATTACAGAGTTTTATATTACAAGTACACCACTCAATTCAAATAGCAAATATACTCTTACAGGCACACACACATACTCCATACAAAAATATGATGACACATAAACGCACAAACACTGATCACAGTTACAACCCTGCAGGGATGGGCAAATGGTAAATTTCCAGCTTGTATAGCATTGCAGAAGTTGGACAAGAGAGAGAGAGGGGTCTACATTTTGACCACCTTTGCACTAGAGGTGAAATTCTCACACAGTCAATGTATTTAGTAACAATTGAATATTTATGAACTACGCTCAACTCATTTAAGAAATTCCAGTGATTTTACATTTTACAGAGTTACCGTAACTTTTATCAAATGGCATCATCTCCACCTTTCTGTAAATTCTAAACCTTTTCTTCCTAATCCTAAACCAAATCCATATCAAAAAGATTTATGTCACACCCCACTCCCCACAATATTAACCCTTTGTGTGCCTCACAGCTATTTGAGCCATGAAAAGGTTAATCCCCGAGGTTAAAATAATATTTGCAAAGTCTGCAAATACCATCACAAAGCATTAGCAATACATATGTACTTTCAGAACAAAAATATACATCTGTTTCCTGAAAATAAACTAATTGTGTAAAACTTTTCTGGCTAAACAATTCTGTGTGGGCGACAATGTTAAATGAAACGGTATAAGTTTTACAATCTTTGATCTTGAATCTCTGACTCAACCATGAACGATTACACGACAGACTGTACAGGAATTGTAAAATTTCATATTTCAACGGGCCAATATCTTGTCACTTATATAAAACATAATATAAAGTAACAACCCGTTTCACTGTGTGTGGTTTAACCTAAACCGCAAATCAGGGTGGTTTTTATATTCCACGTTACTGCAAACAATAGATTTTTTTTATTAGGAGGAACTATTAGGAGGTGTTACATAAAAGCTATGTTCTTAATCTGTCACTCAGTTCACAGAATGCTAGAGAATCATTTTCAAGTAGCACTTAACTAACTAGCCCTAAATTCCTGCACGATTTATACTTTAATTCCTGTTCCAATCAAAACCAGGTTATTGGTGTTCAAATGCTTGTGTCAGCTGAATCAGACACGCTATTACACAGATAACTGAAGTGTAATTCTAAACAGAAAGGATTATAATTGCTGGATATTACATTGCCACAAAAGTCTTCCCACCTAGGACAGGATTAGCCTCTTTGCTGTGATTCAGGCCAGCTATACATTTTCTTGTCGTCAAGAATTTAGACATGGCCATTAGCCAATATAAGAGATTTGCAATGTTATATTAAATTTGGTACATGCAAGTTCACGAACAAACACATCATATTGCTTACTTGGCATTAGAGAAGAGATATACAAAACCATAGCAACGTTAAAGAAAAAAATATATCTAGCGTCTAAAAAACTAATCGGAAGATAAATAAAAAATAGTCAATCTATATAAATAACAATTTATGAATTTTCAATTAATTTTCCAGACCAGGAAGTAGCTCAGACAATGAGGAAGGTCCTCGTCTGTATCTCATTAAATTCATAGCAGTTTACAGATTTGAGAGTGGAGATCTCAGATGCGATTAAGGAACTGCATGCCGTACACATATTTGGATGAGCAGAACAAGAAATGTGACTTCCTCTTCTGACGTCACACTTCCAAGGGGTGGGCTTATACCTGCAGCAATTTTTACAAATCTCTGCAGTTATAAGCAGCTTTGTGCAGAGAGTCCAGATATGCCCTTGCACTATACCTTTACTATGTACATAAAGGTGTTATATTCCTTGGAGTGTCACTTTAAAGGGACAATATAGGCCCCCAGAACACTTTATCTCAATAAAGTGGTCTGTGTGCCATGTCCTTGTTTGCAATGTAAAACATTGTCGTTCTGCAGGGACAGCAATGCTTACACTACAGGAATTATATGTCTCTAGTGGCTGTTACTCTCACATCCACTAGAGGCGCTTCCTCCAAAATAGCTGCGGAAATTTTTTGCCACTCATGCACACTAGCCTGCCAATGCTGTCCAAGGGACATTTTGATGAGCCTTGATATTTACAGGCATGGTGATGGTATGGCAGCAATGAGACCAGAGCTGCAAGGAAGAAAAGTACCTTTTCCTTCGGAAAGGGGGGTCCAGGAACCTAAACTGCTAACAGGGTAATTTGCATTCCAAACACTATAGTGTTCCTTTAAATTAAGTGTATCCTGTTAGTTACCCAACTTTACCTAACACAAAGAGCAAAAGGAATCAGGGAAAGAAAAGAAGGAATGGGGAAGTAAGGAAGAACAGTAGAAGAGATAATGCACGAAGACTGAAATTAAAGGTTAGTGATGGGAGAGGGCTGCATGAAAGAAAAATGCCATTATTTTCTTTTCCTAAATGAGAGAAGCTTGTCCTCAGTTCTTTGGACGTCAACAGGGAGAGCATAGCATAGCTGTGCATGCTGCACCAATGGGGTTCAATTTCCTCTGTAGGCAGACACACATACTAAAAGTATAAATAAATATTGTTACAAAGCGCTGTAGGCATAACATTGGTAAATAGGTCAAAAGTCTGAGGAGCGTAAAAAAGGCATTTGGTGTATGGGTATACATTGAGTGGAATTTGTCTGAAACTGGACAGCATAGCTAAGAAGTGGATGAAGGTATAACTATGTCCCGTCTCATATTCCAAATTGTATTACATCGCAGCATTGCATATTTCATGTTATCATCATATATTAGAGACAACTAAGGTTAAATCAAGATTAATGCAGTGCAGATATACTGTATTTTTCGCTGCGTAAGATGCAGCACACCATAAGACGCACCTAGTTTTTAGAGGAGGAAACCCAGAAAAAAAATTATTTTTAACAGACTGTCCCATAGTGTTTCTTACTATGGGAAAGTTTGTTCAGAATACTTTTTTTTCTACCCTGTCCCATAGTGTTCCTTACCACCCACTCCCCTCTCTTGTCCCATAATGATCTTTAACCCCCCCCCTCCCCTGTCATATAGAGATATTTTAACCCCTGTCCCATAGTGATTTTTAACCCCCCCCCCTTCCTCTGTCCCATAGTGATTTTTAACCCCTCCTCCCCTTATCCAAGTGTTCTTTAACCCCCTCCTCCCCTTGTCCAAGTGTTCTTTAACCTCCTCCCCATGTCCAAGTGTTCTTTAACCCCCTCCTCCCCTTGTCCAAGTGTTATTTAACCCCCCTCCTACCCTTGTCCAAGTGTTCTTTAACCCCTTAAGGACTGGACTTTTTTTGCGATGTTGTACATTTGCGACGAGGCATCTTTTTACACTTTTGTGGTGTTTGTGTTTAGCTGTAATTTTCCGCTCTCTCATTTACTGTTCATATACAAATTATATATTGTTTTTTTCAGGACAAAAGGGGCTTTCTTTACATACCATTATTTATATAATCTCATGTAATTTAATTTTTAAAAAATGAAAAAATATGATGAAAAATTGAAAAAAATACATGTTTTTTGACATTTATGTGAAAAATCTTTTATTCATCTACAAAAGCGAATGAAAAAAACTGCTAAATAGATTCAAAATTTTGTCCTGAGTTTAAAAATACCCAGTGTTTACATGCTTTTTGCTATTTTTTTGCATGTTATAGGGCTATAAGTACAAGTAGGATATTGCGGTTTCAAAACATATATTTTTAAAATTTATCAATAGTGACATTGTAACACTATTATCTGTCATAAATCGCTGAATAACACCCCACATGTACATATTTTTTTTAAAGTAGACAACCCAGGGTATTCAATATGGGGTATGTCCAGACTTTTTTAGTAGCCACTTCGTCGCAAACACTGGCCAAAGTTAGCGTTCATATTTGTTTGTGTGTGAAAAAAGTAAAAAACTAAATTGAACGCTAATTTTGGCCAGTGTTTGTGACCAAGTGGTTACTAAAAAAGACTGGTCATACCCCATTTGCAATACCTTGGGTTGTCTTCTTTCGCAAATGGTATGCCATCATGGGGGTAATTCTCATTCCTGGGCTACCATACGCTCTCAAAGGCAACGTAACCAACCTGGTCATTTTCAATGTAAAAATATTTGACCCATATATTTGACCCTGTAACTTTCAAAAACGCTATAAAACCTGTACATGGGGGGTACTGTTATACTCAGGAGACTTTGCTGAACACAAATATTAGTGTTTCAAAACTGGAAAATGTATCACAACAATTATATCATCAGTAAACGTGCTGTTTATGTGTGAAAAATGCAAAAAAAGTCACTTTCACTGACAATATCATCGCTGTGATATGTTTTACTGTTTTGAATCACTAATATTTGTGTTCAGCAAAGTCTCCCGAGTAAAACAGTACCCCCCATGTACAGGTTTTAGGGTGTCGTAGAACGTTACAGGGTAAAATACAGTGCTAGCAAATTAAATTCTCTAGACTTTTGGCCTGGGTTGGCAGGCAGGTCCCTTAAATTGCAATCAATAAAATAACTTAATTATGTAAAAATATTACATAAATACGCACGTAGAATTTAAATATATATGCATATGTATATATTTGAAGTCTACGTGTATATTTATATAATTATTTATGTCATTTTGTATATGGACATATGAATAGTTCGTATTCTTTTTATTTATTTATATATACATAGATATATATACAATTTCATTCTAAGTGTATTTTGATATAAATATATATATATTAATATCAAAATACAGTTAGAATAACATTTCGTATAGATATATAATTTTTTTTTAATTTTTATTATTATTTTTAATTTTTTTAATTTAATTTAAATTATTTATTATTCGTATTTTATAATAATATATATATACAATATATATATAGTTATTATATATATTATATATATACGTGTGTAAATTAATTATAAGTGTATTTTTATATTAATATATGTACATATTAATATAAAAATACACTTAGCATGGCATTATATATATGATATATAGACATATATTATATAGGTATAATATATGTCTATATATCATATATATATACACATATATAATAATATTTTTTTTTTATTACCTTTCACTTTAAATTTTTTTATGATTTTACAGTTGCAGGGAGACTGCCTGTCAGCACAGACAGTCCCCCTGCAGGCAGAGTCTAGGACACCTATTGTGACCATGTGGTCGCCCTGTTGGGCGATCACATGGCCCCAGGGGTCCTAATCCGCCATGGGGAGACTGTCTGGGCTGCAGGCAGTCTCCCCACAACGGGAGCAACGCCGATCGCCGCCGGGGGAACGACGGCGATCGGGTAAGTACATTTTAAATTTAGGACGGTTCAGGACCGTCGTCGGTCGGCAACGCAAAAATGCCGATGACGGTCCTGAACCGTCTTGCGTCCTTAAGGGGTTAACCCCCTCCTCCCCTTGTCCAATAGTGTTCTCCCTCCCTCCCCTTGTCCAATAGTGTTCTCCCCCCTCCCCTTGACCAATAGTATTCTCATCCCATAGTGTTCCCCCCTTTCCTCATCCCATAGTGTTCCCCCCTTTCCTCATCCCATAGTGTTCTCCCCCTCCCCTCCTCCCATAGTGTTCTCCCCCTCCCCTCCTCCCATAGTGTTCTCACCTCCGCTCCTCCCATAGTGTTCTCCCCCTCCACTCCTCCCATAGTGTTCTCCCCCTCCCCTCCTCCCATAGTGTTTTCCCCCTCCCCTCCTCCCATAGTGTTCTTCCCCCATCCCATAGTGTTCTCCCCCTCCCCTTGTCCCATAATTACTTACCTATCTTGTAGCGTGGGCCGGCTTAACAGCGCGCACCGCCGTACAGGAACTTCAATTTCAGGTTCCGGTTTCCGGCGGGACTGAAAGGAAGTGTGCACACTGAGTGCGCACTTCCTTTCAGTCCCGCCGGAAACCGGAACCTAAAATTGAAGTTCCTGTACCGCGGTGCACGCTGTGCTGACCCCACACTACAAGATAGGTAAGTAAAGCTTCATATTCGCTCCATAAGACGCACAGACATTTCCCCTCACTTTTGAGGGGAAAAAAAGTGCGTCTTATGGAGCGAAAAATACGGTAAATTAATTTGATATAATTCATAAAAATTATACTAGCATGGGTAAAAGTAAGAGTTTGTATGGTTTTATTTTCAAACAGTGCCATAACATTCGATGTTCAGTGTAGTAGTGTTATCGCACGGTTGCATGCCATCCTTTTCTGTTATGGTATTACCAGAAAAAAAAAATTACATTTTTGAGAGCAGTCAAAATCAGGTCATTTTGGCACGTCACAAAATGTATGTAAACAAACTAATCAACCATGTTCCACATTTTTTTCACTAAACAAATAATGTCTGAATTATGCACAAGAGATTTCAACGTATGTAAAAACGCAAAAGGTCATTCTTAAGAACCATGATTATTATTAATGAAAGTGCTAGAAAAAGAAAACATTGACATATGATAAAAAAAAACTAAAACTATTTTTCAAGTACTTAAAAAATAGACATAATTCAGTGCATGTCACGCAGAGAGTATATAAACTAACAACATAGTTTGTGTTATGAGCGGCATGCTTTTAAAAAGAGTTTTAAAATTATTTGATAAAAGAATGCACAGAAATTTCAGCTGCTGAAATTTTCAGGCGAAAATGGGTCTACCCCATTTCAGTCGAAAATGGATAAAAACTGCCAAAAATCAGGAGGGGGCCCGGTGGCTTGCCCTGGGGAGAGAGCCAGCACAGACTGCAGCTCCGCCAGGTGTGAGCTGCAGACTGTGCTGAATCTAACAATCTCTGGCCAATCAGAGCATTGCTGCGGGTTACCACGGCAACACTGACTTCTGGATATCGCAAGATACAGTTAAGTCTGCAGCTCACACCCGGCGGAGCTGCAGACTGAAGATACAGCCCACCGGACCACCAGGGAGCCAGGACACTGGACCACCAAGGAAACAAAGGTATTACTAACACCCTCCCTCAGTCACTCTGTCACCCCCTCCCTCAGTCACTCTGTCACTCTGTCACCCCCTCCCTCAGTCACTCT
This sequence comes from Pelobates fuscus, assembly GCF_036172605.1. Lineage (NCBI taxonomy): Eukaryota > Metazoa > Chordata > Amphibia > Anura > Pelobatidae > Pelobates > Pelobates fuscus. Next base: position 164,691,912 of record NC_086323.1, on the reverse strand, counting down.
GTCACTCTGTCAACCCCTCCCTCAGTCACTCTGTCAACCCCTCCCTCAGTCACTCTGTCAACCCCTCCCTCAGTCACTCTGTCAACCCCTCCCTCAGTCACTCTGTCACATTCTCCCTCACTCACTGTCACCCCCTCCCTCAGTCACCAGTCACGCCCTCCCTCAGTCACTGTCACCAGTCACCCCCTTCCTCTGTCACTGTCACCTTTTTGGGGGGAAAAAGTCATTTTTGGTGTTTTCATTTCGGTGCATCCCTAGGTTTTAGATATATCCTGGTGAAACAGTGATTTTTATTTATTTGGGCAATGAAGTGTCACTTTAAATACTGAACTTTCACTTTAGTAAATAATCCTGGAGGAGATTAAAATACCTCTATTATAAAAGACAATGCCTATATTATTAAATATATTAAAGGAACACTATAGGATCAGAAACACAAACATGTGTTCCTGACCCTATAGTGTTAAAACCACCATCTACCCCTTTTCCTCCCTTACTATAGTAAATTCTTACTTATATTCAAGGCTGCAGCTGCCTCTGCCCCTAATCTGCCTGCTGTCTGTTCCCCATAGGATTGGCTGAGACTGTCAAGAAGGCAGATCAGGGGCAGAGCCAGCACAAGTCAAACACAGCCCTGGCCAATCAGCATCTCCTCATAGAGATGCACTGAATCACTGCATCTCTATGAGGAAAGTTCAGTGTCTGCATGCAGAGGGTGAAGGCCCTGCATGGCAATGTTGCACATTGTGCAGCACTGCCCCAGGAAGCACCTCTAGCAGCCATCTGAGGAGTGGCCAGTGGAGTTATCACTAGGCTGTAATGTAAACACTGCATTTTTTATGAAAAGACAGTGTTTACTGCAAAAAACCTGAAAGTAACGATTCTACTCACCATAACAAATATAATAAGCAGCAGTTGTTCTGGTGACTATAGTGTCCCTTTAACCCCTGACAATTTTTTTTTTTTTTTTTGGAGCATGTATTTCAGTACTCTGCAGCAATCTCTGCCATCACATATAATAAATGGAAATGCTGGTTGATAGTTGATAGCAGCTACACTTTGCAATCATTTACATCATCTACAGACCACGAGAGAAGTGTGGATAATATGTATGCAGCTGGGAAGGAAGGGGTAGTTACAAAGAGTCTTATATCACAGCAACCAATCACTGGACATACATTATAGTCAAACATGGATATCTACATTATTATTATTTTATCATTTATATAGCGCCAACAAATTCCGTAGCGCTGTACAATGGAACATGTTATTAGATATTTAAAACCTCTTTAAATTGCCTGCCAGACCCCTGTGTTTTTGCAGGGAGAGAAGGTTCCACACTATGACAAGTCTGATAAGCAACATCAGCAGACATTGACCATCAACTGACAGCAGATAACCCTGTCCAGTGGTCATTGTAGCACTGGAATATGACTACACCAATGGTAAGAAAATGAAAGCAAAATGATCCAACCTGCATATACTGAGAATTGTCAGGAATGTTGTCGTCTCTTCTACGAGCGTCTTCGATAAGCTGTGCGTTCTTTTTCTTCTCAAGTTGTTGATTGTGCTTCAGACTGGCAACTTTCTTGCTCTGATCTTTCATGAGCCTAAAACAAAAGTGCATTGTACAGATGAATCTCAAAGCCTTAATCAGATAGCGTTCTCCAATGAGTACGGACACTCGTCCACTAACAAAAAAAAGCAAATCAGCCTAGGTACCTGAACATATAAAACACATCTCTCCTGTACAGCATGGGTAATGATGTCATCCATGCAATTATTACCTGTATTGAGCACTCCCGAGTGGTATCTGCCACCATTTTATGCTGTGCACAGGACAGTAACTCTAATCATGCAGCACCGACGCATTTTCATTGCATTCCTGCCCATGCAGTAAAGTCCTCCCCCTAAGTCTCATATTATACATTACTCTACACCTTAACTCATACATTGCCCGAACACATTAACCTCTATCTTAAGACCTAAAATACCCTTATCACTAATCATTAACTCCCTACAATACCTTAGAACCTACACTAATCCATCTTAAAAATAGCATTTAGGGTAACAGATACATAATAGTAAAGCATGTAAACACCATTTCAGGGTTCTGGAGACATTCATAGGACTCTTGAACCCCAGTGTAGACAGACACACACAGATGCTTATACATTCACAGAGCATGTTGGAAGACTGACAGCCAATGGTTGCACTCCCCCGGGTGCTGCCAGTGACCTCCACTCAGCAGGTACTCCCTGATGTCTTGTCTTGACCAGTGCTGGATCAAGGGGAGTTTTAGCTAGTTTTATTTTATTGAGGTGGGTGGGGGTTGGAATAAGTCTTTAGTAACCTTTTTAATGAGACTACACCATTTTCACAAGTCACAAGTGGCTATATGGTGAATGGGTTTCACCCATGTAGGCCACACATAGAAACATACAGCAATTCCATCGAAACCTAAAGGCAGACCAGAACTGGCCGCGCTATCTCTGCCACTCCTGACATGAAGAGGATATTACTAGAGAAAAGAACAATGTAAAATGAATGTTTTATTAGAAAGTGATAACTATTCTGTATATTTCCGAATCCGATTTAGGATAAATTAAAATAAGTTAAATAAAAGAAGGAGTCACAATCATTGAAACAATAGGGTTTTCCTGCTGATTGCTTTATAAGTAATCCCCAGCATGTTGTAGATAGTACCAAGCAGACAAAATATGTTTCATCGTGATTTCCTCGTAATTGTTACACGTAAAAAAACAGAGAAGACAAACTAAGTAAAATAACAAGTACAGCACCCTGTAGCGTTTGTGGTACCAGCAATCCACAGGAGCTGAGCCAACTTGTTTTCAAACTGTGTCGGATAACTCTCTCAGCCAATGAATTCTGTACAAAGATAGACAGAGCTTATTGCTAATGTGGGAATGATTGCTTTAGTAATATCTGTGAAGAGGGCCTGGACAATGGTTAACCCGTGAACCCAGGTAAGTGTCAAAACATTTGTTTCAGAAGGCATGACTACAGCATACCTGTCACAGACACTCCTGCTCTCCATGCATAGCAACCACAGCTCATGTACTGTGGTTGCTAGGGTAAATCCCTAGCCAACACTCACAGCATGTCACTGTCAGAGTATTTTCACCCTGTTTGGGGAAAGTTCCCCAAAGCAGAGCAAATCAAACAAAACTACAGATGGAGCACGGGAGGACTGGAGGTGGGTGTAACAGAAGTATAACACCAACTTCTCTGAGGACATGGTGGAATTGGAGTGGAGTAAGAGGCGAGTCCATGTCAGGTCCCCTCTAATAATTTTACTTTGTGCGCTGTGTTTAGTGCTACTTGGGCTCACACCTTTCGTGCAAGCAAGACCACTGCTTGTAGTAGTTTAACTGAAGATGGATGCTGTATTCTGGTTCTATTTAGCTAAATACATGCATGTGAAAGGAGAGCTGCAGTCAGTGGGTACAGCTCCAGCTGTAGTATCTCAGAATCACATATTTGGTAAACACATCCTTCCAAGTTCGATAAAATAAGCACCATTAAGTTGAGTAATAGTAGCATCTAGACCCCCAGGTAGTACTTTAAAACGAACAGAAAGCTAATCATAACTTTGCTATATTATTACTAATACTGAACCGGAAGAGATTTCTCTTGCATTACATGAAGACATGATAGGAGCACCACAAGATCTCATGACAGAGGTGAAAAGTAGTTTTCCTTTGTTAACTTAGGGTTATGCTTACTTAGAAACCTTAGGGCTCAATTTACTAGGAAGATTGTTCTCTATCAGAACCTTTCCACCCTATGACCGCGTAATTGTTTTCTCAAATTTGTTTTTAAAAAAAAGGATTTGCTTTTTCTTGTCCAGCAGGGCCATCGTAAATGGGAAAATCTGGAAAATCGTGAAATAGCAATGCAAAGAAACATAAGTGCGAGCCCATGGACATTGCGTAAAATTATACCAGTAGGTGCTGCGTGTGGTAATGCCACCTGGTCAGAGGGTTAATAAGGCAAGTAATATTTTGGGAATCTATGTCTGCTACAAACATATCTTATGGACCCAGATATTCTACATCCATTGCTCTGGTCGTGGTAAAATGCTGGACTAAACAAATGTGGTAAACATATAAAGCCATTTATTTTGGCAAGGACATTGTTAACTTTTCAACCTGTACAAATCCATATGTAGTTTTTTTCTTTCAACCAATAAAAGGGACAGTATTTTATTGAAAATTAGATTTTCTACTGAAAACAAGTTACATTTGCTGCACTTATTGATTTTCTAGTCATTTGTCAATTTTTCCCCCAAACCTATCCTCAACATTTTGCCTTTTTAATCTGCAAATTCTACAACTTAAAAGTAATAAATTCCTCTTTAAGGCTGACTTTGAAGCAGAACAATAGGTAACACTCTTGGGTGCTACATATAACCAAAAACATACCGTATATACTCGAGTATAAGCCGACCCGAATATAAGCCGAGGCCCCTAATTTTATCCCAAAAAACTGGGAAAACTTATTGACTCGAGTATAAGACTAGGGTGGGAAATGCAGCAGCTACTGGTAAATTTCTAAATAAAATTAGATCCTAAAAAAAATATATTAATTGAATATTTATTTACAGTGTGTGTATAATGAATGCAGTGTGTGCGTATGTGTGTGTGTATGAGTGCAGTGTGTGTGTGCATGAATGCAGTGTGTGTGTGCATGAATGCAGTGTGTGTGTGCATGAATGCAGTGTGTGTGTGCATGAATGCAGTGTGTGAATGCAGTGTGTGCAGGGCCGGTGCAAGGATATTTGCCGCCGTAGGCAAAAAAAAATTTGCCGCCCCCTCCCCCCCCATATGTCCTGACTTCCCCTCCTCCTCCCTCAGTGGTCCTTACCTCCCCACCCCCGTGTTCCTTCACCCCCCCCCAGTGGTCCTGACTCACCCCTCCCCTAGTGGTCCTTACCCTCCCCTCCCCTAGTGGTCCTTACCCTCCCCTCCCCTAGTGGTCCTTACTTCCCCCTCCCCTCCCATAGTGGTCCTTATCCCACCCCCTCCCTCTCATAGTGGTCCTTATCCCCCTTCTCCCTCCCATAGTGTTCCTTATCCCCCCCCCCCATCCCTCCCATAGTGGTCCATATACCCCCCTCCCTCCCATAGTGGTCCTTATACCCCCCCTCCCTCCCATAGTGGTCCTTATACCCCCCCTCCCTCCCATAGTGGTCCTTATACCCCCCTCCCTCCCATAGTGGTCCTTATCCCACCCCCTCCCTCCCATAGTGGTCCTTATCCCACCCCCTCCCTCCCATAGTGGTCCTTATACCCCCCCTCCCTCCCATAGTGGTCCTTATACCCCCCCTCCCTCCCATAGTGGTCCTTATACCCCCCTCCCTCCAATAGTGGTCCTTATCCCCCCCCTCCCTCCCATAGTGGTCCTTATCCCCCCCCTCCCTCCCATAGTGGTCCTTATCCCCCCCTCCCTCCCATAGTGGTCCTTATTCCCCCCCCTCCCTCCCATAGTGGTCCTTATTCCCCCCCCTCCCTCCCATAGTGGTCCTTATTCCCCCCCCTCCCTCCCATAGTGGTCCTTATTCCCCCCCTCCCTCCCATAGTGGTCCTTATCCCCCCCCTCCCTCCCATAGTGGTCCTTATCCCCCCCCTCCCTCCCATAGTGGTCCTTATCCCCCCCCTCCCTCCCATAGTGGTCCTTATCCCCCCCCTCCCTCCCATAGTGGTCCTTATCCCCCCCCTCCCTCCCATAGTGGTCCTTATCCCCCCCCTCCCTCCCATAGTGGTCCTTATCCCCCCCCTCCCTCCCATAGTGGTCCTTATCCCCCCCCTCCCTCCCATAGTGGTCCTTATCCCCCCCCTCCCTCCCATAGTGGTCCTTATCCCCCCCCTCCCTCCCATAGTGGTCCTTATCCCCCCCCTCCCTCCCATAGTGGTCCTTATCCCCCCCCTCCCTCCCATAGTGGTCCTTATCCCCCCCTCCCTCCCATAGTGGTCCTTATCCCCCCTCCCTCCCATAGTGGTCCTTATCCCCCCCCTCCCTCCCATAGTGGTCCTTATCCCCCCCCTCCCTCCCATAGTGGTCCTTATACCCCCCCCTCCCTCCCATAGCGGTCCTTATACCCCCCCTCCCTCCCATAGTGGTCCTTAACCCACCCCCACCATCCCATAGTGGTCCTTATACCCCCCCCCCCCCTCCCATAGTGGTCCTTATACCCCTTTTTTTTGTTATTATTAATTTTTTTTTTATTCTTATTATTTTTTTATTCTTATTTTATTTATATATTTTTTTTTTTCGTCCCCCCTCCCTGCTTGATATATGGCAGGGAGGGGGGCTCTCCTTCCCTGGTGGTCCAGTGGCAGTTCAGTGGGGGGGGGAGAGGGGGGCTGGCAGAGCTGTAACTTACCTGTTCTGCAGCTCCTGTCAGCTCTCTCCTCCTCTGCGCCGTCCGTTCTGCTCTTCTGTCAGCTTACACTGTAAGTCTCGCGAGAGCCGCGGCTCTCGCGAGATTTACACTGGGAGCTGACCGAGGTGCTGACCGGACGGCGCAGAGGAGGAGAGAGCTGACAGGAGCTGCAGAACAGGTAAGTTACAGCTCTGCCAGCCCCCCTCTCCCCCCAGTCTGTATTATGGCAATGCAAATTGCCATAATACAGACCTTGACTCGAGTATAAGCCGAGTTGGGGTTTTTCAGCCCAAAAAATGGGCTGAAAAACTCGGCTTATACTCGAGTATATACGGTAATTCAGCAAAATGCACATGACAAATTTCCCTTTTTCTTCTAAAATTATAAATATAACATCTGATGAAGACAAATGTGCAAATTCAACTGACAACAAGTACTGGAACATAGATTTGTCTTGCACACATGTTTATGATTTAAAGAAACATACAGCAAACAGTTCCATGCAATTAACAGATCTTCTGAACCATATAATGGGCCAGTTTTTGCCAGATCTGATCCTAAACACAATCTGTACAACTTGTTTTTGAGAATGACCAGCTCTTTTCTGAGACTTTTAAGTAAGAGGAAGCTAAGTGTATACACTTTACTACAATGAAAATATACACATGATTTTAAACAGCGAAGGGCCTGCGCATCTTAAAAGCAGCGAACCATAACCCAAATCACATCACTGGGCAGTTCAATTCATGGTCAACATTTCTGTGTGCGTTTGCTGGTAACACACGCGACGCTGTAGTGGATGCACATGGGATGGAAAAGATTTTACTTATGCCTCCCATTTAAATAAATGCAGAAAATGATTGTTCTTATTAGCCATTTTGCCTTTAACTCTTTGAGAACCAGACATATGAGCTCTAAATTGCAAGAGACTTAGAAGGTTAAACACAGAGTTAGTGTTAGGATGCTAGAATTCCAAATGCCATCTCTTACTATTTAGCTCTTGATTTATTTAAAGGTATACACACTATGAGCATACCTCTCAACATTTACAGTGGACAAAGAGGGACACTTGGTGCAGACTGAACCCTTCTTTGAATCTCTCTAGTATCCTGGATTTAGGCCTGCCTGTGAATGTAAATTATACCCAGCCAACACATCACTGTCCATTAACTATTGCTGGAAGGCCAGCAGAGAATGAGTAGTATGACAGTGGGAGACAAAGTGACAGAGTATAAAAAAACAGGCACACATTTCTTTTTAAACACTTAGAAATGGATGTGAATGTTCTAATCAGGAGTTCAACATGTGACACTCACTATATCTGCAAATCCATAGATGGAAGGGAGCCGGTGCTTGTTATGGCCTTAGACGCAACTTGGCATAAGAGCCTTCCTACCATTATCATTTAGTTTGTCATTGGTTATATGTCCATACCCAGTTCACAGATCGCCATCAGGCATACCTCACCGATGAGGCCTGGCAGCTTTGCAAATTGTTCCTAGAGGATCATCACACATATCTCACTGGTGAGGCTTTTGCCCATAGTTGTAAGGCAGTTATCAGAAACACCAAAGTTATATGGCCAGAACCCTTTGTCCACTGATCATAGAAGGCCATAAGAAATATAATGAGACCAGTATCCTTTGCCAATTGCTACAAGAGGGCCATCGGGCATATCTAATGCCTCGTTTCCACTGAGCGGATCGGTTCGGGTTTGTACAGTTTGGAAGGTTTAGAATGGACCAGCCCATTCTGGTGAGCGTTTCCACTGCAAGTCAGACCTTCAGGGCCATGCAGGGTTTAGAAAAAATGCTCTTCCTGTCCACCAATCAATGGATTGTATAGTAGTTCCGCCCTAACCGAACCGTTCCATTTTCTATGGCCCTACATCTGAAGCAGGACCCTGAATGGATTGGTACGGTTCGCTTGTATGGACCACTTTCATAATGGAAACACCCAAAATAGCGAACCGTACCGAACTGAACCGAACCGATCCGCTCAGTGGAAACGAGGCATAAGTGATGAGACTGTGATTTGTTACCCATTGTCCTTAGAGTGCAGTCAGTTATATCTCAGTGATTAGGAGTGAATCATTTGCCCAATGTTCTTTGATGATTAACATTGAGGCCTAGACCCTTTGCCCATTGTTACCAGGCATAATTAAGCGATGAGACCTGTACACTTTGTACATTAACCAGACAGGTATTGAAAAAGGAGCAACATATTTCAGCGTTGCTGTGTCATAAGTCATGCAAAGAGAACTAACTTGGATCGAAAATCCATAGCGGGTGGAGCTTGCTAGACATACTCATGGACTCATCTTTTTTGAGAAACTTTGAAAGGAGAGTCAATGTGATGTAGAATTATTAAAAATCTTTATTGTACTTGTATTGAATTATTGTACTAACTCCATTTTAACTTCACACCGTGACAAATCCTCCATTTTGTCCTCCTAACCTGACTTCTTCATTCCTCCATTTTGTCCTCATAACCTAACTTCTTCATTTTAAAACTACATTACATGACAGAATTTCCCAGCAAATCTAACAATGGACAAAGACTGTATTTTCTATAAAGACATGACTAACTCAGGAACTGCTAACTTTCTCCTAACTCGTAACATAGTATAATTTGAAGGCCATGAGAACACAGTAGTAATGAAATGTTCTATTCATAAGAGACCTTGCACCTGGCCACGAGATCTGAGATCACTGACCGTGTAAAATGACGCTCCAGACCCCCTTGTCCCCACCCGTGTCCAAAATAATACCACCTCTTGGTGGGTGGGCACGGGACTAACCACTTAGTTTTTGAGCCAATTAATTATACTGATAGGTGGACACTAATTCAGACACTTAACAATTAACCCAATTAATGATGTTTATTCACTAATATATTGATAATCAATGATGACGTAAAATGCCTCTTAAAAGGGCCTGCGCGCCCGCTTTGCTTCACTTGCCAATACATTTTCTCGAAGTTATTTTAACCTGAACTCCGTGTGTCAGACTTAATTACTTCAGCGTATATACGCAATTCAATTTTCTTAATTTGGACAGGAACAGATAGACATTTAAACATTTTGGTTTACTGCTAAAATGTACCATAACAAATGTAGTTTGCAAACATCTGCTGTTACAAGATTAGCCATTACTGTCTGCATCTCATTGAAGAGGTCTGGGTGCAGTGGACCTGTGGTTTTGCTTCTGCAATAAAAAAAAAAACATTGCTGTTTTGGAGATACAGCAATGTCTACATCTTCCTGACAGCCACTAGATATTGCTTCCATCCCCACAACTCAGTCAGACTCAGTTCTTTGATGTTCTATGTACTCACTCATTGCATGAATAGAGATATGTGTCCATCAAGTTCAGCCTTTTCGTTTTTACTGTTTATCCAGAAGCAAAAAAAACAAAACAGTTAGAACAGCTTTCCAATTTTGCTACAAACAAGGAAAAACTTCCTTCTAGACCACAGAATGGCGGTCAGATCTATGCTTGGATCAAGAAGCGGTTACCTCACATATTTTCTATCAGAAGCATTTGATTGGAATAGGGTGTTGCTTGCCGCGTATGTGCTTCTCGTTCACAATGCTTCTCGATGAGAAGCATTGGATTGAACGAGAAGATGGAAGATGACAACATGCTGGCTAAAAAAAGGAGTGGGAGCAGGTGGCTGCAATGATGGTGTTTCTAGACTGGAAACAAGGTAAGGGAAAATATAAATGTTCCATTTTAGAAAGAAACAGAGGGGGGACATAGGTCGCTGAAATGACTGGGAACTTATAGTCCCAAAAAGATTATTATTTTTGTGACTATAGTTTCCCTTTAAGTGTTAACAGTGGTGTTAAAATCTTGAATAGTGCTGTGGCTGGGTCTTAGGTGAAGATTTTCCCCATTACATAGTCCATTATTTTGTCTTGCTGCCAAGAGAAATACATCATATAAAAACAGGAGGTATACAGTTTCAGATTAATCCCACGATTAAGAATTTATTGAAAATCAGGGATATTAAGTGGAAATGTGATTATTCTGTATATTTAGCATTTATGAAAGCTATGGTCTCATTAAACACCTAATGATCCCTTAACTGAAATGCTTAGTCTCAGAGCTTGCCTTGAACAAACGTCACAATATGAAGGGATATATACCGGTAAGTAGACACAATCCGATGCTCCTACCCTTATCTTCTACCTCCATCCCCGCCAAAAAAATAGTGATTTGTCAAAAAAGCTAATTTTGCTTTAACTTTTTTAGAAACTCAGTTCACCAAACAGTATTAAAATATTCCATGCTAAGTTATGCAGAAACACAAAAAAGTATTAAAAAGTTTATAATGCTGCGTTATAGATGGTACATGGTGCCCGACAGACTAGCAAATATATACCCCCACACCCCAGCTTCCTGCTGGAAGTGCCAGAGGTACTATGTACCATATGTGGTGGACATGTACACACATTACACCATACTGGAAAAAGATTGAGAAGATACTCTCAGACACACTGAAATCACCCTTTGCACTCCAACCGTACTTGGGCTACTATTCCTAGCCCTAGACCAATTTGACAGGGTGGACTCCATCCTGATATTCCACGTTATTATTACTGCCCTTACATTGATAGCCAGGGCGTGGTAGTCGACAGAAACCCCCTTGACAACTGCCTTGACACAACACAACAGATAACAAGTTTTGATTACGAAGCCATGACCCACAAGCAGCTAACAACCAGGAAATGTGTCTTGATGGCGTGGGGTAAATGAGAAGACTGCCTTAAAACCATTTAATTCACCTTATTTGACACTCAGGTAGAACCACTAGACTAGCACCACTATGCAAGCCCACCGACAAACATTGAGTCACTAAAGGGGCACGGCATGCACACAAAGATACTGGGAACCCTGGAACTGGTTAGTGTAGATGCTTACACATACAGTACATGGTGTTAAAGTACTGATGCTCCCTGGGAAGAATCACTGACCGTGAACACTAAGTTCATTGATCTAATATTCCTTTGCTGGAACTCGAGATGCACCCACAATGCACCTGCATAAACCAATTACCCACCATGTCAATACTTCATTTCGGAGATAGTTCATCCTGCTCATTATCCCTTTTGCAACCAGGGTTTTGAGGCTTGGGGGGCACCGAGGGCACACCATGGAGAAGCAGGGAATGAGAGGCAAATTATTATTTTGCACCTCATATGTCTGCGCATACGCACACCGTTGTCTATTATACCCACAAATAAACCTTATTGTTAACATGTCAATGTTACGAAGCAGGTGAACCAGCACAGGGCACTTTAGAACCACAGATTATTTGTATCCCTCCAATGGCCTAGACGATGGTATCCACTAAGAGGCATAAACAAATGGTGTCCGACTATATCAACTCCGGCCTCAGAATGCGCAGGCAACCCGTATGGTGCCCCACAGCAGTGCCTAATGGGCTGAATGGAACCCCTGTGCAATATGTAATATATCTGTGTAACATGTACTATCTCTGTATTACACTTGTTAAGTTTGTGTTTACCCCATCATTTTTACTTTCTGTACCCCACTACCCATTACTTTTTTCAAGGAAAAACAGAAAAACTATATAAAAAAATGTCAAATCGAAAAAAAAATAAAAAGTTTATAATGACTGCTGATTAGCTATGTAAAGATATATATATATATATATATATATATATATATATATATATATATACATACACACACACTATATGGACAAAAGTATTGGGGCATGACACCAACAGTGACTTTTATGACATTTCATTCTAAATACATAGATGTTAATAAGTAGTTGCTACACCCGTTGCAGCTATAACTCTTCCACTCTTCTGGGAATACTCTCCCACAAGAATTTGGAGTGTTTCTGTGGGACTTTGTGCCCATTAATCCAGTAGAGCATTTGTGAGGTCAGACACTGATGTTGAACGAGGAAGGCCTGGCTCACAATCTCTGTACTAGTTTATTGCAGAGGTGTTTGATGGGGTTGAGGTCAGTGCTCAGTGCAGGACAGTCAAGTTCTTCCACACTAAACTCATCCAACCATGGAACCATGGACCTTGCTTTGTGCACTGGGGCACAGTCATGCTGGGCCTTCCCCAAACTATCCCCACAAAGTAAGAAGCATAGCATGGTCCAAAATGTCTTAGTATGCTGAAGCATTAAGATTTCCCTTCACTTGAAGTAAAGGGCCTAGCCCAACCCCTGAAAAACAGCCCGTGCCATTTTCCTTACTTCACAAAACTTTACAGTTAGCACAATGCAGTCAGGCAGATTACGTTCTCTAGGCATCCGCAGAACCCAGACTCGATCATCCGACTGCCAAACAGAGAAGCGTGATTTGTCATAACACACTAATAATGCTCCAGAATTAAATTGCGGCATGCTTTCCACCACTCAATCTGATGCTTGGCATTGTACTTAGTAAAGTGAGGCTTGCATGCAGCTGTTTGGCCATGGGTACCTATTCCATGAAGCTCCAGCCACAGGTTTTTTTTGCTGACATTAATGCCAGTGGACGTTTCAGCTATGGAATCAGCAATCTATTGGCGACTTTTACAAGCCATGCACCTCAGCACTTGGTGACCCCATTCTCTGACTTTACGCGGTCTCCCGCTTCATGGCTGAGTTGCTGCTACTCCTAAATGTTTTCACTTTCCAATAATACCACTTACAGGTGACTGGAATATCTACCAGAAATTACATTTCACAAACTAAATTATTGCAAAGGTGGCATCCTATGACAGTGCCACGCTTACATTTATGGAACTCTTCGGAACAACCCATTTTTTCCCCACAAATGTTTGTAAATGCAGACTTTATGGTTAGGTGCTTGATTTTACAAACCTGTGGCAATAGGTCTGATCGAAACACCTAAATTCAATAATTAAGTGTGTCACAATATTTTTGTTCATGAAGTACACACACACACACACACACACACTATTTTGCCATTTGTTGGCTATAAATGATAATAATAATGTAACTCAAAGTGTGAATGGCATGATTCTCTTGCTAGAAAGTCAAATATGCATATGTTCAGGACATTGGGTTGAGTAAATAGATGGACATGTTTTCAGGGTCCACAGGTAAACAGGTGGCATCACAGGATATTTGAGAAGATTATCAATGTCTTAGGGTGATCTGGCAGATTTTGATGTTTAGGTTAAAGGCCTTTTATGTGCAGTGTAGCTATGTAGATCTACAGGTTCCGGGTGAGTGAGAAAAGGCTGATTTCTAGGACATCACAGAGAAAGTAAAAATTCTCAAAATTTACTATAAATGGGCGGTTTCTCAAGGTTAAGGGGTACAATTCCAAGTTATCAGGGAGAATTAACAGATTCTTTGATTTCAGGGTTGATGAGGTTCAGGTTTTCCTGGTGAATGTGTAAGGTGGAAATTAGCCAGCTGAATCAATAATGCCAATGTTTAAACGCTTTCTAGTAACACGGAGCGTAATCATTGGGATAAAATATGCTTGTGTTTCTGTTATTAATTAGTTCTCAATAATACATGCTTCTTACTCTTAATAAATGATTTCCATTCTGTTTAGCCAAAAGTAATGACCTGCAAACAGGTCCTATTATACAGTGCAAGTACATGTCATTTATAGCAGTGACAAAGGCCAGCAATTGGTAGGGGTCCTAGGAGAAAAATAAATAGAGATAAAAGGCAGACAATTGGAGAAAAAACAGAGACCAGCAGCATAAGACAAACAGTCTAATCAAGTAAAATAAACAGATTCTTTCCTATACAGTATTCTACTGGAATTATCCTCAAATGTAATAGATAAATAAGACAGATGTTATTTTTATATCCCGGCCTTTAAAAAAAAAAAAAAAAAAAAAAAAAAAAAAAAAAAAAAAAAAAAAAAACACACCTCTTTCTTCAAGTGCATTCTTAAATGATTGAATATTGTTCCACAGAACACAGTAAAAGAAAGCACTAATCTACCCTTTCGGCGCAACAAATTTACCCTGAGTTACACATTTCTGGAAATGCCCTTCCCCACCCCATTAAACTTCCTACTAGTCTCCAATCCTGGCTGTAGTAGTTTTGGTGCTTGAAGTGCTCTTTTAACCTTTTGCTTCCACATGACCCAACACTGGGGTGTGCTCTGCAGGAGAAATGGGGGGAGGGAGAGGGGAGTATGCCAGACTGACTGACATGTATGCTGCCTAGCACCACTCGAGGTAGGTTATAGGAGTCAAGTGCTCTTGGAGTACCCACATATAGGTTGAATTTAGTTAACACAGTGCAAGTGTGTCTAATGACGCATTTAAGGTGCTGAGCATATTGCCGACTGGCCAAACCTAGGAAAGCAACCCTTATTTATTACTGAATCTGAATTTAGTACTGTTGAACGGTATGCCATTCCTTCAGGCCAGAGGTGGGCAAAAAGTAGCTATCTAGATGAGGTAGAACTGCAACTTCTGTGTTGCTTTGCCATGCTACCATTTGCCCAGCCTTGTATTAGGGCGTTAACTTACTTAGCCAGGGCCCTATCAAGTCTTTTTTTCTGAAATTAAAATACGTCCGGTTTCATTTATTTGGCAATTACTTTGGGATCCTCTTTCATTGTCTATTGTGTTTGCTAAATGTGATTGCATTACAAAGATTAATAATTGAATAATTAATGAGAATCTGTCATTAAACCAAGGCTCAAAGTTTCCGCTTGCCTTCTCACAAAGGGCGAGTGGAATGTAAACCAAGGCAAGCAGCCTACTACTTGCAGCAACCAGGTGTACTACAGCTGGCAGGGGCTTGTGCCACAGCTCCTGAGGGCCGCACGCACACACCACAAACGAGCTGCAAGGAACAAAGTTTCAGAGAGTTCCATACACAGCTCCCAGTGGCTTGTAGTGTTGTGATGCTTGGTGCCAAATACCAAGGATGTGGCCCCTTCAGTAACCATGTGAATGAGAAACGACTATCAATAAGAGAAGAATAGAAGAGTGACGTTGCGAGAGAAGGGGTATCCCATGATAGGGAAAGACGGGGACACCGCTACAGTAGGGAGAGACTTGGAATTGTGAGACAATTCAACAAGCATACAGTGGAGCTAAATAATTTCCACCCGTAGTTCCTCCAGACCAGGTTGGACCAACGTATTATTTAATCATTAAGAATGTTGGACCAGGCACATACTGGAGGTGCTAAGGCAGATTTTTTTTGAAAACAACACATTGGCACATGACACATTGGGAGAACGATTATTTTATATAATTCTTATTTTTAAATTTTGGTAAATTACAGGAGTCACGAGTGTGACTAGGCCACTGTGTTCTGCCTGTCGCAGGGTGCCCAGGAGGAGATCAGCTGGCAACCTTGGGGTGCCCTCGGAAGCAGGCGCTTATAAAGTGAAGAAGAGTAGGCACCTGCTTGCCTGGATGGCAGGTGCCTACTCTGCCGAAATATACTGATGAGAGAGTAGGCAAACAATGGTGAAGAAGCACTGATGTTATTTCTCTTCCGGTTCCTCATTGCTCCCTCGTTCAATGCGAAGAAGTCGGGAGCTGGAATATGATGTCATGCAAGCCCCAGCAACACTAAACAGTACACAAGGGAGCAGTGAGCAACTGGGAAATTCCAGGAGCCACTATATCTCAGGGAAAGAGCCCCACTGGACCTCAGGGAGAGGATCCACACTGGAACCCAAACATAGGGAGGCTGAATAGGCCTGAAAAGAATATAAATAAATAAAATGAAATTTTGTGTCTATAAGAATGTGTGAGTGTGTTTGTCCTTCATTGAGTGTGTGTGTATGTCATTGAGAGTGTGTGTCTGTCAGTGAGTGTGTTAAAAATCAGTGAAATTGTGTGCCTGTCATTGAGAGTGTGTGTCAGTGTTTCTGTCAGTAAGTGTGTGTCTCAAAAAAAGAAAAGAGGGACTGCACTTAATAATACAAGTCACAGGGTGCTAACTGAGCATGGGTCAGCATACCATAAGAACAAGTATAAAATAAAAAATCTCTCACTCCCTGTGATGCATCAAGCAGATTTATTGGACACCACAATGTTTTGTCAGTGAGTGTATTTCAAATCAGTCAGAATGTCTGTCAGTGAGTGTGTGTCAAGTCAGTGAGAGAGAGAGAGAGAGAGAGATAGTGTGTGTCTCTCTCTCTGCCAGTAGAAACATGTCTGGACTGGACATTTGCAAAGGGGAGTGGTTAGTAAGATGACTAAACGCACCTGGGGGTACCCAAAACATTTCTGTACCCAGGCATCTGTGACCCAAAGATCAGCCCTAGATCAGATTTTTGGGTCCTGTCCCTCTTTTTTCTTTGGTGCCCCCTTACAGCAGAGCCAATGATGCAATCACGTTGCTAGTCTGCTCCCATTACCCCCTCCCACCGGTGTATGGTTAAGGGGTATGTTGGAGTGTATTTTCTGCTGTCCAAGTTACGTATTCCCTGCCATCATAATTAAATTCAATTGAATACTTATTTGGAACAATAAAGCACAGTAGTTGAATATTAAGTAGTCAAACTTTCTCAATTCGGGGAACAGCCATATCTTCCTATTATGACAGACAGCAGAAGTAGGTAATCAGAATTAGCCATGGATGCTTTCACAGTGACAGAGGGAGTTCATTCATATTATTAGGAACTCTTTTTAGCAAACACACAGAAAACAAATAATTGAATCATTATATTCCATGTGATAATAGTACATTAGATATAATATAGGAAAATAAGGTGATTACATTAAATGTATCTGAATATAACTGAATATTTGAATGATGTACCTGAAACGGATGTATTCCCTTAAAATTAAATTGTGAAGAACTGGCAAAGTAATTGCACATTTAAAGTCAAAAGAGCTGAACAAGGCAAAGTCTTTAACTCAGCCTTATCTTATCTTTCAGTTTTACAAAATTTGTAAGTCCTCTTCAATTTTACACAAATATAAGTTTAGTGAATAAACTCCCAAATATCTGGTGGCAGGAAACAAATATCAGTTCAAGCAAGCAAAAAAACATCTAATGGTTTAGAATACTGCGCCCCTTTAACGTCGTGTCTAATAAAAAACAGTCTGAAAATGTGGATTCCGTACAAGAGCGTGTTTCACGTGGGGTTATATTTCCCAGGAGAATTCCAGCCCCTCGCTCTGCATCTGGCGATGAAAGGTTTGGAAACATTTGGGCTGCATGTGTAAATGAGTTCCTGGATATTCAAGGCATATTAGCCCGACACTGCGTACGCCACTTTTCATTTTAAGTTAAACTGGATTCTTAAAACAACAGATTTACTTTTTTTTTAATCCGACAAACCCAATCTGTTATTCATTGTTTAATGACGCAGTCGGAACAAAGGGCACATCTTGACTTTCATAAATTATTATTATTTTTTTTAATGTTCATAGATTTCAATTAGCAACTGTTTTAGATAGGCGCCTTGGGCTATAAAGCAGATACACAGCAGCAACATACAAGGTATGCTGTGATTTCCTGCAATCCAGTGGTGACTAGTTGCTTTGTTAGTAATTCTCTAATGATTCCTTGAATTGAGTTTATATGTTTAATACTTTAATACATATAGTGAGGTGAACAATGCTTTGCATTAAAAGGGTTAAGATCCTGCAGGTTTTATATTGAACTGGGGGTCATTGCCCATGGTCTGGTTTTGTTTTTTTGTTTTTTACGATTTTGGCCACCATGAAGACCATTTGTCCAACATGAAGGTGTGGACTGTAAAACTGCAGCTGTCACAGTATCCTAAAAAGAAAAACCAACCTTAACAATCCTGATTACCCGCTTGGCACCTAAAGTGATTTTGCAGCTGATAATACATGTAAGATATCCTAAACCAGTCAGACATGGTAATTGTAACAGTAGTAGATAATTGGAATAGTCTTCTACTTGAAATAATGTCACTGAAGAATGCCTGGGATGCGCATAAGACTATAATGAAGAAGGATTAAGTAAAATCAATATGAGGTGTCAACATAAGCAGACTGGATTTGTTTAATTGCTTCTTATGTGCCCACACAAATACCATCAAGGTTTCTATAGTAAATACCAACACTTTAAACAGACAAAGAACATTTGGATTGACCTTCTTCCAGTCTGAACAACACTACTTGGTAATGTTTGTTGAAATAAATCCACCTAGGGATAAGGCATCAGACAAGGTCAGCCCGATGCGAAAACATAAACATTCATAACCTGCAAACAAAATGACTATTACTTTCCACGGTATGTGTTTATAAGGAAATACTCAATACAGGTCTAATGTGCAATTTTGTCATTGAGAATGCATTTATTCCAACATTAGAATGATAAATATAATAGGGATAATATAGACTACAGATAGGAAGAGAAAAATAAAAAAAATCACCCATTATTATTATTATTGCCATTTATATAGCGCCAAGAGATTCTGTAGTGCTTTACAATATTATGAGAGGGGGGATTTAACTATAAATAGGACAATTACAAGAAAACTTACAGGAACAATAGGTTGAAGAGGACCCTGCTCAAATGAGCTTACAGTCTATAGGAGGTGGGGTGTAAAACACAAAAGAACAGGAGATAGCAATCAAATAAGGTGGGAGTGAAGCAGAGCTGGAGGAGAGAGTAGAGTGCTGCTCTTTAGGAGAGAGCAAGAGACAGGAATGTGAGGTAAAGGTTACTCTGTGAGGCCATAAGCTTTCCTAAAGAGGTAGGTTTTAAGGCACTTCCTAGACAATTGAAGACTAGGGGAGAGTCAGATGGCGGTAGGCAGGCTATTCCATGGGAAGGGAGCCACCCTCAAGAAGTCCTGCAAGCGTGTGTTGGCCGTACGGGTGCGAGGAGTGGACAGGAGAAGGTCACGGGCAGAGCGGAGAGACTGAGAAGGAGCATACCTATGGATCTGTGATGAAATATAGGAGGGGCTAGAATTGGTCAATGCTTTATAGGTATGGGTTAGCATTTTGAATTGACTCCTAAAGGATACAGGAAGCTAATGTAAGGACAGAGAGAGGGGTGAGGTATTAGAGGAGCGATGAGAGATGAAAATCAGTCTGGCGGCAGCATTCATTGCAGACTGTAGCGGGGCAATACGGTTTTTGGGAAGACCAATTAGGAGAGGGTTACAATAATCCATGTGGGAAATTACTAGAGCATGGACAAGCTCCATAGTAGCATCTTGCGTAAGAAAGGGGCGGATGTGAGGTATGTTTGTAAGATGGAATCTACAGGACTTGGTAACATACTGGATGTGAGGCTCAAAGATGAGTCCAGAATCAAGTATGACTAATGTGGATACCACTAACTTGAAAGCAGAGCGAAAGAGAAGGATCAGTATTAGGAGGAGGAAAGACAATGAGCTCAGTTTTAGTTTCAGAAAGTGGGAGGACATCAAGTCAGAGATGGAAGAAGGGCAAGCAGTGACACGATGCAGGACGGCAGGGGAGAGGTCCAAGGAGGAGATATATATCTGCGTGCCATCAGCATACAGGTGGTAGTGGAATCCAAATGAGGTAATAAGTTTGCCAAGAGAGGTAGTATAAAGAGAAAATAGAAGGGGACCAAGGACAGAGCCTTGGGGGACTCCAACCGAGACAGGATGAAGGGTGGAGGTATCATTAGAAAAGGAGACACTGATTGAGCATTAAGAGAGATAAGAGGAAAACCATGAGGGGACTGAGTCTCAGAGACTGAGTGATTGAAGAGGTTGAAGGAGGAGAGCATGATCAATAGTGTCAAAGGCAGTAGAGAGGTCCAGAAGAATTAGTATGGAGTACTGGCCTTTGGATTTAGCTGCGATTGGGTCATTAGTAACTTTGATAAGAGCAGTCTCAGTAGAGTGGAGGGGATGAAAGCCAGATTGAAGAGAGAGAGAGTTAGAATTGAGGAAGTGAGACATACGGGTAAAGACAAGTCTTTCCAGTCTTTCTATAATGGAGAAAGTCTGACTGGGTTTGAGACTTCCTCCAGGAGCGTTGAGCACAACAGGAGCATCTTTGCAGGTAGTGTATTGATTTAGAATGCCACAGTTGGGTGCATGTTCTCCTTGAGGTGCATGTTTGGAGTGGGGCTGCAGTGTTCAAGGCAGAGGTGAGGGTAGTGTTATATGTGGAGATGGCCAGTGAGGGACAGGAGAAGGATGGATAGGAGTTGTGAATCAATATCAGCTGACAGCTGCTGGAGGTCAATAGAATGGAGGTACCTCCTGAGTTGAGGTGGGTTAGGCTGAGGTTGTTGGGTGAGGGGGTATTCAAAAGCAAATGATAAGAGGTGGTGGTCAGAGAAAGCAAATGGAGTGTTGGATATATTAGACACTGTACATGCATAAGAGAAAATAAGATTGAGGGTATTGCCAGCTACATGGATGGGAGAAATAGCCCACTGTGATAGCCCAAAGTAGGAAGTAATTAAAAGTAGTTTAGAGGCTGCAGAGGTCAGGAGTGGGTTAATGGGAATATTGAAGTCCCTGAGAATTAGGGAAGGTATGTTAGAGGAGAGGAAGTAGGGTAGCCAGGCAGCAAAGTGGTCAAGGATGAGGAGAGGGGAACCAGGGGAGCGATAAATAATGGCAATGTTAGCAGAGAAGGATTTGAAAAGGAAAATCGAATGGATTTCAAATTATGACCTTTATTTTTTTTCCTTATTACTGCCATATGCACAAAGTATTTTGCAAGCCTTTTCTTCATCAGTTATTCTTCACTCGTGTATACAGATCCCTGTGCAATTTATCCATCACTACTGTCCTCATTCATCTCCTGCAATACCACTACATGTCCTTTAGTCTACTTCACCTTCACCCCTCTATTTCTAAACTCCTAAAACAAGCATTGTCACCTTAAATATTAAGTCAACTCGCTCAAGGATTCTTATAATCTTGTGAAACTATCTATTCAAAAACACCTTTGTTAACATTCCATATGAGATAAAACCTGAGCACATCAATTGCATACAAGTACTCATAATTGTTTTATTATATAATATTATTCTAGAATTTGTGTTTTTATTTTTCATACATATACATATGAAACTACACTCAAAAATCTGAAAAAGGACAATGCTTCTGAAAATCCACAATGTATTTTCAGAAGAAGGAAAGTGGCAATGCTGGACAAGGTGGTTGTCCAATAAGGAGGAGTCTCATCCTGGCACATATTAGCTAAAAAGTGATATGATGTGAAATTCCTCACAAGTTTTGAGGAGGTGTATTTAAAACATTCATGACATTAGGATGCTCCATGCCATCATCCAAAGAGTGAGTTTCAATGCTGTTAGGACAGCATAGAATGCATTAACATTTTGATGTGAGCAGGGCTCTCGGGGAAGCTGTGCAGGAAGAGTACAGCAAAGTAAAGAGCACCCTGCCCCCCTCGCTGAAACCAGGACTTATTTTGGCAGAGAATATGCCTGTCGGATGTATATGTAAAAAAAAATTTTTTTACAGCTGTTGGCAACACCATTGTATGTCAAGCAACTGCCTATGTTGACATTTCTCCTATGCTAGTAATATCCCACTAAGTGATCACCGACATACTTACACAAGTACAATGGCACACCACTGAGATGATCAATCACACTGAGATTGAGCAATCACAATTACAATTATTTCCTTCATGGCCTGTCATACCTCCTTGCGGCTTGTGCCGCTCCGGTCCCGCCGTCCTTCCTGCTCCGCCGGGCTGTGCGGACCTCTGGTCGGCGTCGCGCGCTCAGATGCACGTGCGTCCGGGGGGCGTGTGTGCGCGCGCTGTTTCCGACAGGGGTGTGCGCGGCTTGTCCTGAAATGCTTAACCCCTTAAGGACCAAACTTCTGGAATAAAAGGGAATCATGACATGTCACACATGACATGTCACACATGTGTCCTTAAGGGGTTAAAGGGATAGCACCCAGGTATTGCTCTCTATTTATATTCTACCCTATTCTATCCCTAACCAGATCTCACCTAGCCCTATTCATACCTCCTTCTTACATCACTTCCTTGCCCTGTCGTGGTTTCTTGTAGCCCGAGAGTGCGTTCTGTTAACTTGTGTTTCTTTGGTATCTGACTTCGGCTTGTCTTCTGGTTATTTTTATCTCTGGCTTCCTTGACCTTTGGCTTTGTTTTCCGATTATGCTTCCTGCTCTTACCGACTTTGGCTCATCTGTCGTTCCTACATTGTATTTCATCTTCACGTTAAGTCCGGCCATTTTAAGGACCGGTAATACGTTTATCTGGGGTTGCCTCTCTTGTCCTTTAGTTTGCGTGTTGGGGAGCTCAACCTTGACAATGGTCATGATGCACAAAATCCCAGATGTCAAATGTTAAAAGTTGGAGCCAAGTACCTTGGGTATGTACATGGGAATTGCAATGTAATGTTGACTATAACCCAGGATTTATACAAATTTGTGTCTTAATAGCAGCTTAATCCTATGAAATTTTCTTTAAAAATTCCCTTCCCCCGAGCAATCTAACCAATTCTACAGTCATCAGCTTCAAACTCTTCAAAGATTTTGTGCTTTACTCAACATAAAATATAACAGAAAAAATATAGATGTACAGGAAAGATACACAAATGATGCATACATGGGCGAGAAACAAGGCATTCATAAGAGACAATAAACACTAAAGTGTTAAACCATCACCGAATGAACGCAACTATTTGTAGTGTACATAACTGTGTACAGTAGTTGATTTTAGGGCTGGGAGAAGGACACGCTGACAGTCCACCTTATAACACAGGAAATCCTATGGAGGACCCTGCATCCGCAGTGAATGTGAATCCTTCGCCGTCGAGATTCCCACACCACGCTGGGAATATTGGTATTCAAGGGTGCTGCTCCCTTGTGTATCTCGACTCGGACAGGCGGTAGTTGGAGGCTCTTTAAGAAGTTAGCTTGTTCCTTCAAGGCCGACAGGATGTGGAGAGCTTCTCAACCTGGCCCTACCACGGTTCCCGAGACCCCCTATTAGTATCAGACTCTTTGTTCCCTCAGGATTTTGGTAGCAGGCATGAATCTTTATCAAAGACTGAGATCCTGCGGTTTTCCACAGTGAAGCTGGATTGCTTTCTGGAGTTTTTACCACAATATCCCGGGTGACCGCAATAAAGTCTTGCGGTGTGTCCGTGAGGGACGGTCGGCACCTTCCTGTTCCTGAGGGCCGACACTATGAGCAACAGTTAATTTGCCCCTTTCACCTCCATTGCCTGTGTCACTTTGTTGACAAATACAATCAGGGCCTCTGGGCCCACTGCTTATGGCACTCCGAGGATCCGAATGTCCTTCAAGCAGTGTCTTGCTTCCAGTGATGCCACTGTATGGGAAAGGCGCTGGAATTGCTGGGTAAGGGATTCCACTTGGAAGTGGGTACTTTCCAGTCGGTGACCTTCTGATATCAGGGAGGTTTGCACTCTTGGAATTAGCCAATGTTTTGTGTTTTTGCAGCATCTCTCTGGGGGCGGTAGTAAGGTGTCTGCTTCTGCTGTATTTTTCGGCAAATTTGTGGCTACAAAGTATATTTCTTATTGTATGTAGCCGGAGCTCCACATTGGCAAGCCTGCTCGGTAGGTCAGCTATCCCTGTTAAAATGTATTTAAACCTCACTTATCTCTTTAGATTGTAAACTCATGGCATATCTTGCTATGCACACTGTGTAAAAAATGTTAAATGCTATATAATAAACTATAGGGCATCATAGTCTATTCGCTTTGTACCACTATGAAAATATGCATCATACTGTCTGTAACCTCTTACCGTGCATAATCGGTAATCTTCATAAAGCTCCCCGGATAAGGTCTCTATATAAAGAATGTAAAGTAAATAAATTCAGAACCATTAGGAGTGATATCCCTTGCTAGCACTTCACATGGTGGAGAAAATTAAAAACTGACCGTCATAATATACATTTTGTATCCTTCCTGAAGGCTGTCATTTAAAATTAAAATCAGACATACACAGTAGGGCAGCTTTCTTCACGGTCTGAAATCTCATGAAGGAATACCATGAAACACTACTATAATTATTAATATCTGTGGGGAGGATGGGACCCAGTGGGGGGCTACACTAACAATGTTTTGGAGCGGTATGGATCCTTTTTGTATAATATAGCAGGGTAATCCATCAAAGTAATGTATTTCCCTTCAGAGCCCCACGTAGTTGGTTACGGCTTTAGTTGTGCAAATTGTTACAAATCAGACACACTTCTTGTCTCTAAAGTAAACTACTATATAGAAGGACAGGCTTTTTATATGCCCATTACTTTGTAGGGAGCTAATACAATTACACCATATGGGATTTCTAGACGTAGGACCGCTTGGGTAGATCATTACACTATAAGAGAGAAAGGGCCACTTGGTTAGACAATAAAGGAAGAGCTATCAAAACTAAAATAATCCAAAAAACTGTAGGGGGTGTAGACACCACTGACTGGGGTGGGGTGGTAATAAAGGAATTGATGCATCATAGGGACGTTCCCTTGAAAAAACATGGTGTGCACCAAGAGATGAGATGTAGGTTGACTACCCCTGCTCTATACTGTTGATTGTACGATACATTTTTAGAGCTGTGTTTCAGTTGTTTGTGTATATATATATATATATATATATATATATATATATATATATATTTGTGTTCGGGGCAACATCGATATTGATGATGCAAGATTGTGCTGTGATGTAACCTGTTATAGGAAAAGTTGGTTGAGGTGTGCCGGAACCGACAATGCGGTAGGCCTGGAAATAATAGTGGTCAAAAAGGAGAGAATACAATGTCTTTGTATATTTATTTAGACAATGAATATAATGCAATGTATAATACATTATGAGGACATTTTGACAAAGCCTACCACATTTCCTGTACAAGTTGCTCTGTATACTTTTAAGTACAGTCTTTATTGGATAGGATGATATAAAATTGGAATTGTTTGGAAAAGTAGAGAACATGTGATGTTGTATGCCAGGCAGGTATAACTTTATATTATTGTGAGATAGTCTTAATTTAAGGTGGCAAAGAGTAGCAAATCTGCCAGAGATGTTAAATGAAAAACATGTTGGCTATTATTATTATTATTTTATTATTTATGTAGCTCCATCAGATTCCGTAGCGCTGTACAGAGTGGGTGCTATATTATGTTCCGCTATGAATCTCTTGTGAAAGGACAAGGCCCTATCATAGGATTGACGAGTATTAAGTGATAGAGCCATTTGTCAATACTTGGCTATGGTTCAACAACTCATCTAATCCATTATTAGGTCTTGGACTGGTGGGGTGGCTGTAACCAGTCGTGAGGCAATGGTAAGAGTTTCCTGGAATTGAAAGCGAGATAACTGGTCAGCTGCCGTATTGTGTATACCTGGAACATGACAACACCCTAGGTAAAATTGTTTACAGGCTGCTAACCAAGTCAATCTCCTAAGAAATTTCATTATAGATAATGAAGATGAATGCCTTTTATTTATGATATGACACATTGATGGATTATCAGAAAAACTTTGTATACACACACAGACACACATACATACATACATATAAAGAGTAATCCATTGAGATGGGGAGAATGGTGTATTCGCTTACAGCAGAGCAAAGGGTTCTTTCTGTAGGAAGAATAAAGATGTGGAATTCTCATAACATATTATGTAGATGGTTTTAAAAAAAAAAAAAAAGAGACCTGGATGAGTTCTTGGAAAGACAGAACATTCAAGGACATAATTAGTGTATACCGTATATGAACAGGTTGCTTATCCAAGGAGAAAGCAATTGCCATTATGTAGCCAAGGATTTATTTTCTCCTTTTGTGGAATTATTGTGTTTGTTTGTTTTTGTCGTCATTTGATCAAACTGCAAACAAAGATGTGTTTTGAAGGTGCACTTGAGTGTTTGTTTCAACCTCGATAACTACATAACTAAGAAACTATAATCTGGTTTGTCTTATATCACTGAAAAGGCATGTGCCAGTTATGCATTCCATGTTTTGAATACTAGTTAACCTTGGCTATGGAGGGCGTAACCAGTAGCTGGCCTAAATACTATGATGTTTTAACATACCAAAATAAAAACTGCTGTATTAAAACAACAAAATTAAATATTATTTATTAAAATTTACATGTAAATGATTCATTATAAACTATTCATAAATTACAAATGTTTTGAATTTTCCAGCATTAATGCATTCCTTTGCTTACTCGGTAGCCAAATAATGCAGAAGTTCTCTTTAATTTCCACTTTTAATAGTATGCATAAAAAACGGTTTCATTGACTGGAGCCAGAAGAGGGTTCTTAATGTATTTCCCACAATTCCATGTAGGATAGCGGATTTTCTCCATCTATGCCAGAGTAAACTACTTTTCGTTGCTTTTATTTGCACATGTACTTACAGGAGCCTAAGAACCATCTCTGGAACATTTAACATGTTTATATTTCTGTCTTGCCATCTTGCAGTATATCTAGTAATATCCAGAAACAGTAACACATTGAAATTCACAGATTTAAAGAGCAATCCTGGGGTAAGGGTCTAAAAGGGGAGCAATGAATGGTTTCCATGACAACTGCTTGACTTTTCGGACTATGCACCAAAATTGTTCTTAATATCCTACAGAGATTTAAGTAATATATGTGTGGAAACATTAAAGGGTAGTAAAAGGTATTAATGAGTACGGGGAATTTATTCCCTACACTTCAACTTGTAAGGAACTGAAAATCGAATTGCAAAACTGTATAGTGGATAATGGTGTGAGGGAAGGGGTGATGGTGGGGGGTGAAGTGAGAGGGAGCTCAGGAGGGGGGTGAGGATGAGAGGGAGGGGGTGACTGTGAGGGGGGAGAGGGGGTGATTGTTAGAGGGAGGAGAGGGGGGTGATTGTTAGATGGAGAGGGTGATGAGGAGAGGGAGAGGGGGTGATGAGGAGAGGGAGGGGAGGTGATTGTGAGAGGGAGTGGGGTGATGAGGAGAGGGAGGGGTGATGAGGAGAGAGAGGGTGGGTGATTGTGAGAGGGAGGGGGTGGGTGATGGTGGGGGGGTGAAGTGAGAGGGAGCTCAGGGGGGGTGAGGATGAGAGGGTGGGGGTGATTGTAAGAGGGAGGGGGTGATGGTGAGAGGGAGGGGGTGATGGTGAGAGTGAGGGGGGTGATGGTGAGGGGGGGTGATGAGGAGAGGGGGGTGATTGTGAGAGGGAGGGGGGTGATTGTAAGAGGGAGGGGGGGTGATGGTGAGAGGGGGGGGTGATTGTGAGAGGGCGGTGAATAAAAAAATTACCTTAAATCCCTGGTGGTCCAGTGGGGTGCCTGGTGGTCCGGTGGTCCTCATTTCCGGTCTGCAGCTCCACAGAGCTGCAGACCATGGATCTCGCGAGACCCAATCAGAGCATTGCTGTGGTAATGTGGTGGAATCTCAGTAAAAATAAATTTACTAGGACAAGATTGCCATGTGGCATATGTGTAAATGTTGTATCAGTTAGTTAGTTACACATAGCTAAGATACAATCAACACTGTATTGAGCAAATGCAGGAATGCAGAAACTGAAAACACTTCCCCTCCTCCATTGTTCTGGGTGAGCCATGTGGTCTAACAGGTAAGGGAAGTTAGGCTTTGTTCAGCTGATTGTGGGTAGAGTTAACTATAGGAGGAGCTATATGTCTATATCATGCATTTACACAGTCAGTTCTGGGCTCAGATCTTGTTGTATTTTGGTGACATTAGTCCCTCTGAGCCCCGGTCAGTGAATCGAATAAATAATCTTTTCCTTCCTGAAGAAACCTGTGTCCATGTCTCTGTGCTTGGCTTCCGTCAGTTTCTCCGGTATCATTTGGTGCATTGGCCGGGAAGCTCATCGTTCAACGGTAGCTGAGAAGCAGAGGCGTGAGACGGTCTATCTTTGCCCACGTTCTCTACGGCTGCACCCCTGAACTTCTGCGTGGACCTCCTTTCGTCTCGGCGCCACTGGTCTGTTTTCCAGGAGATCATCGGCCTCTACATAGTAAGTGCTGGGGTGTCCCCGTCGATGAGTGTGAACTCAGGTTCAGGAACGAGGAGGTAAGACGACCGCTGTTTTAGACGGCGGACCCACTAGGGGTATACCGATTGTGCGGTAGGCCCATAAGGGGTTAAATCTGTGTATGGAATCTGCCCCCTCTGTCGGAGGGAAGGAGCGAAGGCGCACCGCTCAATTGAACGCTCTTTAGTAAGACCGTTTAATTTGGTTTGGAGTCAGGCGGGGTTCTGTGTAAATAGCCCTAGCCGGACACCGGTGTCTTGTCTAGACTAGCGTTCTAGGGTGTACATTTTGTTCGCTAGGTCGGAGGGACCGGGAGACTAAGCGGCGTCTGTGTAAATTCGGTCCGCTAGATCTCAACCTATCTTGGCTAAGTGGGAAGGCGTGTAAATTTGGAACCCACTAGACTATTGATAGAGTAGAAAGACTAAAAGGGTTCTGTTGTAAATTCCGCCCTCTAGTTCGCTATATGTGGTGCTTGGGCAGTGTGGCTAACCAAAACGGATGTAGATAGTTTTAGGTAGTCCATCAAGGTACTGGCCAATAGTTTAGTTGGGAATTGTATATGTGTTAAAGATTGTTAGTAACGTGTATATCTTGTTAGATAGCGCGAGCTCAGCCGTCTAGCGAGAGTGTTAATAGTGTGTAACTGTATTATAGCGCACGGTACCATAACCATGTATAATTACTGATATTGTAAATAACTACTAATAACTGTCGTCTATGTTGTATGTTTAACACCATAACCACTACTAATTGAACTGTTACTTTAAATTGTACTCTAACCAATGCTAACCGTACTATAACTACTGTTTGTAAAGACGATGTTACTGGGGTATGTTATAGACGGGTAATTCAGATATAGGGAATTATAGCGTCGGTGACTGTATAGTTTCACCAAAGGGAACAGTATTAGTTACTTAGTGACTGGTGTAACAGCTGTGTGTGTACGGGAATTCCCTGTATGTTTTGTTGTATGAGTTTGACCTAGTAACTGTGCCACATGGTGCTGTTGCCAGGGAAACGAGTGTGACTGTTGGAGGTGTGTTTGTTGTGTTTCTTTGAATTAGACGCTCCGTTGCTAAGTATGGCAGCGCCGAAATTTAAAGATTGTTGATCCCTTAAAATGTATGCTAAATAACTTTAAAAAGGGATATAATGTGTGTGATTTGGGGGACTACCTTATGTAGTAGAGAATGACCAGTTTCCATATTTTGACTGTTAACACAGTTTGTGTTACTAGATGGTTATCAAAACTGGTCTGTCCATCCCCAATGGAATCTGACCCATCTGACCATCCCTCAACTAAATTCTTTAGCAAGAACTGGTGCAGCTGGTATGTCCAGTCCACCTGTGCTCTAATTGTCTCTGGCTCTCAGATGCCTGTCCCCTCCTATTTCTGTGCCTACCTACCCCCCCAACTGGTTCTTTGTATTCAGTTTTATTACTAGCAGTCAAAATTGTGAGGAGAATTTTTAATAACAGTAACTCTGATCCACTGAATCAGATAATTCTCAGCAATTACACAACACCATAACCACTGAAAACACCATAACCACTGACAATACCATAACCACTGACAATACCATAACCACTGACAATACCATAACCACTGAAAATACCGTAACCACTGACAATACCATAATCACTGACAACACCATAACCACTGACATAACACTATAATTACTGAGCCTTGTGTGCCTTTAGTAACAGTAAATTAGTTTTGAAATACAACTGGATGAAATGGTCAATGGTATAGGACGCTGGAATACACTTTTACCATTTTTGGTTACTGGTCAGGCTCCTCCTAGCCCTGTCCGAAACATTTTGTTAACCAAGTTACTGACTAAATTAATTTATCCATTTCCACCTACCTCACTACTCCCCGACCGGAACCTATGACTAAACAACCCTATCTAAGTCCCACCCTAACCTGACAAATGACCGGTGCCCTCCAACTTTGACATTTACAAATGCCACTGCAGCTTACCCCTGGCCCCCCACACATTGATATTAATGGTCAATTACAGTTGGCAGACCCTGTATTTGTTTATGTCCCGTTCGCCATGACTGATCTGTTTAATTGGAAGACCCATAATTCCTTTACGAAAGCCGACGAGTCACCTAGTGCTTTCTATGAGAGATTGCTGGAGTCATATAGATTATATACTCCTTTTAATCCAGAGGCCCTTGAGAACTCTCGAATGAACAACTCAGCATTTGTCAGCCAGACCCAAGGTGATATCAAAAGAAAATTGCTAAAGTTAAAGGGATTTGTAGGAATGTCCATATCACAGTTAATGGAAATTGCAAGTCAGGTGTATATGAACAGGGAGGTGAATAGAGGAGTTGAGAATAGGCTGAGTAAGGGAGGAAGTAGGAATCACTGTGCGTATTGTAGAGAGGAAGGATATTGGAAAAGTGACTGCCCACAGAGGGAATATAAAGCAAGTTATAGATAAGACAAGAGAGAAGGTTACGAGATGGTTACAGAGGTGGCTATAGAGAAAGTCTTGGAGGGAATGACAGTAGTAACAGAGGATGTGTTCAGGGAAGTAGATACTATTCCCCTACCCAGAGATTAAGGGATAGAGAAGATAGAGATTTTGTCGGTCTGGCTGACACTGTCATGGAAGACTATTGATACCGACTGGGCTCCATCCCCCTTTAGCCGAGTGCAGCCTATGGTCGATGTATCAATAGAGGGAAAGAGGAGCTCTTTCATGATTGACACTGGTGCTGAGTACTCTGTGGTAACTAACCTAGTTGCTCCTCCTTCAGGAAGGCTATAATTATGATAGGAGCTACTGGGAAAAGCGCTGCTAGACCAATTCTCAGGAGTCATACTTGTATTCTAGGAGGCCATTTTGTTAAGCACCAGTTCCTATATATGCTGGAGTGTCCAGTTCAGCTTCTAGGACGAGATCTATTATCAAAGCTTCAAGCCCAGATAACTTTTAAACCCAACGGATCAACGTCTCTGAAGTTTAATAGATCACCAGGCATAATATCAGTATCGGTGCAAAGGGAAGAAGAATGGCACTTCTACTCTATAATAACAAATACAGACCCTAAGAGTGATGAATCCTTATTTGACATTTCAAGAATATGGACAGAGAATAATCCTCCAGGACTTGCTCGCAATATTCCACCAATACACATTGAATTAAAGCTTGGAGCGTATCCTGTTAGCCTTAGTTAGTACCATATATTATAGAGGGCTAAGGAAAATATACAAACCTATGTGGATAAGTGTGTAAAGTACCTGTGAATATTTATCCACCTGTTCATTCTTACCATCCAGGGGATCAAGTGTGGATAAAAGAATGGAACACTGTTCCATTAGGTTCCAAGTGGAGAGGTCCCTATGTTGTTCTTTTATCTACCCCAACAGTTGTAAAGGTTGTAGAAGTGACTCTGTGGATTCATCACTCTAGGGTAAAAAAAAAAAACAACCAGCGGCAGATTCCTGACAAGCTACCAGATCCAGAGAATCCCTGCAAGATCCGGTTAAAGCGCACGACTCAGTCGGAGTGACGAGGAAACCTTGTGGATTACAATTATTGTTGTTTCAGAGATTGGTACGTGAGTGTTTTGACGGCCATAATAAAGCCTGACCACTCACCCACGTGTCATAGCAGGGTGTCTCGAAGGGACCCCTGTGAAGACGAGCAGAACTCCATTCCCTGCAGCCCTTACATCCTGGAAGCTGAGGTGCCATCGCACGGACGAAGACTGAGGATGCAGCCGACGAAAGATGTGCTAATGATAATGTTTATTTATATGTCTTTTTATATTCAGGAAGGTAGAGGTACCGACACTCCTAGCTGTGAGGTTTGCATTAAGACTACTAAGACAGGTAATCATATTTCCCAGACCCTAATTTGGCATTCACAATATGAGTGTAAAGGTGATGTGTCTAGGTGTATATATCTAGGTATAGAATATAGTGTATGCCATTTAGGAGTAGGAGAACCTAAGTGCTTCAATCCGGAGTATCAACCCCGTACAATTTGGTTGACCCTCAGGAATGGAGATCCACAGGGGACCTTAATAAATAAAACTCATATTAGAAACCGTACATTCTTCGGGTGTTCTGCTATTTGATGCATGTAAAGCGATATCAAGTGGTAGAAAGCCGTGGAATGTATTTGGGGATCTTAAGTGGGAGAGAACGTGTGGGTCTAACGATAAATATATTTGTCCCAGTAGTAAGAACAAGTACGTAAGTCCAAAATGCCCAGATAGGGAATATAACTTTTGCCCATATTAGTCTTGTGTGGGGTGGGCAACTTGGGGACAGACAGTAGATAAGGATATGATTGTTACTAAGTTGCCTACCAAACCGTATTGTAAGTCTATGGAATGTAACCCAATCCATATACTCATAAATAATCCTGAACAATTTTTAGATTTGGTTCGGTAACTTATTTGGGTTCCAAATATATGGGACGGGTTTAAATCCTGGGACAATATTATTTATAGGGATAGAGACCGATACCGTAGCATCCCAAACTCATCAGGTTTTCCATTCTTTTTATGAAGAGATGAGTGTAGAAAATAAGATCCCCCATAACGCTAAAAACTTATTTATAGATCTAGCCGAAAACATTGATGGTAGTCTTAATGTAACCAACTGCTATGTGTGTGGAGGTACTAACATGGGAGACCAATGGCCCTGGGAAGCAAAGGAGGTAATGTATTCCGGTTCTGAGACAA